>NC_053490.1:314129344-314742677 GCF_905171775.1 Rana temporaria | reverse complement strand
GTGTTTCCTACAGAGGGGAGGAGCCAAGGTCTCTCAGGTGGCTGTCCTGAAAGACGATTAGGGGAAAATAAACTTGTGTTATTTTTTGTTTATTTCTGTGTGCCAGTAGGTCAGAACATTTTGTTAGCTTCCTATGTATTCGTTTAAAAAAAAATATAGAAATATTATTTTAAATATTGTAATAGATTTGTAAAGAAGCTGTAATGAAGTAGTACGTATTCTGTATAGGTGCCATCATAGATTAACCTAAAAAGGGAATATAAGGAGACCATGTATGTGTTGTTTGTATGTTAATGTATAAATGTAATAGTGTTACTATTGTCTTTTAAAAAAAAAAAGCCTAATAAAAAAACTTAAAAAAAAAAAAAATAAAAAAAAGAAGCTGTCTATCTCTGCTCATATATTTCCCACATATACCCCTAAAAATTGAAGACTCTTTTCAATCTGAATTATAAGTGTTCCTGGCTGCCTTTTTGTCAGTTTGGGGACAATGAGGCTATAATAGTACAGGTCAGAGGGTAGGGGGATGCTTGTTAATTTGCAGTGTGCTCCAAGACTCAAGGCCTTGAGCTTAGACCTGTAAATCTTTACAACTAGTACATTGGAGAGATAATAAACAGTTTTTTGAAAATATATTTTCTCTTTCGTTCATTGACGGACACAACACTTAAATCTTGACCTTAGGGTTATATCGCCACCTTCAGGAGAGGACTAGGCAGAATATGTTAAAAACAGCAAAACTGCATTGAACCGCCTAGGGGGCGGTCCTACTGGCTATAACCCCTCACACAGCAGCTCAGTTTTTTTTTCTGCCTATTGTAGAAGGACCTGGCTCCCAGTGGGGACGGTTGGTCCTGGAGATTTTTTTCATTTTTTCTGTATTTTTGATTCCTGTAATCTATGATCAACAGCCAGCCAGGCTGGGTGACAGGCTGGATAATATAGATCCTGGTAGTCTCCCCAGCCTGGCCATTGAGCGTGAGCAGGCCCTAGCTACACAAAACACCCTGTCTGAAACCAGGGGTGGCCGGCTGAGCTATATGCTCCAGGGCACGCATATGACCGGGCTACTGCTGTCCGTGTCAGTGTGCCCTGGCCGACAGCCACCCCATACCGCTCGGGTGATGGGTCTGTCCGGAATGCGTCCAGCAGTCCCCACAGAAGGGGTAAGTATGGTTCCACCTGTCTCTGCAGGATGGAGCAGCTGGGCATTCCCTGGGAGGTTGAATTGGGGGTCTCTCATTCTCCTTTTCTCTCCCTGTCCTTTCCCTCCTCCCCATACTTGGGCCGCTGTGCTTCTGGTCGGGGATCTTCCGGGGGGCTCAATGTCCGGTGGGGGGGGCTGTGTTGGGTTCAAAGAGAAGGGGGTTGTACTACACTAGGTAGTGACATGGCGGACTTTCCAAAATGGCCAAAATTGGCCAAAATGATTATAACTTGAAGTTCACGATGAATTCAAGCATGATCGAATTGGCCTTCCTAGACGTAACCATTTATACCTCCGAGGATGGTAACTTAAGTACATCTCTATATCGGAAGCCTACGGCTGGAAACACCATCCTCCATGCCAGCAGCGCTCACCCCAAGTCCTTAGTCCAGAGCATACCGTTTGGACAGTATTTACGACTCAGACGAAACTGCTCAGACGACCAAAAATTTAAATCTGAGGCAGATCTTTTATACACAAGACTGAGAGGAAGGGGATACAGTAAAAATTGTTTAAAAAAAAGCTTTTGTTAAGGCCAACGGCAAATTAAGAAGTGATCTCTTATCACGCAGAAACAAACCAACCAACCCAAACACTACCAGAGTAATTACAACATACTCTAACCAACATGTAGAAATACGGAAAGTAATACAGAAACACTGGCATCTATTAACATCTGACCAAGTGTTGGCAAAACATATTGGGCCAAGCCCTGAAATTACTTTCAGACGGGCTAGATCGATCCGTGACCATTTGGTCACAAGTAACTACACCAGATCAAGTGACAAAAAACGTGAGATACCAGGCCTATATCGATGCGGGGAATGCAATTTTTGCAGGTTCCTGCTAGTGGGTACCGACGTACAACTCCCTAATGGACAAAAACACACAATCAGGCAACATATTACCTGTCAAACAAAAGGAGTGGTCTATTTAATTCGATGTAAATGTGGAGGTTTCTATGTCGGTAAAACGATAAGACCCTTCTGGAAACGGATTAAAGATCATACCTATTATGCAACCAATGGCCTATTGAACACCACTATGGGCCACCACATAGCATTTAGACATAAGTATGAATCAGATGTGTTTAAGTTTACTGCCTTGGAGAGTATATATGAGGACCCGCGAGGGGGCAATTTTGACCAGCGGGTTTTGCAATGTGAAACACGTTGGATTCACAAACTACACGCTAATCAATTCCCAGGCCTTAATGATGCCCTAAGCTTTAAATCCTTTTTGTCTGCCTAGAAATTCTGTATCATCATTTTTAACCACTTTGCAGGCAAATATTACTTTCCTGCAAGTGGCTAACTTCTGAGGTCCCCTACCTTATCCTCCCTACGAATACCTCTATGACTAGCCCATTCTCCGACCTCTCTGCTCTTGTTTCACCTAAGAAACATGCTTATCCGTACAGGATAATAAGGAATAAACGTCCGTTATCCTTGACTGACCTCTCAGTCTATATAGATATTAACAAATTAGGCAAATAGGATGACATGGGACAAGTCATGTAATACTATTGTTTTTTATTTTATATTATTTTTTATATTTTTTGTATTTTTTCTAATTTTTGTTTTTTTCTTCCTTATAAACCAGTATATGTATATATAACTATGGATGTGAGATATAACAATCTGATCCTAATATTTCTTAATCAGGGAACGGATATAGTATGGAAATATCTAATTGTTGAAATATCTGTAAATACATTTCTGTTTTTAATTGTATTGACCGTCAACATGCAGCTGGGGCCTCAATCTCTGCCATTATTGGTTGTTTTAGGACGATTTTTTGTCCTGTTTTCCATCTGCCCTCTTGTGGCAAGTTGCAATTATTGCACCGACTGTGGATTTCAGTTGCGTTTATATAGCCATGACATACTAAAAGAATTATAGATTATAGATACATATGGATTTGATGCTGCTTATGCTGGCTGAGTGATTGTAAATGGGCACCTTCTGCTCTGGTTTTTTATTTATTTTTACTTCATTTTACCTCTTTACTTTTTTACATGCCATTGCTGGGCCATGACAGCAGTGTTGGCTCTTTGGATCTGTTTGTTTCTGGCTGTCTTTCTTTGGAGTGCGGTCTGTTGACACTACTCCCGGCCTTTTTCCGGTATCCAAGTGTGGGGGCTGGCGGGGCTCGATGCTGCGATCGTTGCCGCCATGCCCACGGCCACACCCAGCCCACTATGTACAATGGGACGGGGTGGGCACTTGTAACTTCACAGACACCGCCCTCTCAGACCGCCCGCGCTGTCATTGGCCACACTGCGGCGCCCATTGGATTGAGCTAACCTGGCCTGCATCAGCTGACTCTCCTTTCCCTCTGTTTATGCGCCGTTGATTCCGGCGCTCCGATGATGACGTCATCACGTCTTTCCGACGTGAGACGTGTCATCTATGAGTGCTGGCCTTTATAAAGCCAGTCTCACTCTCTCAACCCGGCGCGGAGCACAGGCTGCTACCCCCCCGGGACACATTACATCCGTTAGACTGCAAGGTAACATTCTTTACTTATAGCTTTCCATGCTCTATTTATCATTGCATTACTCTACTCCAATGGCTACCCTGGTTATATTTTATACAGGCTCTTAATCCTCCGGTCTGTCCTTTGCTGGACAATGCAGCGTGGCTGTCCTATATATCAGGAATCTATTTTCCCTCTAGGCTTTCTCCACCTGCCCTCTGCCTTGCTGGTCCCGGTTTTTGCTCTTCTGTTTTAATTTTCAGGTAAATGGGCTGCCTCTGCAATTTTGATATCTAGTATTTATCTGGTTTTTGCTTTTTTCCATATTCCATTCTTGCTAAATTATACACGGCTTTATATATATATTTACTTTTTTTTATTCTAGAATCAACAACTTACTTTTGCTGTGACCCCTTTACATCACTAGGAGATTCTCTTTTCTCCTCCCATTGGGGTAGGTTTTCTTTCCATCTGTCCAAGCCAATACACTAGCATGCATTTATACATGCATATAGTATTTGTGTATATATATATATACTTTATGTTTTCGGTTATTTATATTTGTCCTAACAGCTTACCAACGCATCACCTGGTACCTCTTTACCTGTGATCCCAATGATCCGTGATGAATTGGATGGCCACAAACCGACTGGTATTTTTTGAGTCTTTTGTTGCATGTTGCCTCTCAATATTTTTATGTGAATTATATTTCTATGTTGTTTGTATGTTACAAATGTATATTTATTTTCAGACATATACAAGTAGCAATATCTCCTTGTCATAAAATCTCAAAGCTCGTCCCGAAGAATCCGCGAGGCGAAACGCGTCGGCGAGATAAATATATTGCTTTATATGTTTTTATGTATTTTTCTCAACATTTATTGAAATTTATTTGTATATTTGCATTTTTGTAATTAAATTTATTTTATATAACCTAAAGTGTCCCTGTGATTGCCCTTGAAAGTCCGCCATGTCACTACCTAGTGTAGTACAACCCCCTTCTCTTTGAACTACCATTTCGGATGTGGGCTAATGTGAGTGCTTATATGTTATTCCCCCTCCCCCTCTTTTGGGCTGTGTTGGGTGTTGGGGATCCGCTGTTCTTTTAACTAATTTTAGTTGTGGGGTGTTCTGGTGTGCACATTGTGGGGGCCACCGCGCGGAGGGTCAGCGTGGTGGCACCATTTTCCTTTTTTTTATTTTTTTATTTCAGTCAGGAAGATTCGGCTGCCATTTTCCTGTGGTTCTATTTAGGAAGTTTGGTGGCCATCTTCCTGTAGCCTTGGACATGAAGTCAGGCGGCCATCTTTTCGGCGCCCTCAGACGTTTTTCTTACTGAGGCGGCCGGCTGCCATTTTCTTGGAGTCTCAGCTTGGTTTTTGCCTCTAGCGCTGGCTATCCCTCTGGAACGGCGCAAATTGAACAGAACATCTCATGAGGGGAGGCGGACAGCGCAGCGCAGTACCTGCACTAGGGTGGTCCTTCGGTCAGTGACAGCTAGGGGGGTGGACCTTTTGTGTAGCTGGCCTGCGGTCCCTAACGGGTGTCAGGCGATTAGGGTCAGCATGGCGTCAGAAGCTGGTGCTTCTTCCCCAGACATGCCTGCGGTGGCAATCTGCTCCCCTGCACCTGCAGTGCCTATGGACGCTTTGTTGGTGGTCCTGGGGTTCTTTGTTGCCAGGGTGGAAGCAGCGTGCAGGCACAAGAGGGGGGGGGGTACAAAATGCCCCCCGTCGTTTTCTGGGGGAAAGCGCTGATTCAGATTCGGGCCTTGCTGTGGCAACCGGCCCCTGTTCAGACGTGCCAGAGGATGCAGACCAGGACCATTCGGACAGTGAGAATGACTCCGTGTCCGGGTTAACGCAGTAAAGGGCGCTTGTAGGAGCACTTATCACAGCGCTGCGGGATACCCTAAAAATGGAGATACAGCTGGGTCATCTACAGAGGTGTTGTTCCCTTTTGGGTCCCACAAGCCAGCCTGCACGGCTAAGGTGTTTCCCTACCTAACTTACTTTGATAAGTTTATTTACAAAGAATTGGGAACGCCCGCAGCGGGCCTTTTCGGTCTCCCCGATTGTGGACCCCCCGGTATCCAGCTTGAATAGGGTAACCACGATTCTGGTGGAAGGGACCCCTGCCTTTAAGGACCCTGCCGATATAGAAGGGCCGAGGTGGTTACCCGGTCCATGTTTACGGTGGAGGGGTCAGCATTGCGGCCAGTGTTGGCCATGGCCCTGGTGTCCCAGAGACTTACTGAATGGGCAAAAATTATGCAATATGAGTGGGAAAAGCAACAGGTTTCCCTGGTGTGCGTGGAACTGGCAGACCAGTTGGTGCATGGTCTTAAGAATGTCTGCGATGCGGCCTTAGATACGGCCCCCTTGCTTTCTAGAGCCTCAGTATCTGCTGTGGTGCTACGGCGCCTGATTTGGTCTGTGCAAAATGCTGTTCTGCGGACCAGGCATCTAAGAAGGCTCTGGCGAATTTGCCCTTCCAGGGAGAGAGGCTCTTTGGAACCTCGCTGAATGACATTATTAAAAATGTTACTGGGGGTAAGAGTACATTGCTCCCACAATCCAGAAAGGGTAAGGAGCCTCGCCGCAGGCCAGGACCTTCCTTTTCTGCTCAGAAGCGTTTTTTTTCGTCCGCCCGGGACGGCGGGTAAGCACTCCCAGACAGACAAGGTGTCCACTGAGGGACAGATGCGTCCCTGGTTTCGCAAGCCTAACAAACCTGCAAACAAATCTGCAATATGAAGTTTTGCCCCTGCCCGGCTCTCAGGTGGGGGGGGGGCGGGTCGCCTTTGGGAGTTTACAGCTCGGGGGACCTCCCTGCTTTCCGACCAGTGGGTCTGCGAAGTGGTTTCTTCAGGATACAAGATCTCTTGTCCACCAAGCAAGTTTTTTCCCCTCAAACCTTCATCTTCTCCTGGCTCGTCGGGAAGCCTTGTTGGGGGCAGTGCAGGACCTGTTGCTGCACGGGGTGATAGTGCCGGTACCATCGCAGGAAAGGTTCCAGGGATTCTACTCCAATTTGTTTGTAGTCCCAAAAAAGGAAGGGGTCTGTCCGATTCTGGACCTCAAGGCCCAGATTTGTAAAGGTGAAAAGATTCAGGATGGAATCGGTTCACTCTGTGGTTGCTGCACTCCATCCGGGGGATTTTTCTGGCGTCCCTGGATATCAAGGACACATACTTGCATGTCCCCATATGCGTCAGGCATCAGAGGTTTCTGCGCTTTGCGGTCGGGGAAGAGCACTACCAGTTTGTAGCTCTCCCTTTTGGCCTGGCTTCGGCACCAAGGGTTTTCACCAAGGTGCTCGTCCCGATACTGGCTTTACTGAGAAAGCATGGAATCGCTATCGTGGGCTACCTGGATGACCTCCTTCTGAGAGCAGCTTCAGTCTCAGAATTGGAGGAGGATGTGGCGATAGCCAGTCAGACTATTCGGGAGTTTGGTTGGGTTCTGAACCTCCAGAAGTCGGTGTTCGTACCGACTAAACACCTTGCGTACCTGGGCTTGATTCTGTACTCCTCAGAGGCGAGGGTCTTTCTCCCTTCGAACAAGCTGCAGACTCTTCAGGCTGCGGTTAAGCTGTTGACGTCCCACAAGTGGTCGTTGCTGCGTTTTTGCATGCGAGTCCTGGGTCTCATGGTAGCCACTTTTGAGACGGTACCGTATGCGAAATTCCACACTCGAGTCTTGCAAAAGGAGATCCTGTCCAAATGTGTGAAATCTCCTTTGTCTCTGGATTGTCGGATTCAGGTGAGCCACCTAGTCAGCCACCTAGTCAGGGAATCCCTGGTCTGGTGGCTGAGGTCTCCGGCCCTTCAATCCGGGAAGTCGTTCCTTCCTTTTCATTGGACGGTGATCACGACGGATGCCAGCCTGACCCGGTTGGGGGGGGGGGGGGAGTTTGGGGTGTACAGTCGGCACAGGGTCGCTGGACGCAGGAAGAATCCCGCCTGCCGATCAATGTGCTGGAACTTTGGGCGATCAGGCGGTGCCTCTCCACTTGGTCACAGAGGCTGTAGAGACGCCCAGTCACTGTCCAGTTGGCCAACGCCACGGCGGTGGCCTATGTCAACCATCAAGGAGCTTGGCTGCAGCATTGGAGGTCGCTCACATCCATGGGCAGAGCGGCGCGTGCCGGCTCTTTCGGCCGTGTACATTCCGGGTGTAGAAAACTGGCAGGCAGACTATCTAAGTCGCCAGATGCTGGACCAAGGGGAATGGTCGCTACATCCGGAGGTCTTTCGACTCCTTTGAGATGGGGCATGCCGGATGTGGATCTCCTGGCCTCTCTACTCAATCGAAGGTTTTGAGGTTTGTGGCCAGGTCCAAGGATCCCTGGGCGGACGCGTTGGTAGCTCCTTGGGAGCATTATCGACTGATTTATGCCCCCCCCCAATAAGACTTTACGGAAGAGTCTGCTTCGAAGAGTGGAGACCGAGGGGATTCTGGTAATTCTAATTACCCCAGATTGGCCTTGGCGTCCCTGGTATGCCAACATAGTGCGAATGGCGGCGGATGTTCCTTGGCGACTGCCGATGCGAGAGGACATTCTGTCGCAAGGCCCTATACTTCATCTTGCTTTACAGTCCCTGGCTTTACGGCGTTGCTGTTGGAAGTCAGTTGCTAAGGGACCGAGGTCTGTCAGATTCGGTAATCTCTACCATGCTGAAGGCACGGAAGTCATCATCGCACATGGAATGCCTACAGCTCTGTGTGAGGAAATGGGATGGGGTACGTGTACGTATTTGATTCCAGAATCAATGTTTTTTGCAGCGGGGAGCGGATCAGAAACTTGCCTTAAAGGGTCACTAAAGGAATTTTTTTTTTTTTTTTTTAGCTAAATAGCTTCCTTTACCTTACTGCAGTCCTGGTTTCATGTCCTCATTGTTCGTTTTTGCTTTGATGTTTCTGTAATTCCTCTCTGTTCTGGACACTTCCTGGTTGTCTGTTTCCTGATCACCACAGTACTGGGAGATTTCTCACTGTGGTGACTAATCAAGGAGGTGTGATTACTGTGTGTCAGCACCAATCCAGTTTTGTTTTACAAAGCATCACTGCCCTCTATTGGCTCTGTCTTTGTACATCAGAGAACCAGGAAACAACAGCAAAAACTAACTAAACTAAACTGTAGGTACATTATATGATTGGTTTTTATCTATTTTTAATCATTTTTAAAGGGAAATCGGTTAACTATTATGTCTCTATACCCTGTAAACAGTCATTTCACAAAAAAAAAAAAAAATTCCTTTAGTGAACCTTTAAGCACCATTAAGGGGCAGATATCAGCCTTGGCTGTTCTTTTTCAGCCTTGGCTGTTCTTTTTCAGCGACCCTTGGCGGCTCATTCATTGGTGATTATGTTTGTGCAAGGGGTTCGACATGTGGCCCCTCCAGTAAGGCCACTGCTGCCTCCCATGGGATTTAAATCTGGTGCTCTCGGTGCTTCAGAAACTGCCGTTTGAGAACATTAGGGAGATCCCCTTATTGACACTCTCTCAGAAGTTAGCCTTTCTGGTGGCTATTACATCTGCCAGGAGGGTTTCTGAGCTGGTAGCCTTGTCTTGCAAGTCTCCCTACCTTATCCTCCACAGGGATAAGGTGGTGCTACACCCGCAGTCCTCATTTCTTCCTAAGGTTGTTACGGTGTTTCATCTGATTGAAGACATTGTGCTTCCATCCTTGTGTCCTCGGCCGTCGCATCCCAAAGAGGTTGCTTTGCATCCCTTGAATATGGTTCGGGCTCTGCGGGTGTATCTGTCTGCTACGGCTCCGTTTCGGAGGTCAGACTCACTGTTTGTGTCAGTAACTGGTCTGAAGAAGGGCCTGGCGATCTCGTCGGCCACATTTCTCGTTGATTAGAGAGATCGTGATCCAGGCCTATGCCTTGAAAGGACGGATGCCTCCCTTTCCTGTCACGTCACATTCGACCAGGGCAATTGGTGCCTCCTGGGCTTTCCGACATCAAGCGTCCGTTTTTCCCAGGGGTGTAAGGCGGCGACCTGGTCGTCCGTTCACACGTTCACTAAAATTTACAAGGTTGATGTGAGTGCATCTGCGGATACTTCCTTCAGCCGCAAGGTTTTGCAGGCGGCTGTTTAAGGTTGCAACTTTACCGTTGAGGAGCTCTGGTTGTTATGGGGGGAGTTTTTTTGTTTGTTCCCACCCCTCGTTTTTTGACACTGCTTGGGGATGTCCCTAAGGTCAAGATTTAAGTGCTGTGTCCGTCAATGAACGAAAGAGAAAATAGGATTTTTGTACTCACCGTAAAATCCTTTTCTCTGAAGTTCATTGACCGACACAGCACCCACCCCTCCTTTTTCTGTTTGTACTGCTTTTTGACGAACTGAGCTGCTGAATGCAGTGTGATGGGTTATAGCCAGTAGGACCGCCTCCTGGGCGGTACTGTGCAGTTTTTCTGGCTTTTTTCTACGGCGAGTACAAAAATACTATTTTACTTTAGTTCTAATAATTATGCTGCTACCTTCAGATAAATGCACACTGGCAAACAAAAATGTCAGGACCCCCATGCAAGCGATCCCCCCCATGCAAGCAATCCTCAGTTCTTTGCTACTGTCCTTAGGCAATGGATGTCTCTTTCTATATTGAGGGGAATTGTTTTTTGTCGATGTATCGTTTCTGGATTTCTGCTCACTATAATTTAGGTCACATATTGTATACCTCACAGTTTGTCATTCTCAAAAGCAGTCCAACTCATTTTGACCACTGTTTAATTTTCATGGAACGGATTCACTTTCAAATGAGAGTTTTATGCTTCTCTACTTTTACCAGAGCCTTCATACACCTTTCCATAATCTGGTTCCAGTTATGGGAATTACAGCCAACATCTTACTAACCGTGTTGTTCAACTTTTTTTTTTTAATATTTATTATTATTGATCCCATCAGTGTATAACGTTGTACTTCATGCAGATTTGAACTTTATACTGGACCTTCTACTGGATACTTTACATTTTATACTGTATGTCATTGTACAGAATACAGAATCTCTTAATCCGCTATATTCCAAGCTGCATAGAGAGGCTGAGAAAATAAAAAAATGGAAATCTGTTATTGAACTTGAAATGAAGGAAAAGGAATCAAAACTACAGGAAAAAAGAAAACTGTCAGATGCTCAGCAAAGGATCATTAAAGAGTTGCAAGTAAGTAGAGGCAGCAGTTGTGTATTTGTACATGGGAATTGAAGTCAATAAGAAAATAAGTTTCATGACATTGTATTAATTGTGGAATAATTTTTTATTTACACACATTTTTTTCTGACGTGAATGTAAGCTGAACCAAATGATACTTTGTTTAAAAGTAACCCCTCATTATTCACTTAAAATGAATAGCAAGAAGTAGCTTGCATTAAACTGCCAATACAGCTGAAGGCACTATAGACAGGTTAATGAATAGAGAGGGCAACAAAAATAAAATGAGTGAATGAGAAAGGTGAAGGTAAAGTGTATGTAAAGCCCAAACTTTATTTTTAGCCTATTGGTAGAAAATGGAAAGCTACTTGTCATGGACCTTGAGATATTAAAGTGTTTCTACTTGACATATGTTACACAGGAGAGGGACATTCAATGCAAGGCTTTTGAAATGCTAAGTGGAACCAGCTTGCGAAATACCTTTTATTGTGTTCTGCAGGTTAAGAGCGGGTGTCGGAGTCAGGCCGTCTAGCTGGAACCAGGTTATTGTGTACATTGATTACCCCCTGGGGCTTCTGTCTCAATACACAAGTCTTTCTATCCAAGCTATTGGACCAATCCCTGTTGACAATTTCAAGTCCTCATTTGCATGGTCAAGGGGGACCTGAGTGAAGACTGGATATACTTTACAATTGACCAATAGGAAAGCGGTTGTTGGGAGTGGGATGTTCCAAAATTCTGTATAAAAGTGTGCTGTGTACTTGAAATAAAGAGTCCTGTTGGAACTTACATACAGCCTGCCTGGTGTTTGTTCTCAATGGGTCCGAATGGCACATAGCTGTAATTCGGATCCCGGAACCTTGGATGACTGGACCATCAGACGTTGCAATCTGCAAGCTGACTCACTGGTAGCAGAGGAGTGTCGGGAGAGCAGGACCTGGGCGAGAAAGGATCTCGTCACATTGGTTGGCAGCGGTGGGATTTGCTCTCCAGTTACTGGGACAACTCCAAACCACCACCATGAATGACCAGCTATGCAGCCTGGAGGAGAACCATGCTAAAAGACTTGCTTGAGAGCCGTGGAGGGACCGGTGGGAAGAACAAGGCCACCCTGATCATTGCGCTAGCCGAGATGGATCAGAGGGATGGTGATGCAGGACCCCGGTCAGTTGAAGACTTGTTCCAGCAGCGAGTTCAACAGCGGTTGGCATTATATGGTGCGAACCCATCAGAGACCGCCATACAGAATACCATTAGAGACCTCCAGCGGCAGGATGAGAGAGAACGAGAGCGACAACAGAGAGAACGAGAGCGGCAACAGGAGCTGAGAATTGCAGAAATACGGCGATCGGTGACAACGCCTAAAGAAGCAGCACCAAATGAAAGAAGAGGAGAGGTACAGATATCAGTAACCATGGAAGAGGAATTCAGAAGGAGGTTGCGAGAGAAGCAGATACAGCGCAGAGGACCAGTATCAGAGGAGGTCCTGCTTGGATGGTCTGATTCGATCCGCTGCGAACTCTGGAAAGAAGCGCTAGCCCGCGAGCAGCGACACCAGGGAAAAGCTCTCCCCTCCATCCATGTAAGGTACTGGTCACAGTATGAAGTACGGATGCTGTTATTGGGGGAACAACCAAAGCAGGAGTGGACAGCAGAGTTAAGCAGGCTGATCCGGGAAGAGATGCGGTTGGACGAGAGCTACAGAGCCCTCCGGTGGTATGTAGTCCAAGAGTGCCCGTGGTCAGCGGATGACAGCCCCACGGAAGGCTTTGACTATGATGGCCTGGGATTGTTGTATTGGAGGATGTCCAGGGATCCCAACTTTGGGAGCGATCGGGAGTGGCGTTGGGAGGAAATAATGGAGCACAGAGAGCGAAGACTGAATGTCCCGGAAGTGCACTGGTTACAGGAAGATTTGGAATTCCTGGCCGCTCAAGAATGGGAACTGGAAATCACCTACAAACAGCTGCTAGACTCCGCTCAGCAGCAGGGTGAGGTTCCCTTTACCTGGGACTATGAGGAAATATCAGCTGACAGTGATGAAATCCTGGCTGATGAATCAGCAGTGGAAAATCGGGAGCTTGCCATTCCCAAAGCTGAAGTGCTGACCGCACGGCCGAGCTCTGCTAACCTCTGCTCAGTACCCATAGCATCTTCTGGGTTCCATGGACAGGAGATGGTGAACCTCTATCCCCAGACACCAGTTGTAGAGACAGGGGATTTGATAGACTTTTCTGCTGAGGAAGAACAACCTGGGGAGCCTCCAGCAGAAGAGCTGGTATCAGGGCCAAACTTCACTGTGCTCTGCCCAGCACCAAGGGCAGTATTTGTGGAGTTACAAGGAACTTCCCCAGCTGAAGCGCTGGTCACAGGACAGAGGGATCAAGACCTCTGCCCCACCCCCGTGGCAGTTCCGGAGGCTCAGGGTGAGAAGATGGCAATCACTCCCCAGCCACAGATTACAGAATGTATGGACTGTTCAGAGGATGTTATGGATTATGCACCCCCAGCAGAAGTGCTGGCAACAGGGCAGAATGCTAGCCATCTCTGCCCAGCACTGGGACCAACTGTGGAGTTCCAGGGAGCCGGGGCGGTTGGCCCCCCTCCCCAGCAACAAGCTGAGGTAGTAAAGCTGTTACTCCCAGCTGAATCACTGGCAGCAGGGCAGGATGCTACTGGCTGCTGCACACAACTACAGCTTGAGCGGATATCGGTGGATGGGACTGTGGTCCCCACTCACAGCAACCCAGCGGAAGAGCTGGCAACAGAGCAGAGTGCCCCGGGCCTCTGCTCTCAACTAACAGAAGAGGGGGTTCCTGTGGTAGTGGATGGGACTCCGATCTCCACAGACACAACCCCAGAAAATGGTGCGGCACTGAGACAGGAGGATGTCGGCTTTGCTTTGCAAGCACCGGGGGATTTTTACCTAGCATCAGTGGATGGGACTGCAGTCTCCACTGGTATACCCCAGGAATGGTGGCCAGTTGGCCCAGATTCCCAATGGCATGATGAACTGAGCCCAGCCACCCTGTCTTCTCTCCAGCGGCTGAAAGGACTCCAGGGAGAAGGGCCAGTCCAGGCCTCTCCCCAGCGGCAGGCGTGTTCTCTGAGAGAGGCAGAGATTGGCTGGGTGAGTAATGCTCTCTTTGGGACAAGGTATCTGGGGTACTGGGTGGGTACCGAAATTGGGGTCTCTCCCAGTGTTAGTCTCCTGCCAAAGGGGGAGATGTGTGACAGACCTAGCCGGGACAGGGGCTTTTGGAGAGGACTGAATGTGAGCCTCTTGCCGTCCGATTATGGGCCAGGACCTCAAAACAGGAAGGCAGATGGGTCATCCCAGCACAGTCCTGGAACTTTAAGACTACTTTTCCAACATCCTCGAGTTGACCCGTTTGGGTCCCACTGCGGCTGTTGGACTGGTTCCCAGGGGAAGTAATGTCATGGACCTTGAGATATTAAAGTGTTTCTACTTGACATATGTTACACAGGAGAGGGACATTCAATGCAAGGCTTTTGAAATGCTAAGTGGAACCAGCTTGCGAAATACCTTTTATTGTGTTCTGCAGGTTAAGAGCGGGTGTCGGAGTCAGGCCGTCTAGCTGGAACCAGGTTATTGTGTACATTGATTACCCCCTGGGGCTTCTGTCTCAATACACAAGTCTTTCTATCCAAGCTATTGGACCAATCCCTGTTGACAATTTCAAGTCCTCATTTGCATGGTCAAGGGGGACCTGAGTGAAGACTGGATATACTTTACAATTGACCAATAGGAAAGCGGTTGTTGGGAGTGGGATGTTCCAAAATTCTGTATAAAAGTGTGCTGTGTACTTGAAATAAAGAGTCCTGTTGGAACTTACATACAGCCTGCCTGGTGTTTGTTCTCAATGGGTCCGAATGGCACATAGCTGTAATTCGGATCCCGGAACCTTGGATGACTGGACCATCAGACGTTGCAATCTGCAAGCTGACTCACTGGTAGCAGAGGAGTGTCGGGAGAGCAGGACCTGGGCGAGAAAGGATCTCGTCACACTACTACACACCAATTAGTACAAATCAGAACACCTAAGTATCTCTTAAAAGGCAACATCCCACATTCACAACCATATATACTGTACATAATAATCTCCTGCAACCACAGTTTATTTTCATAATGCAGCACTGTGATACATCAATATTAGTGGCAAATAAAGATTACAAAAAAAATATATATATATATTCTAAAATACACACTGTCCACTTTGTGAAAACTGTGAAAAATAGTAGTTCAAGTGTCTATTATAAATTCACATAATCCACAAATATACAGGTGCATCTAAAAAAAATTTGAATATCATCAAGTTTATTTCAGTAATTCTATTCAAAAAATGAAACTCATATTTAAATTATGCTACTCGCGTAGGGACGTGGTCTGGAAGTGCGGGTGTGTTTGCGTTCCACACGCCACTTCTGGCCACCTAAAAACATCACTTCCACCCTATGCCTCAGTGCACTACAGTTGCTTCCTGACCCATGGTTGTGCGTGCGCACGCAGACACATATACTCCTACTTCTTTGGTACCGTGGCCCAAAATGGAGAAATGTTATGGAGCCGATCTATTATTTTTATTTTTTTGACAGTAAAAGGATCTATTATTTTTACAATGACTATGGGATTAAACTGGTGGTCCCTCCCTGGGTTCTTAGCACATGGATACACATAAGGGGCTTACAGAATACACAGTGGGTGGGTCCCCCAGATGGGGATAAATTCATATATTTAAATAGTTAAAAGGATCCCATGTATGCAATTAATACAGGACAAAATTCCATGCATAAACATATAAAAATGGTAATGATGCTTCCAAGACCCAATATAACCAACCCGCTGTGCATCAGATTCATAGAGCTAAACAATGCTCAAAGATAAACACACAACATATACAGAAGGAGGTCAAGAGTTTGCTGAGGAGACCTCCCTGGCATTTGAGGGAGCAACTATCAATACAAATTTTAGACCAAAATCAAGCTTCTACCCCCATTGGAACAAGGGCAACTTCATACCCACCTTCTATGAAGTTGTGATGGGAGAGTTTAGGAAAATGTGTGGGGATAAAGGTCATAAATACAATAAGGGCCATGAAGTGGGCATTGAGGCCTGAGGAAGAATTCAGAGATCATAATTAGAAAAGCGGACAAAGGTGGTGGTCTGGTTATACAGGACAAGCATCAATACTTAGAGGAAGCGTTTAGATTGATTGGCGACACCAATACAAATGAGAGACTTTTATGGGACCCAACTGGGAAATACAATGATGATTTTAAAAAAAATTGTAGGGTAGGGCACTATCAAATCGGGTCCTGACCAAAAGCGAGCACCAATTTTTGTACTCAAAACATCTAGTCGTCCCCCATTTTTACCATATACCCAAGGTGCATAAGGACATGAAAAAAACCCCCAGGTAGACCCATCATTGCAGGAATTGACAGTTTGACTAGCAACCTTGGGAGCAACATCGATCACTTGTTACAAGGATTAGTAACAAACCTGCCATCGTATATAAAGGACTCGAGCCATGCCCTAGATATTCTAACCACGTACAAATGGGAGAAAGGATATAGATGGCTATCGCTCGATGTAGCGTCCCTGTATACGTCCATCCAGCATGAATTCAGCTTAGTACTACTTGGCGGAAGCACATCTGTTCAGTCCCAAGCAGGCCCAATTTATATATGAGTGCATAGAGTTCACCTTGACCCATAATTACTTTTCATTTATGGATGGTTTCTATAGGCAGGTGAGGGGCACAGCCATGGGTGCTAGATTCGCTCCCAGCTATGCAAATTTATTCATGGGGTGCTGGGAGCTTAAATATATTTGGGCCATTTGAGAGGAACCTAATACTGTACTCATGGTACATTGATGAGGTCCTTATTATTTGGAAGGATTCCTGGCGCATTGTGCGAGAAATCCCTTTCGGAATTTCGTTTACACATGTGGTAGACGAAAAGTCCTTGGTGTTTCTAGACCTTGAGCTGAGGGCCAACGACAATGGTGTAATTCATTCACTTCAAGTTGAGTGTGGGCAATTCCTACCTGCATGCCACCATCATCCTAGGTGGATTAAGAACATCCCCTTCGGCCAGTTCTGTAGACTCAGGCGGACCTGTACCTTTAAAGCCTGATCCTAAAGAGTACATTTAAGGAGAAGGGGTACGACGAGGGGCACATCGACGAGGCCTTCCAAAAATATCTACAGTTGTATGAAGATGTCTGTGCAGGAAGTGAAAAAAACAACAAAATATGATGCAGATGAACTACCTTGTGAGGATCTGTACTAGATTCAACAATTATGTCGCCATAATACAGAAAATCTCAAAGATCAATTGGAAGATACCTAAATCCGATCCGTTCCTGAAGACCTGCCTATCGTCCCATCCAAATCTAGTTTTCAGGAGACCTAAGGATCTAAAGAGTATTTTTGCCTCGAGTAGAGTGAAGAAGAGTAAGAATAGAGGGCTAAATCTTTCGACCACCATCTTTGATCAAAAGGGCAGCTATAGATGTGGGAGTGGAAACTGCGGGAACTGTGTACATATGTGCCACAGGAGAAAATATGTATTTGGGATGGATGGTAGGAGCCATAAGATTAAACAGTTCATGAACTGTGGTACCCCATAGGTCATATATGGCCTCCTCTGTCCTTGTGGCCTCATGTATATCGGCCGTACTTCTCGACCAATGAGGACAAAGATGGAACGAGCACGGAAGTAGCATTTTGACTGAAAGACAAATGCTCAGTACCAAGACACTTTAAGGAGGTCCACGATGGCAGCACCGATGGCCTCAAAGTGTTCGGAATAGAGGCAATATCAAGTAACATGGACAGTGGCAAGAAGTACCAGATTGTAAGAGAGGCTTTCTGGATTTTCAGAAATAGAAAAAATATACTGCGCTTACTCTAACTTAACTACTAAAAAAGTTGCAACTAAAAAATGTTATACAACATCAAAACACAATATACAAAAAAGAAGCTGCGCTAATGTATGATGCACTGAAACCAGCGCAAATATTGCAAGAAATAGCAAACCGTGATCACACCGTGAACTTGGTAAGAAAACAAATGAACCCTGATGGGTTAATCACAGTCCACCAAAAAAGTCCATAGCAGATTGAATAATGATGGTCTCCAAAGTGAAAGAAAGATAATTCCAACTCCTGAAAAAAGTGATGATAGAAGCACCTCCACCTAGGTCACACACTGACTCTTACCGGATCTCTCTGATCCCTTATTACAGGAGATCATAGACAGCGTATGATAATGGTATCCTCCACAGCATATCACCAGGCTGGGATGGTCACAGTGATGGATGGCCTCAAGCAGTATACCGGTACATATGTTTACCAATTCCCGCCTGGTCAATAGTCAATTGACATCCGGGAAGTGGTTGTGAAATCCTGACTGGACGTCTATTGACGTTCTGCAGGATTTCATGCGGGCGCGCGCCCATCAGTGCTGCCTATGAATGCCCATCAGTGCAGCATACCAGCGCCGCCTATCAGTGCCGCCTATCGGTGCCCATCAGTGCCGCCATATCAGTGTCCATAATTGAAGAAAACTTATTTACAAATAAAATCAACAGAAAAAAATAAACTTAATTTTTTTCAAAAATTTCTTTTTTTAGTTATTGCGCAAAAAATAAAAATCGCAGAGGTGATCAAATACCACCAAAAGAAAGCTCTATTTGTGGGAACAAAAGTGATAAAAATTTCATTTGGGTACAGTGTAGCATGACCGCGCAATTGTCATTCAAATTGCGACAGTGCTGAAAGCTGAAAATTGGCTTGGGCAGGAAGGTGCGTAAGTACCTGGTATGGAAGTGGTTAAAAAGAAAGGAGAGCTCCCATAGCATAAGATCCTTAAGATTTTTTAATAAGATAAAAAGATGTGCACTTACATCAAAGTAGACGTATTACAGCATGTATAAAAGTCAAGCCGGCCGGCTCCTCGAAACAAACGCCCGTATCTTCCGGGTGTAAACACTTAACGCGGTGACGCCAGAATGTCGCCTCCCTTTCTGGATTTTCACTTTGGGGACTTTAGCCCTGTAGGCCTTAATGAAGAAATTGAGCTGCATAATATAGTATGACTTCGGCAGGGCCTATGGGGGTTCCTATGTTCTGTAGCTATGGAGATCCAGTCCTTCTTTTTTCTTCATCTGGTTGGAGCACATAGAACCCCCCCCCCCCCTCCTGAGATATAGATATCTCCTAGGGGTCAGGCCCAAACATCAAGCCATATTTACCCATGGCGCTCGACCATGCTGCTGTGTGGGTACTAGGACCTATAGGACTAGATGTTTAGTTTTAAGAACAGCATAGGTATAGATTTGGACAGGTTTAATGATTAGGGGTTTTGACAGTGAGGTGGGAATAGATAATTATCTTTTTGTAACAATATAAATATACATGCATGAATCCCGATTGTTCACTGAATTCAAGCGGGAAAATTGGCTCTCTGCAGAATAACGGTACCTCCAGGTATGACTACTATATTGATGGTATATGTGTCCATAGAAGTCCCTTTGTTGTGTGTGTTTTTATCATTGAGCATTGTTTAGCTTATATGTTCTTATATGTTTATGCACTTTGGAATTTTGTTCTGTATTAATTGCATACATGAGATCCTTTTAACTATTTAAATATATTTATTTAAATCTATTTATCACCATCTGGGGGCCCCACCCACTGTGCATTCTATAGGCCCCTTATGTGTATCCATGTGCTAAGAACCCAGGGAGGGACCACCAGTTTAATCCCATAGTCATTGTAAAAATAGATCGGCTCCATAACATTCCCCATTTTGGGCTGCTAGAGGGAGAGGTACCAAAGAAGTAGGAGTATTTGTGTCTGCGTGCACAACCATGGGCCAGGAAGCAACTGGAGCGCACTGAGGCATAGGGCGGAAGTGACGTTCTTAGGTGGCCGGAAGTGGCGGGTGGAACGCAAACACTCATACTTCCGGACCGTGTCCCTAGATGACTAGAATCATTTTCGGGACTGCAATATTGCGGTGGACAGATCGGACACTTTTGACACATTTTTGGGACCATTTTTGTGTTTGTGGGACTTGGACCTTTTTGTTTTAATTGTTCACTATTCTTTGAAATGTGTCTGTCAATTTCCTCTTATTGCCCCTTATGTGTGAAATCATTAAGGGTGTAGATGGAAAAGAAGAAAATGGCCAAAAACTGACACTCTTGCAAATGTTTGTGGATGTAGAGCTAGTTCTCAAGATAGAATACACCCGTTTCTCAAAATTTTCCTCTTGAAAACCTTCTATACCTTAACCTGTCCCAATTTTACACTTTGGAGTCCTTTATAGTCCTCATTATACCTCATGAATTTAGTCCTTTTGGTGCTAGTGATTTGTCCTTACAGAATGTTCAGTTCAGAGTATTAAAGATAAACCGGGATTCTACAAGTTTATAATTTTTAGATCTTCTCCCCAGCAGCTATAAAAACAATCATAAAGTTTAAATCAATATAGCTTACTTTTTCTTTTTCCTTCATTTTTGGGACCCTGTGATGTCATCTTCCTAGAGAAACACTCTCTGAGAGAACTTCATGCATTGCCACACATCACATCCATAGGGGGCTTAAGAAACTACTCTTCCCATGGTGCAGTGGAAGAAGCAGGAAGTCGTGGGAGGGTGTTCAAGCGGAGCTGTGGCTGTGCTGAGAGTGGGGTGGGAGCTGAACTGATCATGGAGATGAGTTCTGAGCTATGGGTGGAGGTGGGGTTAAGATAAAAGCAGGGCTGGGTTTGAGCTGAAGGCAGAGCTGTGTTGTGATACTTATAACTGGGAGGTACAGCACGGAAGTCTGACACTCCCAAGACCTGTCCTGCACTGGAACAGAATTACAATGGATAAGTTACAAGACCGATGGTTGTGGGGACATAGGAAACATCAAATGTTTTGCCCGGAGTTCTGCTTTAAGCATTCAGCTTATCATCCAATACTTGGAAACTTTTCATTTTTTCCAATTCATTCTGTAATCATTGTATTTCAATGTGTAATTTGTCAACTTGTCTTGATTCTAAGGCAACTAGAAAGTCTTTCCTTTTTACGATAGTCAGCCAGTGAGGCTACATCCTACTGCAACTTCCAAAAAAGATCTGTGTTTCATACAGTAGATTTTGTTCTTAAAATACAATGTATAATCTGTTAATGCAGAAGTCCAGTCAAATCTTATCTAAATTTAAATCTGCTCCCACCCCCATTCTAACTTCTATAATGACTACCTTGTAGAGGAAAGATGTGCATACTTATCTATTTTTCGGACGCTCTGGTTCCGGTCACATGATTGGCTCCCAGCGCCATTTTCAGGATAGAGGGACAGCCAACAATGGATGCCCCGTAGTAAGTCTATGGGTGACATCATCACATATTCATTACATTCATTGTCTGGTTGTTCTCTCCAGCTGCAGGCTCCAGTGAAGAGGAGAAAACCCTGAGTGCCTGAGAATAGATAAGTTAACACATCTTTCCTCTACAGCTATGGTCTCTAAACGGTGGCCCGGGGACTGGATGCAGTAATTTTGATGCCTTTATCTGGCCCTTGGGGCTCGATTCCTCTCCCTGACACCAACGATGGGGCTCGATTCCTCTCCCTGACACCAACGATGGGGCTCGATCCCTCTCCCTGACACCAACGTCTGGCCCCCCTAAAGTCTGAAGGACAGTAAAAGGACCCTTTTGATTAGAAAGTTTGGAGACCCCAGCTCTACAGGGTAGTTAGTATAGGGCCTATAAAGCGTGTGGGAGCATGTTTAAGTTAACAATGGGGTAGATTCAGGTAGGGGCGCGCACTGCTACGGCGGCGCAGCGTTCCGTTTTTACGCTACGCCTCCGTAAATTACTGGAGCTACGCTTTATTCACGAAGCATTTGCTCCGAAATTAGGCGTTTCGTAAAAGGGGCCGGTGTAAGCGTAAGCGAGCGTAATTTAAATGATCCCGTAGGGGGCGTGGATCATTTAAATTAGACGCGTTCCCGCGCCAAACGTACTGCGCATGCTCCGTTGGGAAAATTTCCCGACGTTCATTGCGGTAAATGACGTAGCAAGGACGTAATTTGCTTCGACGTGAACGTAAATGGCGTCCAGCGCCATTCACGATCCACTTGCGCAAACGACGCAAATTTCGAAAATCGCAACGTGGGAACGACGTCTATACTTACCATTGGCTGCGCCTCCTAATAGCAGGAGCAGCCTTACGACGGAAGCGACGTACGCAAACGACGTAAAACTCGAACGCCGGGCACGCGTACGTTTGTGAATCGGCGTGAGTATGCAATTTGCATACTCTACGCTGACCACTACGGGAACGCCACCTAGCGGCCAGCGTCAGATTGCACCCTAAGATACGACGGCATAAGAGTTATGCCAGTCGTATCTTAGGCTGCAGTCGGCGTATCGAGCTTTCTGAATACAGAAAGTTGATACGCAGGCGTAATTGCTTCCTGAATCTACCCCATTGACTGGACTTCTACTTTAATCTTATTGTCTTTGCCCATGGTTCTGAGAGAGCTATTGAACTGAGGTGAGGACTGTGCCATCTTGTTAAAATTTGTTAATATAACATCCTTAAAGGCTACATGCATTAAAAAATATCACTGGGCATTGATGGTATGTAAATATGCTAAAAACCGCACAAATGTGTTAGCATGTAAATCAAAGAAAGCAGCAGCCGAGTGAAATACACAACAATAGATAGAAAATATGATAAGCTGTTCTAGGAATAGTCCCAAGTTATTAGAGGAACCTTGGTTGACAATATATATCCATGTTCGGAGTGGTAAGATAAATCCCTTTTCTCAATGGCACCACTGCGATTCACATAAAAAAAAAAGTGCACCGTCACCTTAAAGGAACACTAAAGGCAAACTTTTTTTTTAAATAACAAACATGTTATACTTGCCTCCACTGTGCAGCTCGTTTTGCACAGAGTGTCCCCGAACCCTGTCTTCTGTGGTCCCTCGGCGGCTGTCTCGGCTCCTCCTCGCAGAAGCTTTCCACCTTCATGCGAGTGAGCATGGTGGAAAGCTTTTGCGAGCACGCTCCCGTGATACAGCGGCGGGCATAGCCGCTGACTGTATCGCTCGTCCTCGCCCCCCCCCCCCCCCCCCGGCGCGCCGTGTCATCCGCTGTGATTGACAGCAGCGCCAGCCAATGGCTGCGCTGCTATCAATCCGTCCAGCCTAGCCAATCAACGGCTAGGCTGGGAACCTAAGAGGATCACGTGGAAGCGTGCATGACTTTCGAGGGGTCAGGTAAGTAAAATGGGGGTTGGGGGGGGGGGGGGCGGTACCGTCGGATGTTTTTTCACCTTAATGCATAGGATGCATTAAGGTGAAAAAACATTAACCTTTACAACCCCTTTAAAAGACTTGCTTACCAGATAGCAAGCAAAATGGGCATATGGTGGATAGGATATTACCGCGCTACCAAAGAAGGGGGGGGGGGGAGAGAAAAAGATAGAAAGGGAATACTGCTGCAACACTGAAGGTGTATCAAACCCACAAATGTTGTAATAAATAAGTAGTTCTGTGCTGTGTGATAGGGTAGATGAATTAAAGAAAAGACAGTTACTATAACTGATATGCGTATTTGTCACGACACGTGAAGAAGTCACGTGTCGTGACGAATACGCGTAAGAATCCAGAGTCCACTAAGGGGTACCGGAGGTGACGCTTGCGAACCCCCCACTTGTTTTTATGCCGGTTTTTATTGCATCCATGCGAATACCATAATGTATGCCTTTTTTATTATTAAAAACGTTCTAACGATACTGCACTATTGGCGCTTTTTACCTCCCTGGGTGAGGGTCATTGTTGTCCATTGGACGTAACCTGAGGGGGACTTTATCCACAGAGAGATATTTCAGTTCACTGGGACGCACTACATTCTGAAACGACTGGAACACCGTTGGCTATAATATACATGCTGTTACCTTACAGCAGTAAGGTAAGTGAACACCCTCACTAAAACTTCAAAAGGATATTGGAATTCCCTCTCTGCACCACCTTCACGCTGAATATTTCGGCATAAGCACCAGCACTTTATTGTTGATTGTTCCTTTTGATCTTTTAAACAGCATTGGTTTTTGCTGTTTTTCTGCATGGACACTGATGCAATTTCTTATTATCACTTATGTGTGTTGCTTTAGTTTTCCTACTATATAGCAGTGCATGCTTTAATATCACTGAGCACTTTGTATTTTTGTATTTTTGATTGGATGTCATTTGTATCACCAATATCAGTGATTTAATATTTTTTGATGTTCACATATCAGTTATAGCAACTGTCTTTTCTTTGATTCATCTACCCCATCACACAGCGCAACACTACTTATTTATTACAAAATGGGCATATGGCTATAGCCCAGAAAAGGCCTTTACTTGCACAGATGACCTTAGGAACGAATATCACAGGATAGATGACTGTTTCATCTTTCACACACTGGCACCACTGTGTAGGAAAGAAAGACTGGCCATAGTGTAATATTGTCTAACTTTTTTAATAATATGAAAAGTAATGCACCCTCCCATTTCGTCATACGTGATGTTGTCAATGGAGGAACAGGAAGCGTATTGATTCACCACCTTATAACAGAGCCTCGTTCTAAGTATTGAGTATGGGTGGCCCTTCCGTAAACCAGGAAAGACGGGCCAAAGCAAAATTAGAAAGACATTCAAAAATATATATATAAATAAACAAAACAGAACTGAAAAGAAAAAAATAATACTAAAAACATCACCTTAAAAAGGTTGTAAAGGTAAAAAAAAAATTCCTAAATAGTTTCCCTTACCTTAGTGCAGTCCTCCTTCACTTACCTCATCCTTCGATTTTGCTTTTAAATATCCTTATTTCTTCTGAGAAATCCTCACTTCCTGTTCTTCTGTCTGTAACTCCACACAGTAATGTGACACTTTCTCCCTGGTGTGGAGAAAGCCTCTTGAGGGGGGAGGGGGTGAGTAGGAGGGTCAGGACACTCTACTTTGCAGATAAAGGAGCTGTGTGTTAGTGGGCATCCTGACACTCCTGCTCGCCCCCTCAAGAGGCTTTCTCCACAGAAAGTGTTGCATTACTGTGTGTAGTTACAGACAGAAGAACAGGAAGTGAGGATTTCTCAGAAGAAATAAGGACATTAAAAAGCAAAATGGAAGGATGAGGTAAGTGAAGGATTTAACCACCAAAAGAGAACATAGCCCGATGAGGGGCATTAGTCCACCTCATTAACCCCCTCACGGACCATGATAGGTGGATATGTACCTTGTAATAATATGGATACTTTTTTTTTTTAATTACCCAATGTAAATCAATTCTTACATTTATGTAAATTATATAAGTAATACAACATAAAACCCTGCTAACATGATAGCTTTCTGTGCTTTGTAGTGCTTTTTTCCTTTTTTACCATTAAAGGCTACCTTTCAAAGTTTTTTTTGGTGTGTGGCCATCCATATTTTCTTTTTCAAGTTTTCCCGCTAACATGATGTAAATATCGAATATAAAGACCAAATATTGGATTTAAATGTGAATAATTCTATAGAATTGAATATAATTACATATTCAAATATTAAATATGTGATAAGTGAATGAAAATAATAATAAACCAGTAACCCCATGAAATATATAAAATGTATAATATACCAAAAATGTATATAGATTTATAGCTGGATTCAGGTACGGCGGCGCATCATTGCGGCGGCGTAGCGTATCGGATTTACACTACGCCGCAGTAAGTTAGCTAGGCAAGTACTGTATTCACAAAGTACTTGCCTGCTAAGTTACGGCGGCTTAGCTTAATGCGGCGGGCGTAAGCGCGCCTAATTGAAATTTGGCTGAGGGGGTGTGTTTTATGTTAATGGAGGGTGACCTGACGTGATTGACGTTTTCTACAAACTGCGCATGCGCCGTCCGTGTACATATCCCAGTGTGCATTGCGGCAAAGTACGCCGCAAGGACGTATTGGTTTCGACGTGGACGTAAATTACGTCCAGCGCTATTCACGGACGACTTAAAATTTTCAAATTTCGACGCGGGGACGACGGCCATACTTAACATTACTAGTCCAGCTATTTGATGGAATAACTTTACGCCTGAAAATGCCTTACGTAAACGGCGTATGTTTACTGCGACAGGCGGACGTACGTTCGTGAATCGGCGTATCTAGTGATTTACTAATTCTACGCCGAACTCAATGGAAGTGCCACCTAGCGGCCAGCCTAAATATTAAACACTAAGATAAGACGGCGCAAGCCGTCGTATCTTAGATAGGTTTAAGTGTATCTCTGTTTGAGAATACACTTAAACTTAGGTCGGCGCAGATTCCGAGTTAGGTCGGCGTATCTACTGATACGCCGGACTAACTCTTACTGAATCTAGCTATTAAAATCAATTAATTCAACTAAATTGATATCCTAGATAATCAGGCATACACACTTGACAAGTTTACACTGTAGACATTATGAATTGTCTATGAAAGCGTTCACGTTAACATCTATATTCAACCCATAAGGGACATAAGTCTTGAGCTTGTGAGTCCAGAACATTTCTAATTTAGATATTTCCCTCACTAGTGAGCTACCCCTCCAGTGGAGACTGAATTTATCAATGCCCAAAAAAATGGTCTTGGAGGGGTCTTTATTATGTACAAGCAAATAGTGTTTAGATACTGAGTGATTTTTAAATCCGGTTTTGATACTGGTGATATGCTCGTTTAAGATGAACCTGTAGGGGGCATTTAGTCCTTTCTACATATTGAAGGCCACAAGGACACTGCAATAAGTAGTCCACCCCCACTTTGGAGCAAGTAATAAATGGTTTCATTGCATATTGTATCCGTGTACTGGTGGAAATAAAGCTGGTGGTTCTTCTATGAGTGAAACTGCACCCTACATTTTTTACACTGATAAAACCCAGTTGATCGATGGAAGAGGATTTTATTAGTGGGCGGATTCTGAATATTAGGGGCCACTCTATTCCTTATTGAAGGAGCCCCTTTAAAAACCACCTGTGGTTTAGCAGGTAACACTGCCTTCAAAACTCTGTTGTTATTCATGATATGCCAATGCCTAGAGATTATCTGCTTCTATTTTGTAAAGAATAGGTGGTCACAAAGGGAGCAATTGTAGAAAAAGATCCATTCGTGCACGATGGCCAATCACGAAGTAGGTCATTCCTATTCATGGCCTTTACAGATTCCAAAGTATTAGTTAAACACTCACTAGTATAGCCCTTCTCCAAAAATCTACATGTTAGGGTCTCAGCTTGTGCAAGAAATTTGCCGTGATCAGAACAGTTCCTTTTAAACCTCATATATTGGCTCTTTGGAACCGATTTAAGCCAGGGACCATCGTGGCAACTATCGACAGGAATATAAGAATCCCTGTCGGTAGACTTAAAGAAAGTAGACGTAGCCAGTCTATCCCCTTTAACGGTTATTTTCAGATCTAAAAAAATTATCTCTGACTGGCTCATCTCATAGCTCAAGTCCCCTATGGTTGACATTCAGAGATGTAATTGATGATATGTAGTTTGTGTGCTCCTACATAGGACAACAAAGTCCTCAAACAGAATCACTGTAGACTTGGTGCCTCAATGAATAAGCTTGTGTTTGAGCTATAAAAGATGGAGAGACTTGATCTGCCTAAGGGAAGCAGAGTAATGTTGAGCTGATAGCCTTCATTCACATCTTATGAACAGCATTCTTTAGTAGTGGCACAGAATTTATATATCTCCAAACCATATATCACTGTTCAGGCTAACTGTATGTAGCAAAGCACAGTGGAGAAAATGAAAGACCACCGCACACCAACAACAATATGCAAAAAAATAAGGGGTGGCTGGTTTGAAAGGAGAGGGGGAAAGGGCAGGGAGGGGGTGTGGATTCAAGGGGGAGGTGTGGAAAGGGATGGGAATGAAAGGGGAAGGAGGAGGAGAAGTCAAGGAAAAGGGTGAAGGAAGATGAGGGGAAGAGAGACTGAGAGGGTTATATTTATGCTCACAAAATATTATTTAATGTTATCAATAAGCATTTGAAAATGATTTAGAGGCAGAAAATGGTATGTTACTGTATGTTATGGTATGTTACTTCTCATACATATTGTATTTGTTTCAGATTGAAAATGAAAAGTTGAGACTGAATATACATGATATAATAAATGAAAATGAAGACTTAATAAACCAGTAAGCTACAATAAAAATTGTTTGTATTCCTGTTTAAATGAAAGTGTAAATGTGGAGAAATAAAAATATATGCAGCGAATCTCTGCAGTGCATGCACTATTTCCACTGCTTTAAAATTTTGCAAAACACTGCAAGTCTAGAAAAATTCCTGGTGATTCTGTCAGAAATCTACTGAACTGCTACCTTTCTATTGTGGGCTGACAACACTTAAAGTTGTTTTTACAATAGGGACAAGTTAAAAGAAATAATGAATACTGGGGCATGCTCAAGAAGGGAAGAGAAAGGGTTGGGTATAAATTTACTTTGCTATGAGAAATAAACACTATGGCCCGGATTCACAGACAGCGGTGCACATTTATGCCGCCGTAGCGTATCTTCTGTACGCTACGCCGACGCAGCGCAGAGAGGCAAGCATTGAATTCACAAAGCCAATGCTCCCAAAACTGCGCTGGGTTTCCAAGGCTTAAGTCGGCGTAAGTGGAAGTGGGCGTGAGCCATGCTAATGAGGCGTGACCCCATGCAAATGATGGGCCGAGCGCCAGACAGATACGTATCACCAACTGCGCATGCGCCGGGACTTGGACGCATCTTTCTGCGCGTGCTCAGAACCATTTCGGAACAACTGCCTAAGATACGCCGGATCACTGCCTACGGCGTGAACGTGACCTACGCCCAGCCATATTCACGTCCAGCGTAAAATACGCCGGCTTGTGTTCCCTGGGGCAGACCTTTGCATGTCTGCTGCTGGGTTACACCTGCTTTATGGGGCTTAACTTTACGCTGGACGTTCAACTTACGCGCACATCGCGTAGCCTGCGTCAGGCACGCGTACGATCGTGAATCGCTGTATCTTCCTCATCTTCGAATAGAAAATCAATGGGAGCGCCACATGCGTCCAGCGTAAATATGCGCCCACTCTACGCCGGCAAGTTACGCCGGTGGAATTAAGCCTGTTTTTAGGCGTATCTTAGTTTTTGTGGGCCCGGCGCACAGATATGACGGCGCATATTTTCACTTACGCGGCGTATCTGGAGATACGTCGGCGCAAGTGCTTTGTGAATCCGGGCCTATTAGTTTGTGGCCCTTCCCTTTGGCATTTCCTGAGCCCTAAGAGTGTTCACAAAGGTCATCTCACCAGTTTTGGGCCTTCTTCATCTCTTCTTCATCTCTTCTTCATCTCAGAGGTATTCTAGTCCTAGCCTTGGAATCCAGTGTATCGGTCACACTGTAGACCTTGAAGGGCTTTGGATCCTGAACTTCAAGAAGTCATCTAATTCTGTTAGATTGCTTGGAAAAATTGGGCCTTCTCCTGGATACCCTTTGAACCAAGGTCTTGCTGCTGCAGAGTCAGGATTAGCAACTTCAGTCCTGACATCCCTGTTTTCTGTTGTGTTGCAATTGAGTGCTTAGATTGATGATATCCCCTTTCAAAGCGATTTTAATTTGCTCAGTTCTACCCAGGAACCTTGCAATGGAATGTTCTTACAGTGTCAGACAAATCCAATTTGTCTCTGACAAGGTAAATTGGGTACATCCTCAAACCAAGATGTCTCTGTAATCGTGGCTTTTCTCCCCAGCATTGTTCTAGGGCAGTTTTCTTTCCTCCCGTAATGATGGAAGATTGTCTTCACAGATGCCAGTTTTCCAGGTTTGGGTGGAGTTCTGCACCAGTAGTCATGCTTCCAATCAAATCCTGAAGTTACTATTAAGTTGTCTGTGGTTAATTCACTAGAGGTGCACCGAATGGAAATTTTGGCGCCAAAACCGAAAATTCAGGATGCACTTGTCAGAAACCAAAAATTAGTTTTAAAAATATATATATATTTTTATATACAATTGTATTAGACTTTAATATCATGAATTTAAATTAACCACTTAAGGACTGCCTCCTGCAGATGTACGTCGGCAGAATGGCACGGCTGGGCACAAGCACGTACAGGTCCGTCCTCTTTAAGAGCCCAGCCATAGGGCGCGCTCCCGCGACCCTGTCCGAAGCTCCGTGACCCGCGGACCCGATCGCCGCTGGAGTCCCGCGATCGGTCCCTGGAGCTGAAGAACGGGGAGAGCTGTGTGTAAACACAGCTTCCCCGTTGTTCACATTGTGGCACGGTCATCGATCGTGTGTTCCCTTATATAGGGAACCACAATCAATGACGTCAGACCTACAGCCACACCCCCCTACAGTTAGAAACACAGATTAAGTCATACATAACCCCTTCAGCACCCCCTTGTGGTTAACTCCCAAACTGCAATTGTCATTTTCACAGTAAACAATGCATTTTAAATGCATTTTTTGCTGTGAAAATGACAATGGTCCCAAAAAAGTGTCCGCCATAATGTCGCAGTCATGAAAAAAATCGCTGATCACCGCCATTAGTTGTAAAAAAATAAATAAATAATAAAAATGCAATAAAACTATCCCCTATTATGTAAACGCTATAAATTTTGCGCAAACCAACCGATAAATGCTTATTGCGTTTTTTTTTTTTTTTTAACCAAAAATAGGTAGAATACGTATCGGCCTAAACTGAGGGAAAAAAACGTTTTTTTATATATTTTTGGGGGATATTTATTATAGCAAAAAGTAAAAAATATTGCATTTTTTTCAAAATTGTCGCTCTATTTTTGTTTATAGCGCAAAAAATAAAAACCGCAGAGGTGATCAAATACCACCAAAAGTGGTTAATATGAATTTGTCAGCTATTATCGGAACCTTTAGCTTAAAAAAGCTGAAGAAAAATGCACCCCTTTTAAATTTGATGTATGTCTTCACACTGGTCACTTGTTCCGTTGTGGTGTTAAAAATCTTGCTTGCAGCATTTTCGGTCAGTTAAAAAAAATGCTCCACCCTGTTGAAGCGCATTGAAAAAGCATCAAGAATGCATCAATAACGCAAACATGTTACGTTGTTGATTCTGTTTGAGTCACATGACCTATGAAAACCACACCATAAGCACAGTAAAATCGCATGTGTTTTCGGCACCATTATCTGCACCTTTTTTCTCTTTCCGTAAAATGGCAAAAACACAATTTTTGCCCGATTTTGTTTCGAAATTTCGGTGCATCTTTATAATTCACTGTACCATCTTCTGACTGGTATTCCCATCTCAGTTTAATTGAACAATGCCACAGCTGTGGCTTACATCAGTCGTCAGGGGAACACCAGGAAAGTTGCAATGGAAGTATAGTCTGTCCCAAACAGTTTCAGCAATCCCCATGGTCTTTATTTCTGGGTTGGAAACTGTCAGGCAGATTTTTTCAGCAGAGAATGTCTGGACCTGGGTTAATAGTCTTTCCATCTGAAGGTTTTTCAGGGCATACAGTGTGTCTGCACTGGGGGACTGTGAATTTGCCAATGTCTTGGTTCATCAAGAAGCTGGCCCGATTTGTCTCCAGGACTTTAAACCCAGTGGATGTAGTAGACATCCTGGTGACGCCATGGGATCAGTATCCCCTAATACAGGGGTCTCAAACTCAAATTACCTGATGGCCACAAGACAAGTTTCCATATCCCATGGGGGGCCGCATGCAAACTTTCAAACTTCAAAAACAGTACTGGTGTCAGCGAACGCATTATTAACCCTGACCACTACACTGCACACTGACCACTACACACTGACCACTCACCATCAGGGTACAGCACATCAGGGCACAGCACACTTGAGTGCACAGCGCACAGGGTACAAAGCCCAGCACATCAGGGTACAAAGCCCAGCACATCAGGGTACAGGACACATCAGAGCACAGCACATAGGGGTACAGCACATCAGGGTGCATGGCACATCAGGGCAGGGCATATCAGGACAGGGCACATGGCACAGTGCAGGACATGGCACATCAGGACAGGGCACATGGCACATCAGGGTACAGGGCTCATGAAACAGCACATCAGGGTACAAAGCCCAGCACATCAGGGTACATGGGGCACATCAGGCTACATGGGGCACATGGCACATCAGGGTACATGGGCCACATCGGGGTACATGGGGCACATCATGGCACATGGAGCATATCAGGGCACATGGGGCACATGAGAGCATATCAGGGAACATGGGGCACACCAGGGAACATGGGGGGCACATGAGAGCACATCAGGGCACAATCAGGGAACATGGGGCACACCAGGGAACATGGGGGGCACATGAGAGCACATCAGGGCACATCACATCAGGACAGGGCACATGGCACATCAGGGTACAGGACATGGCACATCAGGGCACAGCACATCAGGACAGGGCACATGGCACATCAGGGTACAGGGCACATTAAACAGCACATCGGGGTACAAAGCCCAGCACATCATGGTACCCCATGTACCCTGATGTGCTGGGCTTTGTACCCTGATGTGCTGTTTCATGTGCCATGTACCCTGATGTGCCATGTGCCCTGATGTGCTGGGCTTTGTGCCCTGTACCCTGATGTGCCATGTGCCCTGTCCTGATGTGCTGTGCCCTGATGTGCCATGTCCTGTACCCTGATGTGCTATGTGCCCTGTCCTGATGTGCTGTGCCCTGATGTGCTCTCATGTGCCCCATGTTCCCTGGTGTGCCCCATGTTCCCTGGTGTGCCCCATGTTCCCTGAGTGTGCCCTGATGTGCTCTCATGTGCCCCATGGCACATCAGGGTACATGGGCCACATCAGGGCACAATCAGAGCACATGGGGCATATCAGGGCACATCAGAGCACAATCGGGGAACATGGGGCACATCAGGGCACATGGGGCACAGCACATCAGGACAGGGCACATGGCACATCAGGGTACAGGGCACAGGGTACCCTGATGTACAGAGCCCAGCACATGAGGGCACATGGCACATGAGGGTACATGGGGCACATGAGAGCACATCAGGGCAAACCAGGGCACAAGAGAGCACACCAGGGCACATGGGAGCACTTTAGGGCACATGGGAGCACTTTAGGGCACATGAGAGCACATCAGGGCACATGAGAGCACATTAGGGCACATGAGAGCACACCAGGGCACAGGTCAGCATTTACTTGTTGTTTTCTTCAAAGGCAGAGTAGCGCAGGAACCGTCTGTCATAAGTTCACTTGTCTCTCATGTCACGCTGCTACTCCCCGGCAGCCCCCCCCCCTCTCGTCCATCTCAGATGATAACACAAGCAAATGGGGATGGACAAGAAGAGAGGAGGGGCCGCCAGGGAGTAGCAGTGTGACATGAGAGACAAGTGAACTTATGACAGACGCTTCCTGCGCTATCTACACTTCCGCGGCACCCGCCCTGCCTGCGGGCCATTTAAAACCGGTCCGCGGGCCGCAAATGGCCTGCGGGCTGGTACTTTGAGACCCCTGCCCTAATATATCAAACAAAAGCTAAAAATTCCAGCTCAACTTATCAGCCAGCCTGCAACAAACCATATTCTCCTGTAACAGTTTACATTTAAAAACAGGGGTTTAGTTTGCACACATTTGCAAACCAATGTGCAAGCTGTAGAAGTGCACTGGACACCCAGCAAATAGCACAGTGGCACCAAAGGTGTCCAGTGTGCCCCCTCACCATTTAACCAACAGTACGAACAAACAGCAACTGCCCCAACCTACAACTGGCCTTAACAGCAAGGCTAATTGGTGTTCAGTGATGCCCCCATCCTTGCAACTCTTGTACCCTTGTCCCTAGCTTGGTCTGTGTATGTGTGTGTGTGTGTGTGTGTGTGTGTGTGTGTGTGTGTGTGTGTATATATATATATATATATATATATATATATATATATATATATATATATATATATATATATAAAATGTGTATACAGTACAGACCAAAAGTTTGGACACACCTTCTCATTCAAAGAGTTTTCTTTATTTTCATGACTATCATCAAAAGCATCAAAACTATGAATTAACACATGTGGAATTATACATAACAAAAAAGTGTGAAACAACTGAAAATAAATTTCATATTCTAGGTTCTTCAAAGTAGCCACCTTTTGCAGCAGACACATCTCTAGAACTGTTTAGAGGAGACTGTGTGAATCAGGCCTTCATGGTAGAATATCTGCTAGGAAACCACTGCTAAAGAAAGGCAACACGCAGAAGAGACTTGTTTGGGCTAAAGAACACAAGGAATGGACATTAGACCAGTGGAAATCTGTGCTTTGGTCTGATGAGTCCAAACTTGAGATCTTTGGTTCCAACCCCTGTGTCTTTGTGCGACGCAGAAAAGGTGAACGGATGGACTCTACATGCCTGGTTCCCACCGTGAAGCATGGAGGAGGAGGTGTGATGGTGTGGGGGTGCTTTACTGGTGACACTGTTGGGGATTTATTCAAAATTGAAGGCATACTGAACCACCATGGCTACCACAGCATCTTGCAGCGGCATGCTATTCCATCCGGTTTGCGTTCAGTTGGACCATCATTTTTTTTTTCAACAGGACAATGACTCCAAGCACACCTCCAGGCTGTGTAAGGGCTATTTGACCAAGAAGGAGAGTGATGGGGTGCTGCGCCAGGTGACTACCTTTTGAAGCTCATCAAGAGAATGCCAAGAGTGTGCAAAGCAGTAATCAAAGCAAAAGGTGGCTACTTTGAAGAACCTAGAATATGAAATATATTTTCAGTTGTTTCACACTTTTTTGTTATGTATAATTTCCACATGTGTTAATTCATAGTTTTGATGCCTTCAGTGTGAATCTACAATTTTCAAAATAAAGAAAACTCTTTGAATGAGGTGTGTCCAAAAACTCCCAGCATGATAGGAGAGAGGCTCCAACCTGGAACCAGATCTGTGTGGATAATCTGGGGAGTGTGACCTGTACCCAGGTGTTGGTTATGGACACCAACGTGTATAATGAGCGGTCAAGTGACCAGGGTTTCTTTTTGTGTTTTTTTTTTTTTTTGTTTTCTGTTATTTCTTTTTGTATAAAACTGCACACTTTTTGTTTTTCACCTACCATTGTCTGCTGTGCCTAATCTTTTTTTCGTGGTGAACCCATCCAGGGGGTCACACACACCCGATGACGAGTTAACCCTCTCACAATATATATATTTTGTAAGGGGTTAGCTCGGTAGCGGGGTGTGTGACCCCCTGGATGGGTTCACTACACACTGAAGTTGTACAGAAAGGCAGTCGAAGACGGTTGAAAACAAAGATTTTGGTTTATTCTTCCATCTTGCTGGAAACAAGTGCAAGCATCCAAACAGCATAAACAAAATCAAACATAAAATAAACCCTGGCCACTTGGGGCGTCTACCTTCACCACACAGGAACCTATCTATGGAGTCTAGCACAGCCTACTGCTGGGTAGACACTGCTGATCATACAGCAGAAAACAAAAGTCTTTTTGATTTTTATCACACAGAAAAATCAATAGCACCTCACCTCTTCAGAAGTATTTTTGCCCACTGCTCTCCTTCACTCAAAAAGCCTCAGGATGCAGTAATCCGTAGCAATCCTCTGGATTACTTATAGAGGCCTTAATTGCCTCATTCTGAACAGCTGAAGTTTTCCAACACCCTTAAATCTTTCTGACTACTTCTGCTGCCGACACCTGATAATAATTGGTGTATTGTCTAAACAAGGCAGAAATGTATCTCCCGTCTGTGACAACACCCACAGATTTACCTGACTTCCTGTCACATACCCCCCCTCTTGTTTCAACCCTTGGGTTGGGACACAGGTTGCCAGGCAGGCTTGCACTCGGGACTCTGCATTCCCCATTTTAGCACCGGGGTGATGCGTTGCCACAAAACTAAATTCCTGGAGGGCCAGGAACCACCTATTTATTCTCCTATTGGTCTTTGTTCTGTGCCATCCACTTCAGTGGGGCAGGATCCGTCACCAGTTCAAACTGTCTACCCACGAGGTAGTACCGGAAAGAATCCAAAGCCCATTTCACCGCCAAACATTCTTTCTCAATAGTGGCATAATTCTCCTCATGGGCCTTCAATTTTCGGCTGAGGTACATAACAGGGTGTTCCTCCCCCTTGATAATCTGGGACAGTACAGCTCCTAATCCCACATTTGACGCATCTGTCTGAACCACAAAATCCAGTGAAAAATCAGGCGAATTTAAAACTGGCTGACTACATAAGGCCTGTTTTAAAGCCTGAAAAGCTGTTTCTGCTTCGGGAGTCCATTTGGTCATTACAGACTCGTTCCCTTTGGTCAGGGGAGCCGCCTGTGAGGCAAAATGGGGGATAAAGCGGCGATAATAGCCCGCGAACCCCAAAAATGCACAAACCTGTTTCTTGTTGGTGGGACGTGGCCAATCCTGAATAGCCTCAACTTTGTTTATTTGGGGCTTGATTAGACCTCTTCCAATGGTATACCCCAGATACTTCGCCTCTTCTAGCCCAAGGGTACATTTTTTTGGATTGGCTGTAAACCCGGCTTTCCAGATGGAATCCAACACAGCCTGAACTTTTGGTAAGTGTGAGTCCCAATCCTCACTGTGACAACATCATCGAGGTATGCAGCAGCATAGGCTCGATGAGGCCGAAGGGTCTTATCCATGGTGCGTTGAAATCTGGCGGGAGCATTCTGTAACCCAAAAGGCATTCTCCGATATTGGAAAGATCCGTCTGGAGTTACAAATGCTGTTTTTTCCCTGGCCGACTCGGAGAGAGGAATTTGCCAACAACCCTTGGTCAGGTCTAACGTCGTCATGTACCGGCAGTGCCTAGGCGATCAATCAGTTCATCTATGCGGGGCATAGGATAGGTGTCAAACTTAGTGATTTTATTCAGGCGGCGAAAGTCATTACAAAACCGCCAACTTCCATCTGGTTTGGGCACTAAGACAATGGGACTGGACCCATCACTATTTGACTCTTCTATCACCCCCAGCTCAAGCATTTTTTTTACTTCCTGGCGAATTGCCTCTCGCCGGGCTTCTGGAATTCTGTAAGGCTTCAACTTTACCTTATCCCCTGGTGTGGTGATAATGTCATGTTCAACTCCGGAGACCCAACCTGGCAGGTCTGAAAACTTCTCCTTATTACGGAGCACAAATTCTTTAACCTCCTGTTGCTGAGTTTTGGATAGAGTCTTCGCTATCCCAACTTCAGGGACAACCAGGTTAAATGGATCAGAAAATCGGGTAGTCTTAGCGACCAAGGACTCTATCCTTCCATGGTTTCAGCAAATTCACGTGATAGAGCTGCTCAGGTTTTCGTCTTCCCGGTTGGCTAATTTTATAATTCACCACCCCCATTTTCTCCAACACTTTATAGGGACCCTGCCATTTGGCTAGGAATTTACTTTCGACCGTGGGGACCAGCACCAACACCCTATCACCTGGTGCAAAGGAACGGACCTGGGCCCCACGATTGTAAATCCTTTGTTGAGCCAATTGGGCTTGGGCTAAATGTTCCTTCACAATCGGCATCACTTGGGAAATTCTATCTTGCATTTGGGCCACAAGGAAACCGTAGTCACCGGATATTCTCGAGTGTCCCCATGTACACAAACTACAGCCATTTTCCTAGGATGTAAGGTTTTTCCCACCACTAGATCACTTTTCACTAAGGTGACCAGGCTACCTGAATCCAACAATACTACAACATCTTTACCATCTAAGCACATTCTATATAAAGGTTTCTCATTTTCCTTTACTGCAGTGCATGTGGTTGCAAAAAGGGACTGTCGTCTCTGTCAGAAAGTCACACTGCATGGGTTCATCACTCGCTGGGCAAACCGCTGCTACATGTCCCTCTTCCCGACAACGGCAACAAATCAACCTTCTGGTCCTCTCCTGTGGGATGGGTCTTCCAGGCCGCTCTCGCCAAACATTAGCAGTAGTCACGATAATTCCTCTAGTTGCTCCTTGGTCCCTCTCTCCACCCCCATCCCTTGATGCAGTCTTACCTATAGGTGGGGAGGGTCTAGTCTTGGGGTGAAAAGTCTGTGCGTCTCTGGTGGAAGAGGACAAATTCTATGTGGTTAGGTACCTTTCGACCAGGTCTACAAGTTTGTCTGCGGTTTCCGGACCACCATGGTTCACCAATTTCTGCAGGGTGTTAGGAAGAGACCTAAGAAATTTGTCCATGACTACTCGCTCCAAAATTTTTGGTCCGGAAAGAGTTTCTGGCTGCAGCCATTTCCTAGCCAAATGGATGAGGTCATACATCTGCAACGAGGTGGCTTCCTCAGCTGATAACTCCAATTGTGGACCCGCTGAGCACGGACATCCAGGGTTACACCAAAACGTGCCAATATTTCCTCTTTTTAACAGACCATAGTTTTTCGCGTCTGCCAGCTCCAAATCAAAATATGCCTTTTGGGCTTCTCCAGATAATAGGGGGGCCACTAGTCCAGCCCACTGTTTTTTAGGCCAACTCTCTCTTTCTGCTGCTCTCTCAAACGTGGTCAGAAACATCTCAGGGTCCTCATCTGCAGTCATCTTTGGCAATAAGTGTCTTACCTGAAAAGTTGGTATGTTACTGGCCTGACTCCCAGCCTCAGTGACACGTACCTTGGGAGTGAGCCTGATGTGCAGAGGGAGACCTCTCGTACCGTCCTGGTTCCGGGATCACTGGGGTTGAGACAGTGACCGTAGGAGCACAGTGGGGTATGAGTGCCTGCAGAGTCTCTGAGATTGGAGATGAAGTCTAATGAGAAGGGCTGGAGCACTGTAGGTGCAGGTCAGCTGGATGCAGGTCAGCGGATGCAGGTCAGCGGATGCCGATTAACTGGTTCAGGATGCTGGTCAGCGGGATGCAGGTCTGCGGACGCAGGTCACCGGATGCAGGTTAGCGGACGCAGGTCACCGGACGCAGGTGCTCCTGAGAGCAACATGCACATGCAGATGCAGGCGACAGCAGGAGAGGAGTCAGACAGGCCAGGTCATACACAGAGGATCAGTACAGACAAAAGCAGCAGGCAAGGAATGGTCAGATTTCAGTCTGGATTCGGCAACAGAGGATCTTGCAGACAGGTAAACAGAGCAGGTTAGGACTGGGGATGGCAGCGGAGTCAGAAAGCCAGGTCAGAATGATGCAGGTTCAGGATCAGGTCTCTGGATAAGATGCAGATCAGACAGCAAGGACACAGTGCTGCTGAGGGGTTTAAATAAGGCAGCCTGTTGCCAATCATTGGAATCAATCTGCACTGTTAACCCTTAGGTGGCAGATCCCTGACACTCAGTCTGCTGTCTCTGAAGCTGTTTCACGATGGCCTCCATTTGCTGCTGGTGTCTCTGTTCCAAGCCTGCAATGCTCTCTCGGTGATCTGCAAGGCTCTCTTGGTGAGCCTGTTGTTGAGCTGCGTGAGCCTGTTTTTGATCTGCCATGCTCTCTTGGTAAACCTGTTGTTGAGCTGCCATGCTCTCTAAGTGAGCCTGTTGTTGAGCTGCGTGAGCCTGTTATTGAGCTGCAAGGCTCCGATGCAAACCTGCATTTGTCTGCTGTTGATTTGCATTTGCTAAAGCCAGCTGTTTCAGTATCTCCTCCATTTTGAGTTTACTTTAACTGCCCGCGGCACTCCACCATGTGTAAGGGGTTAGCTTGGTAGCGGGGTGTGTGACCCCCCTGGATGGGTTCACTACACACTGAAGTTGTACAGAAAGGCAGTCGAAGACGGTTGAAAACAAAGATTTTGGTTTATTCTTCCATCTTGCTGGAAACAAGTGCAAGCATCCAAACAGCATAAACAAAATCAAACATAAAATAAACCCTGGCCACTTGGGGCGTCTACCTTCACCACACAGGAACCTATCTATGGAGTCTAGCACAGCCTACTGCTGGGTAGACACTGCTGATCATACAGCAGAAAACAAGTCTTTTTGATTTTTATCACACAGAAAAATCAATAGCACCTCACCTCTTCAGAAGTATTTCTGCCCACTGCTCTCCTTCACTCAAAAAGCCTCAGGATGCAGCAATCAGTAGCAATCCTCTGGATTACTTATAGAGGCCTTAATTGCCTCCTTCTGAACAGCTGAAGTTTTCCAACGCCCTTAAATCTTTCTGGCTACTTCTGCAGCCGACACCTGATAATAATTGGTGTATTGTCTAAACAAGGCAGAAATGTATCTCCCGTCTGTGACAACACCCACAGATTTACCTGACTTCCTGTCCTATAATATAATACATACATACAGTTGTGCTCATAAGTTTACATACCCTGGCAGAATTTAGGATTTCTTGGCCATTTTTCTGAGCATATGAATGATAACACAAAAACTTTACTTTCACTCATGGTTAGTGTTTGGCTGAAACCATTTATCAATTAACTGTTTACTTTTTTTAAGTTATAATGACAACAGAAACTACCCAGATGACCCTGATCAAAAGTTTAAATACCCTAGTGATTTTGGCCTGATGACATGCACACAAGTGGACACAAAGGGGTTTGAATGGCTAATAAAGGTAACCATCCTCACCTGTGATCTGTTTGCTTGTAATTAGTGTGTGTGTGTGTGTGTGTGTGTGTGTGTGTGTAAACGGTCAATGAGTTTCTGGACTCCTGAAAGATCCTTGCGTCTTTCATCCAGTACTGCACTACTGCACTGACGTTTCTGGATTCTCAGTCATGGGGAAAGCAAAAGAATTGTCAAAGGATCTGCGAGAAAAGGTAGTTGAACTGTATAATACAGGAAAGGGATATAAAAAGATATCCAAGGAATTGAGAATGCCAATCAGCAGTGTTCAAACTCTAATCAAGAAAGGGAAAATTACGGGGTTCTGTTGAAACCAAACCACGGTCAGGTAGACCAACTAAAATTACAGCCAAGGGGGGGCGTGTCCAAGATGGCAACCTGAGAGGACGCAGGATCCAGAGCTCTGCTGGCTTTCTGTAAATTGTCCTCGCCCTGATATTTTGCCGCCTACACACCCTGAATTACTCCGGATGTCCTACAGAACACGGCACGGGGGAAAACACTTAATTTCTCTTATCGTCCATGGACGGACACAGCCTTAAGTCTTGACAAGTGGGTTATGTTCCTGTTCACAGGAGAGGACTAGGCAGAACATGTTGGATAATTAAATACATGTTACTTTAACAGAGTTGAGCAGCCCTCCGGACATAACCCTCCTCTCTGCAGCATGCAGCCTCAGTTTTTTTTCTGCCTAGCAAAGGAGAAGGACGTATGGTTCCCTTTGGGCTCAGTGCCCTGAGGATTTTTTTATTTTATTTTTTATTTTCTGAACTATTTTAAAGTGCCAGCTGAGTGACAGGCTGGATATATAGATCCTTATAGTCTCCTCAGTCCGGCCAGCGAGCGTGAGCACACCATTGCTAAGGGCTGGGTCTGCCACGACATACCCCATGACTCCTGGAGTGGCCGGTGGGCTTTTTTGCTCCAGGGTCCACACATGACTGGGCTGTGGTGTTGTCTTACTCACAGTGGACCTGGCCAACAGCTACTCCAATGCTGTTGTATGCGTGTCAGGAATGCAACAGTGAGTTCACGCTTGAACGGGTAAGTACAGTACTTCCTGCCTCGGCGGGTCCGTTTGGCTGGGCATTCCTGGGGCCAGGGGTCCTCCTATCCTCCCTTCCCTGTTCTCTGTCATATTTCCCTCTGCTGCTCTACTGCTGCTACCGTGGTGGAGCTGTGGGAGGGCTCCTTTTCCCACGAGGAACTGCGGGGTGTCTGGGCCCATATTTTTCCGTGGGGGTGTGCTTTGCCTCATGGAGGCCCTATTGGGCCTTCTCATCAACATCGCGTTTTGCTGCGATAAGAGAAAATAGGATTTTTTGTACTCACCGTAAAATCCTTTTCTCTGTCGTCCATGGACGGAAACAGCACCCACCCCCTACCTTTGTAGGTTTGTACTGCTTCTTACGAACTGAGGCTGCATGCTGCAGGGAGGAGGGTTATGTCGGAGGGACTGCCCCCTGGGCGAGGCTTTTCAACTCTGTTAAAGTAACATGTATTTAATTATCTAACATGTTCTGCCTAGTCCTCTCCTGTGAACAGAAACATAACCCACTTGTCAGGACTTGAGAAGGCTGTGTCCGTCTATGGACGACAGAGAAAAGGATTTTACGGTGAGTACAAAAAATCCTATTTTCCCGCAGTGTGTGGAGGATACAGCCCAGACAGCGGCTCCCCACGTGGTGGCCTCCCCATGGAGGGCACGCAACATGGAATTGCAGACCGACATGGAGGGCCAAGAGGCTAAGACTTGGCTTGGTTTCCAGGAGGTTATGGTGGCGATTGCTTCCTGCCAGGCAGCCGTGACCTCCAAACTTGAGGCCTTACAGCTAAATGTCAGTCTTATCAGGCAGGTTCTCGACAAGTTCCGCTCGAGAGTGTCGGAGGTGGAGCAGCACATCGGGCAGAATAAGGACTCTGTTGTGGATCATACGGTGTCCATCCACACCCTCCATACCCGGGTCCAAGCTCTGGAATACAAAGTGGACGACGCCGAGAATAGGAACAGGAGGAACAACCTCTGGATCGTGTGTATGCCTGAAGGAGTGGAGAAGAGGAACCCGTCTGTGTTTGTGGAGGAGCTCCTGAAGGCCCTGCTACCGGCTGCTCAGTTTTCGCCATATTTTACTGTGGAGCGCGCCCACCGGATTCGTCCTGTTCCCGGACCGCCAGGCTCTAATCCCAGCACCCTGATCCTTCAGATGCTCAAATTTAGAGACCGCGATGAGATCCTCAGAGCTGCTTGCAGGGTGGGTGAGTTGAAATACCAGAATGCCAACTTACTGTTCTTTCCTGACTACTTTCTGGAGACTCAGAAACTTTGCAGATCCTTTGACCAGGTCAAACTGGGGCTGTGGGCTCAGAACATCAAGTATAGTGTTCCTTTTCCTGTCAAGCTGAGGGTCCAGGTCAGAGAGACTGTCTGGTTTTGTACTTCGCCTCGGTATGCTACTGCCTGGCTGGAGTCGATGCCTCCGCTAAACGTGAGCTATCCATCCCTCTGCTGTCTTTTTTTTATGTTCCTTCATCTTTAGCTTTGCTGTATGACCTTCTGTAGAATACTGTGTGCACCCCTTGGCTGCTGCATGACTGCCGGTTTATCCTCACATGTCCCATGCTACGGATGTTTGCAGTCTGCTGTACCTTTTCAAAATTTCAGCCACAACTGCCAGGAAAATAGTTTGGGATGCAAGGAAAAACCCACAAATAACTTCAGGTGAAATATAGCGTCCTTCCAGGACCCAGCCAGGGCGTCCTGTAATATATATATATATAATCACACATGTACACACACATTATAAATACTACATGACCTTTTTTCTGTGCTGCATTAGGGGTTACAGAAGTGGGGGTGGAGACTGCAAAGGGGGTGTTAGCAGAAGGTAAAGATATGGCAATACACTGATCTTTCCGGTGAATAGCTGTACAGTGCAGGGGCGAGGGTTGACAGCACAAGTCTTGGTCACTGGAGGACAGACACGGACAGAAACCTGACCACGCTAGGATGGATGTGTTCTCATGCCTAGCTTGGCCAGTTTTAAATAGGAAAGCAGGGGCACTAGCGGGATCAGTAAAGATATTGCTGGCGCAAGTGAAAATGTTATATTATTATAATGGGTGTGCTGCAATCAAAAAAGAGAGAATCGGGCCACCTATTGGTGCCTGGTCCTTTAAGAAATGTGTATGGTAAGTGAATTGCGCTCCCCTTCTTTTTCCTTTTATCTATCACCACCTATTTCTAGGTACTGATTAGATTATTAATCCTCAATACATATCACCTCTATTTAAATAAATGTGCTGATATTCTTCTTAAGGGAAATATAAATACACCCAGAAGAGACAAAAAAATATATAAAACTTGCATGAATCTGTCTATACAGTTGTGATATAGTGCTCATATAGTACTTTAGTACCCTTATCCAATATGTTAAAGGTGACTGCCCATCCAAGGCAAACAAGTGTTATAAAAAACAAACATAAAATGAAAAATAAAAAAATATTATAGAAAAAATATATGTGATAAACCAACAAATATATATGTTTGTGGAAAAAGACATGTGACCATGTCTTTAACTAGTAAGAATTGGACTTTGCAGGCACAACCCAATAAAATTATTAGTGTTTTAATAGAAAAAATACATGGCAATTGCACTTAATACAAAAAATTCTTATAATGAAAGAACCCCAATCTTATCACTCGATACAATGGAAGCGCTGGGTGGCGTGATGATTTCAAAGGATGATACTAGATGGATTCTTGAATGTTTAAAAATTCAGCTCGACATGTTTCGCGACTTGACAGAACGTCGCTTCTTCGGGAGCTTCTGAATATTAAAAGACAATATAATGTTGCCATTAGATATACACAAGATACACATGTACTATTAGAGAAAGCCTGTGAAAAAAGGCCTCCAAGTGACTGATAGTGCATGTATTTGTAACCATTATACTCACCGATAAACGGTGTTCAATTAGTTTGAAGAGAGAAAGGTTGACATACAACGTCCCAATGTATACGTGGTCAGTCAGAACACACCAATATTGGGTGGGGTCTGATACTAATTACCTCAAAACACATTCAATATACACCAGAGGGCAGTAGTGCAACTAGTTAGGGTATTATTGATATTCTATAACAAGAGAAAGAAAAACAGAGAATATATATATATATATATATATATATATATAATGAGCATGCAAATATTTTGGGATGCACCCCCCAAAAAAAAAATTTTTCTTTACCATCAATAAATATATGTTATTAGAAAATGTTTGATGTCTAAGCTCAAAACCGGGTAAGATACCTTAAAAGGATGTAACCTGGCATGGACGGAATAGAACAGCCCAAAGAACATACGCCTGGAAAACGTCCGCCAGAAAGTCCCCCAATATGAAGACAAAAACAGCCACAGTCTATAATAGAAATATATAGATATGTAGTAATAATAATGAACACTTCCCATCAATTTCTAAATAAACCCGTAATAAATGAATGAATCAGTTAATATTACCTTAGTTAGTATTTTTGACCAATAAAAGTGGTATTGTTGATGTAGGGGCCTTCTACTGGAGAGCCACTAGATGGCGATACAGGGGCGTTCAGCGCGGTATTAAGCTGGGAAGTTTTTACTGATAGAAGAGGGGAGAGAAGATAGGAGGAACAGTGAGCCATCAAGGGGTCATATGCTCACTCGAGTTTTGTGAGAAGGGGGGTGGGTTTGTTTGGGAGCTTAAATAAGAAGCTGGGAGACTTACCTGGACAAGTCCTATAGTGAAAAAACGTGATATCCAAAGGCGAACGGCCTCGCTGTCGAATCCGTCCTCTCAGCACCTGACAGAGACACCTAGAAGTAGGCAGGTTTAAATACCCCGCTCGGATGACGTCACGATGATTGACGTCCGTCCGGCTGGCCAAAATATACACATCGCGCATGCGCGAGTCCTGCGCATGTGCCTGGGAGCCGCGAACGGCTTCCTTGGAGCGATGGCTATTGCTGGGATGTGTGGTACTGTCCCCCAGGTGACAAAACTTGAGGGGGGGGGGAAACTAAGTACCAGGTGCCACCATTTAGTCACAGTACAATACTGCAAAGTGACCGGACGCAATAATGGCTTACGTGGCCTACTAGTTGGCATGCTCAGTGGCGCATGGTGGTGTGGTGATCATAGATCCTTTTTCTGAGCTGGCGGATTGTCTTGCCCACATAGAGGGCCCCACATTTGCAGGTCATTAAATACACTACTCCCTCAGTGTCGCAACTGGCTTGGAAGCGTGGTCTAAAAATGTCCCCATTTGGTAAACAGAACTTGCTACCAATTTGTACCCATGGGCAATACGTGCAGTGACCACATTTAGAAATGCCAAAAGTTGGATTTTGGGTAGATGTATTAGTTTTGTAGTGACTAGTTGTTAGCTTGTTGCCAATGGCACTGCACATATTGCCCATGGGTACAAATTGGTAGCAAGTTCTGTTTACCAAATGGGGACATTTTTAGACCACGCTTCCAAGCCAGTTGCGACACTGAGGGAGTAGTGTATTTAATGACCTGCAAATGTGGGGCCTTCTATGTGGGCAAGACAATCCGCCAGCTCAGAAAAAGGATCTATGATCATATCTATTACTCCCAGTTCGCTAAGATGCTTACACCGATTAGCCGTCATCTGGGGTTATTTCATAGATTTGACACTACAATGATACAATTCATAGTATTAGAGGTCGTACCACGTGACCCCCGAGGGGGGAACTGGGACAAGCTTATCCTTCAACGAGAAACGTTATGGATAGAACGCCTAAATGCCACCAAGCCACCTGGAATCAATGAGGTACTATCATACAGACCCTTCCTTTGAAGGAGCTGTATGATGGTCCCCGGATCCCAGGATGGTCCCACTAGAGCCCACTTTTAGACAAACAATAACAAATAAAATTCATCACAGCATGATCACTATAATTGACTACCCCATACCAATAACAAAAGGGGTACTTTCATGCTTACGTTTATGTTTATGTTTAGTTTTCTGTCTGGATTTATTTGGGTTTCTATCTTAGTCATTTATCCAAATTAGACAAACTTCATTGGGTGCGGTGTCTAATTGGGGATGTATTACTAGACATATGGATGTATACATATATGTTCTCACTATTATCTGGGACCGTCTCTCTCAGCTTTATTTAGACTGTTAAACATTATGTTGGGTTCTGTGATCTGAAAATGAGGTATGCATATATTCCTGGTGAGCTCAATATATCTGGGCCCAATTGCGGCTCTATTTGATGCAATCTGCCCGTTACGGGCATTCCTTTTTGTTAAAATACTTGTAGCTGTTTTTTCTGTGCCCAAAGTGGTTGGGAACAACAGCTCTATTATCCAATATCCCTCATTAACATTTATTATTTCACATGGCTTTGAGTCGTGTTATGGATACTAATTGTATGCATGTGTTTACATGCGATTCTATTTAAATGCTTGTCATTTTCATTTTATGTTGACTATTATGCATCCCAATGTATTGCATCTATGGCTGCAATATGCCTCAATCACCACACCACCATGCGCCACTGAGCATGCTAACTAGTAGGCCACGTAAGCCATTATTGCGTCCGGTCACTTTGCAGTATTGTACTGTGACTATTTGGACACAATGGTGGCACCTGGTACTTAGTTCCCCCCCCCCCTCAAGTTTTATCACCTGGGGGACAGTACCACACATCCCAGCAATAGCCATCGCTCCAAGGAAGCCGTTCGCGGCTCCCAGGCGCATGCGCGGGACTCGCGCATGCGCAATGTGTATATTTTGGCCAGCCGGACGGACGTCAATCATCGTGACGTCATCCGAGCGGGGTATTTAAACCTGCCAGAGTCTGCCTTCTTCTAGGTGTCTGTCAGGTGCTGAGAGGACGGATTCGACAGCGCGGCCGTTCGCCTTTGGATATCGCGTTTTTTCACTATAGGACTTGTCCAGGTAAGTCTCCCAGCTTCTTATTTAAGCTCCCAAACAAACCCACCCCCCTTCTCACAAAACTCGAGCGAGCATATGACCCCTTGATGGCTCACTGTTCCTCCTGTCTTCTCTCCCCTCTTCTATCAGTAAAAACTTTCCAGCTTAACACCGCACTGAACGCCCCTGTATCGCCATCTAGTGGCTCTCCAGTAGAAGGCCCCTACATCAACAATACCACTTTTATTGGTCAAAAATACTAACTAAGGTAATATTAACTGATTCATTCATTTATTACGGGTTTATTTAGAAATTGATGGGAAGTGTTCATTATTATTATCATTATTATTGCTACATATCTATATATTTCTATTATAGACTGTGGCTGTTTTTGTCTTCATATTGGGGGACTTTTTGGCGGACGTTTTCCATGTTCTTTGGGCTGTTCTATTCCGTCCATGCCGGGTTACATCCTTTTAAGGTATCTTACCCGGTTTTGAGCTTAGACATCAAACATTTTCTAATAACATATTTTTATTGATGGTTAAGGAAAAAATTTTTTTGGGGTGCATCCCAAAATATTTGCATGCTCATTATATATATATTCTCTGTTTTTATTTCTCTTGTTATAGAATATCAATAATACCCCAACTAGTTGCACTACTGCCCTCTGGTGTATGGTGAATGTGTTTTGAGGTAATTAGTATCAGACCCCACCCAATATTGGTGTGTTCTGACTGACCACGTATACATTGGGACGTTGTATGTCAACCTTTCTCTCTTCAAACTAATTGAACACCGTTTATCGGTGAGTATAATGGTTACAAATACATGCACTTTCAGTCACTTAGAGGCCTATTTACACAGGTTTTCTCTAGTAGTACATGTGTATCTTGTGTATATCTAATGGCAACATTATATTGTCTTTTAATATTCAGAAGCTCCCGAAGAAGCGACGTTCTGTCAAGTCGCGAAACATGTCGAGCTGAATTTTTAAACATTCAAGAATCCATCTAGTATCATCCTTTAAAATCATCACGCCACCCAGCGCTTCCATTGTATCAACTACATCTAACCCTGTGGCTATTGAGCGTTTTTTTCATAGAGTGATAAGATTGGGGTTCTTTCATTATAAGAATTTTTTGTATTAAGTGCAATTGCCATGTATTTTGTATTTTTTCTATTAAAACACTAATAATTTTATTGGGTTGTGCCTGCAAAGTCCAATTTTTCCTAGTTGAAGACATGGTCACATGTCTTTTTCCACAAACCTATATATTCAAGGATGTGGCACATATCTATTAGTGGGTGAATGATTACCACCCTAGGGCAACAGTAATCATAACAATACAACAAATATATATGACAATTAGGTGGAGGATTGCAAAATAAATCCTCTGTTTATTAAAGTCCCAATGTGCCGATTAAATTCTCATATAAGTGCTACTCCCGTGGGTTTATAACACAGCGATAATGTCACCACTTTCTGTGATATTCCCATCACCGGTAGAAATGGCCACTCACCAGATCTTAATCAATCAAGTGGCTTTGGTTCATTCCCAGGATAACCACTCCTCTTACACGTCTGTTCACCAATCGCCAGATGCCTTGAATATGCCAATGGGGTCTCTATCTCTCCTACAATGGCTCATAAAAAAGAGGAGTGTCCCTCATGGTGTAGTACGTAAAAATTTTTATTGACTAATTAAAAGCAAACCGATATTGCACTCGCATTTAAATGTGCCCGTATGCCGGCACCAAGCTTCTCCAACCATGTGTGCAAAGCCAAGATGGAAGGTAAAAGTCGTTCCTTTCGAGCTCCCCCAGCGCCTACCTCACGATCAGCGCGCGGTTCTGTGGGTATCAGCAGCCTATACGCGTTTCGCAATCAATGTTGCATCCTCAGTAAGCTTACTGAAGATGCAACATTGATTGCGAAACGCGTATAGGCTGCTGATACCCACAGAACCGCGCGCTGATCGTGAGGTAGGCGCTGGGGGAGCTCGAAAGGAACGACTTTTACCTTCCATCTTGGCTTTGCTTTGCACACATGGTTGGAGAAGCTTGGTGCCGGCATACGGGCACATGTAAATGTGAGTGCAATATCTGCTTTTAATTAGTCAATCATTTTTTTTTTACGTACTACACCATGAGGGGCACTCCTCTTTTTTATGAGCCATTGTAGGAGAGATAGAGACCCCATTGGCATATTCAAGGCATCTGGCGATTGGTGAACAGACGTGTAAGAGGAGTGGTTATCCTGGGAATGAACCAAAGCCACTTGATTAATTAAGATCTGGTGAGTGGCCATTTCTAGCGGTGACGGGAAAATCACAGAAAGTGGTGACATTATCGCTGTGTTATAAACCCACGGGAGAAGCACTTATATGAATATTTAATCAGCACATTGGGACTTTAATAAACAGAGGATTTATTTTGCAATCCTCCACCTAATTGTCATATATATTTGTTGGTTTATCACATATATTTTTTCTATAATATTTTTTTATTTTTCATTTTATGTTTGTTTTTTTATAACCCTTGTTTGCCTTGGATGGACAGTCAACTTTAACATATTGGATAAGGGTACTAAAGTACTATATGAGCACTATATCACAACTGTATAGACAGATTCATGCAAGTTTTATATAGTTTTTTGTCTCTTCTGGGTGTATTTATATTTCCCTTAAGAAGAATATCAGCACATTTATTTATTTAAATAGAGGTGATATGTATTGAGGATCAATAATCTAATCAGTACCTAGAAATAGGTGGTGATAGATAAAAGGAAAAAGAAGGGGAGCGCAATTCACTTACCATACACATTTCTTAAAGGACCAGGCACCAATAGGTGGCCTGATTCGTTCTTTCTTGATTGCAGCACACCCACTATAATATAATATAACATATTTTCACTTGCGCCAGCAATATCTTTACTGATCCCGCTAGTGCCCCTGCTTTCCTATTTCAAACTGGCCAAGCTAGGCATGAGAACACATCCATCCTAGCGTATATGTACGTGATTCTGCACAGAGCGACCACCCTGTAGCAGTAAATCTGCTACGGGGCGGCCAGGAGGTGGTTTGAGGCCAATGTGTGATTTTTATCAAGTTATTTAAGAAAAAAATAACATATTTTGGATGGACTTCTGCTCAAATATCTAATGCTGCGTACACACGCTCGGAATTTTTCGACAACATATGTTCGATGGGAGCTTGTTGGAAATTCCGACCGTGTGTAGGCTCCATCGGACATTTTCTGTAGAATTTCTGACAGCATTTGTTCTCTTTTCCCCTCAGGAAGGAGAGCAAGAAAGTAAGGCCGGGGGGGGGGGGACCCTGAAAAAGTTCCACCATAATCTAATAAAATTCTCTTAAACCTCTCCCCCTCCCCCAATCCTTTCATTACTTGAAATTTTCCTCTTCATTCTAATTTTGCTCTCGTCCTGAGCACGTATAAACATACTCCGCGTCTTCTTCCAAACATACTCTGTGCCTATCCTGTGCAGGTCCCCCTAAAAGAGAGAGGAGGGAAGAAAAAAAAAGGAATTTCTCTTCTCTCTCCCTCCCCCCCCCCTTTAGGGCAAGTAACCCTCTTGCCCCTCACATATCCTTACTCTTCCCTCCAGAGCACCCTTGGGTGGCGGGAAACACTCACATACACACAGTATCCCCAAATCTCCAAAAAGAAGAAGCGGGAAACACCAACTAAACAGGACAAACCAACAAAACAAAAAAAACAAAAAACAAACGCAGATAAAAAAAAAAAACCCTGGCTTGGCTCTCCTCCCCTCGCCCCACCCTCAGGGTCAGTCCATCACTATCTCTGAGGAATAGTATAACCATCCTGCCCATTTATCCTTAAATTTGTCCTGTTGATCTCTCACTGTATGTACCCATCTCTCCGCCTCCATAATCCTCTCTACCTCCCCCTTCCAATCCTTTATCGTGGGGCATCGCGATTGTTTCCAGATCTATGAATTAATGCCTTAGCTGCATTTAGCAAGTGTGGAGTGACACTTCTTTTATAAAATTTAATAGATGGCATCCCATGAAAAAGGAAATGTAGTGGGGAGGGCTCTATAGCTCTAAATGTTAACTTTTTTTATCCAGGGTGTTATCTCATCCCAAAATGTCTTAATCTTGGGACAGTGCCACCATAAATGTAAAAATGACCCCTTCTGGTTGCATCCCCTCCAGCAGTTGATATCTGCGGATGGGTACATCTGCACCAGACGGGTCGGAGTCCATCTAGTGAGAAATTTATAGGACATTTCTTGTATATAGGAACTAATTGAGGAATGGTGTGTTGTCTCCATGAATCTGTCCACTTGTTCTGTCATAAAATTATGGCCCAGTTCCTTTTTCCACTCACGAATGTAGTAGAGAGTTGTATGACCGTGAGCACTCAACACCAACTTATACATTTGAGATAACATATGACCCGGCTCTGATAAATTAACACACCACTCAAAGGTGTTCAATGGATTTGCGGGTCTCATCTGATGTTTCCATTTATTGAACCAGTCCCTCAACTGACCGTATTTCCATTCCGCCATTACTACCTCCCCCATATTCTTTACTAAATCCCCCAATGGAAGAAGTTTCCCTTGTGGTGCCACTCCTGCACAGTTCCATTTCCCCTCCCTACCCCAGCACCCTAAACTACCTCTTTCCTCCCCTGGAGGAAACCAGGGAAATCCTTCCAGGGGTGTCAAGGGTGATATTGGGAGAGCAAATCTTCCTGTCTTATTCATTCTGTCCCATATTGTAAGTGTTGCTTTGGTCAGGGGTGATACATATTCCGACAATCCCCTATGAATGGCCGGTATCCATGGTGCCCCTGCCAAATTCCTTCCTGCCAACGTTTTCTCCACTGATACCCATCCTTTACTATCTGTATCATGGCACCAGTTCATAATACGAACCAGGGCCATGGCTCTGTAGTAGATCCCTATATCTGGGAGGCCTACCCCTCCCTCCCCCTTTGGTCTCCTCAGCATCTCATATGCCAGTCTGGGGTGTTTATATCCCCATACAAAAGTCGTAAGGGCACTCCTTATTTGCTTGAAAAAATTCTGTGGCAGCATTATCGTAATGGCATGCAAGACATAGATAAGCCTAGGGATTATATTCATTTTAAGCGCATTTACCCTCCCAAACCACGTCAAAGTGTGGCCTCCATTTCTTCAAGTCTTGTATTATCGAAGCAACCAATGGACCATAATTTAGATTGTATAACCGTTTAACATCTGGAGTTATATAGGTCTCAAGCTACGATGGAGCGTCTGTACGCCATTCAAAGGGGAAGGCTCTCTGTAACCTTTTTCTTAACCTCAGGGATACATGAATTGGCATAACTACCGACTTTTCAATATTTAATTTGAAATTGGATAAAAAACGAATTTCTCTATCTCCTTCAATAATTCCATCATGGATTCCTAAGGTGAGGAAAGGTACAGTAATAAATCATCTGCGTACGCTGATATCTTATGTTCCGTAGATCCAATTACTATCCCCTTGATCTTCCTATTTCCCCTAATTGTACATAAAAAGGGCTCCAACACCAGTGCGAATAACAGTGGGGACAGGGGGCACCCCTGCCTAGTCCCATTCCGTATCTCAAAATAATCTGATAATCTCCCATTTACTTTTACCCTTGCTCTGGGATTTGCATATAATGCCATCACCCATCGCATCATTCTTTCTTTCAGGCCCATCTCCCTCAGAATTTCGACCATGAACCCCCAGCCCACCCTATAAAAAGCTTTCTCTGCATCCATTAAGATTACTACACTCTGTTTCTGATTTGGTCCTTTATGCATCCAGTGCATAACATGGAGGGCGCGAATGGTATTGTCCCTCGCCTCTCGGCCCTTCATGAACCCTGTTTGATCCAAATGGATCAATTTAACTATATATTCCTATAACCTCAAGGCCAGTATTTTGGACAGAAGCTTCACGACGGAGTTCAAAATGGAGATGGGCCTGTAGCTAGAACAACCTGGCGCAGGATATGACGGAATAAGTCTATATTTGCTCAGGAGGAGAGCAGAACTAATTTTTTTTTCTTTCTCTTTTTTTCTCCCCCTCTACCCCCCCTCCTTTTTTTTGTGGGGGGGTCCAATTAGAGGACAGGGCATGTTTAATAGGTTGAAGGTATATGTAGTAAATATCTAGGAAGGGCCATACACGCTCATGTACTTAGGACATTAATAGACGTATGTATAGGTGTGTGTGTATATACATATGTGTTGATAAGGTTTAAGGGGTTCACATATGTAAAATGAATAAAGTGGAGGGGGAGGGTGAATGGGGGGGGGGATCACGCTAGGTGAGAAATGGGAGTGGAGGATATATTTATTTATTTTTCTCTCACTTATCTCCTTGTTTTTTTCCCCCAAGGAGTCTTTATTTGAGTACAAGGAAGGGGTGTTGAAGTACACGGGAGGTAGGTACTGTAGGGGCTAAGGAAGGGGCTCACATATCTGGGAAGTTTAGATAGATATGGTAAATAGGGTAAAAGGGGGTTCACTTAAGGAAGATAAAAGGGGGGAGGGGGAAGGTGTGTAAATAAGGGTGCACGTATTTTTTTTTAAGGGGGGGTGGGGAAGGAAATGAGAGGGAGGGAGGGTTGAGGATTCATTGGATAAAAGGCACTATCATTTTCATTGTCTTCACTTCTTTTTATTTATTTTTTTGGGGGTCTTGTATCTTTTTTTGTACATGAGTGGGAAGGACTCAATAGATTAAAAGTCATGGATGTAGATATTATGTACACGACATGTAAACATTAAAAAATGTTGAGTGCATAAATAGGTGTAAGGTATAGAAATATAGGAGGGGCTGTGGATAACTAAGAAGCTTAGGGGGGGGTGAAAGCGATAGGAAAATTAGTGTATGTGTTTTTTTTTTTGGGCTTTAAAGAAATGGGAAACCTAGGATTATTACAAGGGGGGTGATGGGGGGGGTATAGACACAAGAGGGGGAGATTAAATGGCCCGGGGGGAGGAGGCCCACATTGTTTTTAGGTGAAAAAAAAGCTCACCAGTAGTAAAGGTCCGAGATAAGGGACTAGTAATCCACAGTAGGCAGAAAGGAGAGGTCGGGGTGGGGATGATACCCCCCGTAACGAGTTCTCTCCTGAATAGGGTGGGGGGGGGGGGTGCTGGGTTGGCTTTGGCTCTCTCCTCCTTGGCGGTCCTCTCCTTGGGTCGCTCGTCCTTTTCCAAGGGAGGCGTTTGACAGGGGAGTCATAGGGAAGGAACAAGAAGAATGGCGAGTGGAATGAAAATAATGTCATACAATGTGAGAAGTCTTTGTTCAAGTGGTAAGAGAGGTCGTCTCTGGCATGAATTGAATCATATGAAGGCAGAAATAGTTTTTTTGCAGGAAACACTTTGTGGCAGGGGCGACCCCTCACATACCTCGCTTTGTATATAATCAGTGGTTCCACTCGCCCTCATCTATTCCTAGAGCCAGAGGGGTGACAATAGCAATACACAAACAATGTCCCCTGATGAATATAGAAAGACAGGAGGATCCAGAAGGCCGGTTTCTTTTTGTTAAGGGTAAGATTCAGGGCCAGTATTATACTTTAGCTACGATCTATACTCCTAATAGTAATTGTCAGGTCACCTGTGGCCAGGTGACAAGTGCACCCCGTTGGGGTCAGGGATGCACCACAGGGTAGTGAACCCTATAGCCGACTGCTGCAATCAGAGAGGAAGTGTGAGCCCAAGATTCCCCAGGGTGTGGAGTCTAAGACCCATCTTTGTGTTCACCAGAGCCTCTAGTGGTGAGGATGGCCTTCGATGCAGCTGGATCCAGGTCGCGACCCCTGGGATCCCCTAGGTCACTCTATGCAGGGAGAGAGGGAAAGCAGCAACCAGGACAAGCGATAGTGATGGGTAAGCCGAGGTCAGGTCAACAGGCAAACAAGGGTAACCGAGGGACAGGCAAAAGGTCAGGGTCACAGGCAAACAGGAGAAGTCAGGGAAGAGCAAAAAACGGTACACAGGAAGGTAAACGTAGCACACTGCAGACAGGAACTTAAAGGGGTTGTAAAGGGAAAAAAATGTTTTCATAATAAGCATCCTTTACCTGCAGACATTCCTCTTTTCACTTCCTCATTGCTCGTTTTTGCTCAGAAGTTGGTCTATTTCTTCTCTGTTCTGTTCACTTCCTGCTTGTCTGATTTTACTGACCACCGTGATGGGAGGCTTTACTGCGGTGGACAGTAACGTGCTCACCCCCTCCTGGGAACTACATCTGTGTGGCAGGACGCTCTCTACGTGTTAGAGACTTCAAGGAGGTGTGAATTACTGGGTGTGCCGCAATTCATACTGGGAAATGTAGTTCTTGCATGAACAAACGATGCAAACCAGGAAATGAATGAGAGAACAAAAACTAGGACGCCGGAGGTGATATAGATGAAGGAATTTAATAGGTATTTACTCGTTTTTTAACAGAATCATTAAACTATTCTGTCTGTCTACCTTGCAGACATTCCTTTTAGGCAAAACATTTTTTTCCTTTAGTGACCCTTTAAGCTAACAACAAGGTTGAACAGCAAAGCAGACCTGCAGTGCAACAGTTAATGTAGACTTCCTGGGATGGCCTGGGGTGGGGCCATACAGGAAAGAGATGATAAAAAGGCAGCCAGAAGAAGAGGGTCAGGCCTCTAATGGACACATGAGGAGAAGGTAAGCTGCCAGACATTATTGCATGTCCATGACAGTAATACAGTCAAATTTTTGATTAAAATTTGGATACCCTGGAAAAATTCAAAGAAGGCGTATTGGTAATGGGAGGTGATTTTAATATTTCCCTCGAACCTAGTTTGGACACCTCAGAAGGGAAAACTTTTATATCATATAGAGCACTGAGATGTGTTAAAAACCGCCTTCGCTCCATGTATTTGGTGGATAGTTGGAGAGTATTGCATGAACGGGAGAGGGACTATAGCTATTTTTCCAATACCCACAATACTTACTCAAGGATTGATATGTTGATGATAGATCAATATTATTTGAATCAAGTAGTTTCTTCATCTATTGAATCAATCACCATATCTGACCACGCACCTATAAGTTTAACGGTGAATCCGGTGTCAATGGGGGGTGTGGAAAGAACATGGAGATTGAATGAATCCATCCTGGATGATAAAAAGAATGTGGAGTCCCTTTCCCGTAAATTAACACAATATTTTGAGACTAACATGATGGAAGGGGTATCAGACCAGGTGGTATGGGAGGCCCACAAAGCGGTTATCCAAGGGGAGCTCATCTCTTTGGGAGCAAGTATTAAGAGAGAGAAACAAATACAGATTGTGATGATACTGGATGAAAAACATAAAATGGAAATTAAACATAAGGTTCATCGGAAGTTAGAAGAGGCGCAGAAACTGGATAAGTTAAGGATAGATTTAAAACAATTACTGGATCGAAAAGTTCAAAACAAGCAGAGATACTTTGCCCATCGTTTTTACGAACAGGGAAACAAGAGTGGGAGATTATTAGCTACACAACTAAAACAGGAACCACGTCATGTTCATAATATTAGAGCAATAAATAAGCAAATAATAGACTCCCAAGCAATAGCAGCTGAATTTCACCGATTCTATTCATCCCTAATAATATAGATCAGGCATCGAGGGGGGCAACGGATGGAGGGCAGGAGGATAAGATCCGAGAATAAATAGTGGCCTCAGGACTTCAGGGTATACCGCCAGAAGCCCTGGAGGAGCTGGAAAAATAAGTCTCCAACGAAGAGCTGGAGGAAGTGATTTCAGCGTCAAGCTTGGGCAAAAGTCCGGGACCGGACCGCCTCACAAATATGTATTATAGGAAGTTTGCCCCAATCCTGCTGGCCCCGCTTGGTAGATATGTCAATGAGGTCTCAAATTCTAAACCTTTGGAGGCAGAGGCTCTGCTGGCATATGTGACAGTTCTCCTAACCATGGCTATTTAACCGCTTCTGCCCCAGAAGATTTTACCCCCTTCCTGACCAGAGCACTTTTTTTTTTTTGCTATAAACCAAAAAAGACAATTTTGAAAAAAATAAAAAGATTTTTTACTGTTTGCTATAATAAATATCCCCAAAACTATGGGAAAGATTTATGGCATAAAAATGCACTGATTACTGTGTAAAGGTCACTGGCAGGGAAGGGATTAACACTAGGGGGCGATCAAGGGGTTAACTGTGTGTTCACTCAGCATGTTCTGACTGTGTGGGGATGTGAGTGACTAGGAGAGAAGCCATATAGTTTTTTCTAAACTATATGGTTCCTCTCCTCTGACAGCACATGGATTTGTGTGTTTACTCACTCGTGCCCGCTGGCCACGTGCATCGGGTCCCCTCTGGTGGCCAAAAACGGGTAGGACAGGACTTCGTCCAGGAGAGCCATTGTGCCACAGTATATCTGCGTCACACAGTTGGTTAGTGTATTGAACCTTTAGCTTTTAAAACAACTCATTCAGTTTAAAACAGAAATGCAAGATAAAACATGTATGTGTGTGTATATGTTTATTTATGTGTGTGTGTATGTATATGTATGCACCTATATGTGTGTGTGTGTGTGTGTGTGTATATATATATATATATATGTGTGTGTGTGTATGTATATGTGTGTGTGTGTGTGTGTATATATATATATATATATATATATATATATATATATATATATATATATAATATACAATTACATTTTAACCACTTCCCACCCGCCGTTTGTTGAATGACGGCTGGAAAGTGGTTGCATTATCCTGACTGGGTGTCATATGATGTCCAGCAGGATAAGCCACTTTTGCAGCGTGTCGATCAGTGGCGTGGTGTGTCGATCCGACACAGCACATTTCTGATCTAGGTAAAGAGCCTCTGGCGTAGGCTCTTCACCACATGATCACAGTGGTAACTAGGAAGTACTGTTTATCGGCTTTCCTCCATCCGCACTAACAAGGAGCGAGTAGACAGGGCAGCGGTCTGCGCTGATAATTAGCACATTGATTATCAGTGCAGCCCACATCAGCAATGAGTGCCAGTGCCCGTCAATGATGGCCATCAGTGCCCCACAAGTGCCTGCCAGTAATGCCAATCAGTGCCCACCTGTACCCACATCATATGCCAATCAGTACCCATAAAGGAAGCCAATCAGTGCCCATTAGTAATGCCTGTTATTGACTCCTCATCAGTGCCCATCATTGCTGCCTATCAGTGTCGCCTATCAGTCCTGCATATCAGTGCCACGTCTCAGTGCTGCCTATCAATGCTGCATATTAGTGACACCTCATCTGTGCCGCGTCATCAGTGCCCATCAGTCCTGCCTCATCAGTGCCTGTCAGTGAAGGAGAAAACTTATTTACAACATTTTATATATAACATATTTTTTTTTCAACTTTTTTATCTTTTTTGCGCTACAAATAAAAATAAAAAAAGCCAGTGGTGATCAAATACCACCAATAGAAAGCTCTATTTGTGGGGAAAAAAAACAATGAAACATTTCATATGGGTACAGTGTCGCATGACAACGCAATTGTCATTCAAAATGCGACAGTGCTAAATGCTGAAAATTGGCCTGGGCTGTAAGGGGGTAAAAATGCCCTGTATTGAAGTGGTTAAATACAATTTTATCACTGATCTTTGTTCTCAACTGCATAGATACTTGTGAGGATAGGGGGTGGGGGGTGAGGCAACAGCAGCTTCAACGAAGCGTGTCATTAGGAGGCACAGAAACAGCAGAACACTGATCTTCCCAGTAAAGAGCTTTGCAGAAGGGCATGTCAGCAGAATTTTGACCACTGGAATACAGTCAAGCCATGCATCCAAGTAGGCAAACTGACCATGCTGTGATGGATGTGCTTCCATGTAAAGGAAGCAATGCAAAGAGAATAAGATAGTTTTTAATCAGAGTGCATAGTAAACACTTATATATCTAAACTATGAAATGTCGGGGTGTATAATAATGTATGAAATTAAATATGACATCAATAGAGTATAAGAAAAATGGCGTTAAATCATTTTCCAAAGCACAATCTATCGCTAGATGTTTAAATTAAATAAGGTGCTTTTTTTGTTGTTGTTGTACAGGACCAATTCAACAAGACACGTGTGTAATCTTCTTAAAGATACTTGTGACAGAGCCACTGAGAAAGCTAATATATGTATGTATGAAGTGATATCCAGTTTATTCAAGCTGTTATGATGGACAAATATTTTTTTTGCTTAAAATTACACTAAATGTCCCCCCAAAAAATCATACATCCACTACTTAATGGTTCTGTAAACTATTTTTCATTAAAATTGTTACCATTTGTGATTTTCTGCCTCCTTGCAATGTCCTCCATGAACTTGCGAACGTCTACTTTTCCCTCTCCCTTCCATTTGTTTAGAATAAGCAGTGCACATTAATTGTGGTCGTGTGCACTGCTCTATGCACACTACAAATCCTATAGTTCCTAGTCCATCTCCTGAGGGAGGAAAAGAAGGTGGGACTATGACAAACAAACTTAGCCACCCTCTATCGCTGGGTACACACTGTTGGAATTTCCAATAAGAAAATTCCGGACCGTGTATAGGCCCCATGTGACTTTTTCTGTCGGAATTTCCGACAGCAAAAATTTGAGAGCTGGTTCTCAGATTTTCCGACGGGAAAAGTTCTTGTCGGAAATTCGGATCCTTTTGTATGCAATTCCGACGCAAAAAAAAACACGCATGCTCTGAATCAATTCGACGCATGCTCGGAAGGATTGAATTTCATTTTTCTCGGCTTGTTGTAGTGTTGTACATCACTGCGTTCTTGATGGTCGGAATTTCCGACAACATTTGTGTGACCATGTGTATGCAACACAAGTTTGAGACAAAATTCTGTCTGTAAAATAATCCACAGTTTTCTTGACGGAATATCCGATCGTTTGTACACGGCATAACAGGAAGTCTGATCAGAGCAGCAAAAAAAGGATGTACTTTTTTTAAGTTAAGAATACACACTTAAATACATAGATATTTCTTTCAAACTAGAGCTTACTGTCACTTTAACCTTGTTATTTAACATACAGAGGGGTAGATTCACATACAATTAGATGGGCGCAGCGTATGTGAGCTATGCTACGCCGCTGTAATTTACTTTTGGCCGGTTCGAATCCCCAAAGAATTTGCGCCGTAAGTTACGGCGGCGTAGTGTATCTCAAGCGGCGTAACGGCGCGGAATTCAAATTGGCGATTAGGGGGCGTGTTTCATTTAAATGAAGCACGTCCCCGCGCCGAATGAACTTTGCATGCGCCGTCCCTAAATTTCCCGCCGTGCATTGCGCTAAATGACGTCGCAAGGACGTCATTTTTTTTAACATAGACGTGACTTACGTACATTCCGATTCACGGACGACTTACGCAAAAAAAAAAAAAAAAGTCAAATTAAACGCGGGAACGACGGCCATACTTAACATAGCAAGTCTAACTATATGCAACGAAATACCAGCTTTAACTATACGCTGGAAAAAGCCGACTAGTGACGCCGTAAAAAAATGCGACGGCCGCTCGTACGTTCGTGGATCGTCGAAAATGGCTAATTTGCATACCCGACGCGGAAAACGGCGTGAACGCCACCCAGCGGATGCCGAAGAATTGCATCTTAGATCCGAAGGCGTACAAAGACGTACACCTGTCGGATCTAACCCATAAGCCGTCGTATCTTGTTTTGAGGATTCAAAATGATACGACGCGGGAAATTTGAAAGTACGCCGGCGTATCAGTAGATACACCGGCGTACTCGCTCTGTGGATCTACCCCAGAGTGTTTAACCACTTAAGACCCGGACCATTATGCAGGTTAAATCCTTGCCCCTTTTTTGCGATTCGGCACTGCGTCGCTTTAACTGACAATTGCGCAGTCGTGCGACGTGGCTCCCAAACAAAATTGGCATCCTTTTTTTTCCAAATAGAGCTTTCTTTTGGTGGTATTTGATCACCTCTGCGGTTTTTATTTTTTGCGCTATAAACAAAAATAGAGTGACAATTTTGAAAAAAAATCAATATGTTTTAATATTTGCTATAATAAATATCCCCCAAAAATATATAAAAAAACATTTATTTCCTCAGTTAAGGCCGATACGTATTCTTCTACATTTTTTTGGTAAAAAAAAAAAAAAATCGCAAATAGCGTTTGGTTTTTTACAAAAGTTATATCGTTTAGAAAATAGGGGATAGTTTTATGGCATTTTTATTAATAATTTATTTCTTTACTAGTAATGGCGGCGAATAGTGTATAAAATAGTGCAGCGCAAATAAAATCTAAGACAATATAATAATAATTTAAATATTGAAGAAAGTCCATATAGTGCACAAGTGAAAAATCCAAATAGTGCTCCAATGTAAAGTGATTAAGTGCAGTTGATCAGAAATTCTGTGATCCACAGGTAAAGAATCCTCCACCGATTAACTAAATAGATAGATGGCCTCTCACCTCAGCCATTCGACCATGGCTAGGTCACAAAGCGTTTTACACCTCCCAGGTGTGAGCAAGAAAACCTTCAAATCCCAATAGGCAGGCAGCTACCAGCAACTCAGCTCAGCCAATATCCAGGTCTTTAGCCCATTCACACAGGTCCGACTTTGGATCTGACTTCAGGTCGCCCCTAGTCGCGCTTTGCCGATTTCCCGTTTCTTGTGCAGAACTGGTCTGGTGAAGTTGTTTTCCCCTTTTTTCCGCTACGCTTCTCGCAGTGTAACTGAGGTTGTCAGCGAGTTCACCAAAAATAAGGAGCTGCGAACTGTATTAAGCTACCTCTTTGGCACCTATGGTATGTCTGGGAAGCTGCAGCGCCTGCAACACAGCACTCTGTCAGAGTGCTGCAGCTTCCCAGACATACCATAGGTGCCAAAGAGGTAGCTTAATACAGTTCGCAGCTCCTTATTTTTGGTGAACTCGCTGACAACCTCAGTTACACTGCGAGAAGCGTAGCGGAAAAATGGGGAAAACAACTTCACCAGACCAGTTCTGCACAAGAAACGGGAAATCGGCAAAGCGCGACTAGGGGCGACCTGAAGTCGGATCCAAAGTCGGACCTGTGTGAATGGGCTAAAGACCTGGATATTGGCTGAGCTGAGTTGCTGGTAGCTGCCTGCCTATTGGGATTTGAAGGTTTTCTTGCTCACACCTGGGAGGTGTAAAACGCTTTGTGACCTAGCCATGGTCGAATGGCTGAGGTGAGAGGCCATCTATCTATTTAGTTAATCGGTGGAGGATTCTTTACCTGTGGATCACAGAATTTCTGATCAACTGCACTTAATCACTTTACATTGGAGCACTATTTGGATTTTTCACTTGTGCACTATATGGACTTTCTTCAATATTTAAATTATTATTATATTGTCTTAGATTTTATTTGCGCTGCACTATTTTATACACTATTTGACTCTGGGACTTTTTATTTGAATTTATCCTGAGTGCTGGCTTGCAATCTTTTGTTTTTTGTTTATTATTCCAGCGCTGAATTTTTCTTTACATCATAGTAATGGCGGCGATCAGAGTTTTTTTTTTTTTTAACATGACTTCGACATTATGGCGGACACATCGAACACTTTTGACACGTTTTTGGGATCATTGTCATTTTCAGATTGAAAAGTGCTTTAAAAATGCACTGATTACTGATAACAATGGCAGTGAAGGGGTTAACCACTAGGGGGCGCTAAAGGGGTTAAGTGTGCCCTGATTTGTGTTTCTTACTGTAGGGGGGCGTGGTTGGACGTGTGACGTCACTGATCGTCATTCCCTATGACAGGGAACAGACGATCAGTGACAAGCCACGGAGAAGAACGGGGAAGGTTTATTTACACTCGCCTCTCCCCGTTCTTCAGCTCCTGTGACCCGATCGCGGTCACGGAGCTTCGGACCGGGTCGCGAGCACGCAGCACGGCTGGGCACTTAAAGGGCAACGTGCCTGTGCCCAGCCGTGCCATTCTGCCGACGTATATCGGCATTAGGCGGTCCTTAAGTGGTTAATTTGTGATAACATTTCTTTTAATTAATTTGCAATCAGCATGATATCAGGAGGTTGCCAGTGCAGCAACTGTCAGAACTTTAATTTCTGACTATCGGCTCCAAGATCCATCCTAAGGCATATTAAGCCAAATAAAGGGGCAAATGTACTGTACATCATTCAAACATTTGAGAAACGCCAAAAATTACAAACAACGTGAATCTGCATAGATGCACTGTAATAAGCCACAACAAGATTAATAACTATTGAACACCTGTGGGGCACCATTTCTCGCAGATAGACGACTTTGTGGAGTACATGAATGTCTTTTTCCATAGGAGAAATTTCAAAACCATTTAGGAAATAATATAATTGTGACAGGCCCCCGTACTCAAGATGAGTCTGTGCTCCATAAATGCTACTCTGTCCGAAACCACACCATCCAAAGACTGCTTAGCTTTCTCATTTACTAGTCGTAGCTCAGTGTAGGGTAAAACAGACAGTTTATTAGAACCAGAATACAAGTCTTATATACAGTTAAAGAGGAGGTTTCTACCTCCTGCTCATATTAATCTAACAATACACCTGTCACCAGAAACATAAATTAACATGAGCTATTTAACTAATCCCTTAAAGCAGCCAATGTGACTCCCTAACTACAATACACATTATCATACATATCAACACAGAACTCCTTCATACAATTGCAGGGTTAATTGGCGCAAACAACAATGAGTGAAAGACTCTTATGCCACGTCCACACGACCGTTTTTAATGTCATGGGGAAAAAAAACGACGTTTTTCTCTACGTGATTCTTGTCAAGTCTGCCTTGCATACACGTGATTGTAAAAAAGAATGCTCAAGCAAAGCGTGTACGACGGCACTATAAAGGGGAAGTTCCATTCGAATGGCACCACCCTTTGGGCGGATTATGCAAATTTTCCTTCTCATAACTTGCTTCTGTGCATGTGCGTTTTTTCTCCCTGTCGTTAAAGCCGACATGACCGTTTTTTACGATGAGAAAAATGACGACGTGAAAAACGATGAGAAAAAATTGAGCAGGTTCTAAATTTTCTCGTCGAGAAAAATACTCTGGATCCTACACACGATCGTTTTTAATGACCAATGTAAAAAATGGCATTTTTCTCGTCATGAAAAACGGTCATGTGTACGCAGCATTAGAAGTTCTAGACTAATTTACATTATAGCAGACAACAGACAGACAGGTGGCTGGAGTTGATGACATCAGCATCTTCTAACAGTATGAATCGGTCACTATTTCTAATATGGCATATACAGGGTTTCCAGAGTCTGTGTGTCTGAATCCAAAGTGACACCACCTCAAGGGTCCCCAGGCATACAGCTCACAAAGAACACCGTTCCCCCAAATGCCAGGGCCCATAATCGCAAGGCAAGACCCCAGGATTCAGTCCTCTCCAAAAGTCTCTGTCCCAATAATAATATCTAGTGAACTGAAATGCAACTTGTGATGGGTGAGCATCAAGACCCAAGCTTACGGATATGATTACAAAGTGGGATCTCCAGTGGCAAATTCTGAACTGTACAAGCAGATGCCCACTAATCCCCCTTTTAAATTTGTGAGGGCCACTATTTAAAACAATAAATAAAAAAAAGGTATATTCAAGAACAATAGGCTGCCCACTGTTTCATGATAACTTAAACCAATGTATTTCCTGATGATAGGGTTAGCTTAAATCCTGTTGATGTATTTTTTGTTTTTCTGAACCTCTATCACACACTAATTGTCATCACCAATAAACTGTTGGTTTATAGCATATCTATACAGCAGGTAAAATAAGTATTGAACACATCACAATTTTTATAGGTAAATATATTTCTAAAGGTGCTATTGACATTTTCACCACATGTCGTTAACAACCCATACATACAAAGAAACCAAACAAATAAATTCAGAAATTAAGTTTTATGTGTAATAAAATGGAATGACACATGGAAAATGGTTTGAACACGCTAACTGAAGATTATTTAATACTTGGTACAAAATCTTTTGTTGTTAATGACAACTTCAAGATGCCTCCAGTATGGAGAAACTAGTCGCATGCATTGCTCAAGTGTAAATTTTGAAGGTTCCGTGAGCCTCTTCCATAGATTTTCTATTGGATTCAAGTCAGGTGATTGGCTGTGCCATTTTAGCAGCTTTCTTTTTTTCTTTGAAACCAATTGGGAGTTTCCTTGGCTTTGTGTTTGGGATCATTGTCTTGCTAAAATGTCCACCCTCATTTTATCTTCATCATCCTGGTAAATTGCAGCAGATTTTTATCAGGAATATTTTGGTACATTTTTCCATTCATCCTTCCTTCTTTTTTTTTTATGAAGTTTGCCAGTACCGTATGCTGAAAAACAGCCCCACACCATGATGTTCCCACCTACAAACTTCACTGTTGGGTGTGGTTTTTTGGGGTGATATGCAGTTCCATTTGACCTCCAAACATGGTGTGTATTATGGCATCCAAAGAGTTAAATTTGGGCCTCATCTTACTGAGTCTATATTCTCCCAGTATTTCAGACTTGTCTAAATGTTGTGCAGCAAACTTTAAACAATAACTTATGATTAAGTGACGTTGGCTGTCACGATACGCGTGAGGACTAGGAGGGTTCGCTGGTGACGTCATCCGCTCGCGGCCGCAGAGCGGAGACACATGAGATTACACACGCTGTCTTAACAGCACTGTCTGTGAGTGTATTTTGCTTTTATTCATTAAACGTGTTAAATGATCTTATGCTATGGAGGCTTCCCTGTGCTTTATTTTGAGAGCCATCGCTGGGATTGTGTGAGCCTTTTTGGAGTGGATCAATCCATTTTCTGAGCAGCATTTGACATAGGCTTTTTAAAAGCTTCATTGAGGTAAGAGGCTGGTATTAACATCTTCACACTGTGGAAGTCTGTGTTTACAAGCATGTGGGCACATTTCATCATCCTGCACTAAAGAAATTACCTGTGGATTTTTCATTTATGAGTGGAGCACATATGCACCTTAATTATTTATGATTGCATCTGATTTTGGACTTTATTTCACTTTTGCACGATTGTGCACTGGACACTTGGTTTATTAATTTTTATTTTGTATTTTTACCTTCATTTTTATATATTTTTATATATTTTTATATATATTTATCTATATATTGACACTTAATTGTGATCGATCCCGTTGATGGATCGTATAGGACACTTGCACTACAAGGTTATTTTCATTGGTTTTTGATCACCGCTGCATGGTATATTGAACATTATTTTATTTATTTGGTCCTTATTTTCTAGCTATATTTTATTAATTATTTTGCACATTGCACTTTTTCTGGATGAAGCACATTAAGGATTTGTTGATTGCATATTATATTGTTTGAACATTGTTCTTTTATTATCTGGAAACCTTTTAAGGTGATTTTAATTCTCACCTTATCAACATTGTGCTGTTACTGGCACGGTTGTTCACTGGACTTTATTAATAGTTCACTCTTCTTACCCTCCACATTATGTGATTAATGCTGGGTGGTATTGTTGGTCAAGACCTAGAGTGGAACATATTTTACCCTAGCAGGGGACGGATGCACTTACATTTCTATATTTATTCATTTATTACTTTTATGTCAGCAAGCGCCATTACACCCCCCCATTTTTAAACTTTAAACAAGCTTTAACATTTTTCCTTCAGCAGAGTCTTGCTTGGTGAGCATGCATACAGGCCATGGCAGTTGAGTGCATTACTTATTATTTTCTTTGAAACAATTGTACCTGCTCATTCCAGGTCTTTCTGAAGCCCTCCACGAATGGTCCTTGGCATTTGGACAACTCTTCTGATTCTTTTCACTCCTCTGTCAGAAATCTTGTAAGGAGCACCTGGTCGTGGCCGGTTTATGATTGAATAATGTTCTTTCCACTTCCATATTATGGCCCCAACAATGCTCACTGGAACATTCAGAAGTTTCAAAATTCTGCTGTAAGCAATGCCATCAGTATGTTTTGCAACAATAAGGTTGCAGAGGTCTTGGTAGAGCACTTAGATTTTACCCATGATGAGATGTTTCTTGTACCCATGATGAGATGTTTCTTGTATGACACCTTGAGACAATGAGACTCTTTATAGGCCATCAGTTGAGACTGAACCAGTTGACAAGGGGCAGGATTGTTTTCAAATTACAGAAATATTTCAGTCGGTGTCTTGGCTTTCCTTGCCTTCTTGCACCTCTTTTCCTCATGTGTTCAATACTTGTTGCCTTTGTCATTCCATTTTATTACACATAACTTAATTTCTGAACGTATTTGTTCTTGTATCTTTGTATGTATAGATTGCATGGGTTGATTGCATGGGTACAGAATATACAATATACTATAATTGTGTGCAATTCTTTTCTTCTCTAAAAAGTTATCCACTCAGATCACAATAAATAAAATGCTACTGGGCACATTCACAGATCATGAGATATCCAGTTTACCCTTTCATCACTCATGACTGCAGTAGGCAGATTAGCGTTCTTAAATGTGTTAGTCTATGTACCATTGTAAATCTAGAAGTCCTCTGCATTTCAGTGTGGCTCCCGGTCATGTGAACGCCATATGAGCTATAACATCACACAAGGTTTGCTCGTAACATACCTTGCAGGATGCAGCTGTTAAATTGTTGCTTCTTTTTGTATGCACAAAGTAATACTGATTTTTAAAGAAGCCTGTACAATGTTAAAAATATATATTTTTTTTAAATCAAATTTTATTTTGCATTTATTACCAAATACTTACCGTAATTTTCCTTTCCTGATAGACTCCATGGCAGACTGTGTGGGTTAACCCCGCCTCCTCTCTACTGCTATAGGACCCCCCTACCCATAAATTTGAGCTCACCTCTATGGACGGTGTTCCGTAACTAGCTGACTCTCAGTCCAATTCTCATATTCTTATTCATGGGTGGGAACTCCGTCTGCCATGGAGTCTATCGGGAAAGGAAAATTACAGTAAGTATTTGGTAATACATATTCTGTTTTCCTGACAGACTCCATGGCAGACTACGTGTGGGAAATAACTAGCCAATCCACACGGGAGGGTATGCTGAACACAAAAATGTAATCTTTCCTGTCAACTGACAGGATTCTCAGACCAAAGTTAACAAAAGAAAGGGAAGCAGGCTCTATACAATAATGAGACATGAAAGTGTTGATCGAAGACCACGAGGCTGCCTTGCATATCACATCAGGAGCCACATGTCGAGCTGCTGCCCATGAGGTCGCCATGCCTCTGGTGGAATGCGCCGTCACCGCCTCTGCAGGAGCCAAGCCCTTTGCCCTGTAAGCTTGTTGAATAGCTTGAACAATCCAGGCCACTATAGTTCTTGAAGAAGCACGTGAGATTAGGCACTAATCCAATAGTGTGAAAATCACTTGTTCCTTGTGAACTAGAAGTTGCTGCCTGTCTTGAGATAATACTAACAGGTTGTCCAGGTAGTGGTACAGTTGAACCCCTTTTGTTCTGATAAGAGACACTACTGCCAACAGGACCTTTTGAAAAGACTCTTGGACGGAAGACATATAAACTGTAAGTGCTCTTGTCCGACCTGGAACCGCAGATACTTGTGGAATACCTCTGCCACTGGAACATGAAAGTACGCGTCCTTCAGATCTATTGAAATTAAAGTGGAGTTCCAGCCACAATTTCACTTTTTAAATATAAATACCCCTGTAATACACAAGCTTAATGTATTCTAGTAAACTAAGGTCCGTTTTGTTAGGTTGTTACAGCTTTTAGATACTTTATAAAATAGAAATTGACTGGGGCCATCTTAAGTGTGGGAATCGTGAAGCCAGACTGTATGACTTCCTGGATTTCAGCCTTGCAGATCTCGCACATGCTCAGTGCTGCACAAGCAGTGTAATAGGTTTCAATAGCAACGGGAGTGTCAGAGGAAGTTGCCGCCCCTTATCTATGCAAACCTCTCCTCCCCTCCTCCTTCCAGGAACCAGTAAATATACTAAATAATTTGTTCCTGTGCAGATATATCCACATAACAAGATTATATATATATCTCTTGTTATACATGTGGTGTGTGTATACATATACTAGACATTTGCACTGTCAAATTCATTTTATTTAGTTCAGTTTCGCATTAGCCGTTATTTCATATTTTGTGCCCGAAACTCAATTCGGATTTGTACGAAATACGAATTTTCGTTAGATTCGTTCACTTTTCATAACAATTACCAACATTCGTTATGATGTATTTAAAAATCTGGATGCTTAAAAGAGGACTAATAGTATCTGCTGTGCTCATTATGAGGGGTTCCCACCATCCCTGTGCTGTGCTAACTTCCTGGGGCTGTAGGGATGGTGGAAACCCCTCATAATGAGCACAGCAGAAGTACAGCCCCAGAAACTCAGCACAACACAGGGATGATGGGAACCCCTCATAATGAGCACAGCACAGGGATGGTGAGAACCCCTCATAATGAGCACAGCAGGAGTACAGACCCGGGAACTCAGCACAGGGATGGTGGGAACCCCTCATAATGAGCACAGCACAGGGATGGTGAGAACCCCTCATAATGAGCACAGCAGGAGTACAGACCTGGGAACACAGCACAGGGACGGTGGGAACCCCTCATGAGCACAGCACAGGGACGGTGGGAAACTGCCATTCCACTCCTTGTCAGTGAGGGTGTGGTTGCTAGTTCCTTTGCTCCTGTGCTCCAGAGACCAGGGGCTAGAGTAGCTTCTCTGCCCCAGGAGGGATGCTGGATCCTGGGGAGGAGCCGGGCGGGGCCCCCCTGGATAGGCCTGTGGAAGAATCTGGGCCTAGCCAAAGGCGAGATGAGTCCCTGTCGGCCTTTAGACAGAGGACTGTCAGCAAGCTGAAGCGGATTGAGAAGGAAGAGGAGAAGTTGATGGTCATGGTGGCCGAGTTCAGAAAGAAAAAGCAGATTTGTGCGAAAATGTACAGCAAGAAAAGACCGGCTCTGAGACCTGAGCTGAAGGACCTGGAACAAGCTGTGAGGAGGCAGAAGGATTTGCTGTATTCTCTGAAGGAGAATAGCGGAATTTTTAAAGAGAAATATAAAAATGAGGAGCGATTTAATCGCATGAGAAGAGGAGCCGCTTCATGCATGGAGGATGGGGAGACCAGCGAGGAGATGCAGGTACAGGCGGAGTCAGCAGTGAGTGAGACGGTGGGCCCGGAGGATGAGCCCATCAGTTCAACACCTCGGGAATCTGCTGAGCCCTCAATGGCGGAGGCCTCTGTCCCTCTCCCTCCCCAGCAATGTGGAACATCTCAGGAGGGTGAAGGTTCTGCCATGATGGAGTTTATCACCAAGCTGGAGTCCCCTCCTGATGCGACTTCCCCGGATGATGAATAGATGGACACCGTTCCTGACCCTGTGGAAGACAAACCTGTGCCCAGAGCGAGATCCACCATAAAGTCTGCAACAACTGGGAAGAAATCTAACCCCACCATCAGCCATGACATCGCTGCGGTGACAACACAGCAAGCAGGTGCAGGTACAGTGTGTGTGCAAGATGGTGTGAACTGTTATGACAATGCATCTGCTAATAACTGTCAGCATCAGTCTGCAGAGAGGTCCATGGACAATACAGAGACTTTGCCTGGACCAGGCACAGCGGCTGTACCTGTGAATGATGAAGGAGATGCTGGGTGCAGTAGTGCCACAACTCCACAGGAGTGTGCAGTGGACAGGACTGGAGCTGTGTGTACAGAGCAGGGGTTGGGGGTGGGTCCTGACTCTGCTATCCCAGCTGAATCAGACGCTTTGCCAGCAAGTGTGACTGTGTCTACGGACAAGACTGTGAATACTGAGGGTGTCAAAAAATCCTATGCTGGTGTTGCTGCTGCAGGATCTGGGAAGGGGGAACAAGCAGGGAAGGAGCATGGGAATGTTTTGTCTTCCTCCCTGTTTAAAAGGAGGAATGTTGTGCAGCTGAGGTGGGAAGGCGGTGGAATCCCCCCACATAGGAGGGCGGTGGTGGATAGGATTCTACAGATGGGGTTCACGCCCGCAGATATCTTCGCCCTGATCAGTCCGGCAGGTTCCTATGAGTATGATTTGTCCTTTCTCCGTCCGGAGTCTTTGGACATTTTTTGGGAGAAATATGAGCGTGTGTGTAGGGGCCTGCCGGACTGGAAGGGGCTCATGCCCAAGCTTGTCTCCCGCCAGCCACTCATTAAAGTGGTCACAATTCTGGTCCGCAATGATTCCATACCACATGGGGATCTATGTATATGGCTGAGGAGGTATGGAGACGTCCTGAACCCCCTAAAAAAGATTCTGGATGACCGGGGAATATGGATGGGGGGATGGTCTGTACAGTTAAAACTAAAGATCATTGATAATGTCGTCCAGCATCTGCCATCCTCAGCTTTCCTGGGGAGGGACAGGCTGACCATCTTCTATCCAGGCCAGCCAAAGCTCTGCAATAAGTTTGGAGACAAAGGTCACCTTGCATCCTCCTGTCCAGTGATGAAGTGCTCTCTGTGCCAGGGTATAGGACATCTGGCTAAGGATTGTAATATCATAAGGTGCAATCTGTGCAATGCGGTGGGACATCCTTACAGTCAGTGTCCTGAGGCAATGCACAACAAGCCTGAGCTCATGAGAGAGTTCTTCCGCCTGGACATGGAGGATGCTCGGAGCTCAACAGCTAGAGGGCCTGTGAGTCCATCTGAGTCTGTGCCAACACCCAATGTGTCCGTGTCTCCCCAGTCTGTGCCAATTCCTAATGTGTTAGTATCTCCCCAGTCTGTGGTGCCCCAGTCTGTGCCAATTCCCAATGTGTCAGTGTCTTCCCAGTCTGTAGGTAAGGTGTCAGTTGCAGAGAATGTGTCCAATCCTTCTGTGTCTTCTAAAATTGCAGAGGCAGCAAGAGGTGCTGAGGCTGGTGCATCAAGTGCGGTGCCAGTCCCCCTCCCCCGACGCTGCAGGGTTCCTGTTAAGGATCGTGGGGTGCAGAGGAGTGGGGAGGATGGTGAAGAGGCTGGCCTGGTGGTGGACAAGGGAAGGGAGTATGGGGGGGAGGGGGGTGAAGGGGAGGATAGGTGTGGGGAGGCTGCTGACTCCGGGTTGTCCAAGGATGATATGGAGTGGTTGGAGGATAAAAGGAGGAGAGGCAAAAGGAAGGGAAAAAAAGGAGGTACAGTTACCTTAAGTCCTGAGGTTTTGCCTTTTGGCGAATAAATTTAAGGTGCTGTCTGATGATGATGTTGATGATGATGAATGGGGCTCGTTTAGTTCAGCATCCTCTATGGATGAAGAGTTCCAGGGTGCAACGAAGCGCGCTGGTTCTCCAGGGAGGGGGAGTAGTCAGGTTAGGAAACGGCCCCAACTACTCTAATGGCAGTTCCCACTCATGTTATATAAAAGGCGACATGCACGGTGATGCTCTTTAGTCTGGCTCTTCCGTAGGGATTATGTTGTGCGCAATTTTGGTTTGCACCGTTTATTATGTTCTTGTGTGTTTTTTATTATTTTGTTTTGTTCTGTATAGTCATATTCAATTATTTTGTAAATATGTTTTATTTATTATGGTTTTATTGTATATAAGTTGTTGTTTGTAAGATTTTTCAATAAACAAAATTAACCCCTCATAATAAGCACAGCAGGAGTACAAACCCAGGAACTCAGCACAGCACAGGGACGGTGGGAACCCCTCATAATGAGCACAGCAGGAGTACAGACCCAGGAACTCAGCACAGCACAGGGACGGTGGGAACCCCTCATAATGAGCACAGCACAGGGATGGTGGGAACCCCTCATAATGAGCACAGCAGAAGTACAGCCCCAGGAACTCAGCACAGGGATGGTGGGAACCCCTCATAATGAGCACAGCAGAAGTACAGCCCCAGGAACTCAGCACGGCACAGGGACGGTGGGAACCCCTCATAATGAGCACAGCACAGGGATGGTGGGAACCCCTCATAATGAGCACAGCAGGCGTACAGACCCAGGAACTCAGCACAGCACAGGGATGGTGGGAACCCCTCATAATGAGCACAGCAGAAGTACAGCCCCAGTTACTCAGCCAGCATCTCTTTGAATCAGGGGTGGGGGGAAAGGGTACTGCATGGTGCTAGTGGGCACATACCCTCTCCCCCCACTTAAATCACTGCAGGAATTCATTTATTTCAGCTCCCCCATGCAAGTGTCATCTATAGTGTGTGTGTAATAATGTCTGTACTGTACACAGACCTTTAGATGAGCGGCACAGCCCAGCAGCATCTCACCTCCTCCCTGGCTCCTCCTCCTGTCAGATCGGAGGAGGCGTGGTAGGGGCGGGGTCATCGGCATACACTGTGTGCATTGCCAGTGAGAGAGGCAGCTGGCGGGAAACGATGTCGACTGTCATGAAGAGCTGGGCTGAGATTGCGTGGGACAGCAAACACCCCGCACAAGCTGCGGGGGTGTGTGCCCACATTAGCCCGCCCCTCCCAGGCAAGTGACGGCTACCTGAAGCAGGACATAATTAGAGCGGTGGGCAGGGCTTTTAACCATCTCTCCGCCTACACCCGCCCACCCGCTCGTTTGCTCGAGATTTCTTTCAGTCCGGCGATACTTCTGCGGCATAGCAGCGCTGGGGATGACGCTGCAAGACCTCTGCTGCCGCAGCGGGAGAAATAAACCGAACTGGATAGCACAGTGTGTATTTAAAAAAAAAAAAAAATGCCAAATATATTTAAGGGGGCAGTATTAAATCGTATGATACAAACTTGAAAAATAGGGTGGAGCTCCGCTTTAACCAGTCGCCTGGTTGAACTATCTTCTGGATGGTCGAAAGTGATTCCATCTTGAATTTCTCGTGCCTTATGAATTTGTTGAGAAAAGTAAGGTCTATCACCGGGTGCTAGGAGCCATTCTTTTTCTGCACTAGAAAGAGAGGAGTATACTCCCTGGAATTCCTCGCTCTTCGGTACAGGCACCACTGCTCCTTGATTTTTCAGAGCGTTTATGTATGACAGCAGGACTTGACGGACGTTTTTTCTTATGATTGTGGAAGTGACGTGGACATTGGTCTGTGGGGAGGAATCTTGGTGAAGGACTATGTGTGGCCTGTGGAGACCGTTTTGATGATCCAATAATCTGAGATCGAGGCCACCCAGATGTGCCGGAAAAGACGTAAGCGAGCCCCTACCCGACCCGCCTGGGCGGGCCAATCTCAAAAGGATTTAGTTGGCTCGCGTCCACCGGGTGTCTGTTTCTTGGCGGATTTTTGAAAGGAAGACTGTCCTTTATTCCAATTCCAGCTTCTCCTGAAATCCCGTCTGGGTTTATAGGAGCGCTCTTCCCTCGAGCGTTCTGTACTGCGTCTACGCTGAGGTCTTCTTTGGTTAAACGGGCGCCTGTCCTGGGAAGGAACCCCGACTTCCCACCTGTGGCTTTAGAAATAGCGTTATCCAGTTTGTTACCAAACAAGGATGATCCCTCAAAAGGGAATTTTACACCATGCCTGCTTAGAGGCTGGGTCAGCAAGCCAGGGACTCAGCCATAATGCCCGTTTGGCCGTGACTGAAGACAACATCGATCTAGCCAGCAGGCGAATGAGGTCAATCGATGCCTCCCCCAAAAAGGCAACCGCCAATTTAAGCTCTTGCACTGCCGAACCTTGTGCTAGATCTTCTGAAACTCCTTTCAGAACGGAATCCACGTTCTCAAAAAAAACCACTATCACACTATCCCCCTACCCCCTCCGCACATACCTTGTGCAGGAGGACTGGCCAAATGGCAGTGGAGATGAGTCCATGACGAGGGAAAACAAAATGGTAACAGGATCCAAGGACACCACAAATTACTTATGGCTAAGGAAGGCGTTACCAAAAACAGAAAATAAAATAAATATTTAAAATTAAAATACACAGTCCTTAATTTATATATATATATATATATATATATATATATATATACACAATTTTTTATTTTAATTTTTTTTCATGGTCCCCTTAAGAAGGTGAATATATAAGTCCCCAGATAACAGGGCTTACCTTGCTCAAAACCGCAGAGGCTCCGGGATGCTGCCGCCGTTGCCCACAGGTTATCCCACCTGTATAGGGCACCTTGGCGGTTTAAATTCCCTGCCGGAATGACGTCACGGCCGGTCCTTAGATGCGCCACAGAGACTGGTCGTACTGCGCACGTGCGGAAACCAAGCCTCACCGCGGCTTTGCGCATGCACGGCAACCCAACAACCAGGAAGTACAGTGGCGTCCTGGAGCGCAGAAGCGTTCCACAGGACGCCGGTAACAACACGGACAGGATGGGGAACAGGGGATAAGCGGACACACACACAAAAACCGTCTGTCATATAAAGAAGAAAAAGATGATGAAATTCTTCAGACCTTGCCAGCCAGTCCAAAAACATCCATCCTGGTACCCTGGGCTACATTCCTTCCACCATAGGGGAACACATAACTGCCCGAACCACTTGCCCGCTCATAGCTGGGCCCTGGGCGCACCGCACAACTGGTACTGATCCGACCGATATCCTTGGACACGCACAGAACAACGTGAAGTATGGTCCCTGTGAGGAGGACAGAAAAGGAACATCGTCCATAGAGGTAAGCTCAAATTTATGGGTGGGGGGTCCTATAGCAGTAGAGAGGAGGCAGGGGTTAACCCCCACGTAGTCTGCCATGGAGTCTGTCAGGAAAGTAATTTTCTCACAGTCCATTAAACGATGTAGCAATCTAGGGACGTCCAAAAGGATTTCAAATTAAAGGGCAAGTGTTCCTAAAAAACACAGACGAACCAGCCCAAAAACAAAAAGGGAAACCAAACTAGCCTATATGGAGGCAGACACTTTAACCTTTTAGAACTTAGAGACAGTTGATGTTGTTGTTTGGTTCACCCAGTGATACGAAAGATATGCAGCATTGCCCAGTGACAAATGCTCAGAACACAGACCGATTGTGTTCTGGGCATTGGTGTCTGGGCACATACTCGCCTAATCGTTTGTATCACAAGGTGCACCATCCAGCCACTGTCAGCCTCTCGTAGAGTTTGACAAGCTGCTGGCAGCAGGGCTGGACGGTGCACCTATCTATGCCTTCCATCCACAGATAAATGTCAAAGACCTGTGCACCTGGGCTAATGGTGCAAATGCTGGACTGGGAAAAGCACTTCTGTGTTCTTTAACCCCTTCCCGACCGCCGCATGTACATATACGTCGGCAGAATGGCACGTACAGGCACATTGGCGTACCTGTACGTCCCTGCCTAGACGTGGGTCGGGGGTCCGATCGGGACCCCCCCCGCGACTTGCGGCGGTCGGGTCCCCTCGGGGAGCGATCCGGGACGACGGCGCGGCTATTTGTTAATAGTCGCGATCGCTCCCCGGAGCTGAAGAACGGGGAGAGCCGTGTGTAAACACGGCTTCCCCGTGCTTCACTATGGCGCTGCATCGATCGAGTGATCCCTTATATAGGGAGACTCGATCGATGACGTCATTCCTACAGCCACACCCCCCCTACAGTTGTAAACACACAGTGTACACCAAATCCTACAGCGCCCCCTGTGGTTAACTCCCAAACTGCAACTGTCATTTTCACAATAAAGAATGCAATTTAACCAGTTCCCGACCCCCGCATGTACATATACGTCCACAATATGGCACGTACAGGCACATGGGCGTACATGTACGTCCTCGCCTATTAGCGGGTGGGGGGTCCGATCGGGACCCCCCCCGCTACATGCGGAGGTCGGGTCCGCTCGGGGAGCGATCCGGGACCACGGCGCGGCTATTTGTTTATAGCCGCTCCGTCGCGATCGCTCCCCGGAGCTGAAGAACGGGGAGAGCCGTGTGTAAACACGGCTTCCCCGTGCTTCACTGTGTCGGCGCATCGATCGCGTCATTCCCTTTATAGGGAAGACACGATCAATGACGTCATTCCTACAGCCACACCCCCCTACAGTTGTAAACACATACTAGGTGCACCCTAACTCCTACAGCGCCACCTGTGGTTAACTCCCAAGCTGCAACTGTCATTTTCACAATAAAGAATGCAATTTAAATGCATTTTTTGCTGTGAAAATGACAATGGTCCCAAAAATGTGTCAAAATTGTCCGAAGTGTCCGCCATAATGTCGCAGTCACGAAAAAAATCGCTGATCGCCGCCATTAGTAGTAAAAAAAAAAAAAATAATAAAAATGCAATAAAACTATCCCCTATTTTGTAAACGCTATAAATTTTGCGCAAACCAATCGATAAACGCTTATTGCGATTTTTTTTACTAAAAATAGGTAGAAGAATACGTATCGGCCTAAACTGAGGAAAAAAAATGTTTTTATATATGTTTTTGGGGGATATTTATTACAGCAAAAAGTAAAAAATATTGCATTTTTTTCAAAATTGTCGCTCTATTTTTGTTTATAGCGCAAAAACTAAAAACCGCAGATGTGATCAAATACCACCAAAAGAAAGCTCTATTTGTGGGGAAAAAAGGACGCCAATTTTGTTTGGGAGCCACGTCACACGACCGCGCAATTGTCTGTTAAAGCGACGCAGTCCCGAACTGTAAAAACACCTTGGGTCTTTAGGCTGCATATTGGTCCGGGGCTTAACTGGTTAAATGCATTTTTTGCTGTGAAAATGACAAAAATCCCCAAAATGTGTCAAAATTGTCCGAAGTGTCCGCCATAATGTCGCAGTCACGAAAAAAATCGCTGATCGCCGCCATTAGTAGTAAAAAAAAAAAATTAATAAAAATGCAATAAAACTATCCCCTATTTTGTAAACGCTATAAATTTTGCGCAAACCAATCGATAAACGCTTATTGCGATTTTTTTTACCAAAAATCGGTACAAGAATACGCATCGCCCTAAACTGAGGAAAAAAAATTTTTATATATGTTTTTGGGGGTTATTTATTATAGCAAAAAGTAAAAAATATTGAATTTTTTTCAAAATTGTCGCTCTATTTTTGTTTATAGCGCAAAAAATAAAAACCGCCGAGGTGATCAAATACCACCAAAAGAAAGCTCTATTTGTGGGGAAAAAAGGACGCCAATTTTGTTTGGGAGCCACGTCGCACGACCGCGCAATTGTCTGTTAAAGCGACGCAGTCCCAAACTGTAAAACAACCTAGGGTCTTTAGGCAGCAATATGGTCCGGGGCTTAAGTGGTTAAAGAGGAACTGCAGTCTGCTCACATAATTTATAATAAAAGCATCATAGCCATTCTGAAGCTTCCCTCCAACCACTTTGCATATCATTTTATATTTACTATGATTCTATACTTGCCAAATATGCTGCAGAAATCTCCCTCCACGAAGTCTGGCTGCAGCCATTTTAACTGTGGGCAGCTCTCATTGGCCCTCTTATGACTCATCACCCTCCCTTCCTGGCAAACTCTCAGGAGAGAGAGAAAGAGAAAGCTGTGCATGATGTCTTAAGCCTAGGCTTTTTACTAGACAAACAGTGGGCTGTATAAGGTATCTTTTTTTTTTTTTTTTTTTGGAAACATTTAGATGTTGCATGGAACAGAACAGGGAATGAGTTGGGACCATTTCCAAAAGACAGTTGTCTTTATGGAGCAATGCTTACAAATCCTTGTCCCACATCCCTTTCTAGAGTTTTAGGTATAACTCAAGGGTAGAAAGAAGATAGAAAGTTTGGTCCTTCGCGCTATCAAGTGAATCAATTTAATCTAAATAATAATGTGGAAAATTGCTGCTAGACCTGAAGTGTACACCATGCACAAAAATTGGTAATGAATAAAGTGATCAGCGCAACTTTCTAATAGTAAAAAATCACATGTATGTGCCAAACTGACTAATAAATCATATGCAAATATCTACTGTTCAAAATAAGCAATATATCAAACGGTGCAAAATTAACAAAATGTCAAAATGTCTGTGAAAATAAGCAATAAAAAGTCCAAAATAACTCTGATAAGAAAAGTGCTAAAAATAATGTCCACAATATCTTGTATAAACAAATAAAATGCTAAAGTGACTGTGATGAACGTAGTGTCAAAAACAGTGGCTTCTATAGGAAATCTTTGTGACTACCACTCAATGCTCTCTGGACTCTTACCTCAGTAACCACTTCCCGACCCGCGTATTGTAAATGTACGTCCTCTTTTTAAACATGGACATCTCAGTAACGGCAGCAGGTGCTGCCACAACTGAGATATCCATGTTTTCAGCGGGCGGCCGTGTAAAGGGCCCTCCCGCCGCTTTTCCCCGCCCTCCGCCGCTTACCGGAGCCGTCGGTAGCGGCGGAGGAGATCCGATGCTGCTGCCTGGAGAGTGAGGACTTGAGTGAGGGCAAGATGGACCCCACCCGTCCTCATAGCTCTGCTGGGCGGAAGTGACGTCAAAACGTCAGTCCCGCCCAGCCTCTTAAAGAGACCATTTTTTTTGTCATTTTTTTAAATGACAAAATTTCCTTTTTTTTTTTTTTTTTTCTTGCATTTAAGCCTAAATATGAGATCTGAGGTCTTTTTGACCCCAGATCTCATATTTAAGAGGACCTGTCATGCTTTTTTCTATTACAAGGGATGTTTACATTCCTTGTAATAGGAATAAAAGTGATCATTTTTTTTTTTTTTATATTTTAGTGTAAAAAATATTAAAATCAATAAAATTAAATAAGAAAAAAAATTTTTTTTTTTTTTAACCACTTAAGCCCCGGACCAATACGCTGTCTAAAGACCCAAGGTGTTTTTACAATTTGGCAATGCGCTGCTTTAACTGGTAATTGCGCGGTCATGCAATGTTGTACCGAAATGAAACTTGCGTCCTTTTCTTCCCACAAATAGAGCTTTATTTTGATGGTATTTGATCGCCTCTGCGATTTTTATTTTTTGCGATATAAACGCAAAAAGACCGTAAATTTTGAAAAAAAATGATTTTTCTTATAACAAAAAGTAAAAAAAATCGAATAAACTAAATTTTAGTCAAACATTTAGGCCAAAATGTATTCAGCCACATGTCTTTAGTAAAAAAAATCGCAATAAGCGTATATTTATTGGTTTTCGCAAAAGTTATAGCGTCTACAAACTAGGGTACATTTTCTGGAATTTACACAGCTTTTATTTTATGACTGCCTATCTCATTTCTTGAGGTGCTAAAATGGCAGGGCAGTACAAAACCCCCCCAAATGACCCCATTTTGGAAAGTAGACACCCCAAGGAAACTGCTGAGAGGCATGTTGAGTCCATTGAATATTTAATTTTTTTGTCCCAAGTGATTGAATAATGACGAAAAAAAAAAAAAAAAATGTTTACAAAAAGTTGTCACTAAATGATATATTTCTCACACATGCCATGGTTATATGTGGAATTGCACCCCAAAATACATTCTGCTGCTTCTCCTGAGTACGGGGATACCACATGTGTGGGACTTTTTGGGAGCCTAGCCGCATACGGGGCCCCAAAACCCAAGCACCGCCTTCAGCATTTCTAAGGGCACAAATTTTTGATTTCACTCCTCACTACCTATCAAGGTTTCGAAGGCCATAAAATGCCAAAATAGCAAAAAAAAAAACCAAATGACCCCATTTTGGAAAGTAGACACCCTAAGCTATTTGCTGAGAGGCATGTCGAGTCCATGGAATATTTTATATTTTGACACAAGTTGCGGAAATATGACAAACTGATTTTTTTTTGCACAAAGTTGTCACTAAATGATATATTGCTCACACATGCCATAGTTATATGTGGAATTGCACCCCAAAATACATTCTGCTGCTTCTCCCGAGTACGGGGATACCACATATGTGGGACTTTTTGTGAGCCTAACCGCATACGGGGCCCCGAAAACAAAGCACCGCCTTCAAGATTTCTAAGGGCATACATTTTTGATTTCACTCCTCACTACCTATCACAGTTTTGAAGGCCATAAAATGCCAAGATGTCACACAACCCCCCCAAATGACCCCATTTTGGAAAGAAGACACCCCAAGCTATTTGCTGAGAGGCATGTTGAGTCCATGGAATATTTAATTTTATGGCCCCAAGTGATTGAATAATGACCAAAAAAAAAAAAAAAATTTTACAAAACGTTGTCACTAAATGATATATTTCTCACATATGCCATGGGCATATGTGGAATTGCACCCCAAAATACATTCTGCTGCTTCTCCTGAGTACGGGGATACCACATGTGTGGGACTTTTTGGGAGCCTAGCCGCGTACGGGACCCCGAAAACCAATCACCGCCTTCAGGATTTCTAAGGGCATAAATTTTTGATTTCACTCCTCACCACCTATCACAGTTTCGAAGGCAATAAAATGCCAAAACAGCACAAAACCCCCCCAAATGACCCCATTTTGGAAAGTAGACACCCCAAGCTATTTGCTGAGAGGCATGTTGAGTCCATGGAATATTTAATTTTTTTGCCCCAAGTCACTGAATAATGACCAAAAAAAAAAAAATACAAAACGTTGTCACTAAATGATATATTTCTCACACATGCCACGGTTATATGTGGAATTGCACCCCAAAATACATTCTGCTGCTTCTCCTGAGTACGGGGATACCACATGTGTGGGACTTTTTGGGAGCCTAGCCGCGTACGGGGCCCCGAAAACCAAGCACTGCCTTCAAGATTTGTGTGAGTGAAATCAAAAATTTATGTCCTTAGAAATCTTGAAGGCGGTGCTTGGTTTTCGGGGTCTCATACGCGGCTAGGCTCCCAAAAAGTCCCACACATGTGGTATCCCCGTACTCAGGAGAAGTAGCAGAATGTATTTTGGGGTGCAATTCCACATATAACCATGGCATGTGTGAGAAATATATCATTTAGTGACAATGTTTTGTACATTTTTTTATTTTAATTTTTTTTGGTCATGATTCAATCACTTGGGGCAAAAAAATTAAATATTCCATGGACTCAACATGCCTCTCAGCAAATAGCTTGGGGTGTCTACTTTCCAAAATGGGGTCATTTGGGGGGTTTTTGTGCTATTTTGGCATTTTATGGCCTTCGAAACTGTGATAGGTAGTGAGGAGTGAAATCAAAAATTTGCGCCCTTAGAAATGCTGAAGGCGGTGCTTGGTTTTCGGGGTCCCGTACGCGGCTAGGCTCCCAAAAAGTCCCAAACATGTGGTATCCCTGTACTCGGGAGAAGCAGCAGAATGTATTTTAGGGTGCAACTCCACATATAACCATGGCATGTGTGAGCAATATATCATTTAGTGACACATTTTTTTTTTTTTTTTTTTTTCTCATTTTTTTTTTTTTTTCTCATTATTCAATCACTTTGGACAAAAAAAAAAAAAATCAATGGACTCAACATGCCTCTCAGCAGTTTCCTTGGGGTGTCTTCTTTCCAAAATGGGGTCATTTGGGGTTTTTTTGTGCTATTTTGGCATTTTATGGCCTTCGAAACTGTGATAGGTAGTGAGGAGTGAAATCAAAAATTTACACCCTTAGAAAGCCTGAAGGCGGTGATTGGTTTTTGGGGTCCCGTACGCGGCTAGGCTCCCAAAAAGTCTCACACGTGGTATCCCCGTACTCAGGAGAAGCAGCAGAATGCATTTTGGGGTGTAATTCCACATATGCCCATGGCATGTTTGAGCAATATATCATTTAGTGACAACTTTGCGCAAAACAATATATATATATATATTTATATTTCCCGCAACTTGGGTCAAAATCTAAAATATTCCATGGACTTAAGATGCCTCTCAGCAAATAGCTTGGGGTGTCTACTTTCCAAAATGGGGTCATTTGGGGGGGTTTTCAATTGTCCTGGCATTTTTTGCACAACAATTAGAAGCTTATGTCACACATCACCCACTCTTCTAACCACTTGAAGAAAAAGCCCTTTCTGACACTGTTTGTTTACATAAAAACATATTATTTTTTTGCAAGAAAGTAAAGTTGAACCCCCAAACATTATATATTTTTTTAAAGCAAAGGCCCTACAGATTAAAATGGTGGGTGTTGCAAAAAAAATTTCCACACAGTATTTGCGCAGCGTTTTTTCAAACGCATTTTTTGGGGAAAAAATACACTTTTTTTTATTTTAAAGCACTAAAACACACTATATTGCCCAAATTATTGATGAAATAAAAATTATGATCTTAGGCCGAGTACATGGATACCAAACACGACATACTTTAAAATTGCGCACAAACGCGCAGTGGCGACAAACTACATACATTTTTAAAAGCCTTTACAGGTTACCACATTAGATTTACAGAGTAGGTCTACTGCTAAAATGACTGCCCTCGATCTGCCCTTCGCGGTGATACCTCACATGCATGGTGCAATTGCTGTTTACATATGACTCCAGACCGACGCTTGCGTTCGTCTTTGCGCAAGAGCAGGGGGGGACAGGGATGCTTTTTTTTTTTTTTTTTTTATATATTTATTTCGCTTTTTTTATTTTATTTGTTAACTGTTCCTTCCATTTATTTATTTTTTTTACCATTTTTATTGTTATCTCAGGGAATGTAAATATCCCTTATGATAGCAATAGTTAGTGACAGGTACTCTTTTTTTTTTTTTAAATGGGGTCTATTAGACCCTAGATCTTTCCTCTGCCCTCAAAGCATCTGACCACACCAAGATCGGTGTGATAAAATGCTTTCCCATATTCTCAATGGCGCCGTTTATATCTGGGGGGGGGACATTCCCTCCCACTGAATGTAAAAGCAGTCTAGAGGCTAATTAGCCGCTAGGACTGCTTTTACATGAAAGCCGACCGCTGGCTGAAAAGAATGATACCAAGATGATGCCTAAACCCGCAGGCATCATTCTGGTATAACCATTCAAAGTCCTGCAACATACCAGTACGTTGATGGTTCTTGTTGGACATGTATTGTAATCTTTTTTTTTTTCATGCAGCCTGTTGGCTGAACAAAAAAAAGATTGATCGGTGGGTATGCCCACCATTAGAATACCTCCCTTCATCCACCCACTTCTAATGATGGGCATACATGCACCATTTATATATGCCGAAGCATGGGGGCATCCTCCCGCAAAAAAGTTATGCCGCGTACGGTCGGACTTTTCTATGCCGCGTACACACGGTCGGACTTTTCTATGCCGTGTACACATGGTCAGACTTTTCCACAGGAAAGCCTCCGTAGGAATGTCAACCGTATGTACGCGGCATTAGGAGCAAAATCGCTCCTCCGCCCCTAATGCCCCCATGCTCCGGCATATATGCTCTTTTTTGAACTGTAGTGGTGAAATCACCTCCTACAGCATTGGAGTCGCGGCTTTATATATCGTGGGAGCAAACGCTGTTGCTGTCACGCTAAATAAATCCGCACTGCAACTGAATGGCGTACCTGCTAAGCAAATGATGGTTAACATTAAAACAAAGTAACATTCCAGTATAACAGTAAGATCATACCATACCTGCAAAGCAAATACCTATAAAAAAACATAGTAAAAAATAAAACATTTTTTAACGCAACCTGTGCCTAAAATATATATATGCCAAAGCATGGGGGCATCCTCCCGCAAAAAAGTTATGCCGCTTACGGTCGGACTTTTCTATGCCGCGTACACACGGTCGGACTTTTCTATGCCGTGTACACATGGTCAGACTTTTCCACGGGAAAGCCTCCGTAGGAATGTCAACCGTATGTACGCGGCATTAGGAGCAAAATCGCTCCTCCGCCCCTGCTGCCCGCATGCTTCGGCATATATGCTCTTTTTTTTAACTGTGGTGGTGAAATCACCTCCTACAGCACTGGAGTCGCGGCTTTATATATCGTGGGAGCAAACGCTGTTGCTGTCAAGATAAATAAGTCCGCGCAACAGCTGAATGGCGTACCTGAAAACAGTAAAATAAATTACATACCTGAAAAGCAAGCATGAAAAAACATAACAACAATAAAACTTTGCAGAATAGAATACAGTAAAAAAGAGCAGAACAATAGAGAGAGAATAGAGAGGGAGAGAACAATAAAACGACAACTATTTTTGGTTTTTTTATTTTATATTTTTCTGTGTGTTTTTATTTTTTACTTTTTTTTTTTTTTTTTTTAACACTTTTTTTTGTAACTGTGAACTGTAACTTCAACTTTTCGGTTCCTGGTTTGGGTCTCTCAAAATGCGATGGCATCTTGGGAGACCCTGTGTGAGTGTGCCTAGCCTGTGAAATGTTTCACCCTACACTAATAATTAACGTGTGTGTGGAAGCGTTCAAAACATTCACCAATACAAAGACCAGGATTGCCAGGACATTTGGGACAAAAATAACGGGTGTCACGCCTAAATCCGCGCTTGGTACAGACACGACATTTTCTTTGGGGGGCTCGTTGGGTAGGGGTACTCTCGAGGACATAAGAAAAATGCCTCTCATGCAGTCGGCTTACTGCATTTGGTAGGAGCTGGTGAGGTACAGTACCGCCTGGATACAGGAGTTCTGTGATGATATCCCTCTGGAATTGAAGGAAGGATTCATTCCGTCCTGAAGCTCTGTATACGACATGAGCATTCAGTAGAGCCAATTGAAATAAATGTAGAGACACTTTTTTGTACCAGCGTCTCGTCTTACGGGCAATATGATACGGCGCCATTAACTGGTCGTTGAGGTCCACCCCTCCCATGTTTTGGTTATATTCGTGGACACAGAGGGGTTTCTCCACAACACCAGTCGCCGTACGAATTTGGACTGTCGTGTCTGCGTGAAGGGTGGTAAGAACGAAAACATTCCTATTGTCCCGCCACTTCACAGCGAGCAAATTTTTACATCTGCAGCAGGCTCTCGCCCCCGGCCTAACACGGGCATCTACAAGCCGCTGGGGGAAGCCCCGGCGATTAGGTCGCACGATGCCACATGCTCCAATCTGTTGATCAAATAAGTGGCTAAAAAGTGGCACGCTGCTGTAAAAATTGTCCACATACAAATGGTACCCCTTTCCGAATAAGGGTGACACCAAGTCCCAAACAATCTTGCCAGCGCTCCCCATGTAATCTGGGCATCCTTCCGGCTCTACCTGACTATCTTTTCCCTCGTAAACCCTAAAGCTCCATGTGTAGCCTGTGGCCCTGTCACAGAGCTTATAGAGCTTGACCCCGTATCTGGAACGCTTGCTGGGAAGGTACTGTTTGAAAGACAAGCGGCCAGCAAATTTAATCAGGGACTCATCAACGCATACAACCTGCTGGGGATTAAACAAGGCTGCAAAACGTTCGTTGAAATGGTTTACGAGGGGCCGAATTTTGTAGAGCCGGTCAAATTCAGGGTCTCCACGTGGACGACAAAGTGTATTGTCACTGAAATGCAGGAACCGCAGGATCGCCTCGTATCGTTTCCTGGCCATGTGAGCAGAGAAAATGTACATATGGTCAATGGGATGTGTGGACCAATACATCCGCAATGACGGAAATTTGTGTATGCCCATGTTGAGGGTAAGGCCCAGAAAGGTCTTAAATTCGGAAACCTCGAGAGGTTTCCATTGTTTGGCAAGGCGAGACTGGGGGTTAGCGGCGATGTAAGTACCAGCATATAAATTAGTCTGGTCCACAATAGATCTATAGAGATCTTCCGTGAAATACAGCGAATAAAAATCAAGTGACGTAAAGTTCGCTGTATCCACCTGAATACCGGGTTGGCCAGTGAATGGGGGAAGTACAGGTGCTGTAGAAGTGGTGGGGACCCAATCAGGATAGGCAAATTCTACAGGAAGGGCACTATGGGCACGACGGGCCTGTCTCTGTCTTCTTCTTGGTGGCAGCGGGACACTACTTGTGCTTGCCACATCGCCAGCTTCAACTGCACTTATGGGACTCGCCACGTCACCAAGTGTTACTGCAGTGCTGGATAAACGACCAGGGTGTACTAGGCCGCTGGTGCTTGCCAATTCACCAGAAGGAATAGCGGCGCTAGTACTGGATCTCTGCTCCATACGAGGGTCCTGCGGTTCTTGCTGCTCAACAACATCAGAACGGGATCGGGTACGCCTGGCCTTAGCAGGGACCTCAACTTCGTCGTGCGAGCTATCTGACATGGAGCCGCTGTCGTAAACGGGTTCGTATTCTGAGCCAGAATCTGTCAGATGCGTGACCTCCTCCTCTTCACTATCTGACATGCACATGAACTCCAAGGCCTGCTTATCATTGTACCTTCGGTTTGCCATTTTGGACTCTAAATTTAGTGGTACAATGGTAAGGATTCACAGGTAAAAAAAGCACCTGATCTGTAGAAAAGCAAACGTAGAAAACGCTTCAAAAAAAACTGTAAGCGATCGCAGGGATCAGGCCTGTCTCTGCGAACGCTGCAGTTATGTGTCTTGTGTTTTGTAAGTGACAGTGATCGATCGATACTGCACTTGGGTGGGTTGGGCTGGGCAGAGGGGGAAAACGCAGGTGCTAGCGGGTATCTGGGCTGATTCCGCTAACAATGCGTTTTTGGGTACCCTAAACTGCTGGGTACGCTAGTATAGATCTGATCAGATCAGGTATCGATCCGTTCAGATCCTATACCACTAAGGGGGGTGTATGCTTAGCGAGTGGGTGTAAGCGGTACTGGCTCTAACCTAACGCTGCCTGGGGCGACGCAGACCCTGACTGGCGCTAAAATTAAATTTATATCACCCGCCGGGTGATCAGGGGGTTAAACCTATTGGGTTATATACGGCGGGTGCTCTGATGCTATAAACAGCAAACTAACCAACCAGCGTCAACCGTAACACTTATACGGTGATCACTGGTGAAAGGGTTAACTAGGGGGCAATCAGGGGGTTAAAACCTTTATTCGGTAATATATGGGGGTACCTGACGCTTTCTAAAAACCTGGTGGCGAACCTAAAATAACTAAATAACTAACTGGCTAACCACGTCACCAGTGACACTTATACAGTGATCAGTGGTGAAAGGGTTAACTCTAGGGGCAATCAGGGGTTAAAACCTTTATTTATGGGGGTACCTAACGCTATATAAACCTGGCGGCGAACCTCAAAAAAAACTAACTACCTAGCGGCAACAGTGACACTAATACAGCGATCAGAAACCGATCGCTTAGTGACACTGGCAATAGGGGTGAAAGGGTTAACTCTAGGGGCAATCAGGGGTTAAAACCTTTATTTATGGGGGTACCTAACGCTATATAAACCTGGCGGCGAACCTAAAAAAAAACTAACTGCCTAGCGGCAACAGTGACACTAATACAGCGATCAGAAACCGATCGCTTAGTGACACTGGCAATAGGGGTGAAAGGGTTAACTTTAGGGGCAATCAGGGGTTAAACCTTTATTGGGGGGGGGTAGGGGGCTACCCTGGACCTAAAGGGGCCTAAACCTAACTGCCCTGACACTTTTTTCTGTCACACTGACACTAAAAGCAGTGATCAGAAAATAAATGATCACTGCAATCAGTGACACTGTGACAGGGGGTGATCTGGGGGTGCTGGGGGGGTGATCGGGGGGGGGTTATGTGCCTATGTGTGCTGTGTCAGTGTGCTGTTGGTGCAACTCACAGTACTGACGTCTTCTCTCCTCTGGAACCGGACGAAAAGACCGCCAGAGGGGAGAAAACGTCACTTCCTCCCTGCCTGTGTTTACAGTTACACAGGCAGGGAGGGCTCAGGTGGAAGCTCATTCGCGGAGGGAGATCGAGAGGGGACGGCTGGAAACCAATAGCCGCCCCCTCCTCCCGGACCTCCCGTACACCGTTCCCGGCCCTCGCATGTACCGGAGGGGGTCCCGATCGGACCCCCGAACCCAGGTAAGGCGGGGACGTACCTGTACGCCCATGTGCCTGTACGTGCCATATTGTGGACGTATATGTACATGCGGGGGTCGGGAACTGGTTAAAGCGCCCCGTCCCGACGAGCTCGCGCACAGAAGCGAACGCATACGCGAGTAGCGCCCGCATATGAAAACGGTGTTCAAATCACACAAGTGAGGTATCGCCGCGATCGTTAGAGCGAGAGCAATAATTATAGCCCTAGAGCTACTCTGTAGCTCAAAAAATGCAACTTATAGAATTTTTTAAACGTCGCCTATCTAGATTTTTAAGGGTAAAAGTTTGACGCCATGCCACGAGCGGGGCGCAATTTTAAAGCGTGACATGTTGGGTATCATTTTACTCGGCGTAACATTATCTTTCACAATATATAAAAAAAATTGGGCCAAATTTATTGTTTTATTTTTTAATTTAAAAAAGTGATTTTTTTCCAAAAAAAGTGCGATTGTAAGACCGCTGCGCAAATACGGTGTGACAAAAAGTATTGCGATGACCGCCATTTTATTCTCTAGGGTGTTAGAAAAAAAATATATATAATGTTTGGGGGTTTTAAGTAATTTTCTAGCAGAAAAAACTGTTTTAGTCTTGCAAACACCAAATCTGAAAAACACCTAAGGTCTTTAAGTGGGTAAGGAGTGTATAAATAGCCTTGACGATTTCCTGAACTGGGGGGATGGGGGTAAATCTCCTGGTCTTTGAATTTAGTAATGGAAGGTGGTGTCTCTCCAGGTTATGTGTTCCAAAAAAAAGATGAGGTTTATTTAAACAGCCAAATGGGCACTTACAAGGAAAAAGTAAAAAAACAGCAGAGAAGTACAAACTACAGCGTTGCAGACACCTCTTAAAGTGGAGGTTCACCCGGAAATGTTAATTTTTAACCTTAATTCATGCTCATTTTGTCTAGGGGATTCGGGTAGTTTTTTTAAAATCGAAGCCGTACTTACCGTTTTAGAGATGCATCTTCTTCGCCGCTTCCGGGTATGGGCTGCGGGACTGGGCGTTTCTACTTGATTGACAGGCTTCCGACGGTCTCATCTATCGCGTCACGATTTTCCGAAAGTAGCCGAACGTCGGTGCGCAGGCGCTGTATAGAGCCGCACCGACGTTCGGCTTCTTTCGGCTACTCGTGACGCGATAGATGCGACCGCCGGAAGCCTGTCAATCAAGTAGAAACGCCCAGTCCCGAAGACCATACCCGGAAGCGGCAGAGAAGATGCATCTCTAAAACGGTAAGTGCGGCTTCGATTTTAAAAAAACTACCCGATTCTCCTAGACAAAATGAGTATCAATCTAAGGTTAAAACATTTTTTTTCGGGTGAACTCCCGCTTTAATTCACTTCCTGTTCGTTCGGTATCCGGCCATTCCCTATGCATTACATTACAACATGTGACTTCATCATACTAATGAATGTGGTGGTTAAACCTGTGCCCCCCCCACGTATTCGCTATTCCTTGTTGATAGGCACTATTGTGTCACAGAATTCACAGAGCCTGCCTTCTGAACTACAGAGGTATTGGGAGGAAGTGTCTCATGAGGTGAAATAAGTACAGGAATCACTGCTTCCTGTACTTAGAAATTGGGATATGTAGTACTTTGAAATTAAAAGTAAACGTAAAAGTAAACATCAGAGGAGAAGCACTCACAGCATAAAAGATTTATCAAGTAAGCTTATTCACTTGCCGACTGCCCCATAGAAGATTTGCTGCTATAGGGCGGCAGTTCTGTGCTGATTTACATATATACAGTATCTCACAAAAGTGAGTACACACCTCGCATTTTTGTAAATATTTTATTCTATCTTTTCATGTGACAACACTGAAGAAATTACACTTTGCTACAATGTAAAGTAGTGAGTGTAAAGCTTGTATTACAGTGTCCCCTCAAAATAACTCAACAGACAGCTATTGATGTCTAAAACGCTGGCAATGAAAGTGGGTACACCCCTAAGTGAAAATGTCCAAATTGGGCCCATAGTGTCAATATTTTGTGTGACCACCATTATTTTCCAGCACTGTCTTAACCCTCTTGGGCATGGAGTTCACAAGAGCTTAACAGGTTGCCACTGAAGTCCTCTTCCACTCCTCCATGATGACATTCCAGAGCTGGTGGATGTTAGAGACCTTGAGCTCCTTCACCTTCTGTTTGAGGATGCCCCACAGATGCTAAATAGGGTTTAGGTCTGGAGACATGCTTGGCCAGTCCATCACCTTTACCCTTAGCTTCTTTAGCAAAGCAGTGGTCGTCTTGGATGTGTATTTGGGGTTGTTATGTTGGAATACTGCCCAGAGGCCCAGTCTCTGAAGGGAGGGGTTCATGGTCTGCTTCCGTATTATCACAGCACATGTTGGCATTCATGGTTCCCTCAATGAATTGTAGCTCCCCAGTGCGGGCAGCACTCATGCAGCTCCAGACCATGATACTCCCACCATAATAATTGACTGTAGGCAAGACACAATTAGGTAAGGGAAAGTTCTTGACAGCTGCACTCAAAATAAATGCCTTTATTGTAGAAAAGATGATAATCCAAAAACACAAGCCACAGCAAACGGCGAAACACAGGATCTGACACATTTCACACTTTTAACAGTGCTTATTCATAGTTCACCTGGTTGCCACCACACACGCTTGACACTATCTGAACCAAATAAATGGATCTTGGTCTCATCAGACCCCAGAACATGGTTCCAGTAATCCACGTCCTTGGTCTGCTTGTCTTCAGCAAACTACAGGCTTTTTTGTGCATCATCTTAAGAAGAGGCTTCCTTCTTGGATGACAGCCATGCAGACCAATTTGATGCGGCGTATGGTCTGAGCAGTGACAGGCTGACCCCCCACCCCTTCAACCTCTGCAGCAATGCTGGCAGCACTCAAAGACAACCTCTGGATATGACACTGAGCATGTGCAATCAACTTTTTTGGTCGACCATGGCGAGGCCTGTTCTGAGTGGAACTTGTCCCGTTGAACCAATGTATGGTCTTGGCAATCTTCTTATAGCCTAAGCCATCTTTATGTAGAGCAACAATTCTTTTTTTCAGATCCTCAGCGTTCTTTGCCATGAGGTGCCATGTTGAACTTCCAGTGGCCAGTATGAGAGAGTGCGAGCGAGAACACCAAATTTAACACACCTGCTCCCCATTCACACCTGAGACCTTGTAACACTAACGAGTCACAATTGGGCCCAATTTGGACATTTTCATATAGTGGTGTACTCACTTTTGTTGCCAGCGGTTTAGACATTAATGGCTGTGTGAGTTATTTTGAGGGGACAGCAAATTTACACTGTTATACAAGCTGTACACTCACTACATTACATTGTAGCAAAGTGTAATTTCTTCAGTGTTGTCACATGAAAAGATATAATAAAATATTTACAAAAATGTGAGGGGTATACTCACTTTTGTGAGATACTGTATATATGTAATTCTGCACTTTTGGGTAGGGGGCACGTGCCGCTTCTGCTGTAGCCGATCAGTGGGTGCCAGCCAATAGATGTCCGCTGGCACCCGCTGATCGAGGAAAGAGGCTTCGATGGAGCTTTGCATATGTAAACAATGCAGAACTCTACCCTAACAGTGGGGATGTGATGCCTGGTTCACACCTAAAAAGCTCATATACAGAAGTGCAAAAGTGCATAGATGTACACTGTGTACAGACAATGAACTGTGCAGTCTTGCAAATTAAATGTGCAAAATCAGCAAAAATAAACTTCCTGTGCAAATGTGCAGATGACCTTTGCAAACACAATAAATGTAAAAAAAAAAAAAAACAGACTGCAATAAAAACTAGTGCTGACTGCAATTCTGATGTATAGAGTCCAATCAAGTCCAAAGTGCAAAACGCAAACAGCATTGAATTCTTTCCTTCTCTGTGCAAGTGAACATTCCAATGTGCAGAGGGTGCTGGAGAGATGTAAATCTCTTTGTGCAAAAGTACACACTAGTAAAAGTGGCCTCTTACCTTGCGGTAATGAGACAACCGCATATATATATAAGCTTGAAATGGCTATTCCTCCTTTGTGTTCCTGGACCAGTACATTGTCTTTGTCTATCAGTAGCAGCAATGAGAGTATTAAAAGAAAAGGGGATTCCAGATAGTTTAGTACGTTTTTAAATGAGTGGGTAATTTATTGTTAAAACAGTCAAGGGAGAGGGAGGAGTCTAGTAATGGCGCAGGCACCGACCTAGGGCAAGCTGCGGGAGCTTCTGGTCTCTCTCCCCGTGCTATGAATAAATCAGTGACTGTCCGACCTTCCTAACAGGCTTCCCGCACCCCAGCGTCCTCACCCCCTACCACAGCATGCGGGCATCTTCCATCCACCTGCGAGAGAGGAGAGTGTGAGAGGTCACCGGAGCCTTTCCCTGCTGATGCTGACATTTCCTGTATGGATTACTCGCCTCTCTCGCAGGGAGAGTTGGGGCTGAGAACGAGGGAGATGAGTCTGGCACCCCACCCCCCCCATAGATAACATCAAGATGGTCAGCTAAGCTGCAGCGGACAGACCATCGGAAGAGGAGGCTGCACCTGCGGGATCTCTGAGATTGCGGGGAGATCCGAGCAGGGTGGGACTTACTTGAAGCAGTTCCCTACCCCGCAAAAATGCCTGGGAAGATAAGAAATAGCTGCCTTTGCAATGGACACCTGAATAGTATCTTCAATCACACCCAGGGGTGGTGAGTACTGCATAAAGACAATATGTTTAATTTATGAACAAGAAATAATGTCACAATAATATACAGACTTGAAGTACTATCTAATTATATACGAAATGGCACAAAATAAGGAATATTAGTCTGAATGGAAGGTGGGGATATCACTGACTAAAATAGAACAGATACTTGAGACATTGTGAAATATCCCTAATCCTAACAGATAATTAAAGATTGGGGTTCAGCTATGAAATATTTTTCTTCCTTTTTTAAAAACTACCAGATAAGACCCACTGGGACCCCTATATAAATACAATTTAGTATATAAGGTAAATAAAAAACTCACCACCCCACCAACATACATAAATAAAAAGTATGCACCCTTCATATCCAAGGGTTGAATTGAAGGTTAACTAATTGAAGTTAACAAGTTAAAAGGACAGAAGAGGAAGTCAACTGATTGAGGTGAAAATGAAGGGCAAGAGAAGGAGTGACCCCAAAATCCCCCCGTCTTAGTCTGAGATAAGCAATTAATGGAAAAACAGCAGGCTGCCAAAGGTAGCCAGGTAGAGAGAGTAAGGAGAAGAAAAAAGAAAAAGGGTCAGAATAAAACACCTACAGAGTCTGAAACATTATCGGAGTCTAGAATAGAACACAACATGGACATAGTGCCTGAATTAAGGAGGGAAGAAGAACATCAAAATAAAGCCCCACTGCCAACCAAAACAGAAATGGAATCCATGTTTGCGGCCTTCGAAAAATCGTTAAAAGCCAAAATGGAGAGCATGAATAGAAGCCTTGGGCATATGATTGAGAGAGTTGAGGAAGTGTAAAAAAACAGACTTTTAATATAAACAGAATAAAAACTTTGGAAGGAGAAATTAAATCCATGAAAAGACAACAACAGGAACAGGCATTTAAAATAGAGGACCAAGAGAACAGGGACAGAAGAAAGAACTTAAAAATACGTGGTCCCTGACTTTTCCCAGCATGAAGAAATAACTGAAATCATAAGGAAGATTTTTAATCCACTGATGGGTAAAGAAATAACAAACCCAATAAAAATTGAGAGCCCACAGAATAAGAAGGCCGAAAGAAATCCCGCAGAAGAATCCAAGGGATATAATAGTTTTGTTTTGAACATTGGGAAGAAAAAAATCAACTCTGGAGATGCCTGAGGGGAAAGTCGCCAATAAAGTATGAAGAACACAACATTCAAATTTTCCAAGACCTTACAAAGGAAACCATAAAAAGGAGATCTTTAAAACCCTTACTGGTGACTTTACAGAGACATGAAGTTCAATATAATTGGGGCTTCCCCTCATGCTTGATTGGCAGGAAAAATGGCTAGACTAAGATTTATTGAAGAGGTCCCTGCATTTTGTAAGAAACTGGAGATATTAACACCAGAAAATTGTCTGGAGACAAGGCCAAGTTAGAAAGAGAAAAAAAAAAAAAGGAAAACATTATCAGGACAGAGTAAATACACAAGAAGTAACTAGAAAAACAGACCCTTTTTTTTCCTCCTCTCTCTTCAACAGACATTATGAGAGGAGAGACGGGGGGAGGGAATTGGGCAGTGCCGGAAAGGACATAACAATAGGGAGACCTGGACTCTTAGCAGGCTCTGGTCCCACCTCTCCAGCAGTAGGGGAGGTGAGTCTGACAGCGCCATACAGAACTCCACCTTGGTCCAGAGAGAGCAGGGGGATAAGGGTGTTCCCAAGAGGGGGAATACCCTGCTCCAGACCATGAGGTCAACATACCAACAGTTGAAGGGTGGGAAGGCTTGGGGGGCAGGGGGGGAAAATCTGTATATCATTGTATAAAAATGAATCTGTCGGTTCAAGTAAGTTGAAGAAGGGGGAAAAAAAGCAAAAACAATGAATGGTATTAAGTTAATTACATATAATGTAAGAGGGCTGACCCCCCCCCCCCCGGAAAAAAGACATATGGTGCTAAGGGAGTTAGAAAGGTATTCTGCTGAAATAATCTTCTTGTAGGAGACACATTTAACATTGGATTCTAATATTAAAATACACTCACGGCTATTCCAACCTGGTTCTATGAAGATTCCCCAAATAAAAAGTCAAAAGGAGTTGCCATAGGCATGGGGAAAAATATCAGCTTTATTTTAGAAGAAAGGAAAGTTGACCCAGAGGGCCACTTTTTGTTCCTGAAAGGGACCCTTCAAGTAAAAAAGTATACGTTAAGCAAATGTGTATTGCCCCAATAAGTACCCTAAAAGATATTTAAAGGGGATCTTGAACATTCTAACGGACTTTAAACAAGGTTTTTAATTGTGGCAGGAGGCTTTAATTCCTCAATGGACCATGATCTTGATAGTACGTCTGGTGCCCCGATTCAAGAAAATAAACAAATAAAATTAATTAAGAAAAAAATGCAGTCAGCAGTTGCTTGACATATGGAGAATAACATATCCAAGTAAAAAGGACTACACATTCCATTCATCGGTGCACGACACGTACTTAAGACTAGACTACATTCTGGTGGACCATGGAGTGTTGGAGTATGTAGTAGAGACTTCTATTGGAATAATATCAATTTCAGACCACACCCCTGTAATAGTAAATATCAGATTCAATGACCGGGAAAATAGAAAAGAGATTTGGAGATTAAATGACGACCTCGTAGATGACGTAGAAGTGGGACAAATAATAAGAACTGAAATTGAACATTACTTTAACACTAATGATACACCAGATTTGACAAAGGCCACAATTTGGGAAGCCCATAAGGCTTATTATATCAGGGGTAAATTAGTTTCAATAGGAGCAGGAAAAAAGAAGGTAAAAGAAAAAACTATGAAAAAGGTAATCAAACTATATGAGTTGGAACAAACACACAGAACACATTTAGATAGGGAAACACATCAGAAGGTTATCATAAAATGGGAACATTTAAGGCAGGGGTGCCCAAGCTTTTGATGAGCGGGGGACACTTAAGCGACTTGGTAACCAGTTGCGGGCCACAATGAATGGAGCAAGTGGACGGCAGCCCGATCTACTCTATAGAGCCCACTCAAGTGTTTTTTTTAGCAGATCAGATTGGAGGTAGGCGTTTGTAAACAGACACAAGTCCATTTACATCTGCCACTCCTTAGAGGTGAATGTAGGGCCTAAGGCTGCTTTCACACTGATACTGTTTACCCGCACTGCAGGTTCACCTGTAGCTTTCCTGCAGGTTATATCCTATAGGTGTGGTGCACTTTCAGAAAGCACACCAAACTTGCAGGTAATAGAAGTCTATGGCCCAATGCAGGTAACCCGCAGATGCACTGCTCTGCACCTGCGCATCAGTTTGAAAGCAGCCCAGTAACCACTGCAGAACACATATTCCCATTTATACACTGGGATTTTAGTAATAAACCTACCTTTTAATAGCAGTATTCTACTCTAATCTATTCCATCCCAGAGCTGGAGGTCGTGGGCCACATCAGAGTGCTCTGCGGGCCACATGTGGCCCCCGGGCCACTGGTTGGGCACCCCTGATTTAAGGGATTTGATGGAACAGGAAACCAGAAAGTATTTAACAACGTTGCCAAAGAAAGATATAAGTGGGGAAATAAGCCCGGGAAATACTTCAAGAGAAAAAAAGACATTAAATGATATAGAAAAGATAAAAAATTAAAAAGGCGAAATAAAATACAAAACAACTGATTTTGCAAAGACCTTTAAAACATACTATAGCTCACTATACGCAATTAGTAACAGAGAGAAACGACAGGGGGAGAAAAGTAGAAAAGGTAAAATACAGCAATACCTAGCAGAAGTAAATCTACCAAAGATGACTCCAGAAAGTATAGAACTCCTAGAGAAACCAATTACACAGGAAGAAATAAACAAAGCCTTAATAGAAACACCAGGGGGGGGGGGAGCCCAGGCCCAGGCCCGGACGGCTTTACGATAAAATATTATAAAAGATTTAAGGAACACCTAGTACCAGAATTATGTAACTATTTAAATAAAATAGGTGAAAATTAAGAAATAAAAAAATAATCCCTTTTTGCTGATATCTCAATAATACCAACAGAAGGCAAAGACAAGACCATCTGTCCAACTACCGGCCTATAGCGCTATTAAATGCAGACACAAAATTATATGCAAAAATTCTGGCATCGAGATTGAAAAACTTGATGCCAGACTTTATAAACGTAGATCAAGCAGGCTTTGTACCAGGACAGGAGTAAAGGGATAACAGTATAAGAACAATGTTAATAATGCAGAGGGGTAAGGACATCAAATCCTCAATACTGCTCATGTCAATAGATGCTGAAAAAGCATTTGACCGAGTAGATTGGGGATTCATGATGGACACACTTCGGTGCATAAGTCTAGGACCAAGATTTATGAGATGGATTATTTATATAAACATCACATGGCCAGGGTTAAGGTCAATGGAAGTATGTCGTCCACCTTTGAAATGTTCATTGGTACAAGACAAGGATGCCCGCTCTCACCACTCCTATACGTAATCTTACTGGAGCCACTGTTAGCAAAAATACGGAATAATGCGGGTATAGGAGGGGTTAGAGTGGGAGAAGAACACAAGGTGGTGGCATACGCAAACGACCTACTTCTATATATCACCAGACCAAGGCTGTCGTTACCTAATGTAATAAAATAACTGAAAAGATATGGCAAACTTTCAAACTTTAAGATAAATCTTATCAAAACAGTAATATTAAATTTAGGAATGGATAAAAAAGAAGAAAGCACAGGAATTCCCATTTTCTAAGGAACCAGTAGCATTAACATACCTAGGAATTAAATTAACATCAACCCTAAAAAAAAACTATACCATGTCAACTTTATTCCATTACTTAATCAAGTTAAATCAGAAATAAAAAATATAGCAAGAAGACCAATCTCCTGGATAGGGAGGATAAACCTATTAAAAATGGTGATTCTACCAAAAAAATATATCAATTTCAAATGCTCCCGATAGACATACCACAAAGCTTTTTCAAAGTAATAAAAACATTCATCTTGAAATACATATGTCAAAATAAAAAAGCCAGAGTAAATTAATATACTTTTAACTAGGAAAAAAAAAATATGGAGGGTTGGCAGTTCCTGATGTAAAAAGATATTATAAGGCGGTCATATTGGTAAGTCCTAGTAGAAGGGGCAAATATAAACACAAAAAGACGATAGGTGAAAATGGAAGACACATTAACCACTTTCCCCCCGGACCATTTGTCAGCCTTAAGACCAGAGGTGTTTTTACAATTTACCACTGTGCTGCTTTAACTGGTAATTGCGTGGCCATACAATGTTGTACCCAAACACAATTTGCGTCCTTTTTTTCCCACAAATAGAGCTTTCTTTTGATGGTATTTGATTGCCTCTGCGATTTTTAATGTTTGCGATATAAACGGAAAAAGAGCGAAAAATTTGAAAAAAATGATATTTTCTACTTTTTGTTATAAGAAAAATCGAACAAACTCAATTTTAGTCATACATTTTGGCCAAAATGTATTCAGCCACATGTCTTTAGTAAAAAAAATGCCAATAAGCGTATATTTATTGGTTTGCGCAAAAGTTATAGCGTCTACAAACTAGGGTACATTTTCTGGAATTTACACAGCTTTTATTTGATGACTGCCTATCTCAATTCTTGAGGTGCTAAAATAGCAGGGCAGTACAAACCCCCCCCCCCCCAAATGACCCAATTTTGGAAAGTAGACACCCCAAGGAAACTGCTGAAAGGCGTGTTGAGCCCACTGAATATATATATTGATTGAATAATGACGAAAAAAAAAAAAAATGACAAAAAGTTGTAACTAAATGATATATTGCTCACACATGCCATAGTTATATGTGGAATTGCACCCCAAAATACATTCTGCTGCTTCTCCTGAGTACGGGGATACCACATGTGTGGGACTTTTTGGGAGCCCAACCACGTACCAACCCAGCTCCGAAAACCAAGCACCGCCTTCAGGATTTCTAAGGGCGCAAATTTTTGATTTCACTTCTCACTACCTAAGACAGTTTTTTGAAGGCCATAAAATGCCCAAATAGCACAAACCCCCCCCCAATGACCCAATTTTGGAAAGTAGACACCCCAAGGAATCTGCTGAGGGTCATATTGAGCCCACTGAATATTAAAATTTTTTGTACCAAGTGATTGAATAATGACAAGAAAAAGAAAAAAGAAATTACAAAAAGTTGTAACTAAATGATATATTGCTCATACATGCCATGGTTATATGTGGAATTGCACCCCAAAATACATTCTGCTGCTTCTCCTGAGTACGGGGATACCACATGTGTGGGACTTTTTGGGAGCCTAGCCGCGTACGGGGCCCCGAAAACCAAGCACCGCCTTCAGGATTTCTAAGGGCGCAAATTTTTTATTTCACTCCTCACTACCTATCACAGTTTTGAAGGCCATAAAATGCCCAAATAGCACAAACCCCCCCAAATGACCCCATTTTGGAAAGTAGACACCCCAGGCTATTTGCTGAGAGGCATGTTGAGTTCATGGAATATTTAATATTTTGCCACAAGTTGCGGGAATATGACAATTTTTTTTTTTGCACAAAGTTGTCACTAAATGATATATTGCTCACACATGCCATGGGCATATGTGGAATTACACCCCAAAATACATTCTGCAGCTTCTCCTGAGTACGGGGATACCACATGTGTGGGACTTTTTGGGAGCCTAGCCGCGTACGGGGCCCCGAAAACCAAGCACCACCTTCAAGATTTCTAAGGGCGCAAATTCTTTATTTCACTCCTCACCATCTATCACTACCTATCACAGTTTTGAAGGCCATAAAATACCAAGATGGCACACAACCCCCCCCAAATGACCCCATTTTGGAAAGTAGACACCCCAAGCTATTTTCTGAGAGGCATGTTGAGTCCATGGAATATTTTATATTTTGCCACCAGTTGCTGGAATATGACAAACTTTTTTATTTTTTTTATTTTTTTGCACAAAGTTGTTACTAAATGATATATTGCTCACACATGCCATGGTTATATGTGGAATTGCACCCCAAAATACATTCTGTTGCTTCTCCTGAGTACGGGGATACCACATGTGTGGGACTTTTCGGGAGCCTAGCCGCGTACGGGACCCCGAAAACCAAGCACCGCCTTCAGGATTTCTAAGGGCGCAAATTTTTTATTTCACTCCTCGCTGCCTATCAGTTTCGGAGGCCATGGAATTCCCAGATGGCACTAAACCCCCCCAAATGACCCCATTTTGGAAAGTAGACACCCCAAGCTATTTGCTGAGAGGCATGGTGAGTATTTTACAGCGCTCATTTATTTTTGAAAATCATTTTTTTTTTTCATTTTCAAATCTTTGTGACAAAAAGCAAGATCTGCAAAATATTCACCATACCTCTCAGCAAATAGCTTGGGGTGTCTACTTTTCAAAATGGGGTCATTTGGGGGGGTTTTGTGCCAGCTGGGCATTCCATGGCCTCCGAAACTGTGATTGGCAGTGAGGAGTGAAATCAAAAATGTACACCCTTAGAAAGCCTGAAGGCGGTGCTTGGTTTTTGGGGTCCCGTACGCGGCTAGGCTCCCAAAAAGTCTCACACATGTGGTATCCCCGTACTCAGGAGAAGCAGCAGAATGTATTTTGGGGTGTAATTTCACATATGCCCATGGCATGTTTGAGCAATATATCATTTAGTGACAACTTTGTGCAAAAAAAAAAAAAAAATAATAATAATAATTCTCTTTCCCACAACTTGTGTCAAAATATAAAATATTCCATGGACTCGACATGCCTCTCAGCAAATAGCTTGGGGTGTCTACTTTCCAAAATGGGGTCATTTGGGGGGGTTTTGAACTGTCCTGGCATTTTATGAACAACATTTATAAGCTTATGTCACACATTACCCACTCTTCTAACCACTTGAAGACAAAGCCCTTAGTGAGACTTTTTGTTTACATGAAGACATATTTTTTTTTTGCAAGAATATTGCGTTGAACCCCCAAACATTATATATTATGTTAAAGCAAAGGCCCTACAGATTAAAATGGTGGGTGTTGCATTTTTTTTTCCACGCAGTATTTGCGCAGCGATTTTTCAAATGCATTTTTTTGGGCAAAAATAGATATTTTTTAATTTTAATGCACTAAAACACACTATATTGCCCAAATGTTTGATGAAATAAAAAAGATGATCTTAGGCCGAGTACATAGATACCAAACAAGACATTCTTTAAAATTGCGCACAAATGCGCAGTGGCGACAAACTACATACATTTTTAAAAGCCTTTAAAAGCCTCTACGGGTTACCACATTAGATTTACAGAGGAGGTCTACTGCTAAAATTACTTCCCTCGATCTGACCTTCGCGGTGATACCTCACATGCATGGTACAATTGCTGTTTACATATGACGCCAGACTGACACTTACGTTTGCCTTTGCGCGAGAGCGGGGGGGGACAGGGGTGCTTTTTTTTTTTTGCTTTTTTTTTAATATTATTTCATTTGCTTTTTTAATTTTATTTTAAACTGTTTCTTACTTTTTTTATTATTTGCAAAATTTTCTTAGGGCATGTAAATATCCCTTATGATAGCAATAGTTAGTGACAGGTACTCTTTTTTGAAAAAATTGGGGTCTATCAGACCCTAGATCTCTCCTCTGCCCTTAAAGCATCTGACCACACCAAGATCGGTGTGATAAAATGTTTTTCCACTTTCCCAATGGCCTGGTTTATATCCGGGAAGGGGACATTCCCTCCCACTGCTTGTAAAAGCAGTTTAGAGGCTAATTAGCCGCTAGGATTGCATTTACATGAAAGCCAACCGCTGGCTGAAAAGAATGATACCAAGATGATACCTAAACCCGCAGGCATCATTCTGGTATAACCATTCAAAGTCCAGCAACATACCATACGTTGATGGTTCTTGTTGGACATGTATTGTAATCTTTTTTTTTTCCGTGCAGCCTGTTGGCTGAACGGAAAAAAAGAGATTGATCGGTGGGTATGCCCACCATTAGAATACCTCCCTTTATCCACCCACTTCTAATGATGGGCATACATGCACCATTTATATATGCCGAAGCATGGGGGGGCATCCTCCCTCAAAAAAGTTATGCCGCTCACACACGTATGTATGCCGCATAAAAAGTTATGGCGCATACACACGGTCGGACTTTTCCACGGGCAAGCTTCCGACGGAATTTCGACCGTATGTACGCGGCATTAGGAGCAAAATCGCTCCTCTGCCCCTAATGCCCCCATGCTTCGGCATATATGCTCTTTTTTTAACTGTGGTGGTGAAATCACCTCCCACAGTGTTGGAGTCGCGGCTTTATGTATCGTGGGAGCAAACACTGTTGCTGTCACGCTAAATAAATCCGTGCTGCAACTGAATGGCGTACCTGCTAAGCAAATGATGGTTAACATTATAACAAAGTAACATTACATTTTAACAGTAAGATCATACCATACCATACCTGCAAAGCAAATACCAAAAAAAAAAAAAAAACAGTAAAAAATAAAACATTTTTAACGCAACCTGTGCCTAAAAAATATACATGCCGAAGCATGGGGGCATCCTCCCGCAAAAAAAGTTATGCCGCGTACACACGGTCGAACTTTTCCACGGGCAAGCCTCCTTCGGAATTTCGACCGTATGTACGCGGCATTGGGAGCAAAATCGCTCCTCCGCCCCTGCTGCCCCCATGCTTCGGCATATATGCTCTTTTTTTAACTGTGGTGGTGAAATCACCTCCTACAGCGTTGGAGTCACAGCTTTATATATCGTGGGAGCAAACGCTGTTGCTGTCACGCTAAATAAATCCGCGATGCAACTGAATGGCGTACCTGCTAAGCAAATGATGGTTAACAATAAAACAAACATTACAGTATAACATACCATACCTGCAAAGCAAATACAATAAAACATTGTAAAAATAGAGAGAATAGATATAGAACAGTGAGTGGACAGTAGAGAACAATAAAGAGAGGAGAAAAATACAACCACAACTATTTTTGGATTTTTTATTTTATATTTTTTTGTGTTTTTGTGTGAGTTTTTTTTCGCCCACTTTTTTCACTTTTATAAAAACTAAGAAAACTGTAAACTGAACGTTGCAGATTATGGTCTCTCAAAATGTGATGGCCATCACATATTCCGAGACCCTGTGTTGGTGTGCCTAGGACTGTGTGGTGCTGTACCCTACGCTAAAACTCAACTAGTGTGTGGTAGCGTTTGAAACATACACCAATGCAGAGACCAGGTTGGTCAGGACAGTCGGGACAATAAAAGCGGGTGTCACGCCTAAATCTGCGTTTGCTGCAGACACGACATCTTCTTTGGCGTTTTTTTTGGGTAGGAGTACCAGGGATGACAAAAGGAAAATGCCTCTCATACAGCCGGCTCACTGCATTTGCGTTGGGAAGGTGGGGCACAGCACCATCTGGAAACAGAAGGGCTTCGACGATCTCTTCCTGGAACTTTAGGAAGGATCCAGTCCGTCCTGAAGCTCTGTATAGCACATGAGCGTTCAGCAAAGCCAATTGAAACAAATAAACAGACACTTTTTTGTACCAGCGTCTGGACTTCCGGGCAATTAGGTACGGCGCCAACAACTGGTCATTGAGGTCCACCCCTCCCATGTTAAGGTTGTACTCGTGGATACAGAGGGGTTTCTCCACAACACCAGCCGCTGTAGGAATTTGGACTGCCGTGTCTGCGTGAAGCGTGGACAGAACGAAAACATTCCGTGAATCCCTCCACTTCACTGCTAACAAATTATTACACTGTAAGCAGGCTCTCTCCCCCCGACTAAGACGAGATTCTACAAGCCGTTGGGGGAAGCCCCGGCGATTAGGTCGCACGGTGCCACATACGCCAATTCCATAATCAAAAAGGTGACTAAAAAGTGGCACGCTTGTGTAATAATTGTCCACGTACAAGTGGTACCCCTTTCCGAATAAGGGTGACACCAATTCCCACACTATTCTACCAGTGCTCCCTATGTAATCTGGGCAATTCTCCGGCTCTACGTGACTGTCTTTTCCCTCGTAAACCAAAAAGCTAGATGTATAGCCTGTTGCCCTGTCACAGAGCTTATACAACTTGACCCCGTATCTGGCACGCTTGCTGGGAAGGTATTGTTTGAATGACAAGCGGCCAGAAAACTTAACCAGGGACTCATCAACGCAGACAACTTGATGGGGATTATACAAGGCTGCAAACCGTTCGTTGAGGTGGTTTACGAGGGGCCGAATTTTGTAGAGCCGATCGAATCCAGGGTCTCCCCGAGGACGACAGAGTTCATTGTCACCAAAATGCATGAACCACAAGATCTGCTTGTATCGTGTCCTGGTCATGGAGGCAGAGAAAATGGGCATATGGCGAACTGGGTGCGTGGACCAATACATCCGCAGCTCACTCTTTTTAGTAATGCCCATGATGAGGGAAAGGCCCAGAAAGATCTTAAATTCGGAATCCGTAATTGGCTTCCAATCTCTGGCAAGGGACAGCTGGGGATTAGCGGCGATGAATTGACCAGCGTACAAATTGCTTTGGTCCACAATAGATCTATAGAGATCTTCGGTGAAATACAGCGAATAAAAATCCAGTGACGTAAAATCAACTGTATTCATCTGAATTCCGGGTTGGCCAGTGAATGGGGGAAGTACGGGTGCTGCAGAAGTGGTGGGTACCCAATCAGGATTGGCGAATGCAGCAGGAAGGGCACTATGGGGACGGGCCTGTCTTTGTCTTCTTCTTGGTGGCAGGTGCTTGCCACCTCTCCAGCTTGAACTGCACTTTTGGGACTCGCCACGTCACCAAGTGTTACTGCAGTGCTGGATGTATGACCAGGATGTACTAGGCCGCTGGTGCTTGCCAGTTCATTAGAAGGAATAGCGGCGCTAGTACTTCTCTGCTCCATACTAGAGCCCTGCGGTTCTTGCACCTCAGCGACAGCAGAAGATCGGGGTCTGGTACGCCTGACCCTAGCAGGGACCACAACTCCGTCGTCAGAGCTATCTGTCAGGGAGCCACTGTCGTCTACAGGATCGTATTCTGAGCAAGAATTTGACAGATGCGTGACCTCCTCATCACTATCTGTCAGGCTCATAAACAAGTAGGCCTCTTCATCACTGTACCATCGATTTGCCATTTTGGGCTCTAAATTTAGGGGTACAGTGGTGAGATTCACAGGCAAAAAAGCACCTGACCTGTTAGGGACTGAGTCAATCGCTACCAAAAAAACTGTTAGCGATCGCAGAGATCAGGCCTGACTCTGCGAACGCTGCAGTTATGTGTTTTTGTGTTTTGTGTCAGTGATCGATCGATCGATACTGCACTTCGGTGGGCTGGGTTGGGCGAAGGGGCTAAACGCAGGTGCTAGCAGGTATCTGGGCTGATCCTGCTAACAATGCGTTTTTGGGAACCCTAAACTGCAGAGAACGCTAGTATAGATCTGATCAGATCAGGTATCGATCCGTTCAGATACTATACCACTAAAGGGAGGCGTATGGTGCGTGCGTGGGTGTTAGTGCTACTGGCACTAATCTGACGCTGCCTGGGGCGACGCAGACCCTATCTGGCGCTAAAACCAAACTTTTATCACCCGCCGGGCGATCAGGGGGTTAAAACTTTATTGCAAAAAATATGGCGGGTGCCTTGATGCTATAAAAAATTAACGAGCTAAACTGCGTCACCCGTGACACAGTGACAGGCAGTGAATGGGTTAATTTGGGGGGTGATCGGGGGGTGAATTGTGTGCCTACGTGACCTGGTGTCAGTGTAGTGTTGTGCAACTCACGGTTAGATGCTCTCTCCCTCTCGGTCTGGAACGAAAAGACCGACACGAGGGAGAGAGCAGTACTTCCCCTGTCAATGTTTACAAAACATAGACAGGGGAAAACAACTATTGGCCAGGAGTGATCACCAGGTCCAGGCCAGATTTTATTGGCCTGGACCTGATGATTGATCAGTTCTGAAACGAATCTGATCGTCGGGAACGGCGGGGGGCGCGCGCGCCCCCTTGCCGTTCACGCGCCCGATGTTATACTATACAGGAGAGCCGACCTGCCGCCGTAGAATGACGGCGGCTGGTCGGCAACTGGTTAAACAAGACACAACTTCAAAAAAACATTTGGATACCACCAACATTGAGAACACTTGGCACAGGCACACACAATGTAACTAAAAATGTATTTAAAGTATGGGATACACTATATCGAAAAGAAAAATGGAAGTATAACTCTCCATTCATTTCACTAGTGGGTACAGATTTTTTTTTTATCCAGGTAAGGGGACACGATTAGGAAATCAAATGGGAATAGCCCAATTAAAGGACATAATCACACAGGGAAAAATTAGGACACGCCAGGATTTAATAATGATGTACGGATGGCAACAGGTCACTGATTGGGAATACTTGCAATTAAAACATTTAGTAAGCACAATTCTACAACCAATTAGAGATGAGAAAGAGTTGAACCCAATTGAAAAGCTTTGTAATATAAAAACGCCCATGAAGCATGGAATATCTCAAATATACCACATATTAACGTAAATAGAGGGACAAGGGACATTACCCTTTATGGAAAAATGGGAACAAGATCTGGGTATAAAATTAGGTAAGGCACAAATGATGGGAGCAGTACATCATTTTGCATCTGATGTATAACCACGATAGAAGCAAATTATAAGTGTATGGGGCGCTGGCACTTGACACTAGGGGTGTTAAATATAATCGCTGCATCGGTGAATCCCGATGCGGCACCGATGCATGCGACCCTGATAATTGATGCCTAGCCCCGCCCCGTCCCCGCCCCTCCTGGGAGTGCGCTCCGTCCGATGTCACCTTCTCTCAGTTCCATCCAGTAAACCAGCGACCACGGGGCTGAGCTGAGCTGACAGTCTGTGTTACAGAGCACAGCCCTGCCCAGCCCCTCCTTCCTCCACACGAATGGCAAGCAGAAGCTGAATCTTCTGTTTCCCCGCCCACACTCCGGGCAGCTTCAGCCTGTGTTGTACAGAGAGGATGTGTGGGCGGGAAAGTTCAATCTGAGCAGTCTGCTTGAATCCAATCCAGCGAGACTCCTGGAGGCTGGGACTGGCCAAGTTAGTGAACTTCTCCTGCCTCCTCCTCTCTGCAGCTAAAGATTCTTTTTTTTCTAGCAGCCTGTGTCACTACCATTCCCTCATAGGTGTTATGAAGTGGGCTCACACTGACATGCTGCTGTTTGTCTGCAGGGTTGGTGTACTGGCAGTCTTCCTGCATGTTGCCCCTGGCTCCATAGAGGTTTCACATTTTTACTGCATGTTCTGAAAGTGCACAGAATGTCCTGCATGCTGCATCTTTGATGCAATTCCAGAAAATGCAGCAAAAATGTGCAACCTAAGTCTGAGGTTCTGCAGCTAAGGAAACCCGCCAGTACACCAGCACTGCAGCACACCAGTGTGAGCCCAAAGGCTTGTATTCACTAGCAGCAGGCACTGCCACTCCTCTGAAAAGTGATCCATGCTCAGGTCACTTTTCAGAGGCATTTGACAGGCAGTGAGTTGATATTACATGTCCTGCCTGTTTTAACCACCTACATGCCAATCCCTCCAGGTAATAGCAAGGCTCACTTTGAACTCCATATTTCCATTACTCTCTGTAGGTATTGAAAGTGCTCTCACCTTATTGTTTGCACATCTAATACCTAAGGGTACTTTCACACTGGGGTGGTAGCGGTAAAGCGATGCTAGTTTTAGCTGTGCTTGGTGTATACAGCAATCCCAAACTGCCACAAAGATGCTGCTTGCAGGACTTTTCAGACCATCCTGCAAGTGCACTGCTCCAGTGTGAAAGTACTCAGGCCTCCAATCATCCTCTGTGCGCAGAACAGCATGTAAGTACAGAGGAGGAGGGGGGTGCTGTGATACGGGGACACGGGGGGGGGGGGGGGGGTACGGGCATGTAGTGGAATCTGATGTGTCACCTGTGATAAGTCATCGTCACTGCAGGCAGGGACTGGGCTGTATGAAGGAGAAATATAGACCATCTCCTGTACTATGCCCACAGTCTCTGATCATCTCCTGTACTATGTCTGCAGTCTCTGATCATCTCCTGTACTATGTCCGCAGTCTCTGATCATCTCCTGTACCACGTCTGCAGTCTCTGATCATCTCCTTTAGTATTTTGGGGGGAGAGCCATGCGCACTTGCGCTGCAATCGTGATGCATCGCGGAATCGAATCGAATCGTGGACTTGATAATCGCATCAAATCGTGAGACCGGTGAAGATGCGCAGCCCTACTTGACACCAGAGAGAATTAATAAATTCCAGCCTAGTAAGTCCCCTCAGTGTTGGAGAAACTGTAAACAGATAGGAACGTCAATATACATATGGTGGTAGTGTCCAAAAAATTAGTACTGGCAAGAAAGAACCGGGGAAAGGATTCCACAAAACCCCTGGGATTTTAATATGTATATGGTTCTTTTTGTTTTTGTATACGGATTATTCCTTAACCTCTTCCCATCTGCGCTATAGCCAAAATACGGCTACAGCACGAACCTAAAATGCCGTCTATATACGGCCTTCCCTTTCCTCGTTCCCTGCGCACACTCCCTTTCCCCAGCGCGATCGTCGTGGCCAATGAGAGATGATCTCAAATGTAAACATATGAGATCATCTCTCATTGACGGCTCTCCCTCCTCACACAGACAACGCGTGTGGGGAGGGAGAGCGATCTGTTAGTAGTAGAAGTGAGTTACATCACACTCTGTGCAAATCAGTGCCTAATCAGTGCCAGTGAAACACTTGGTGCCACCTGTGCCCACCTGTGATCAGTGCCCATCTGTGCCGCCTCAGTGCACATCTGCAACCAGTGCCCACCTGTGCCGCCCCATCAGTGCCCACCTGTGCCGCAATCAATTGGTGCACATCTGTGCCGCCTCATTAGTGCCATCTGTGCCACCTCATTAGTGCCATCTGTTCTGCTTCATTAGTGCCATCTGCGCCACCTCATCAGCGCACATCTGTGCAATCAATGTGTACATCTGTTCTGCCTCATCAGTGTACATCTGTGCCACCTCAGTACCCATCTGTGCCACCTCAGTACCCATATGTGCCATCTGTTCTGCCTCAGTGCCATATGTTCTGCCTCATTAGTGCCATCTGTTCTGCCTCATTGGTGCCATCTGTTCTGCCTCATTAGTGCCATCTGTTCCGCCTCATTAGTGCCATCTGTGCCGCCTCATTGGTGCCATCTGTGCCGCCTCATCAGTGCACCTCTGTGCAATCAATCAGTGTACATCTGTTCTGCCTCATCAGTGTTCATCTGTTCCACCTCATCAGTACCCATCTGTGCCACCTCAGTGCCCATCTGAAAGCAAAATAATGGGTTCAGACGCAAACATTTCCAAGTTTTTCCTCGGTTTTCCAGAAGCAAAAAAATGGGTTCAGATGCAAACGTTTTCCACTTTTCAGATGCAAAAGGCGGTACCAGCGTTTTGCCGCATCTTCGTTTTAGAAGCATTTTTAAAGGTGACCCATTTTTTTACATTAGAAATCTCAAATGATGAAAAACCATTAAAAAAAATAACTAATTGATTGCATTGTGGACAATCCACAACTTGTGGCAGGTAACGTGGCAAGTGGACAATCCACAACTTGTGGCAGGTAACGTGGCAAGTGGACAATCCACAACTTGTGCCCGGTGACATGACTATGTGGCGTGGCCAGGTGACGTGGCAAGTGGACAATCCACAACTTGTGGCAGGTGATGTGGCCAGGTGAGGTGGCGGTGCCAGGTGATGTGGCAAGTGGACAATCCACAACTTGTGCCAGGTGACGTGGCCAGGTGATGTGGCAGGTGACGTTGCCAGGTGACGTGGCAAGTGGACAATCCACAACTTGTGACAGGTGACGTGGCCAGTGAACAATCCACAACTTGCGGCAGGTGACGTGGCCAAGTGACATGGCTAGGGACAATCCACAACTTGTGGCAGGTGATGTGGCAAGTGACACGCTAAATACAAGTACACTGCTGCTCGCTCAGCTGCTGCTACTCACTCTGGTCTCACAAAATGGCCGAAATGGTTAAATAATACTGTTTTTTGAGCTTAGGGAGGGACTTATGATGTTTCTTAACTAAACGCTTATAGATGCAAACACGGTAAAACGCCGCTCAAAGGCGGCTGCAATCGCGGATAAACGTGTGTTTCTAAACGCCGGTTTCAGCCTTTAAAAACGTGTGTTCAGCAGAGTTTTCACCGGCGTCTCGTGTGCATGGGGCCTAAGTTTCAAAATGTTTACTATTTGTTTAGAATGTTTCTATATAATATATGTTCTTTATTTTAGATGAAAAAGAAATTAATAAAACAAGACAGATGTATGATGATCTAAACAACAATATCGAGGCAAGTTTTTGTTCAGATACTGGACTCTGATTAATAAACAGATATGCTGTCACCAAATTTTTAGCCCCAGTGCCACTGCCATATACACTGTATTAGTACAGGTGGTCCCCTAGTTACAAACATCCAACTTACAAACGACTCCTACTTGCAAACGGAGGGAGACAACAGGAAGTGAGGGGAAATCTACCCCTAGGAAGAAAAATTCACTCCTCTAAGAGTTATTATGGGGGAAAAGGTATCTCCACTGATGCTTTATCACCAAGGCTGGTTTCCACAACAACCCAAAATTTTCAAAATCCAATTGTCATTGGGACAGAAAGTGGGGTGAAATCTTCTGAACAGGGACGCAGACAGGAAAACAAACTTTACAGGGGTGTTAACCCTTCCCTATGCTATCCAAAAAGCTTAAAAATTGATTTTTTTGGCTGGAGCTACACGTAAAAAACCTGTTCCAACTTACAAACGGATTCAACTTGAGAACAAACCTACAGACCCTAACCTGTTTGTAGCTCGGGGACTGCCTGTAATATGTTCTTGGTAAACAGTTTGATTTCAACCCTGTATGGCTCACAGAGCTTGGATGATATTGGCAGCATATCTTTATATGTACATTTTGTAGAAATCTGCATCTTTGTTTTTGAGACGTTATGCTATTGTGACTTGTGACTTTTTGCATTACAACTTTGTGTTTGCCATGGAGGTAATGGTTTGCTGTAGATGCACAAAACTGACTTCTGAACCTAAGTCGCACATAAAAGGGCCTTGTGTTTATAACAGTGCATATATTTTGCTGTACTTCTTAGGACTTTAGTAACATAACAGTTAATTTAAAACTGCATTAATGTGTCTACAATTTGAATCACAGTGGAACCTTGGATTACGAGCATAATCCGTTCCAGTAGAATGCTCGTAATCCAAAATTCTTGCATTTCAAAGCGAGTTTCACCATTTAAGTCAGTGGAAACTAAAATAATTTGTTCCGCATTGACTTCAATGGGATGCAATATCACATGTGGCCAGAGGCGGAGGGGGTGGGTGGCATCGGAGAGCCTCGGAAATGGGCAAAAAGGCCAGAGGACACTTTGGCTGACCTCGGAAAGACTTCCTACCTGAGATTTTACGAGGTCAGCCGTGCTGTCCTCGGGCCTTTCTGTTCATTTCCGAACGGCGCCGATCAGCTGCGATCTGCGACATTCGGCTCTGCTCGGCTCCGGCGCACCCCCACCTCAGGCCAAAAGCGGCTGCACATCGCTTTGGCCTGAATCGTGCTCGTCTTGCGAGTCAACACTCGCAAACTGAGTCACGATTTTTTTAAAATACAGTGCTCGTAATGCGAAACGCTCGTTAACCGCGTTACTCGCAATCCGAGGTTCCACTGTATGTTATTTTGACAACATCTATGGCCTGCTATTAAATTGTGGCCTTTCATCTTATCTCATGATGTTGGAAAAAGTATTACACTATGAAAGCAAGGGGAAAGCACTTCTGGGTAAATTCTGTTTTTGCTTGGGGAAGTTCTTCACTATATTAGCATTAGTAATATTGGTTGCCCAGAAGTCCTTTTCATTCTTGGAAAGGCAATTATTGTATACAATTTCCAGATGGCTTTGCCTGATGTCTCTATTAAAGTTACTTGGAAGGTAGAAGCACCTTGGTTTTAGAAGCATGTGACATTTTAGAGCATATCATTTTTGTATCATATGATCCCCCTGACTGCAATACTTGCCTTAAATGTAGAGATATCCCCCACATTACTTTTCTGCTACAAGATTACTTCAGTCTTTTGGGTTGAATAACACGCAGCATCTTTCAACTAGTAAGACTGAGGAGATATTGTGACTGCAGAGCATCATGGGCCCATCCCCTGACGGGGCATCACCATGGTGCCCCGTGCGTACAATGTATTGAGTAAGAGAGCCATCATCACTATCTATCTATCTATCTATCTATCTATCTATCTATCTATCTATCTATCTATCTATCTATATATATACACACACACACACACACACACACACACACACACACACACACACACACACACACACATCATGGAGGACCACTCACTGCAAGGGGAAAACAAAGGACTCTTGCACACAGCATTTTCCTCTGCTTGGGCTGCCCAGGTGTAGCGTACAGCCTGTCATTGACATGAATAGCTGTGCGCCACTGTACATGTGTGTACATCAGTGTTATAAACACGAGTACAGCGAACAGGCCCATATGTATGCTGTATATTGTATGCTGTAATTGTGTTTAATATAGCCCTGCCATATACATGAGTACAGCGGAGCACAACCATGACAGGCTGTACTCTGCACCCAGTGTGTCACATGACTGGCCTATAGTATATAATAAAAGGTATAAAAAAAACAGCTTAACATACGGTTGGGGCCATCCAGGGTGGAGGCGGAGAATAGTTAGTGGGGGCTAAGCTCCACGTTCAGCTGTAACTGGCCATATAAACATAAAGGTACAGTATATGGCAAATCAGAGAAAGCTATTTGGGATTGCGGACAGAATTGCTTTGATTCTGCCCCCGATCTCAAATTGCGTTGCGCAATGCACTGCAATTGCAGCAAACCACACCTTCACAAATCGGATGAAGCTTGTCACTCAAAAAATGTGCTTCTTTTTGGGTGACAAGCGCTCATAGGACAGCCCATTTAAATGTGATCAGGGCCTAAATCTGACCATTATATTGGTTATACCAATGTAAAATAACATTGTAACAAAGACCAATAAAATACCTGGTCAAAAATTATGTTTATGTTCTTTATATGATTTTATTGTAGAGAATGATTATGGCTTTTGAAGAACTCCGAACGCAAGCTGAGAATTCCAGACATGAAATCTATAGCCAAAGTATAAACTTGATTTTGTCTCTATTTTTTATTAACACTCATTTGGGTGTTTTACTGGTTCTATTTTATGTACTATCATTACCTAAATCGAAAGGAGGAGCGGGCGCACCGGACCTAAATTACTACTATGTGGCGGCAGTTCTGACTAGGCTATTGAACTGGTTTTATTATTCTGATACCAAACAATGGGTATTAATAGAGCAATGGTTGAACCTCGGTTAGATTTATCTACCAGTGATATTCACCAAGACTTATCCTTTACTCTGCCCCCTCTTACATGCCATCTATTGAATATCATGTTTAAAACGGCTTCACAGCTAGAGCTTTTCTCACAAGTAGGACCTATGACACCCCTATTTGGTAATCCTCAATTCCCGCCAGCATTAAACCAGATAAGTTTCCTTGCATGGAATAAAGAGTCTCATCGAAGAGTGAGCCAGATTCTCTGCCATGGAACACTTCCGTCTATTAAATCTATCCCCTACGTAGCAGCCCTCATTTATGCAATGATAGGAATATCGGCATTTATTGTAATTTTTGTCCTCTATCCCCTCAAATAAATCCTTCTTCTATAGAGATTTAACCCAGTTTCAACTTCTTTTGTTGCAAGACTCTAATCCAAAACATGTTCTATCAACAATATATAAGATGGTTAGTATAAAAAGTCATCCCGAGCCTCCGTAATACCTAAACAAATGGGTAAAAGAGCTTAATGTCCAAATTGAAGCTGGAGAATGAGATAAGTCATTTAACCTAACACATTGTCTGTCACTAACAATTAAAGCACAAGAGACAAGCTATAAGCTCCTCTCACGTTGGTACAGGTGTCCATTGTCACTCCAGCATATATACCCAAATACATTTGATGTATGCTGGCGGTGTCATGTTGCCAAGGGCTCGCTGTGGGATTGGCCTCAAATTTTTTACTTTTGGGAAAGGATTATGCAACTATATACTACAGTTGCAGGGGACTTGGTCCCCAATATGCCTCAAATTACCCTGCTCTCTATCTTGACCATATAAAAACATCAAAAAGGGTCTTAGACATTGGTTAACACCGGCGAGATTGGTTATACCACGGCACTGGCGGTCAATACAATCCCCATCGGTTAACGAATGGGCTATAGAAATGAATTGTATAGAGAGGATGGAGATACTCTTAGCACATGATTTGGACATATATGAAAAATGCCGCCAGATATGGGCCCCCTGGAGGGTGTACAGGGAAACAACAAGAAATTAGAAAGCTCCTAGGGAAATAATAGGATTTTTTTTAATACAGCTTACCTGTAAAATCCTTTTTTGTGAATACATCACAGGACACAGAGCCTTAATTACTTAATGGGTTATGTAATCACCACAGGTGATTGGACACTGGCAATCTTCTTTTCTAAACCATAAGCCTCATGTCAGGTCACCTGTGGCCAGGTGACAAGTGCACCCCGTTGGGGGTCAGGGATGCACCACAGGGTAGTGAACCCTATGACTGACTGCTGCGAACAGAGAGGAAACGTGAACCCAATATTCCCCAGGGTGCAGAGTCTAAGACCCAGCTTTGTGTTCACCAGAGCCTCTGGTGGTGAGGATGGCCTTCGCTGCAGCTGGATCCAGGTCGCGACCCCTGGGATCCCCTAGGTCACACTCCGCAGGGAGAGAGGGGAAGCAGCAACCAGGACAAGCGATAGTGATGGATAAGCCAAGGTCAGGGCAACAGGCAAACAAGGGTAACCGAGGGACAGGCAAAAGGTCAGGGAAACCGGCAAGCAGGAATGGTCAGAGACGAGCCAAATTTGGTACACAGAAAGGTAACTTAGCACAAGGCAGACAGGAACTCAAGCTACAAACAAAGGTTGAACAGCACTGCAGACCTGCAGTGCAATAGACTTCCTGGGATGGCCTGGGGTGGGGCCATACAGGAAGGAGAGATGATAAAAAGGCAGCCAGAACAGAGTCAGACCTCTAATGAACACATGGAGACAGGTAAGCTGCCAGATGTATTGCATATCCATGACACCTCAATAATGACTTGTCGAGTCCAACATGCAATAGTAGATTTTGACGCTGCCTGGCCCTTCCTTGGGCCCTGTGGCAGAATAAACAGACAATCAGTCTTCTGTATCTGAGCCGTAGCTTGCAGATAAACTTTTACCGCTCTTACAACATCTAGAGAGTGTAGACTCTCTTCCTCCGCAGACTGTGGATCTGGAAAAAAAGACAGTAGGACTATATCTTGATTCAGATGAAATCCTGAACCCACCTTAGGTAAAAAAGTCGGGTGAGGATGCAGCACCACCCTGTCATGAATAATCATATACGGCTCTTTACATAAAGGGGCCGCCAATTCTGATACCTTCCTTGCTGAGGACATGGCTACGAGAAAAAACGGTTTCTTTGTCAAAAGACTTAAAGAAGCATGGTGTAATGGTTCAAAGGGCAGTTTCTGTAAAACAGACAATACCAAATTCAAATCCCATGGGCACACAGGAGACTTAAAGGAGTTGTAATGGAAAACATTTTTTTTTTGCTGAAATGACTGTTTAAAGGGTATAGAGACATAATAGTTAACTGAATCCTTTTAAAAACGATTAAAAATAGATAAAAATCAATCATATAATGTACCTGTAGTTTCTAGTTTCGTTTTTGCATCTAGTTTAGTTTTTGCATGTTATTTCCTGCCTCTGTGCTATACAGAGCCATAGAGCAGTGATGGTTTAGAAAACGAAACTAGAAACTCCCAGTACTGTGGTCATCAGGAAACAGACAACCAGGAAGTGTCCAGAACAGAGAAGAATTACAGCAACATCAGAGCAAAAACGAACAATGAGGACATGAAACCAGAATTGCAGTAAGGTAAAGGAAGCTATTTAGCTAAAAAAAAAAAATTCCTATAGTGACCCTTTAACCGGCGGATTCAAGCGCAGTGCTCCTTGAACAAAGGCCCGAACTAGGGAATGAGAGGCAAGCGGTCTTTGAAAGAATACCGACAAGGCCGAGATTTGGCCCTTGATAGTGCTCAAGGCCAACTTCATTTTTAAGCCCAGCTGAAGAAAGGCAGGAATCCTATTAATGACATACTTCCTAGGATGCCATATTCTGGGTTCACACCAGGAAACATATGCCTTCCAGATTCTGTAGTAGATGACCCTGGAGGCTGGCTTCCTAGCATTTACCAGAGTGGATAGGACTGGGCCTGAGTCCATGTTTTCTCAGAATGTGCGTCTCAACAGCCAAACCGTCAAATTTAGACTTTGTAAGGCAGGATGGAATATTGGACCCTGCGATAGTAGATCTGAGCGTAGTGTGAGAACCCAAGGACTTCCTTCTGCCATCCTTACGATTTCCGCGTACCAGGGTCTCTTGGGCCAAGCCAGGGTGCCCAAAATCACTGTCTTTTTCCTTCCCTCTTGACTCTCTGAAGGAATCGTGGGAGAAGCGGAACTGGAGGCAACACATAAATCAGAGAATATCGATCCCACGAAATTGTCAGGGCAATTTGTTGAGCAAAAGGATCTCTTGACCTTGTCCTTGACACAGTTGTCCAGTTTTGTGTTGAACCTGGAAGCCAACAGGTCCACATCTGGGGTACCCCATTTCTGACATATGATTTGAAATATGTCGGAGTGTAGAGACCATTCTCCTGGATTCAGTTGCTGGCGGCTAAAAAAAATCTGCCTGCCAATTTCTACCCCTGGAATGAAGACCACAGACACGCAAGGAATATGCCTTTCTGCCCAGGACAAGATGTGATTCACCTCTCTTTGAGCATCTAGACATCTGGTGCCCCCTTGGTGATTGATATAGGTCACACCTGTAGCGTTGTCGGACTGTATCGGAACAAGAAAACCCTGCAGTGTGTAAGACAAGACTCTGAGGGCCAGATGAATTTCCCAAATCTCCAGAATGTTGATGGGTAGGAGCTTTTCGGCTCCAGACCACTTCCAATGGGCAGAAGCCTCTTCCAGAACTGCCCGCAGCCTAGAAGGCTGGCGTCCATGGTTACTATTTTCCAGGTAACCGGAGTAAAGGATTATCCTTTTGATAGATTTTGGGGGAGCAACCACCACTTAAAGCTCTGGTGAACCTTTGGAGATAAGATCATTGAAAGGTTCAGGGCCTGAACATCTTTGTTCCAAGCGGACAGAATTCTGCCCTGCAGTGGCCTTGAGTGAAACTGGGCATAAGGGACAGCCTTGAATGAGGCTACCATCTTTACCAATATTTTTATGCATAGATGGATGGAAGGCCTTCTTTTTGCCTTTATCACTCGGACCAAGTCTCCTATGACTTTTTCCTTTGGATTGGGAAGTAATACCCTGCTTTGGGATGTGTCTATCTTCATATCAAGAAGGTGCATAAAATAAGGCCTACAATGTATTTCCTGGCACCACAAATACATAAAATATTTGAGCCTCTTCCTAAATAACTACACTAGTTAAAAGGAATAATTGTGAATAAAAATTGATTAAACAGAATAAAACTAAACTTTATCGATATACAGAAGTATACTCGTAAACTAAATATTAAGAGGTACGTTATGAGTAACCCCACTAGGCAACTCAGCAGGGAGACTTCTGCCATCATACACTCTGTGATGGCAAATGCTTCCTTATTTAACCCTTCGAACACTCAAGCTCCCAATTTGAACGTGTTTTGAGATTTGATACTCAAAGATTTGGACAAACTTAATAGAAAACCTGTACAATCCCAACATGACCTTAAATTGGGTATGGAATCTTTGTGTAACAGGAAGGATATAGTTGTGCGCCCGGTGGACAAAGGGGGTGCCATTGTCGTTCTAGACAAGGCCTCCTACCTTGCAGAAATGGCAAGAATTTTGTGACACTGAGACGTACTCTGTCCTTTCTATGGATCCTACCATACAATTCAAACGGGAGTTAAAATCTTTGATCACAAAAGGTTTTGATATGGGTATCTTGAACCAAAAGGGAAAAGATCATCTAGTTCCTTTGGCACCGAGATTACCAGTGATGTACATACTACCAAAGGTACATAAGACTCTGGCGAACCCTCCAGGAAGGCCCATCATCCGTGGTATAGACTCTATAACATCAAGAGTTGGCAAGTATGTAGATCATTACTTGCAACCACTGGTGATGGGCACCCCTTCCTTTTTGAAGGACACGAAACATGTGATCGACACACTTGGTGAAATAGAGTGGAAAACATCTTATATGCTGAGCACAGCAGATGTCGCATCTCTTTATACGTCCATTTCCCACAGTTTGGGACATGAAGCAGTGCGACATTTCCTCTCCCGTGATTCTGATCTCTCCATAACACATTGTAATTTTGTGATGGAGCTATTAGACTTTGCAATAAAACATAACCACTTTTGGCATGATGGTACTAACTATTTACAACTAAGGGGCACTAACTATTTACAATTAAGGGGCGTTGCCATGAGGGCTAAATTTGCCCCCAGTATGGCCAACCTATTCATGCCAAAATGGAAGGAGGAAGTAGTACTTCTGGATAGATCGCCTAGACTTATTCTGTGGAAAAGGTTCATAGACGATATTTTGTGCGTCTGGGATGGCGATGTGGAATCCGCTGATGCTTTTGTCTCCTTTTTGAATCTTAATGATAGGGGGATTGTTTTGAGTCATGAGCGAAGCTCTACTAGAATTCATTTTTTGGACCTCAATATTTCCATTGATGATGGTAAGATTGTTACATCCACCTTTTTTAAACCGTCAGACAGGAACGGTTATATACCGTTGGATGCATATCATCAGTTATATACCGTTGGATTTATATCATCACCGCTCCTGGCTGTCGGCTGTCCCTAAAGGTCAATTCCTGCACCTCAGGCACAACTGTACAGATCTAATGGAGTTTCATAGAGAAGCTGAAGTCTTAAGGTCTAGATTTTTGGCAAAGGGCTATGATAGCACAAGCCTTGATCTTACCATAAAAGAGGTGGGTTCTAGAGATCGTCAAAATCTCCTTTGTGATAAATTACCCAATGGGGATATTGGAGAGGACTTTGGCTTGGCTTTTTTAACCACCTTTTCAAGCCAACACTGGGCCATTAAACGTATCATTAAGAGACACTGGTCGGTGATAAAAAATGATAACATTTTGGGTCCACTTTTATCAGCTAACCCTAGAATCCTATTTAGAGGTGCCCCAAATCTCAGACATTCAATTGCACCGAATGTCTTGGATCCACATTCACGCCCAGTTTTCTTTGGTGATCTCAAAGGATTTTACCAGTGCAGGAAGTGTAGAGCTTATAAAATTAACGCTCTTCAGGGTAGAAGGTTCACTGATTTTACTTCTACGAAGACAGGTGTGACCCAATAAAATCATTCATCACATGTAGTACCAAATGTGCGGTATACCTTTTTAAGGTGCCCCTGTGGGCTTGAATATGCTGGGCGCACCGTCCGTAAACTTCAAGTGAGATGGGGCGAGCACATCGCTAACATTATAGCTGGCTTCGACAAACACAGCGTGTCCAAGCACTATGACTTGAAACACAACAGAGATCCAAAGGGCACGGTCTTTATGGCCCTGGAAGAATATGTGCCCAATTGGCATGGGAGTAATTGCAAAAGGACTATATCCAGGTCTGAAACCAGTTGGATTCATAGACTTGGCTACCACGTCCCAGGAGGCCTTAATGTCGAATGGGACATCAACTGCTTTATCAATAATAGGTGATGTCCCTCTTCTTTAATGTTTTTTTCTTCTTTTAAAATAAAACAAAAAAGATCTTTTCTTTAAAATATAACAAAAATGTATTTTCAGAGAAAAAAAAGATCTTTTAAATTGGGATAAGTAATTTTATGTCCAATGTACTTCCTATTTTTGTCCTTGGGGTTAGTCATTTTTGACTAATAACTTCTAGTTACTTACAGTATCACCTTTCAGACCATGTAATGATCTGTATATTCGTTTGGGTTAAACTGTATCTGATCTTATATAATATATAATTTAAAATGGTTTGTGCCAATATGATGTTGAATATTTGATATGTTGAGCATTATTCTTTTCATCCACTAGATGACACTCTTAGTTTTAATGTTGTTAACCACTTAAGCCCCGGACCAATATACTGCTAAATGCCCAGAGGCGTTTTTACAATTCGGCACTGCGTCGCTTTAACAGACAATTGCGTGGTCGTGTGACGTGGCTCCCAAACGAAATTTGCGTCCTTTTCTTCCCTCAATTAGAGCTTTTTTTTATGGTATTTTATTGCCTCTGCGATTTTTATTTTTTGCGCTATAAACAAAAATAGAGCGTCATTTTTGAAAAAAAATCAATATTTTTTACTTTTTGTTATAAGAAAAATTTAATAAACTAAATTTTAGGCCAAAATTTATTTAGCCACATGTCTTTGGTAAAAAAAAAATCCCAATAAAAAAAAAATTAGCTTCCTAGCGGCAACAGTGACACTAATACAGCGATCAGAAAAATGATCGCTTAGTGACACTGGCAATAGGGAGTGAAAGAGTTAACTAGGGCGATGATCAAGGGGTTAAAACTTTATATGGGGGGGTACGGGGCTACCCTGGACCTAACACTAACTGCCTGTCACACTAACTGTCACACTGACACTAAATGCAGTGATCAGTACATATATGATTACTGCATTCAGTGACAGTGTGACGGGGGTGGGGGGGGGGTGATCGGAAGGGGTTAAATGTGCCTGTGTGTGTAGTGTTGGGTGCGACTCTTCTCTCATCTTGGCGGTTTGAAAATACCGCCGAGATGAGAGCTGCATCACTTCCTCTGCCTATGTTTACATATTACAGGCAGAGGAAGTGACACGGCGGCGGCTCACGGGATTGGCTGGAAGCGATCACGAGGGGGCAGACGGAAACGAACAGCCGCCCCCCACGAGTCGGATCGCTCGGTAAGGTAAGCCGCACGCAGCGGAGGGGGTCCCGATTGGACCCCCGACCCGCTAGAAGGCAAGGACGTATATATACGCCCTTCTGCCTGTCCGTGCCATTTTGCGGACGTATATAGTCGTGTGGCAGGCGTTAATCGGTTAATGAGAGAGGGAAGTGTTCTTTTCATTAATGAATACTCCTCTCTCTCTGTGTTTTTATTGTGGCAGCATTCTGCCATTTATCCACAAGATGTCACATGCGCTGTTGATCATCGACCAGCGCTATGTGCACACTTTTTCTGTAGCTCTGTGGTTGGTCCGCGGTAGAACCAATGGACTCGCTCCATTGGTGTCTTGGATTGTATATTGTGTGCGTGCCCCTGTTGACGTCAGTGTGACGAAACGATCGTCGGGCGACACGCACCACGCATGCGCAAAATCCCCAGGCTGACTGATGCTAAACAGAGCTGTTGCTTTTTTTCCTTGCAAGGATCATTTTACCTCTCACTGACAGAGAGTGTTTGTATTTTAACTTTATTTGATAAATAAACCTCCCCCTTTTCAGAACGCCTGCACTATGTTTTTTTTTTCTTTTTCTTTTTTATTTCCATTGTGGCTTAATTTCTATCCCACTTCTGAGTGTGTGCTTTTCACATTCAACCACACACCTGTGACAACCCTGGAAGGACACCTTTGAAAGGACCCGCTAGCTGTGGATCGGAGCTGATCGGTGTGTGAAAGACAGAGGAACGATTCAGCAGGATTCATCTATCTATTAGCCTGTTTTGACCCCCCTGCGAAGGGCGGTCACTGGCTTTCTGGTAAGCCTTTAATTTATCTCCAGGTGACTGGCTGGCTGCACTTAGTGGAATCATTTTCTGCACATTGGATGTTCACAACTTTACTTTGAACTCACTGAAGCTCTCTTACTTTGGATTTTCACCTGTGGATCTATCAGATGAATTGATTCATGGACTAATTGTTCACGTGCAATCGTCTTTAGAACATTTTATATTGATTTGTATTGATTGTACTTAAGGTATAATCCACTATCCAGCGCGACACTGTTTTTACATATTCTATTTTGCACTTGATATCAAGGTTGTAGTGTTTAACGGCAGGAAGACCCTGCTGCTAAACATAATAGAAGATAATTTTTATTTACTATTTTATTGTTTCAACTAATTTCTCACCCATTTTTTTCACTGAGCGCAAATTTTCCTTTTACCTTATTACACAGAATAAAACTAATATCACAGTACAAAGAACAGTGATAAAAGCAAAGCCGTTTAAAGTCCAAAAATGTGTAATCTCATAAAAGTACACATATATATAAAACAAAGATCTCAAATCCTGGAACTAAAAAGTCCAAATGATAAAACAGCGCTAAAATTGGATGGATGTCCAACCACACATATACATTTGAGTGATCACGTGGCATCAATAAGTCCTAAAATGGTGAGTGCTTCTAGGAATTGGATCAGTGGTGCACCCTACACCTGCTCCCAATCTTCACCACCAAGAATGTATTCACCGCTAGCCTCTGGTCCAAAGGCGCGCCCGTGTAGCTGTACGCGGCGCTGGAGTGTTCCTTCCTTGTTTGGGACAGCTGGTGGTGGAGCGCATTCGTTACTTCCTGATTACAGTAATGTCGTTGTAGCCACGCTCTGACCAGTTTTGCCACTAATCGACTTCAACTGATGGTGCGGCTAGACTATATCTCCCTTCCACTCTGTCCATTGGATGCATCGGTGTTGTCTGTCCGCTCTGATTGGTGCATCTCAGAGCGGAAGACAGACAAGCCGGAACTCACCTGTAGACCCGGGGATGTAAACAATCGGCATATAGTATACATTACTGCTTAGTATAGTATACATTACTTTTAAACCTTCACATGCCTTATAGAGGTAAGGGTTCATTTTAATTACCTGCTGTGCAATATGAATGACATTGATTTTATAATGTGGTTTTTACATTATTTATTATTTGTCTTGCTTTAGCCATTATGTGTTGATTTGGTGTTGGCCGCATTAACATTGTATTGGCCTGTGATCGTGACACTTGGTGCAATGTTTGCTGCCACCATCCAAAATACATGCCATATTATATATATGTTATCAGCAAGTTAGCTTTTTGATCCTGATGGTTTTGATTATGGCTACTTTTTCGGCCTTTTTGTTTGCCATCTAGGTGCTATTATTGTGCAGTAATGTATACTATTTGCCGATTGTTTACATCCCCGGGTCTAGATGTGAGTTTCGGCTTGCCTGTCTTCCGCTCTGAGATGCACCAATCAGAGCGGACGGATGACGCTGATGCATCCAATGGACAGAGAGGAGGGGAGATATAATCTGCATACCTGCGCCGAGTAGCCACGCCCTCAGTTGAAGTAGATTTAGTGATGAAATCGGTCAGGGCATGCTACAACGGCATTACTGTAATCGGGAAGTAACAAATGCGCTCCACCGCCAGCTGGCCCAAACCAGGAAGGAACACTTCAACGCCGCGTATAGCAACACGGGTGCTCCTTTGGACCAGAGAATAGCGGTGAATACATTCTTTACTACATGTGCATTGACAGTTGATATATTCTACGTGCATTTGAAATAGGGGGGATTGTTTCATTGGGGTTATTTTATTCACTCATTAAAGCAGCATTACATTATTTCATGCTTTTGTGTCTTTATATGAATCTATACGGAATTTAACACATGCTGCCCCCGCCGCTGATGACGGCTGTTCAAGTGAGAGAGCTTAATACTATTTAAGGCACACATTTTTCATCTTTCTGGTGAGTTTGTACCCCGGAAGGGGAGAGTGCCTCACGTGTGGTGAAGATTGGGAGCAGGTGTAGGGTGCATCACTGATCCAATTCCTAGAAGCACTCACCATTTTAGGACTTATTGGCCCAGATTCACGTATATCGGCGCAAAACTGTGCGGGCGTAACGTATCTCTTTACGCCGCCGCAAGTTTTTCAGCCAAGTGCTTTATTCACAAAGCACTTGCCTGTAAAGTTGTGGCGGCGTAGCGTAAATCACCCGGCGGAATTCAAATTTGGCGGGTGGGGGGCGTGTATCATTTAAATGATGCGCGTCCCCGCGCCGAACGAACTGCGCATGCGCCGGCCGCGACTGAATCCCAGTGCGCATGCTCCAAATGACGTCGGCAAATCGTCATGCTTTCGACCTGAACGTAAATTACGTCCAGCCGTATTCGCGAACGACTTACGCAAACAACGTAAAATTTCAAAACTCGGCGCGGGAACGACGGCCATACTTAACATTGGCTGCGCCTCATAGACCCAGGGGCAACTTTACGCCGGGAAAAGCCTAACATAAACGTTGTAACTTTACTGCGTCGGCCGCGCGTACGTTCGGGAATTCGCGTATCTAGCTAATTTGCATACTCAACGCGGATATCGACGGAAGCGCCACCTAGCGGGCAAAAAAAAATTGCAGTTTAGATCCGACGGCGTAAGATACTTGCGCCTGTCGGATCTAATGGATATCTATGCGTACCGTATTTATCGGGGTATTGCGCGCTCCGGCGTATAGCGCGCACCCCTAAAGTGGACCAGACATTCCTGTAAAAAAAAAATATATATTACATTTTACTACTTACAGTTTTGGTGTCTTGCGCGGCGTCCATTGGCGGCCTCGTCGGGTCCAGCGTCCGTCTGCGGCTTCGGGTGTCCTCTTTGTCGGGTCCGGCGTCCGTCTGCGGCTTCGGGTGTCCTCTTCGTCGGGTCCGTCTGCGGCTTCGGATGTCCTCTTCGTCGGGTCCGTCTGCGGCTTCGGGTGTCCTCTTCGTCGGGTCCGGCGTCCTGCGATGTCGTCCCCGCTCGATCCCCGCTTTCCGGCGCCGAGTTTGAACACTGCGCCGGCATATACTGAGCGCAGTACACTCGGGTATAGTCGGGCAGGCGCGAGAGGGGCTGAGCCTGCCCGACTATACACGAGTGTACTGCGCTCGGTATATGCCGGTGCAGTGTTCAAACTCGGTGCGGGAAAGCGGGTATCGGCGTATATTTTGCCCTGATTTTCAGGGCAAAAAAGTGCGCGTTATGCGCCGATAAATACGGTAACGGATTCTAAGAATCAGTCGCATAGATACGACGGGCCAGATTAGGACTTACGACGGCGTACATGGCGCTGTGCCGTCGTAAGTCCTTTGAGAATCTGGGCCATTGTTGCCACGTCATCACTCGAATGTATATGTGTAGTTGGACATTCATCCAATTTTAGCGCTGTTTTATCATTTGGACTTTTTAGTTCCAGGATTTGATTTCCTTTTTTTTATATGTATCTATAATCATGCCCAGATATTCCAGCCTTTTTTTAAGGCTGTAAGGAGGATTTTTCCAGTTTGAGGACACACAGCCTTGGTACTCTAAATACTCCACTGTGCCGTGCAGATTGTGGCCAAGCATGTAGCGGACTGATCTATGAGCAACGGCTGTTACTGCTATGCCCCGTGCCCTCAGCTTTGCCAGGGGCGAGGCAAGTATTTTCGTTAACACTCAAGGTGCCATAGCCAAACCGAAAGGAAGGGCCACAAACTGAAAGTGGCGCTGATCCACTGCAAACCTTAGAAATCTTTGGTGAGTGGGGAATATTGGCACATGTAGATATGCATCTCTGATGTCTATTGATGCCAGGAATTCTCCTCCCTGGAGGGTGGAGACAACTGAACAGATAGACTCCATGCGAAAGGAGCGGATGTTCAGAAACTGATTCAGGCTTTTCAGATCTAGAATAGGTCTGACATCCCAGTTTGGTTTTGGAACTGTGAAAAGGTTTGAGTAGAACCCTGATACTCTGGGGCTAACTCTATGATTACCCCTTGGGACAGCAGGTGTTCCAAGGCCAAAAACAAAGGCCTTATTTTTTCCGGATCTTTGGCAATTCTTGATCTCAGAAAACGGGGGAGGCGGAATTTCTCTGAATTCCAGCTTGTAGCCTGAGAACACCGTGGAGATGACCCACTTGTCCTGAACTTCTTCCCGCCAGGCGTTTGCAAATTGCAGCAGCCTTCCCCCCACTCGGCCAAGCAGGGGCACCCCTTCATAGGGAAGTTTTGGTGTTCTGTTTGGAAGATTTTGAACCCAAACTCCTCTTCTGCCCTTGGGCTTGGCTCTGGGCCTTTCCCCTTGTATTAGACTGGGGAGGCCGTCGCCACTGCCTGGAAAATGAGGTTTCAGGGGCTGGGGAAAGAGAACGTTTGGATGAAGGATGCTTACTCTTCTTTTTTAACCGGCAACAGAGTAGACTTCCCTTCGGTAATCTTTTGGATGTATTTATCCAAATCATCCCCAAACAGGCGTCCTTCACCAAAGGGGAACGCCGCCAAGTATCTTTTGCAAGACACCTTGGCTTCCCAATGTTTCAGCCAAAGGGACCTGCGCATGTGTACCAGCAGGAGATTCAAGCGGGATGCTTGGTGAACAGAGTCCATAATCACATCAATCGTAAAACACAGGGCCTTAGGAAGGTCCTCATAAACCTCAATCTTCTCTGTAGGGAGGAGGTTAACCATCTGCTTAATTTGTTCCTTGAGGAACTGACATATGCCAATCGCTGCAACTGCATGTTGTACTACAGCACCGGCCATAGAGGAGGATTTCAATAAAGATTCCAGAATTTTATCACTTGGATCCTTAAAGCCCTGAGCATTGTCTATAGGACAGGTCAGGCTTTTGTTTGCACAAAAAATAGCTGCATCTATAGCAAGTACCCCCTATTTCTTAGTGAAACCTTCCTCCATAGGATAAAGGGGGGAAAACTGCTTAGGAGGAGAAAACAGTTTATCTGGGCGAACCCAGTCATCATACATCAGTTAATCCAGCAAGGGATGACTGGAAAGGAGCATGCAGCCTGTGCAGATTTCCGAGATCCCAAAGAGGAAACAGAGCACATAGAAGCTTCGACAGGAGGCAATTTTTAAGTGGCACACACAATCTCTGCATAATATTGCAACTGCATCTTTAGCGACAGAGTTAGAAGGAATCTTCTCATCCTCTGAGTCCTCAGACTGCACCTGATCCTCATCTCCAGAAAGGGATTTTTCACCCTCAGAATGCTCATCTGATGAGAGAGCCAGAGCAGATGAAGGGGATCTACCCCGTTTTCTGTCACCTTTTTAACCACTTAAGCCCCGGACCATATTGCTGCCTAAAGACCCAAGGGGTTTTTACAGTTCGGGACTGCGTCGCTTTAACAGACAATTGCGACGTGGCTCCCAAACAAAATTGGCGTCCTTTTTCCCCCACAAATAGAGCTTTCTTTTGGTGGTATTTGATCACCTCTGCGGTTTTTATTTTTTGCGCTATAAACAAAAATAGAGCGACAATTTTGAAAAAAATTCAATATTTTTTACTTTTTGCTGTAATAAATATCCCCCAAAAACATATATAATTTTTTTTTCCTCAGTTTAGGCCGATACGTATTCTTCTACCTATTTTTGGTAAAAAAAAATTGCAATAATCGTGTATCGGTTGGTTTGCGCAAAATTTATAGCGTTTACAAAATAGGGGATAGTTTTTTTGCATTTTTATTTTTTTTACTACTAATGGCGCCGATCATCGATTTTTTTCGTGACTGCGACATTATGGCGGACACTTCGGACAATTTTGACACATTTTTGGGACCATTGTCATTTTCACAGCAAAAAATGCATTTAAATTGCATTCTTTATTGTGAAAATGACAGTTGCAGTTTGGGAGTTAAACACAGGGGGCGCTGTAACATTTAGGGATCACCTAGTGTGTGTTTACTAGTGTAGGGGGGTGTGGCTGTAGGAATGACATCATCGATCGGGTCTTCCCTATAAAGGGAATCACCCGATCGATGCGCCGCCACAGTGAAGCACGGGGAAGCCGTGTTTACACACGGCTCTCCCCGTTCTTCAGCTCCGGGGAGCGATCGCGACGGAGCGTCTATAAACAAATAGCCGCGCCGTCGTCCCGGATCGCTCCCCGAGCGGACCCGACCTCCGCATGTACCGGGGGGGGGGTCCCGATCGGACCCCCCACCCACGTCGAGCAGAGGACGTACAGGTACGTGATTGTGCCTGTCCGTGCCATTCTGCCGACGTAAATGTACATGAGGTCGGGAAGTGGTTAAGGAGGTTGCGATTATAGTAGCAATCCTTCCTTCTAATCCATCCAAAGCAACTTTTAAAGCGTCCTCAGTGACATATACAGGAGCTGCCATAGGAGAAGCTGCAAAACCAGACAGGGGCATATGATCATCCTGTGAGGCTGCTACCAGACTGACAGAGGGGGATGGTAAACTCCAGGCATGCTTAGAATCCTTAGCCATAAGCGGGTATTTCCTAGTGCCACTTTTACTAGCCCTTGTACCTCTTCTGGGGGAAACAGTTGCATTAGTTCACCAAAGCCTGGATCCCAGATCCCAGACCTCCGCAGAGAGACATTACAGGCAAACCTTTCTTCTTTACACGAGGCCTGGGTACCACCCATCTTAGGCTTTTGCTATCGGCCCGAGGTATGGATCCTATTATAGCTCCTAGGCCTCCGCAGCAGACCATCAAAAGAGTTTTTTCTTAACACATATTCAGCGTGACCAACCACCTTAGACACTGAGGCACTCTCCATTTGGGAGGGGTTATATAGGGTAGGAACTCAATTTTAATTGGGTTTGCCAGTGTCCAATCACCTGTGGTGACTACATAACCCATTAAGTAATTAAGGCTCTGTGTCCCGTGATGTATGAGCAAGTAAGGACTATGGATGTGATGAGAAAAGTTTCAATATAATACCTCTATTTGTTGCCATCCCCCCCCCCCCCTTTTTATTTTTCTTTGTTTTTTTTTCCAGATGTTTTCTTAGATCTGTGTATTTGTTTTATAATATGTTTGATGAAATTACTATGCTATCTATGTATGAATTTGTTTGTTTGTATTTGCTTATGTCTGTATAATAATTTTCAATAAAATTAGATTGAAGTATAAAGTGGAGTGAAGTTTGATATCTAGTTTCAACATTACAGTAAGTTCCCGGTCTATCTGACCTCTTTTCAGCAATTAGGTGGGATGGTAGGCAACACTCTCATTTTGGCCATTGAGTAGGATAAGTAATGCTGGCCATTCACATGACAGTTTTCCTTAAACGTTTCAACCAGCTCTTGATCTCAGAAAGTAACCAAATGGGAAAAAGCAACCTACCACAATTTAAACTGAAACCGTGAAACTGTTAATTACTAGGTTCCCTTAATCTGTTTGAAATTGTGCACTCAAAGTTGGTTAAAATTCATAGAACATTGCATTTCAGGGTGGGGACTTAAAATGGGTATTGATAATCTCATCCCTAGAGAGGTAAGACTGGATAGAAAGTGATTTGTATTACAAAACACTTAAGTGTAGTTCGCTTTTTTTGTGTTATCATTTGATTGGATATCTAAATATTCAATTAATTTGTTGCTTGAAATAAATGACAAAACTATGCAGGTGACTGTGTTTCTCTTTTAAGTAAAATATGAAGCTGAAAACAGACAAGAGAAGCAAAAGGAACACAACCTTGAATTGGCCAAAAGTACTAAGCAGGTAGGTTTTATACAACCACTTTTAATCTGTTGCACATACATTGGTAGTGTGTGTGTGTGTGTGTGTGTGTGTGTGTGTGTGTGTGTGTATAATAGCTGTATAACTGTGAATTTGCTGCCCCCTTAAAATAACTAAACACACAACCATTAATGTCTAAATCGCTGGCAACAAAAGTAAGTACACCTCTAAGTGAAAATGTCCAAATTGGGTCCAATTAGCCATTTTCCCTCCCCCAGTGTAATGCGACTCGTTAGTGTTACATGGTCTCAGGTGTGAATGGGGAGCAGGTGTGTTAAATTTGTGGTATCGTTCTCACTCTCTCATACTGGTCACTGGAAGTTCAACATTGCACCTCCATGGCAAAGAATTTTCTGAGGATCTGAATAAAAATTGTTGCTCTACATGAAGATAGCCTAGGCTATAAGAAGATTGCCATGACCCTGAAACTGAGCTGCAGCACAGTGGCTAAGATCCTACAGCGGTTTAACAGGACAGGTTCCATTCAGAACAGGCCTCACCATGGTCAACCAAAGAATTGAGTGCACGCCTTCTCAGCGTCATATCCAGAGGTTGTCTTTGGGAAATAGACATATGAGTGCTGCCAGCATTACTGCAGAGGCTGAAGGGGTGGGGGGGGGGGGGTCAGCTGATGAAAATGAGTTTGACACCCCTGCTCTAGAGCTTGCTAGGGGTACCATTAGTAGTGCCAGATTGATCTCCAGACTGCAGGAGCCTGCAGAGTTTTTAGCAAAAATGTCACTTAGATGAGCCAGGGGCATGGAACCAGTGGGGCCACTACTCTCATTTCTTAGGGAATTAACTACTGACACCATTGACCGCGGTCTGTAAGGGGAAATTATTCCCATGGACCAGCAGTGTAAGGGAGCTCTTCATCCATTTATCACTAATGAAAAGGAATGATTTCCCCACTGACCAGAAATGCAAGAGGCCACACTTTCTATATATTATGAGTAACTCCCCAATATGCATCCCCAAAACAAATTTAAGGAAATTGACACGATCCTTATTAAATGTATTTGGGGGAGGGGTAGCTAGAATAGCAAGACACGTTGCAACGACCTAGTTTGGAGGGGGGATTGGCGCTCCCTTACCTTCAAACTTATGTGGCATCACAGTTGGCCCATGCACATTGGTGGTTCTACCCAGAGGAGAACAATGCGGCAACAGCATTGGAGGCAGCCATCCCCGCGTCCTATGAATCTCTCCAAAATCGAATACATTGTCTCTCCACTAGAGGAAGGGAGGGTACGAAAGTTCTCAATATGTCCCTACGGATATTCAAACTTTCAAAGCTACTGCCGCCCAGTACGCATATTACGTATTCCCCTATTGCCCCCTTATGTGGTAACCCAGGTCTTCCAGAATTCTTCCGCAGAACAGATGGCGGGTTCTGGTTCAAGCAGGGGGTTAGATTGATTTCCCACCTATTTATAGTGAACGTTTTTCGATCCTTTCTTGAATTCTGCAGGGACTATGGCCTTCCTCCGACGGCCTATTTCCGATATCTACAGATACGCCATACAGCCACGACACAGTTTGGCCTTCAAAACATAGCTATCCAACCCTTCCCACTTGAACGCTTGATTGACCCATCTCACACTAAACTTGTATCCACATACTTCAAAACTCTCCTTCATATTACCAAAGCTAGGATTAACACACCAAAAAATAAATGGTGCTCTGACATACCAGAGCCGATGGAGGATATTTTGCAGGAAGTGCTTCCCCTACAGGTATCGTCTGTTGTCTCTTCCCTGTAGTATATGATGAAATCTATTAAGATCGGGTGCGCTCGGCTGCTGACTGGGGACGCGAGTGAAGGAAAAATGTCCTTCACCCGTTCCCATAGCTCTGCTGGGCGGAAGTGACGTCAAAACGTCAGTCCCGCCCAGCGTCTTAAAGAAACTTTTTTTTTTTTTTGTCATTTGAAAAAATGACAGTTTCAAATTATTTTTTTTTCTTGCATTTAAGCCTAAATATGAGATCTGAGGTCTTTTTGACCCCAGATCTCATATTTAAGAGGACCTGTCATGCTTTTTTCTATTACAAGGGATGTTTACATTCCTTGTAATAGGAATAAAAGTGATAATTTTTTATTTTTATTTTATTTCAGTGTTAAAAATTGTAAAATAAATAAAAATAAATCCGAAAACTTTTAAAAAAAAAATTTAAAGCGCCCCGTCCCGACGAGCTCGCGCGCAGAAGTGAACGCATACGCGAGTAGCGCCCGCATATGAAAACGGTGTTCAAACCACACAAGTGAGGTATCGCCGCTATCGTTAGAGCGAGAGCAATAATTGTAGCCCTAGACCTACTCTGTAACTCAAAAAATGCAACCTGTAGAATTTTTTAAACCTCGCCTATCGAGATTTTTAAGGGTAAAAGTTTGACGCCATGCCACGAGCGGGCGCAATTTTTAAGCGTGACATGTTGGGTATCATTTTACTCGGCGTAACATTATCTTTCACAATATGTAAAGAAATTGGGCCAAATTTATTGTTTTATTTTTTTAATTTAAAAAAAGTGTTTTTTTTTTCCAAAAAAAGTGCGCTTGTAAGACCGCTGCTCAAATACGGTGTGACAAAAAGTATTGCAATGACTGCCATTTTATTCTCTAGGGTGTTAGAAAAAAATATATAATGTTTGGGGGTTTTAAGTAATTTTATAGCAAAAAAAAATGTTTTAGTCTCGTAAACACCGAATCTGAAAAACAGGCTCGGGGCTTAAGTGGTTATTGACACCAGAAGGGTAAAGGCAGCTTGGCGTGCAATAATATTTATGACGGTATTGGTTTTGGTCTTATAATAGAGTAAACCATGGTTTTCTCAGGATATCTCTGGATATGCATGTAAAGTAAGGTGGATAATATATATTATTTGGTATAATAATATAATATTTGGTCCAGAATGTTTTTTACAAAGACGCATTTCCAATAAATATTATTCACTTTGCCAACCTCATTCTGTATTAGTTTTTCATGTATTTTATTGCTTACTAAAATTGATGCCATTGTTATCATTTTGGTTCAACCTCTGGATTTTACCAGGTTCTGGAATTAACCAAAGAAAAAGAAGACCTTGGTAGCAAGTTGTCAGAATTAAAACTTCAGTTGTGCGAATCGGCAAACAAAATTGACCAGCTAGAAGAAGCATCAAGTAGGAAAAGCTTAAGATGTTATTAGTTCATATCTTTATACAGACAATTATGATTTATTAGCAAATACAGTGCCTTGAAAAGTGTTCCACATGTCAAGTTACAACCAAAAACATAAATGCATTTCTCTTCCGTTCATAGACGGACACAGCCTTCTTTGACATTAGGGTTATGCTTCTTCCTACCAGGAGAGTTTAGGCAGAATTTAACAGCACTTAAAGTGTTAAAACCTTTCCTTTGTGCCGCTCCTCCCAGGGGGCGTGGCTCCCCCAGGCATAACCCACACCCTGCTCTAGGAGCCTCAGTCTATTTCTGCCTAACGACAGGAGAGGAGTCAGGCATTTCTTTTTTTTTTTACTCAATACATTTTTATTGAAAAGTATTATAGCATACATATTCGATAGTACAAGCATTTAACATTTTCCGAGTAAGGACATAACTAATAAGAACAATTCAGCATCCTAGATAATTCGGTGCAGCGCCTAGCCATGTATCCGTGAGGGAGTATACGGTACTTATAACAGAGTGGTGGCCAGAGCGCCGGTCCTGAGATGCAAATCAACAACTTAGTAAAACAATTCACTCAAAAGATGAAACAGTGTCATATGCTCTGCTTTTGAGGGTGAGGAGGAGGCCTCTCCCCCTAAGCACCCCTCCGGGGACTATACTGTGCTCAGGGTAAGTACCCCCCCTCCCCTCTCTATTTGTCTCCGAAGCCCATAGGGAGCTCAGATAGAGCTAAGGGTAGTACCTGGTGCCGTGTCGTGTGTCATTTAGAGGTGTCAGTCAAAGAGAAGTAATCGTGTTTTCTAGGTCCGAGGAACCTATCCAGTCAGTCCACAACCGCCACTTTCTGAGGTTTTGCGACTTATTGTCGTGGCGTAGTGCCAATGTTGTTTCATACGTGAAATGGGTATGTGTGGTATGGACAACATCACGAAGAGTGGGAGGGTCGGGGTCCTTCCACTTCCTAGTGATGCTGAGGCGAGCAGCTAAGAGTGTATGGATGATAATCATCCTCTCTGGGTTCGGGAAGTGAGTAACATTCAGTGATAGTAGTGCCAAGGACGGTTGTTTGTCAATATTCAACTTTGTGACGTCACGTAGGAGTTGAAACACTAAACACCAGTATGTGGTGAGTTTCGGGCAGCCCCAGAGTATGTGAAGCAAGTCCCCCTTCATGCCGCAGTTCCGCCAACATGTATTGTCGAGTGAGGTGGCAAAGTTGGATATCCTGGCAGGCGTCATATACCAGCGGTAGGTTATCTTAAAAGCAAGTTCCCACAAGGTGGAGCAGCATGTGGCTGTATATGTGGAGCGGCAGGCCTTTTCCCACTGGTCTAGTGTGAATTCCTGTCCCAGGTCCCTTTCCCATCTAACTAGTGCAGTACAACTAGAAAATGTAGTTTTGGAGCTGAGCAGATTGTAGAATATTGATATTCCCTTCTTTTGGGACGTGGGAGATCTGTAATAGATCCATGCCTTTTGGGGAAGTGTACACGACCAAGTTGCGAGTAAGAGGAGACAGTGTCTGGTGCGTAGATAAAGGTACAAGTCAGAGGCTGGGAGGTGGTGTTGTGTCTGGAGATCTGAGAAGGGTTTAAGGGTGTCCCCTGCAGTTAGGTTGGAAATGTGGCTCAGCCCCTTGGATTTCCATCGGGTGAAACATGTGGAGACCATCAAAATCTGGAGAGTGTCTATAGGGACAGGCAGTGTGGCGCGTATATCGTGATTCACGGGCATCTGTGCGAATCGGGCCCAAACCTTAAGTGTCGCAAGTATTGTCGGGGACCTATGAGAAGGTGGTTTAGCTCCCAGCATTGTTGCGAAGAGCCATGCGGAGAGGTTGTGATGTGGGACCGAGGATTGTTCTATTCTACCCCATGTTGTGAGGGGGGGGCCGGGTGAAAGCCATTCCTTAGTTTGCGATAGGATAGAGGCCATGTAATATTCTCGGAAGTTGACATAACCCACCCCTTCGGCCCGACAGCTTTTCACCAGTCGAGTGTGACTGCACCTAGCCTTCTTACCCTTCCAGACATCGATTGTAGTGACGCAAAGTATTTAAGGGGGATAGGTATGGGAATCGTCCGAAAGAGATACAGTATTTGGGGGAGGTGGAGCATCTTAAATGCCGCTAGGCGGCCCAGCCACGAGAATTCAAAGGACGCCAGCCTGGTGAGATCAGCTTGTAATTTAGAGCGTATCGGCAAATAGTTAGAGGCGAACAGTGCTTTAGTAGAGGGAGTGAGTTGGATCCCAAGGTAAGTTATGCTATTTTCCGCCCATATGTAGGGGAAATTAAGTTTAATTCGGGTTCTAGTGGCGTCGTCCACTCCTAGGCCGAGGATGTAGGATTTTGTCTCGTTTGCTTTGTAGAAAGAGACATTGCTGAACCAGGCAAGCGTCCTCTGGATCTCGGGCAGGGAACGTTCAGGATCGGTGACCATGAGGATCACATCATCCGCAAATAAGCTGATTTTGTGTTCCTCTTCCGCAATATGTATACCGGAGATGCATTTGTTAGATCTAATAGTCTCCGCTAGGGGTTCCATCACAAGGTTGAAAATTAGAGGTGACAAAGGACATCCTTGTCTCGTTCCGTTCGTGATCTGAAAGGGTGCGGATAGGGCTTCCGCCGAGAACACTCGAGCCGAGGGGTTGGAATACAGGGCCATTTTGGCGTCGTGGATGTTACCGACGAGACCAAACTTGGTCAATACTGCCGAGACGTACCCCCAGTGGACTCTATCAAACGCCTTCTCTGCGTCCAGAGATAGAAGCAGAGAAGGCGTTCCGGAGACCTCCACGTGGTGTATGAGATTGATCATCCTGCGAGTGGCGTCTGACGCTTGGCGCCCCTTGGTGAAGCCTGATTGGTCCAGGGAGATAAGAGAGGGGAGAATGTTTTCTAGCCTGTTTGCTATAAGTTTGGCATATATTTTGAGGTCCACATTTAAGAGGGAGATAGGGCGAAAGTTTTTCGGGGAGATGGGGTCTTTGCCTGGCTTGGGTAGAGTTACCACCATGGCAGCAAGCATTTCAGCAGGGAAGGATGCTGCGCTAGCAGCCAGATTAAATGAGTGACTCATAGCGGGAGCTAGTATGTTTTGAAAGTGTTTGTAGTATTCCCCTGTGAACCCGTCTGGTCCCGGGGATTTGAAGGAGGGGAGGTTATTGATTTCTTTGAGTATTTAAGTCGTAGTGAAGGGGTCGTTCAATGTGGAGAGTTGCGCGGGCGTAACCGACGGGAGGTTAACATTGTCCAGAAATGTTTGGATCATGGCAGGAGAGGGCTGGGCAGTGGAGGGGTCGTTTTTGAGGTTGTACAGGTCCTCGTAGTACGTGCTAAAGGCATTCGCTATAAGTTGGGGCTTAATGAGTTTTTCATTGGAATGGGGGAGGAGTATGTATGGGATCTTAGTTTTTTTCCTATGTCCTTTGATTCGGAGGGACATGGCTTTGTTAGCCTTGTTCCCTGTGGAGTATGAAGTGGCTTTGAGCAACTTGTATGATTTCTCATGTTTTTCGAGAAGGATGGCTCGTAGTGTAAATATTTTGGACTGCAGGGTCGGGGAGGGGTTAGTCTTGTTAAGGGCCTCTGCTGCGGTCAGGGTGGTGGTGAGGTCATCTATCTGTTGAGTCCTGTGACGTTTCGCTCTAGCCCCCATTTGGAGGAAGACCCCCCTTACCACAGCCTTGTGTGCAGACCACACCACCAGCGGGTCAGATACGGAGGATTGGTTAAGTGAGAAGTACTCTTCTAAGCTTTGCTTGATGGGATTGGAGTAACGAGGAGTATTTAGGAGATAATTGTTGGCTCTCCAAACGTAGGAGGTGGGGTGGGAGGAATTATCAGAAATAGTAAGGCTAATGGGGGCATGGTCTGACCAGGTGGTGGTGTGGATATCAGAGCCCGAAATTCTTTGCAACAGCCAGTGATCAGCCAAAAAAAGGTCAATTCGCGAGTAGGTGTTGTGACGGGGCGACAGGAATGTGAAGTCCCTCTCGCTCGCATGACAACACCTCCACACGTCATACATATCATTAGAGGAAATAAATGCATCCAAAGTGGAGGGGCGCCTCTGGGGTCCAGCAGTGGAGTCTATGGCGTTATTAGGGACCTTATTAAAGTCCCCACATACAAGCAGGTGTCCTGTTTGGAACTTCCGAACTGCCTTCCACGTTTTTCTGATAAAGGTCATTTGACCCTGATTCGGAACATACAGGGAAACCAGAGTGTAAGGGACGTTGTTGATCTCACAGTTCAAAAATACGTAGCGACCATCTGGGTCAGTGGCACTTTGATGTAGCTGAAACTGGACAGAGTCCCTGATGGCGATCATCACTCCCCGTTGCTTTTTAGAGAACTGGGCGTGGAACACATGAGGGAACTGCTTGTGGGTACATTTGGGGGAAGCATTCAGGGCAAAGTGGGTCTCTTGGACGCATAGAATGTCACAGTTGTGGGCAAGTGCTGACTTCCATAAGGATGCCCTTTTCGCGGGGTGATTCAGACCCTTGGCATTCAGGGATAGAATTTTGATCCCCATTTCCCGTGGTGAGAGAGTGTGTACAATAAAAAGAACTTACAGTTGCGGACGGGGTCAGCTCAGATCCGAGGGAAGTGGACGGTGATGGCCGAGAGGATAGTGTTCGAGCAGGTCAGATTCCAGGGCAGTGCTGTGTAGCTAGAAGTCAGGAGACAAAGGCAAGAGGTGATTACCTGCAGCGATTCAAGTAAGGCAGTCTGTGCTTTCGGAGTAAGCGAGGTGGTCGCAGGTATTAACGAAGGGTGATCAATGCACAGTCGTCTGAGCTAGGGAGAGCAGATACAGCAGTAGACACAAATGGAAAAATAAAAATAAAAAATAAAAATGCGGGTAAAACAGTAGAGCGAGAGAACAATATGAACCCTCCAGGAGGATTCAACCAAAAAGGTCAGCAAGAGACAGCTCTATTCGAGCAGCTGACTAAGTTCTGGGGAAAGTTCAGTGAGCGGTTGGTAAATCGCATGTCCAGACCGGACAGAGAAGTTGCTCAGCGTGGCTGTCTCGGGTTGTGCAGCTGGGTTTTCCCCTTGTCAGATCCGAAGGTAAACGGATTGGGGAGCCTGTTTTGTTCAGGTGGACCGTGGGGGGGTTCCGGCAGGATTCCCCAGGCATGTAGGAGTTTCATGCCCCCTTCCAGGGTAGAAATGGTATGAGGTATGCAGTTATTAGTAACCAGTCGCCGGGTGTCGCCATTTGTAAATGATCTTGTGGTTGTGTAAGGCCTTAGTGACGGTCTTGAGCTGCCTCCTCATCTGGAGCGTGTACTGGGACAAGTCTGCATACAGCTGGATGTCTGAGTACGGTGCGGGAAGTGGGGAGAGCTCCCTCGCTTTCATTAGGATTTGTTCCTTAGCTTGAAAGAAGTGTACTCTTAAGAGGACATCCCGGGGCACGTCGGCCTCAAGATGGCGGGGCTTAGGGAGCCTATGGATACGGTCAATAGTGAGTTCAATAGGTGTGAGGTCAGGGAGCATGCTGGAGAACATAGTACTGGCAAAGGCGTGCAGCTCTTTGGGTTGGACAGACTCTGGGACCCCGCGTGTTTTAAGGTTATTGCGTCTAGAGCGGTCCTCGAGGTCCGCGAGCTTCGCTTTGATCCATAGATTGTCATCTTTTTGCTCAGAATATGCGTCTACTAGCTCATTGACTGTTTCAGTACAGTCCGCCATCTTGTGTTCTATGAATTGCACCCTGTTGTCCATGTGCTTCATTTCTAGGGAAAATGTGTTAATCAGGGATGACAGGTTAGACATTAGGGAGGATTGCAGTGTAATAAGCATGTCTTTCATTGTGGTGTCTAGCACCGGTTGCCCCGTGGTTGGGAACTGAGCAATGAAGGACTGCAGGGAGGAGATGGCTGAGTCATTGTGTAGGCCCGTACTCACTGTGACTGAGGCCTGTGAGGAGTGATCCATCCGCATCTTCGACTTGGCTGGGCTCTGTGTCCCCGGCGTAGCAGGCGAGGTGTCAGGAGGGAAGGGATGCTGTAGCAGGAGGTTCCGATCTTGTGGATGGGCTGCAGGGAGATCTGTGTAGGCCAGCATCTGCCATGCTGAGGATCCGTCGGCGCCATCTTGGGCTTTCCGGCGGGCTGGAAGGAGAACGAATCCAGCTTCCGTGGGCCGCGTTCTTGCGACCGTTTGTGGGTCATCGTGCTGGCAGGACTCGGGGGAGGTAAGTCCGGTTTTGTGGTGCCTGAAATTGCGGCGGATTCACCCGGTAGTCGCTGGATGCCCGCTCTGGATAGCGGAGCTCACCACTTAAGCGTCCATTCACGTGCACGCGCAAGCCACGCCCCCCAGGAGTCAGGCATTTCTTGAGTCCCTGTACTCTGGAGTTTTTTTCTTGCGATTTTTCTCTCTTTTATTATTTTGTTCCTGCATTTTTTAATCCTGTGATTCTTCTATCAACAGCCGACTGGGTGACAGGCTGGGTCTTCGACTCTTGTAGTCCCCCCATGTTCGGCCATCGAGCGTGTGCCGGCCCTTAGCTCAGCTTTGGGACGTCCACGACAGGCCCCGTTGCTCCAGGGGCGGCCGGGGAACTTCGGTTCTAGGGCACACATATGACCGGTCTCTATGGCTTTGTCACAGTGTGTCTGGCCGACAGCCATGCCGTTTACGGACGTTGGTTCTGTCTGGGATACCTCCAGCCGGGTAGTCGCAGGATGGGTAAGTAGTGGCCCCTTACTCAGGTAAGTGGTCTGGCTGGTGTTTTCCCTGGGGAGGTCGACTGAGGGTCCGCCCTGCTTTCCTCTCTCCCCCTCCTTCCCCTGACTGGGTAGTGGCTGTGAAGGGGGGCCTCCTGGGTTTTCTTTATTACCACCGGCGCCCGTGTGTTGTTGGGGGACTGTGTTACTCTGGGGGGTGCTGCTGTGTGCTGCTGTGTTCTATGAGGTGATTTTTATATCAGACGGCGGCCATCTTGGAAATCTCTTGGTCTAACGCTGTGATTCTTCCCTGAGGTGACAGACACAGCACAACCAGTGCTGCTGTGTGCTGCTGTGTTCTATGAGGTGATTTTTACCTCAGACGGCGGCCATCTTGGAAATCTCCTTGGTAACGCTGTGATTCTTCCCTGAGGTGACAGACACAGCACAGCCTCTGGTCTCTTGTAACCGTTTTAGTGCTGTGAAATGCTGTGATTCTTCCCTGAGGTGACAGACACATCACAGCCAGCACATCAGAGCACACCTCAGGTTTTTTCAGCTCTCTCTGCAGCTGGGTGGGGTGCCCCCATGCTCTGCAATAGCAGCAAGGAGGTGACCAGTGGGTTTTTTTTTGTCCTGCCTTGCAGGGTGGGTGACTCAGCGCTGACACTATGGAACCTGAGCCAGGTCTCCCTCTCAAGCTATGCCTGAGTTAACCCTTAACGCCCCTTCCCCTGCCACATCTGTTATGTTGGCTGTCCTGGGTTTCTTGCCAGGTTTGAAGCAGCTAGTGCCCGGATGGGGGGTAAAAAGCGACCCCTCCCTGAGCCTGCTTCTGGGGATGTCTCTGACACAGAATCGCTGTTTTTTCTGGTTCTGTTATGTCAGAGGCTGCGGGTTTAACCCTTATGGATAGTGAGGATGACTCTGCTGATGGCAAGAATTTGTTGGAGCTCTTGTTTCTGCGGTGCCGCCAGTGGACCCCCCTGTGTCCAGACTGCACAAGGCCACCACGTTGCCTGTGGAAGGGGCTCCTGCATTTCAGGATCCCGCTGATAGGAGAGTGGAGGCCGTGGCCCGCTCCCTATTCACGGTGGTGGGTTCGGCTTTGAGGCCGACTCTGGCCGGGGCCCTGGTCAGGCCCCGACTAAAACGGCGAAGCTCCTGCTGCAGGAGCTGGAAGAAGGGGCTTCCGAATCCTCTAGGGACCTGGCTGAACAATTGGTTCAGGGTTAGAATTTTCTCTGCGAGGCGGCCATGGATACGATCCGGGGCTTCCGTCTATGCAGTGGTTCTGCGCCGCCTTGTGTGATTGCAGAGCTGGTCTGCGGACTAGTCCTCTAAGGAGGCCTTGGTGATGGCCGTTAAGGTTGAACGGTCCTTTTGGAACTTCCCTGAAGGGCATCATTGAGGATGCCACGGGTGGTAAGCGCATGCTGTTCCCACAGTCTGGGTAGAGCTAGGGACCTCGCCCTGTGCAAGGACCCTCCTTGCCTACCTCCGAGCGTTTTTTCGCCCGCCCTGTGCGGTGGGGGTAGGTCTACATGGTGCTTGAATCCCCGCTGCGGGGTAGCAGCGCATCTGATACCGCATGCCTAACAAGTCTGCGGACATACCTGCTTCCGCCTGAAGGTCTGCTCCCGCCCGTGTCTCGGGTGGGAGACTGGCTTCGCATTGCGAAGTGTTTTCCTTGGGGTACAAGATTGAGTTTCTCTCTTGTCTGCCATACAGGTTTTTTCCCTCCGGCCTCTGGCCTCCTCCGGTTCGCCAGTTGGCTCTGTCAGGGACTGTCCAGGATCTTCTGGTCAGGGGAGTGATTGTGCCAGTTCCCTTGTTGGAACGGTCTCGGGGTTTTACTCCATTCTGTTTGTGTCCCCACAGAGGATGGGGCCCGGTCAATCCTGGGCCTCAAGTCCCTCGTTTGTTTTGTCAAGGTGCAAACTTTTAGGTGGTGTCGATTCGCTTGGTAATAGCGGCACTCCATCAGGGGGATTTTCTGGCATCCTTGGATGTCATGAACGTGTACCTGCATGTTCGCATATCCTCAAACCACCGGAGATTCTGTGCTTTGCGGTCGGGGTGGGGGACCATTTTCAATTGGTGTCCTTCCCATTCGGCGGGTTTTCGCCAAGGTGCTCGTCCCGATACTGGCCCGGCTGTGACAGCGGGGGTTTGTTATCATGGGATGTCTGGACGACATTCTCCTACGAGCTTCTTCAAGCTCTGCATTGGTGGAGCCATGTCTATCACGTGTCAGGCTCTCCGAGTGTTCGGCTGGTTTCTGGATTGTCCTGAAATCAGGGTTGATTCCGTCTCAGGGACTGGAATACCTGGGACTAGTCCTGGATTCCGCCGGGGCGGTAGTGTTTTTCTCCTATCTGCTGTGCAGCAGTTGCCGACCCAGAAGCGGTCATCTCTGCGATTCTGCAGGAAGGTTCTGGGTCCGTTGGTGGCCTCTTTCGAGGCGGTTCCGTATGTCCAATTTCACACCAGGGTGCTACGGTGGGAATTGCTGTCACGTTGGGAAAGGCTTCTGTCATCTCTGGATTACCAGATTTAATTGAGTCATCTGCTCATGTCTCCCCTGGTGTGGTGGCTGGCGTTTCCGGTGCTTCGGGCCGGAAAGTCGTTTTTCTGCAGGCCACTGGACAGTGGTCACGATGGATGCCATGTTCTCCGGTTGGGGAGGGGGCACCCAGTCAGCCCAGGGGCACTGGACTCAGGTGGAGTCCTGCCTACTGATCAACGTTCTGGAGCTCCGAGCATTCAAGCTTTGCCTTGCCAGGTGGTCCCTGGATCTACAGGGCCGACAGGTCGGGATCCTGTCCGATCACGCCACGGCCGTGGTGTAGGTTGATCATCAGGGAGGCACACGGAGTTCTGTTGCAGCGACGGGGGTCGCGCACATCCTTTTGGTGGGCCGAAGGGTCCGTTCCGGCTCTATCGGCCGGGTACATTCTGGGAGTACGGAATTGGCTAGCCGACCTCCTAAGTCGCACTACACTGGGCCAAGGAGAGTGGTCTCTCCACCCGCAGGTGTTTCGGGGTCTGTGCCAAAAAAGTGGGGCACTCTGGACGTGGACCTTCTAGCGTCCCGTCTCTATAGGTAGGTGCCACGGTTCGTGGCCAGGTTTAAGGACCTGTGGGCGGACGCGTCAGGCGCGTTGGTGGCTCCTTGGGGTCACTATCGTCTACTTTACACCTTCCCTCCTCGGAAGCTTCTTCCTGCGCAGAGTGGAATCTGTAGGGATTCTATCAATCCTGATTGCCCCAGATTGGCCGCGCTGCTCCTGGTACGCGGACCTAATGCGTCTGGTGGCAGACGCCCCCTAGCGTCTTCCCCTGGGAGTTGATCTTCTGTTACAGGGTCCGATCTTCCACCCCGTTTCACAGCCAACGGCTTTAGTGGCGTGGCTGTTGAGAGCCAGGGGCCGAAGGACCGAGGCCTATTGGGCTCGGTGGTCTCTACCGTGCTGCGTGCACGGAAGTCTACCTCACGTAGGATTTCTCATCATACATGGAAGGCCTACATCTCTGCGTGTGAGGTGATGAAATGGCACCCTCGTACATACGTGGTGTACAGGGTTCTGCTGTCTTAGCAGCAGGGTGTGGTTCAGGCTCTCGCCTTAAGTACGGTTAGGTGCCAGATTTTTGCTCTGGCTGTTTTTACTTGCAGCGACCCTTGGCGTCGCACTCCTGGGTGCGTACGTTGGGTCAGGGGGTCTGGCAAGTGGCCCCTCCGGTGCGCCCTCCATTACCCCCATGGGACTTGAATTTAGTCCTTTAGGTGCTTCGGGATGCTCCCTTTGAGGACATTCGGGAGGTTTTTTGTTTATTGTCACAAATGGTGATTTTATTTCTGGTAGCGATTACCTCGATCAGACGGGTGTCTGTCTGATCTGGCGGCCTTGTCTTGCAAGGCTCCCTACTTGGTCATCCGTAAGGATGAGGTGGTGCTGCGGCCGCAGCCGTTTTTCTCCCTAAGGTCGTTTCGGCTTTTCACATTGATGGCGACATTGTTCTTCCATCCTTATGTCCTCAGCCGAAATGCCAGGAGGAGGCCACTTTGCATCCTCTGGATGTGGTTCGGGCCCTACGAGTGTACTTATATGTTACGGTTCCGTAACTCTTCGTGTCGGTGGCTGGCCTTACAAGAGGGCCTGGCAGTCTCGTCGGCCACCGTTCCTAGTTGGTTCCGACGGATGGTGCTTCAGGCCTATGCTCTAAAGGGGCTTGCACCCCCCTTTCGGGTTATGGCGCATTCGACCAGGGCGATCGGGGCCTCTTGGGCTTTCCGGCATCATGCCTCTGTGTTACAGCGGTGTTGGGATGCATCCTGGTCATCAATCCACGCTTTTTCAAAGTTTCACGAGGTGGATGTGTGTGCATCTTTTGATGTCTCCTTCAGCCGCAGGTGTTACGGGCGGCAGTTTATGATTGGAGTTTCTCCGTTGAGCAACTCCGGTTTTTGTTTGGGGTGTAACCTGGTTTGCTGTGTTATTTTCCCACCCCTCGAATTTTTTTGACACTGCTTGGGGACGTCCCTAATGTCAAAGAAGGCTGTGTCCGTCTATGAACGGAAGAGAAAATAGGATTTTTGTACTCACCGTAAAATCCATTTCTCTGAGTTCATAGGACACAGCACCCACTCCTCCTTGGTTTGTACTGCTTGTTACGGACTGAGGCTCCTAGAGCAGGGTGTGGGTTATGCCTGGGGGAGCCACGCCCCCTGGGAGGAGCGGCACGAAGGAAAGGTTTTAACACTTTGAGTGCTGTTAAATTCTGCCTAAACTCTCCTGGTAGGAAGAAGCATAACCCTAATGTCAAAGAAGGCTGTGTCCGTCTATGAACTCAGAGAAATGGATTTTACGGTGAGTACAAAAATCCTATTTTTATTGGGATTTTATGTGATAGGCCAACACAAAGTGGCATATAATTGTGAAGTGGAAGAAAAATGAAAAATGGTTTTCAATTTTTTTTTTTACAAATAAATATCTGAAAATTGTGATGTGCATATGTATTCAGCCACCCAGAGTCAATACTTTGTAGAATTACCGTTTGCTGCAATTACAGCTGAAAGTCTTTTTGGGTATGTCTCTACCAGCTTTTCACATCTAGAGTGTGACATTTTTGCTCATTCTCCTGCAAAATAGCTCAAGCTTTGTCGGATTGGATGGAGCAATTTTCAAGATTTGCTACAGATTCCCAATTGGATTTAGGTGTGGACTTTGATTGGGCCATTCTAACACATGAATATGCTTTAATCTAAACTATTCCATTGTAGTTCTGGCTGTATGTTTAGGGTCAGTGTCCTGCTGGAAGGTGAACATCCATACCAGTTTCAAGTCTTTTGCAGACTCTAACACGTTTTCTTCTTAGGCCCCATACACACGATAGAATCCATCCGCTGAAAAATCCCAGCGAATGGGTTTCAGCGGATAGATCCTATGGTGTGTACACTCCAGCGGATCTGTTTCCGCGGATATTTATCCCCTGGGATGGATTTCCAGCGGATAAATATTTGATGACATGCTATCAAATCTATCCGCTGGAATCCATCCCAACGGATGGATCCGCTGGTCTGTACAGACTCACCGGATCCATCCGTCCGAAGGGATCCCCCGCATGCGTCGTAATGATTCGACGTATGCGTGGAATTCCTTATATGACTGCGTCGCGCACGTCGCCGCGTCATAATCGCGGCGACGGCGAGACACGTCATCGCCAGAGGATTTCGGCGCGGATTTCGATTCGATGGTGAGTACACTCCATCGCATGGAAATCCGCGCAAATCCTCGAGAGGATTTATCCGCGGATACGGTCCGCTGGACCGTATCCGCGGATAAATCCTCTCGTGTGTATGGGGCCTAAGATTGCCCTGTATTTGGCTCCATCCATCATCCCATCAACTCTGACCAGCATCCCCACAACAGGATGCTCCCACCACCATGTTTCACGGTGGGGATGGTGTGTTCAGGGTGATGTTCAGTGTTAGTTTTCCGCCTCACATAGCGTTTTGCTTTTAGGCCAGAAAGTAACATTTTGGTCTCATGTGACCAGAGCACCTTCCTTCCACATGTTTGCTGTGTCCCCCACATGGTTTCTCGCAAACTGTAAACAGATAGGGAAAGGGAGGTAACTGCTCCAGGTGGATATGCTTAGGTGATCAACCTCCTCTCGAAGACCAAGGGTGCTGGCAATGCGTATAGCTAACACTCAGAAAAATGCATTTGAAATAAATACTTTAACATAGTGATCACATGGTCAAAAGGCACAGATGGTAGTCTGTGTCCAATTAAGTGAATTGGTGATTAGGATCACATGTGTGCATAACTGAAAGACGTAACACACCATTACAAACAATAATATTAAACTAATTGGAACAATTGAAAGTATATAATCTATGAAATTTGTATGCGAAAGTTTCTTTATACAAAAAGTGTTTATAAAAAAAATGTGAATGTGTATATAGACCTTTAAATTGTATGTGCAAATTAAATAAATGATGACATAAACAAAAGAATATAAAAAAAATAATCAAAAATTAAAAATAATCTGTAATGATGTATACATATAAGTGTAAAATACTGTTACGTGAAATATATTAAAAAATACATGTATATAAGCCATAAAATATATATGGACATCTATTACAAAAGAAACTTTTTTTTTTTTTATTATTACTGTGCATAAAAAGTGAAAGTAAACTTAATGCTAAAATGTATTGGTGGTTATAATGCATGAAAAAATGCAGAGATATCTAATAAAGTTATGTGTGTGTGTGTGTGTGTATGTGTATGTGTGTATATATATATATATATATATATATATATATATATATATATATATATATATATATATATATATATATATAAAATATATATATATAAAATATTATATACATGCATAAATAAAACAAAATTTAAAAAGGAGAAAAAATGTGAAATAACTACCATGTATTTGTGTGACACATTGCAAAATGTGTGATTTATATAATTATACAGTGGTATGGTGTTACATACATGTGGTTGTATTAAATTGTTGAAGTATTGAGAAGATGTTGTAATGGTCCTCTATCAGGCATGGATGTGTACATATACTGTGTGTGTGTGTGTGTGTGTGTGTGTGTGTGTGTGTATATATATATATATACATACATACATACATACATACATACATACAAAAAACACACCTACACATAGAGGCGGGCATCGATCCGTGTGCACACATGTGTATGGCATAGAACAGCCCTCAAAAATTGAGGAGCGGGGGTGGAGCAGGCTGATCGTTTCCTGGCAGAAGCGATTAGCCAGGAAACTGTCAGCCAGAGGACACACAGCGGCAGGACCGGACTGCTGGCGCGGCTTTGAGCTGAGGTAAGGTCCGGCTAGTGGCTCAGGACTTAAAATTTTGAGCCCTGGCATAGTATTTATATATATATATATATATATATATATATATATATATATATATATATATATATATACACAAAGGATGTATATGTTCCCACATACGTACAACTGTAAATAAATCCATACACATATGTGCAGATTCGGAGCCCTGGCTCCAAATTTGTGAAGTAACTGTGGTGACGGAGCACAACCAGGACCGATTCTCTGTTGGCAAATAATTGCCACCCTTAAAAACCAAAGGAATGGGTGCATACCTAATCATGCACACATATGATCATATGGTATATAAAGACCACACATGACCATAGATCTCAACATACCGTATTTATCTTCATATAACACGCCCCGGCGTATAGCGCGCACCCCCAACCTGGAAGGAAAATTCCTGGAAAAAAAGAAATGCTTAGTTTGGATGCCCCTCGTCGGTATCTTGCCCGGCGGCCTTGTCCGGTCCGGCGGCCATCGTGGTTTCCTCCCCGCTGTGTTTTTCAGCCGATCCCCGCTTCCCGCGCTGTGTTTGAACCACTCCGCCGACATATACCGAGCGCAGTACACTCGGGCAGGCTCGGCTCCTCTCGCGTACAGGACGTGACCGCGAGCGGAGCTGAGCCTGCCTGAGTGTACTGCGCTCGGTATATGTCGGCGGAGTGGTTCAAACACAGCGCAGGAAGCGAGTATCGGCGTATATCGCGCACCCACGATTTTCCCCTGATTTTAAGTGCAAAAAAGTGCGTGGTTTACGCCGATAAATACGGTATATATAAACAGTCAAAATAATGTGTATTTATATGCAAATAGCGTGTCCTCATAAAGGGCAATAAGCCATATAAAACATTAAAATCATAAAAATATGTAACAAATCATACATTGTACATAAAATCATGATAACATAAAACATAAAGCATATGCTCTGCACTGATGGATAAGAGTGCATAGAAAAACGTCTTTGTCTTGTATAAAATACTTTTTGGTTGCATTGAAGAACTTGGTGTGGATGTTGGAAAAATCACACATCCCATCGATAAATCCCAATGTGTTGAACATGTTGTTTAACCACTTAAGACCCGGACCATTATGCAGATTAAGGACCTTGCCCCTTTTTGCGATTCGGCACTGCGTCGCTTTAACTGACAATTGCGCGGTCGTACGACGTGGCTCCCAAACAAAATTGGCGTCCTTTTTTTTCCCATAAATAGAGCTTTATTTTGGTGGTATTTGATCACCTCTGCGTTTTTTTTTTGTGCTATAAACAAAAATAGAGCGACAATTTTGAAAATAAATTCAATATTTTTTACTTTTTGCTATAATAAATATCCCCAAAAAATATATTAAAAAAAGTTTTGTTTTCTTCAGTTTAGGCCGATACGTATTCTACCTATTTTTGTTTAAAAAAAATCGCAATAAGCGTTTATCGATTGGTTTGCGCAAAATTTATAGCGACATTATGGCAGACACATCGGACAATTTTAAGACATTTTTGGGACCATTGTCATTTTTACAGGGAAATGTGCTTTAAAAATGCACTGATACTGTGAAAATGACAATTGCAGTTTAGGAGTTAACCACTAGGGGGCGCTGAAGGGGTTATGTGTGACCTCATATGTGTTTCTAACTGTAGGGAGGCGGGGGCTGGACGTGTGACGCCAGTGATCGTCTTTCCCCATATCAGGGAACAGACGATCACTACCACTGCCACAATGAAGAACGGGGAAGGTGTGTTTACACACACCTCTCCCCGTTCTTCAACTCCGGTGACTGATCGCGGGACACCAGCGGCGATCGGGTCCCGCGGGCGCGATCACGGAGCTTTCGGCTCGTGACCCCACAGCTGGGCCTTAAAGAAACACATACAGGTACGTGCTTGTGCCCAACCGTGCCATTCTGCCGACGTATATCGGCGTGAATGGGGTCCTTAAGTGGTTAAATGTCACAATATAACTATAATAAAAAGAAAAGACACGGGACGTTTTTACATTTGGCAGGATCCTCCTGCAGCGTATCTCTAAACTGACCATGTGTATGTAGCGGCCTGCTACTTTTATAGCTGATGCTGCCTTAAATTTAGAGAGTAGTAGAGATTTAACTACCTCTGACTGTATTGTTTTGCCAAATTTGGGCTTCTGTTCCAGCCGTGGCTGTACTGTGAGTGACCACTATTGTTGAATGGGGTGTTGGTACCATCCCAGGCCAAGGGTGGCAGCAGTTGAGTCAGGGTGTATTGGGTGTCTTTCCTCGGCAGCCAATCAGTGGGAGTTGATTGCCTCGCTGTGCATGCTGGGGGAGAGTACTTAAGGGACAGACATCATTAGTTGTGGGTCATCGTCATGGCCTGTCGTCCCACCACCCCCCGTGTGTGGCCCTCATGGCCGGGGGTGCGTGTTCAACTGTTCCTGGCTCCGGGACCTCGTTGGTCCGGGGTTGTGATCTACTTAGTAGGCCTGGTAGTCAGACTGGGTCTACATTTGCAGAGTTTTTCTGTGCTGTCCGTCCTGAGCCACTTGATGAAGAACCTCTCAGGAGAGGCCTTGAACTTCATCGAAGGATGCACCATTACTGAGAGTCTGAAAGATGGTCGCCTGTCAGTTCTAAGTTCACAAGAAGTTGATCGGGAGAAATCCAGGTGCTGAATCCTGTGTTGAGAGGATTTTGGACCGAACATATCTCCATTTTGAGAAGGTCTGTGGCAGAGACTTTTCCAAAGTTTCTGTGCGCCATCTCGGCTGCTAGGCTAGTGAGAGAGGCCTGTCCGGGTGCGCAATACCCACTGTGGCTAGAGTGGCGACGAAAGCTGTGTTGCTGGAAACAGGAATGTTTCCGGACAGAAGTTCTACACCTGAACCTGTTACATATTACCCTTCCACCTCTTCAACTACTTATTTCATTCTTTTACCAAGTTTAGCAAATAAATCAAAGAAAAAAGAAGTATACGTGTGGACATTGAACTTTTTCTCAGCTCTCATCTGATACCCTAGACCAGGGATTTTCAAACTACGGTCCTCCAGCTGTTGTGGAACTTTAAGTCCCATGAGGCATTGTAAAACTCTGACATTCACAGACATGACTAGGCATGATGGGAATTGTATTTCCTGAACAACTGAAGGGCCATAGTTTGAGGACCCCTGCCCTAGACGGCGAGGACATAGAGGTAACATGCCGCCCAAAACAATCCAGTAGCTCCTCCGGGGGTAGTGCTATACAATATTATATAAGATACTGTGGGAGTAAACCCTCCCTCTGGTGTAGCAGGAGTTGAGACTTCAGGGAGAAGGTAGTTCCAAAAACCATATTGGGGAAATCTCACTGTGAAAGTCATCACAATATAAAAGAAGCTTGTGGACGATGCAACTCTTTTTTTTACCAAAACCTGTAAAATAATTTTGTCTGATTGTTTACTTTTAATTCATTTAATAGAGAATTATTATTCAAAATTAGAAGACTACCAACATAAAACTGAAGAAATCACCCAGAAACTAGAAGATGCTAATATGTTGTTACAGAATACTAAGGTAAGGGTGTCACAATCCATTACATTCATTCTTTTTTTAAGCTGTTGAAAACATTTAATTACAAAACATAGGGCCAGATTCACAAAAGAGATACGACGGCGTATCTACTGATACACCGTCGTATCTCTGTTTCTAACTATGCGGCTGATTCATAGAATCAGTTACGCATAGCTAGTCCTAAGATCCGACAGGTGTAATGGACTTACACTGTCGGATCTTAGGATGCAGTACCGCGGCCGCCGCTGGGGGCATTTCTCGTCGTAATCCAGCGTCAGTTATGCAAATTAGCATTTACGGAGATCCACAAAGCTGTTTCCCTTCGTTAAGTCGCCGTAAGTGTTAGTTTGCCGTCGCAAAGATAGGGTACCTTTTACAAAGTGTAAAGTTAGTACACCATGTAAAAGTGTACCCGTCTTTCCCGCGTCGCTGTCAATTTTTATTTATTTATTTTTTTCCGCCGCATCTCTTTTTTACACGTCGCGATTCACAAAACTCGGCGCAACGTAACTTCGCGCAAAGCACGTCGGGAAAATAGCGTCGGGAGCATGCGCAGTACGTCCGGCGCGGGAGCGCGCCTAATTTAAATGGCACTCGCCCCATTTGAATTGGCCCGCCTTGCGCCGGACTAATTTAGGATACACCGCCGCAAATTTCCAGGTAAGTGCTTTGTGTATCGGGCACTAACCTGTGTAATTTGCGGCGGTGTAACTTAAATCAGAAAAGTTACGTTGCGCCCGCTCGTTGTGAATCTGGCCCATAGTTCCTAAAGGTCTAATTAAAAATGAGCACTTGGTCACTCAGTTTGCTATACGCCAGGCAGGAATTTGTCAATCTTCTAGACTGAGCATCTGTGTCCCATAGGGGAGATTTCTCTTTACTTCCTGTCCCTTAGCCAAAACAGGAAGTGAGAGGAAATCCCTCCAAAGTGAGGGAATCCCAATGTGTCACCAGAACTAGCATCCCCATTGAAAAATTCCCCTCCTATTACTGTTTTGGTGTCAGACCAAATTTTGTCATTTTTCTTTTACTTTGACTTTTGAGGATAATAGTGAACAGGAAAAATGGGGGGTGACTATCCCTAACAGGGGCACAGACAGAAATAAAAACTGACAGGTATTCTAATCTCTGTCCACTCTGTAATAGCACCAATGCTGGTGAAGTGGTAAGCAAATTATTAAAGCATATCACAGTGCTTTATTTATATGGTGTTTTTTTTTTTTTTTTGTGTGTAAAGCAACGGTATGGCTGAGGTAAGGCCATACTGTTTCATTATAAATGTAGCACTAAGTCATGTACTTATTATGCTCACACTTAATTACTAGTGGATACTAGGCACCAGATATAATACTAAACTCAAATACTACATAATACTAAACACTAGACATCCTTTCACAAAAGGATCGATATTGCTCTGCATAGCAGAGCTGCCATACGAGCTCTGGGATATAGGTGTGAAACACATCAGCTTATCCTTGTAGTTTACCTCTGTTTGCTGTATGGATTATGGTTATTCAACAATAAAAGATTGCGTTGGAGTGTGGCCATCCAGATTTTCTTTCTTCCTATGCCGAGTGTTGTTAAGTGAATGAAGCTAAGAGATTTGTCCTGAAGAGAGATTCTTTGATTAAAGTGGTTCTTCAGGCTTTTAAAAAAAAAATAATTAAGTCAGCAGCTACAAATACTGTATTTAAAGGACACTCACCTGTCCAGGGGTGCAGGGCCATGCTCACCCAAACTGCTTCTTCATCCGTCTATGGGTCCTGACACCAGCATGTTTATTGTGGGCAGTTGGCTGTGATTCCTTGCAGCTTCACAGCCGGCTGCCCACTGCACATGCGCAAGCTGTGCTGCGCTTTGTGAATGGTCCTGCAGCCTTTTGGGACCTGTGACATGTTCAAAAATGGTGTGCGGGGGGGTGCAACCTCCGGTGAATCGCTTTGATTATCCATCCGGAAGTGGGAGCGAGTAAGTACCCTCTCTCCTTCGCTCCAAATAGGGCATAAAGCATAATGTCCCCTTTAGGGTAAAGTTCCGCTTTAATGCAGCTAGATGAGTTGTCAGGAGCCATGGTAAGCACTGCCTGCATTACCTACCAAAGAAAGCACAGATAACATTCCAGATTTTACAGAAGCTTTTAAAATATACTTTAAATTTAAAAAGTTTAAAATGTTTGCTTAAATAAACATTACATACAGTGGGCCAGATTCAGATAGGTTACGCAAAGATCCGCTATCTGATTTACGATCCGCCGCCACAAGTTTTTGAGGCAAGTGCTTAATTCAGAAAGCAGCCCAAGATCCGACGGTGTAAGTCACTTACACCTGTCGGATCTTAGGGAGATCTATGCGGAAGCTGATTCTATGAATCAGCCGTATAGATCCGACGGAACTCAGAGATACGACGGCGTATCAGGAGATACGCCGTCGTATCTCTATCTGAATCTGGCCCAGTATGTCTATGCTGCAGAGACCATTTTATGCAACTTAATCTTCATCATATATAACATCCCCAAAAAAATCCTAAAGTAAGTTACACATATTCTGAAGAATACTGACACATTTCAATATCAACTTACTAAAATTGTGAGCTTTTGTTTAAAAACACACCAAATAAAAGGAATGTTTAGTTTATTGGGTTGTACCTCACTTATATCCAGATAAATCAAGCAATTTTGGAAGTATAACCCTAACCATTTTTGCTTACTTGGTCTTGACATCATTCAATGTGATGAACATATGGTGAATTTACATTTTCCATGTCAGGCTGGGTTCACACTTGCACAAATTGGATGCATTTTTTCCTGCATCCAATTCGCATGACAGGAGATTGTGACAGGCTTTCAATGGAGCCTGTTCAAATACCTCCGGGGCATCCACAGTCTGCATTGGAAAAGGGTCCTGTGCATCTTTGGCTCCGTTCAGGTCCGAATTCAGTCAAAAATTTGGATCTGATTTGCTTCTGAATAGGTGTACAGGGACACATCGGACCCCCTGCTGGGACCTGCTGCATCATCAGTGTGAAACCAGCCTCATTTGCTTATTTTTAATATTGAATTGCATATTTGCTAAAAACTTTATTTTTCTGTAGGATGCACTGAGCATTAAAGAAAATCTGTTACACAATGCAGAAACAAAGCTGGTTGAAGTTTCCAAAGAAAGAGATATGAGAGAAAAAGAACTTGAAGAAACACAAGCTCAACATGCCTTGCAGTTTTCTGTTCTTCAATCTGAAGTTCAGACTTTAAAAGAGATGCTTGTATCTGAACAAACCAAGTATGTGATTTCAATCAAGAGTTATTTTGTAGTTGCTACATGTATTAACCACTTAACCCCTGGACCATATTGCTAGTCAAAGACCAGGCCACTTTTTGTGATTTGGCACTGCGTTGCTTTAACTGACAATTGTGCGGTCTTGCGACGTGGCTCCCAAACAAAATTGGCGTCCTTTTTCCCCACAAATAGAGCTTTCTTTTGGTAGTATTTGATCACCTCTGCGGTTTTTAGTTTTTGCGCTATAAACAAAAATAGAGCGTAAATTTTGAAAAAAAAATGAATATTTTTTACTTTTTGCTATAATAAATATCCCCCGAAAATATATAAAAAAACATTCTCAGTTTAGGCCGATACGTATTCGTCTACATATTTTTCGTAAAAAAAAATCGCAATAAGCGTTTATTGATTGGTTTGCGCAAAAGTTATAGCGTTTACAAAATAGGGGATAGTTTTATGGCATTTTTCTTAAAAAAAAAAATGTTTTCTAGTAATGGCGGCGATCAGAGATTTTTATCGGTACTGCGAAATTATGGCGGACACTTCGGACACTTTGACACATTTTTGGGACCATTGGCATTTTTATAGCGATCAGTGCTATAAAAATACATTGATTACTATAAAAATGCAACTGGCAGTGAAGGGGTTAACACTAGGGGGCGAGGAAGGGGTTAATCATGTTCTCTGGGGGTGTTTACACCCACAGCTCCCGGTTCCGTTTTTCTGCTTTGTGTCCCATTGGAGAGATTTACCTTCACTTCCCGCCCCATAGCTAAAACAGGAAATCCCTGCAAATTAAGGGAATCTTTTGGGGACCCCCAAGTCACCAGAACTAGTGTCATTATTGGTAGATACCCCTTCTATTATTTTTTAGGGAACAACCCAAAATTTGGGATTTCCTTCTACTTTCACTTTGAATTATAATGGTAAACAGGTGAAATAGAGTGGGAGAATCTCCTTAACGGGGGGGGGCGGCAGACAGCAATAAAAACCGACAGGTGTTCAAATCCATCTCCACTCCAAAAAAAGATTTGCCTTTAGTTGTACTTTAAATATCATCATAGATATTGTGCAATGTATTAACAGAGTGAGATATGTATTAACCTCCTTTGTTGCAGGGCTTTATTGCCTTTCAAAATTTTAATGCAAGTAGAGCTGCTTTAATACAGAAAAATCATAATTTATTTTTCTCTTTTGTCCATTGAGGGACACCGTTTGGTAATAAATAATCAAAGGTTATACTGTGGCCAATAGGAGAAATGGACATTGGGCACACAGAAAATTATAGGTCAGCACCCCTTGGGGCTTTAACTCCTCCCATCTGTTCAGGTTTGCTTAGTGTCCCCAGATAAATAGATACGTTATTTCTTCCTGCTATACTTTTCTTGAATTCAAAGATTTTTTCTTCTATCAACAGCTGATGTTAGATTCAGATTCTCATATTTTTAAATTCCTTGAAGCCTCTCCAGTTAGTCAACAAGTGCAGGTTTTCCCATATGACTACGTATACCAGTGTTCTCTCTACCACAGTTCTGTACTTTCCTGCAGTAAAACCCCTGTGTGGTTGTAAAGCTTCATTTAAACAATTTTTTTTTTTTTTTTTTTAAACAAACATGCCATACTTCCCTCCATTGTGCAGTTCGTTTTGCACAGTGGGGCCCTGAGATTCCTGTTCTGGGGTCCCATGGTGGCTCTCTCGGCTCCTCCTCACAATAGATTACCGCCACGGGAAGCTCTCATCCGAGGGGATAACCTTGAGGGCACGCTCCCGTCTCATACCACCTTGCGTCCATAGACACAGAGTTTATGTCTTGGTCCTGCCCCCCATCGGCCGTGTCATTGGATTTGATTGACAGCAGCGGAAGCCAATGGCTGCGCTGCTATCAATCTATCCAATCAATGCCGAGAAGCAGTGGAGGAGAAGATGTCTGGGACGAGCCGAGCCGGTGAACAGGCTCAAGTAAGTAAAATGGGGGGGGGGGGGGGGCGTCATTGCCAGGTGTTTTTTCACCTTAATGCATAGGATGCATTAAGGTGAAAAAACACAAACCTTTACAACCACTTTAAGATCAAGCCCATACACCTTGGGATTCCTTGCTAAGTATTGGGGTCAGAGTTATCTCCATCTCTGAAGACTAATTTCAATGAGCGGCTGCAGCAGGCTTTTACAGGCAGTCCTCGGGTTACAAACATCTTACAAATGACTCCTACCAGGGCCGGCCTTAGGTGTTCAGGCGCCCTGTGCGAGCAAATCCTGTGGCGCCCCCCCATCTTCACAGATTTGAAAAAATGAGAAAGAGAGAAAGAAAGAAAGGGAGGAGAAAGAAAGAAAGGGAGGAGAAAGAAAGAAAGGGAGGAGAAAGAAAGAAAGGGAGGAGAAAGAAAGAAAGGGAGGAGAAAGAAAGAAAGGGAGGAGAAAGAAAGAAAGGGAGGAGAAAGAAAGAAAGGGAGGAGAAAGAAAGAAAGAAAGGGAGAAGAAAGAAAGAAAGGGAGGAGAAAGAAAGAAAGAAAGAGAAAGAAAGAAAAGGGAGGAGAAAGAAAGAAAGAGAAAGAAAGAAAAGGGAGGAGAAAGAAAGAAAGAAAGAAAAGGGAGGAGAAAGAAAGAAAGAAAGAAAAGGGAGGAGAAAGAAAGGAAGAAAGCTAGGTGAAAGAAAGGAAGAAAGCTAGGAGAAAGAAAGGAAGAAAGAAAGGGAGGAGAAGGAAAGAACGAAAGAAAGGGAGGAGAAGGAAAGAAAGAAAGGGAGGAGAGAGAAAGAAAGAAAGAAAGGGAGGAGAAAGAGAGGAGAAAGAAAGGGAGGAGATAGAAAGAAAGGGAGGAGATAGAAAGAAAGGGAGGAGAAAGAAAGAAAGGGAGGAGAAAGAAAGAAAGGGAGGAGAAAGAAAGAAAGGGAGGAGAAAGAAAGGGGGGAGAAAGAAAGAAAGGGGGGAGAAAGAAAGGGAGGAGAAAGAAAGGGAGGAGAAAGAAAGGGAGGAGAAAGAGAAAGAAAGAAAGAAAAGGGAGGAGAAAGAAAGAAAGGGAGGAGAAGGAAAGAACGAAAGAAAGGGAGGAGAAGGAAAGAAAGGGAGGAGAGAGAAAGAAAGAAAGGGAGGAGAAAGGGAGGAGATAGAAAGGGAGGAGATAGAAAGAAAGAAAGAAAGAAAGAAAGAAAGAAAGGTAGGAGAAAGAAAGAAAGGGAGAAGAAAGAAAGAAAGGGAGGAGAAAGAAAGAAAGGGAGGAGAAAGAAAGAAAGGGAGGAGAAAGAAAGAAAGGGAGGAGAAAGAAAGAAAGGGAGGAGAAAGAAAGAAAGGGAGGAGAAAGAAAGAAAGGGAGGAGAAAGAAAGAAAAAATGATGGATGGATGGATGGATGGATAGATAGATAATAGATAGATAATAGATAGATAGATGATAGATAGATAGATAGATAGATAATAGATAGATAGATAGATAATAGATAGATAGATAAAAAGATAGATAGATAGATAATAGATAGATAGATAGATAATAGATAGATAGATAAAAAGAAAGATAGATAGATAGATAGATAATAGATAGATAGATAGATAAAAAGATAGATGGATGGATAGATAGATAGATAGATAGATAGATAGATAGATAGATAGATAGATAGATAGATAGATAGATAAAAAGATAGATAGATAGATAGATAAAAAGATAGATAGATAGAAGGAAGAAAGATAGATAGAAAGAAACAAAGGCAAGATAGATAGACAGACAGACAAAGAAAGATAGATAATAGGGAGAGAGAGAGGGAGAGAGAAGGGAATGAAGGCCACCCCTACATCAGTGTACAGTGTACTCACTCGGCAGGAGGGACTGGATGGATATCACACTCCTCCATCTTTCCCTTCTGTTTGCTGTGCTTGAAAATTCCCGCCCACATCCCCTGTATGCCGAGGAGAGTGGGCGGGGCAGACACAAGGAAAGGAGGAGAGGAGGGGGAGGAGTAAAAGCAGCTCCTCTCTTCTAACTGGCTGTGCGGGCAAGCAAGGGGAGGGGAGAGAAGTCAGAGCTGGCTGTGATACGCCCAGCTCATCTCTCTCTCTCTCTCTGGAGCTCTCAATGAGCTCCGATCTCCCTGCTGATCTGTCCAACTCGCGGCCGGGCGCTGTGCTGGTGGCAGAGCTTGCTGCGAGCTGTGATGGCCGCACGGCGCCCTATGGTGCCCAGGGCGCTCTGTGCGGTCGCACAGCTCGCACACCGCAAAGGCCGGCCCTGACTCCTACTTACAAATGGAGGGAGACAACAAGAAGTGAGAGGAAATCCACCTCTCAGAATGGAATTTCACTCCTGTAAGACTTCTCATGGGAAAAAGGTGCCTCCACTAAAGCTTTATCACAATCCTTGTATGCACAACAACCCATAATTTTCAAAATCCAGTTGTCATAGGGACAGAATGTGAGGTGAAATGTTTGTTCCACCACTGATGCTTACCCTATGCCCCGGGTGGATGATCTGTTAGATCGCATTGCTCTGGGAAAATTCCTGACAACCCTTGACCTATGCAAAAGGGTACTGGCAAATTCCTCTGGATGCGGAATCTATTCCAAAGTCAACGTTCATTACCCCATTTGACCTATACCACTCTAAAGTAATGCCATTTGGGATGAAGAATGCACTGGTGACTTTCCAGAGGATGGTAGATCAACTTCTCGATGGCCTCCAGGACTATGCTTGTGCATATCTGGACGACATTGCGATCTACAGTGATACCTGGGTGGACCATCTGGTTCACCTGGGTATCGTGTTAGACCGCATCAAGGCTGCAGGACTAATGCTTAAGCCAGAAAAATGCATCATAGGGATGTCCAAGGTACAGGACCTTGGACATCGAGTAGCCAGTGGACAGCAACGACCCGAGCCTGCTAATATTGAGGGAGTTGCCAAGTGACCGACCCCCGCACTAAAACCTAGGTCATGGCGTTCCTCAGCACAGCTGGGTACTACAGGAAGTTTGTCCCGGAATATAGTTCCATCGCTAAGCCTTACTGAGGCCCCGTACACACGAGAGGATCCATCCGCTGGAATTGATCCGCGGACCGGCTCCAGCGGATAGATCCCCTGGTGTGTACAATCCAGCGGATCTGTTTCCCGCGGATTTTTATCCCCTGGGATGGATTTCCAGCGGATAAAAATTTGAAGACATGCTTTAAAATCTATCCGCTGGAATCCATCCCAACGGATTGATCCGCTGGTCTGTACAGACTCACCGGATCAATCCGTCCGAATGAATCCCCCGCATGCGTCGTAATGATTCGACGCATGCGTGGAATTCCTTATATGACAGCGTCGCGCACGTCGCCGCGTCATCATCGCGGCGACGGCGCGACACGTCATCGCGAGGGGATTTCGGCGCGGATTTCGATCCGATGGTGAGTACACTCCATCGGATCCAAATCCTCGAGAGGATTTATCCGCGGAAACGGTCCGGTGGACCGTATCCGCGGATAAATCCTCTCGTGTGTACTAGGCCTGAGAAGCACCTTCCCCGACAGGTACTGTGGTCCCCAGAGTGTGAAGCTGCCTTCTAACGATTAAAGAATGTACTAACTTTGACTCCTGTTCTAGCTACCCCTGACCCAAACAAACAAAATTTTACAATACGCTAAAACAAGAAACCTGTATGACAAAAAAAGAATATTGAGAAAATGCAAAGTATATCACTAAGAATTGTCAATAAAAGGGTTGATGTCAACATCTATATTCAAACCAAAAGGTGTATAACATTTGATCTTATGTACCCACGACATCTCTAATTTAGAGATACTCCTAACGAGGCATTTCCCCCTCCACTGAGGGCTATATTTATGTATCCCAAGGAAGATTGTGTTCCTTCGATCCCTGTTATGCACCATAAGGTAATGTTTGAATATGGAGTGTTTGTTGAAACCCCTACGAATGTTATTTATATGTTCATTTAAATGCACTTGCAGGGGGCGTTTGGTCCTGCCCACATACTGCAATCCACATGGGCATTGAAGCATGTAGACCACTCCTAAAGTGGAACAAGTAACGAATGGTTCAATTGTAAACTTCTTAGAAGTACAACTGTAGCTGAAAGAAGTGGTCCTCCTAGTTTTGCAACCGTTCACAGAACAGACTTGACACTTTCTACACTGATAATAAATAGCCAGGGAGTTCCGAAAAAAAGTGGGTTTATTTGTGGGGGATTAAGAAAATTAGAAGCCAATTTATCCTTTAGGGAAGGGGCACCCTTAAACACAACTCGAGGTTTAGCTGGCAAAAGGGTATTTAGTATCCTGTCATTCTTTAGGATGTGCCAATGCCTTGTGACTATATGCTTAACACTTTGATGTTGACAGGAAAAATTGGTAATAAAGGGATTTCTGAAGGTGTTGCTCTGGGCTGTGTGACCTCTCCTCCAGGAGGTCTGCCCTCTCAACACACTTGACCTGATCTAAAGTCTTTATTAGGGACTCGAGAGGATAGCCTTTATCGACAAGTGTGAGAGTGTTGGCCTCTGCTAAAAAAAAATCCTGTTCAGTACAATTGCATTTTAATCTCACGTACAGACTTTAAGGTACAGATTTTAGCCAGGAGGCATGATGACAGCTATCATTTGGAATGAAAAATTCCAAAGTGCAGCGCTTCAGTGAAAAAAATATGTGTTAAAGTCCATATGTGTCAGAGAAACATATTCGATCCTGAACACTAGATGGCAGCAAAGTTGTCAGTGGGAGATGTCAAAGAAACCTTCACCTGCAGACTGGCTGTCACATGACACGCACCACATGACTTCCTGACTGCCTATAAAGCTGAGCAGATGCTCAAAGGAAATTGCTGGTTTGTCTTCAGCTTCCTGTACATGAGTTCCTGTTTCCTGTTGATTGATTACCTGCTGTGACCCGGATTGACCCTGACCTACTCTGATCTTCTCCTGGACCCGACCTTGGCTTGTTTTATGGACTTTGTTCCTGCCTCCTATGTTTGACCCTCTGCCTGTGACCTGCATTCACCTTCAGTCTCCTGTGCTTTGACCTTCTGCTTGTGACCCAGTTTTGCCTCCTGTCTCCAGTGCCTTGACCCCCAGTCTGTGACCTGGATTGTCTGCTTACCTGTGTTTGAGCCTCAGCCTGCTCTGGACTTTCTACCTGTCTTCTGCTGGACCCTGATACCCATCAGTACTTGCTCCAGTTCTACAGGACTTCCATGCAAGCTCTACCCTGCCTGCTGGTAGCTTGTGCCTCTTGGTGCCATCCACCCTCTGTACCACCTCCAGGGGGCGGACTGCGCTTAGTCGCAACAGCGAACCGCTCTCGGCATCTCAGTCCTTGGTAAGTACCCTATTCTGATAATTTGAAATCAATATGAGATGAAAAACGGGTATGAACATCTCCACCAAGCTTCAGTGTGCAGGAAAAACACACCACACCAACATGCTCTCAGTCTGCTTACCAGAAATATGTAACAATCAGGCAACAAGATCATAGGATGCAGGTGGGCAGTGACAAAGGCAACACTCCTAACTTGATAGATGAATGGTGGATATCATCAACATCAAAATAACAGGACTTCAGGACTCAAACAGGCAGGTGAATGGATTGCACAGTCATCAACAGGAGATTAGACCCAGTATAATAAAGTGAAGCAGATAAAGATAAACCATACAACATTTATTGTAGTCTACTTGCAGGACAAACAAAGATAAAAGGCATATAAAAACTCCACGGTTGTCAGCGTGCTTGCATCGGCCAGCCTGACATGTTTCATCCTACTCGGATATCATCAGAGGCGTCATTTGTAATGAAAGAGTTTCTGTCAGTGGTTTTAAAAAAGGCTGATGTAACTAACCTATCCCCACTGACAGAAATTGTGACAAGGAAATAGCAATGGAGTACAGCGCTCAGGTTGTCTGCGCAAACAATCAATTAGGGGTTTAAAACTATAAAAATAGATTACAATTAATTAACATAAATGGACAAACCATAACGGCGGCGTGTGTAGTCTGAGAGTTCATGAGTCCATATTAGGATGTAATAAAATCAGTCCCAGCAAGATGCCAATAGGATGTGGTAGAAGGCTATGAACGGCCAGTTCAGATGATTAGCAGTTGATCAGGGCAGCTGTCCAGGAGCGAAGTCAGCTCAATATATGCAAGAGAAAAAGTAAGGAGAAAAGCGCCTCTGAGTAAACTGTGTTTTTTAATATAAAATGTAAAATAATCCAGCACTTGCATCATAATACACTATGCTGCAGTCAGGGAAGCTGGTGCAAGTCTGACGATCTCGTATCCAGGTGGAATGTAGCTGCTAGGACCCGAGGAGAGCGGGGGGGGAGCCGGCTATGTCCGTGGTAGATGTCTCACTGTCAGCAGGGAATTCATCCGGTGGAACGTAGAGTCAGCTTGGACGGGGGCCGAGAAGAACCACAACGCGTTTCAGAGCATGCGCAAAGGAACCGACCTGCGCACTCTTATACTGCCTAGACACGGATATTTGTCATTCTTTTATGGATTTCTCACTCTTCCTTGTTTTTTCCTTCCTTCGTTCTGGAAAAGCTTGGTGTTTGATTGTGTCCTTTGTCAGACTGATTGGGAATGGGAAAGTCTGCCTTCGTTATTGGCACCTGTTGTGAGAAGTATAAGAGTGGTCATCGACTTTTCTTATTTTTTTATCGTTTGTTGGCAGACCACAGAGAGGACCTGGGCCTCCAGGAGCGTGCAGGTCGGTTCCTTTGCGCATGCTCTGAAACGCGTTGTGGTCCTTCTCGGCCCCCGTCCAAGCTGACTCTACGTTCCACCGGATGAATTCCCTGCTGAGAGTGAGACATCTACCACGGATATAGCCGGCTCCCCCCGGCTCTCCTCGGGTCCTAGCAGCTACATTCCACCTGGATACGAGATCGTCAGACTTGCACCAGCTTCCCTGACTGCAGCATAGTGTATTATGATGTAAGTGCTGGATTATTTTACATTTTATATTAAAACACAGTTTACTCAGAGGCGCTTTTCTCCTTACTTTTTCTCTGACAGAAATTGTGAGGTCTAGAAAGTTTATTTTCTCACGACTGGCCTCATAATTAAGATGGATCACTCTAATGTTGGCATTTAATACACACAAAGTCTGAGAGGTCAGGCTCATTGCTATCCCATAGGAGGGGGATGTCATTTATGTAAAGAGCCCACAAGGCCTCTTGGGGCCTTGACTGGGCATAAATGACATCCTCCTCCCAGTTCACCATAACTCGGGGCATATTTAGCCCCCATGGCGACACCTCTATCCTGGCGGAAGAAATGCCCATCAAACCAAAAGAAGTTATGAGTAGCAGCATACTCCAACAATTCCATAATGAACACAATCTGTTCTTGAGGCAGATTGGTGGGGTACAGTACCTGTCACTGAGAATGTGTTTCCAGCACGACGGCATCGCGCTGATTCTTGGCGACATGGTGCCGACATCTCGCACTCGCTGGAATAGGAAAAGCACATTCCAGCGAGCGCGTCATAGAAGCGACGGGGATCCGACTTGCATTCCCGCCAATTCTAGCCGCGGCGTTTGGTATGAATCATGAGGGGGAACTCCACGCCAAATTTTAAATAAAAAACCAGCATGGGTTTCCCCCCCAGGGGCATACCAGGTCCTTAGGTCTGGTATGGATTGTAAGGAGAACCCATTAAGCCGAAAAAACGGCGTGGGGGTTCCCCCACAATCCATACCAGACCCGTATCCAAGCATGCCGCCCGGCCGGTCAGGAAAAGAGTGGGGACGAGCGAGCGCCCCCTCCCCCCTCCTGAGCTGTACCAGGCCGCATGTCCTCAACATGGGGGGGTTGGGTGCTCTGGGGCAGGGGGGCACCCTGCGGCCCCCCACCCCAAAGCACCCTGTCCCCATGTTGATAAAGACAGGGCCTCTTCCCGACAACCCTGGCCGTTGGTTGCAAAAATGGAAAGAACGAAAAACTGGACAGCCGCACTCCAAAATCACTTAAAAAAGAGATGTCTTTTATTTTTCAACTGTACATACAGTCACTGCAAACCAACAACATTCAGTATGGCCGACGCGTTTCGCACTGGCAGTCAGTGCTTAGTCATGTCAGCCATGACTAAGCACTGACTGCCAGTGCGAAACGCGTCGGCCATACTGAATGTTGTTGGTTTGCAGTGACTGTATGTACAGTTGAAAAATAAAAGTCATCTCTTTTTTAAGTGATTTTGGAGTGCGGCTGTCCAGTTTTTCGTTCTTTCCATTTTTGCTTTCATTAGCATTGCCAGCACCTTGGTGGTTCAACAGCCCTTGATTGCCTACGGGGCTCACCTGGAGCGGTGAGAATCTTGTCTGCCTGGCCGTTGGTTGTCGGGGGCAGCGGGTGGGGGGCTTATCGAAATCTGGGAGATACCGGCCCCCCACCCTAGGTGAATGAATATGGGGTAAAAAAAAAATGTAAAAGAAAATAAACACACAACACAGGGTTTTAAAATAATTTGTCAGCTCCGGGGGTCATCTCCGCTCTCCGGGGGGTCTTCTCCACTCCGGGGGGTCTTCTTCCATCTTCTCCGCTCTCCGCTGTCGCCTCGGCGCTCCCCGGTTCTTCTTCCGCTCGCTCTCCGGTGCCTTCTTCGAGGCTGGCTGTCGCTATCTTCTTTTTAGCTCTCTTACTAGCAGCGGCGCAGCCCGCTCTTCTTTGCCGTCTTCTGCCTTCTTCTTTTCTTCCGATGTTGACGCAACACTTCTTCCCGCTGTAATGCCGGGTACGCGGCTCGCACAGATTTATATAGGCCTCTTATGACGTCACGGTCCAATCATGCTCCGTGGTTCCCCAGAGCACCCAACCCCCCCACATGTTGAGGGAATGCGGCCTGGTACTGCTCAGGAGGGGGGGGCGCTCGCTCGTCCCCACTCCTTGCCTGACCGGCCGGGCGGCGTGCTGGGATACGGGTCTGGTATGGATTGTGGGGGAACCCCCATGCCGTTTTTTAAGCATAGGGGGTTCTCCTTACAATCTATACCAGACCTAAGGGCCTGGGGAGGAACCCATGCCGTTTTTTTATTTAAAATTTGGCGTAGAGTTCCCCCTCATGATTCATACCAAACGCCGCGGCTAGAATTGTCGGGAATCCAAGTCGGATTCCCGTCGCTTCTATGACGGCTTTTTCCCATCGCAGCGAGCCGGCTTGGGGCTGGCTCCTGCGCGGTCACCTACTGTATCACTGTATACAGTGAAGTGACATTAGCAGTCACCAACCACATTCCCTCACGGAGCTTAATTTCTGATAAAAGGTTGATGAAATGCCATGTGTCCTTAACGTATGATGGCATCCTGCACACCAAGTGCTGTAAGAAGAAGTCTATGTATTCGCCCACCCAGGAAGTAATGGAATCAATCCCACTGACTATCGGGCGTCCCGGGGGACAAGTAAGACTCTTATGCACCTTGGACAAATAGTAGGTAGGAATCCTAGGTGCCTTAGGCACCAAAAACGCCCTTTCTTTTTTATTTAGAATACTTAAATCAATGCCCTTAGTCACAATTTGCTCCCATATCGCCTTATACTTCTCACCTGGATTGGAGGGTAGTGATGTGTAGGTTTCACTGTCTCCCACTACATGTACATTTCCTGCATATAGTCATTCTTGTCCAAAATGACAATACCTCCCCCCTTGTCTGCAGGGCGGATGACTTTTTTTGGTTTTTATTAGCATAGAGAGAATTGATACCCAATTCTATATCTCTTTTATTCCTAGCAAATTTTATTTGTATCTCATCCAAATCGTTTAGGGCTAAATCTTTAAAAACCTTCAATGACAGAGGTAACATTTCCTGTGGGTTAAACAGTGAAGAATTGGAGAGGCCAGAGTGGGGGAAAAACTGAGACAGTCCTCGAGGAGTTAAAAAGATTGGATGCCAGATATCCCGATATCTCTGGACATTCAATTTTCGGACATATCGGTGAATGTCCATATATACGTCTGAAACTTGGCTGTTTGTACTTCTTATTATGTAAACTTGGTTTGAGTACCAGAAAGCTGTTCAATGTTTCGTTAGAACCTCCTACCAATAGAATTGTTTTTAGTGAGTTAGTTATCCATGACCAGGCTTAACCGTTTACAGTTATTTGATGTGATGACCTTTATTCGGTTTTCTGCATCTATTTTCCAATTTTTATTGTTCCCTAGTCATATTCTCTCACAAAATCACTACAAGAGTAGAATATTTAGGCCCATCTGTGTAGAATAGGGCATAGCTAGTCCTTTTTACTTATCCCCCTTTTTTAGTATTAACATTTTAATATTAAGTATTAACTTTTATAGTTGTTGATAGATGGAGACTCCAGTGTCAGTCGCATGAGACATAATAAGAGTGCTTAGTGGTCCGTAGTAATTTTTTTCCAGATGTCTTGGTTTCTGCCTCTTGTTGTTGCTTTGACAAGATGGCGCATAACCTTGGACATATGGGATTCTAATGGTGTAGATTATGGCCCGGATTCAGAGACGAGTTACGACGGCGTATCTCTAGATATGCCGTCGTAACTCTGAGTGTGCGGGGTCGTATCTATGCGCCTGATTCTTAGAATCAGTTACGCATAGATTTCCCTAAGATCCGACCGGCGAAAGTCTCTTACGCCGTCGTATCTTAGTTGCATATTTACGCTGGACGCTAGGTGGCGCTTCCGTATATTTACGCGTAGAATATGTAAATTCGGTAGATACGCCGATTCAGAAACGTACGTCCGTCCGGCGCATTTTTTTACGTAGTTTACATAAGGATTTTTCCGGCGTAAAGTTACTCCTAATAAAGCAGGGGTAAGTCATGTTATGTATGGACGTCGGAAACGTACGAACAGCGTCGTATTTTACGTAGTTTGCGTAAGTCGTCCGTGAATGGGGCTGTACGTAAGTTACGTTCACGTCAAAAGCATTGACTATTTGCGACGTGATTTCGAGCATGCGCACTGGGATACGTCCACGGACGGCGCATGTTTCGTTCGAAAACAGCGTCAATTACGTGGGGTCATGATAGTTTTACATAAAACACACCCACTACTAGCCAAATTTGAATTAGGCGGGCTTACGCCGACACATTTACACTACGCCGCCGTAACTTAGGGCGCAAGTTCTTTCTGAATACGGAACTTGCGCCCTAAGTTACGGCGGCGTAGTGTATCTGAGATACGCTACGCCCGCCGAAATATACGTAAATGTATCTGAATCCAGGCCTATGTTTTCACAGCAGTTGTACATGTCTACAACCCCATCCTGTTTTTTCCCTTAACCACTAGCTGACGGCCGTACGACTTTGTACGGCCGCAGCGCGGCTCTCAATCTCTAACAGGCCGTCTTTTTACGGCCGCCCCTTTGCTCGTTCCCCGCGCGCCCTCCCGAGCGCGCAGCGGGGAACTGCTGTGCTGCCGTGTCCCTTGGACACAGCCGAACACAGATCGCGGTAAATAGCCAATCGCAGCGGCTATTTACAGCGCGATCTGTGCGGCCAATGAGAGATGATCTCATATGTAAACATATGAGATCATCTCTCATTGCCGGCTCTCCCCTCCTCACACAGACACCGCGTGTGAGGAGGGGAGAGAAATCAAAGTAACTAGCGATAAAAAAAAAAAAGACTAACCAGTGCCACCACCTGTGCCCCCCACAGTACTACTGTGCCCCCCACAGTACTACAGTGCCCCACACAGTACCCCCCAGTACTACAGTGCCCCCCACAGTGCCCCCCAGTACCACCATGTGCTCCCCAGTACCAATGTGTGCCCACCAGTACCACCGTGTGCCCAACAGTACCACCGTGCCCACCTGTGCCCACCAGTACCACCGTGCCCACCTGTACCACCTGTGCCCAGTGCCCATCTGCCACCTCAGTGCACATCTGCAATCAGTGCCCACCTGTGCCACCTCATCAGTGCCCACCTGTGCCACCTCATCAGTGCCCACCTGTGCCACAGTCAATCAGTGCACATCAGTACCCATCTCATCAGTACCATCTGTGCCACCTCATTAGTGCCATCTGTGCCGCCTCATTAGTGCCATCTGTGCCGCCTCATCAGTGCCCACCTGTGTCCACCAGTACACAGGCCTCATCGGTGCACATCAGTACCCATCTCATCAGTACCCATCTCAGTGCCATCTGTGCCGCCTCAGTGCCATCTGTGCCACCTCATCAGTGCCATCTGTGCCACCTCATCAGTGCCATCTGTGCCATTTCATCAGTGCCATCTGTGGGCATTCCTGGCTTGTTAGGGTCTCAAGAAATGAGATAGGCCTTCAGTACATCAGGTGTGATCAGATGTGATAATTTTTTATGATTTGCACTATAGCTTGTAGACTCTAAAACTTTCACACAGACCAAATAATTTCCAAAAACTTTGGGTTATTTTTATCAAAGACATGTAGCAGTATAAATTGTGGCCAAAATTTATGAAGAAAAATTAATAATTTGCAAAATGTTATCACAGAAACTAAGAAAAAATCATTTTTTTCCCAAATTTTCGGTCTTTTTTCATTAATAACGCAAAAAATAAAAAACGCAGAGGTGATCAAATACCACCAAAAGAAAGCTCTATTTGTGGGAAAAAAAGGACAAAAAAATCATTTGAGTACAGTGTTGCATGACTGAGTAATTGTCATTCAAAGTGTAAGAGCACCGAAAGCTGAAAATTGGTCTGGTCAGGAGGGTGTTTAAGTGCCCAGTATGGAAGTGGTTAAATAAGATGGTGAGAGCATCACCAGTGACCCTGGGACGGAGACCGAGGCTTGAGTGTATGGTTGTTCATTTAAAGCGGTGCATCAGGACTCCACCCGAGACAACGTCCTTTTGTGTGCCGAAACACATAGAGTAGCAACGTGCTGATGTCACGGCGCTTTCCATGTTCCGCTTTGCACAGGCTTGTTTTGCTGTTTACTATTTGCCGGCTTTTGCTAGTTTTTAAAACATTCTGAGCCTGATGTTATTACAGACTTCTATTTTATCCCAATAAATCCTCATTTGGTTTTACCGATGGCGGTCCATTTTTATTTTCTCTCTTTGGGTGCATACATCTTTTGAGACCACCCCTCCTGCTGCGTTCCCCTGTTGGATAACACATTAAGTGTACTAGCTGGCTTTTGGGATCATTGCAACATCCAGGCTGGAGTTCCAGGAACATCAGGCTTGTAAACCGTTTGCAGCGTTGGAGGATCTCTACTGAACTCAACTGAAGAATGATATCTTGGACTACCTGAGATGGGATTATTATGTATGTATTATCCACATTATATTCCAAGATATCTGTAGGACTATTTTAAGTTTGCTGATTCTGAACTCAAAGGGTTAATTGTAGATGTGACTCTTTCATACTGCTAAATGCTAATGCCGTCACCACCAGCCATCCCTCTATTCTTTGTGCTAATTGAATCTATTGTGTGTGAAGATGCTCTGTGTTTACGCTTAAGAGATTGTGTAGTGTATAGCAGATAATGAGGAGCCGGTCTGGTCTCCTCGTCTGGCTAAATAATTAGATAATTAGCTCATGTTAATTATTGTTCTGTCTGGCTGTTGTGTACATTGATTGCCCCCTGGGGCTTCTGTCTCATTACACATAGCAGTCCTTCTATTCAAGCTATCGGACCAATCCCTGCTGACTCATTTTCAAGTCCTCATTTGCATGGCTAAGAGGACCTGAAGGAGAACTACATGTACAATTGACCAATAGGAAAGCGGTTGTTGGGGGTGGGATGTTCCAAATTCTTTATAAAAGTGTGTTGTGTACTTCCAATAAAAGTCTTCCTGTTTGAACTTACATACAGCCTGCCTGGTGTTTGTTCTAATGGATTCCGAATGGCACATAGCTGTAGTTCGGATCCCGGAGCCTTGGATGACCGAACCATCAGACGTTGCGATCTGCAAGCTGACTCAATAGTAGCAGAGGAGTGTCGGGGGAGCGGAAGCAAGCGAGCAAGGGTCTCGTTACATTGGTGGCAGCAGTGGGATTTGCTCTACAGTTACTGGGACACTCCAAACCACCACAATGAATGACCAGCTATGCAGCAGAGCCACGCTGAAAGACTTGAGAGCCGCGGAGGGACCGGTGGGACAAAGAAAAACACCATCCTGATCAGTGGGCTAGCCGAGATGGATCAGAGGGATGGTGATGCAGGGCCCCGGTCAGTTAGACATGTTTCAGCAACGAGTTCGAGAGCGGTTGGCATTATATGGTGCTAACCCATTAGAGACCGCCATACCGAATGCCATTAGAGGCATCCAGCTGCAGGATGAGCGACAAGAGAGAGAATGAGAGCGACAAGAGGAGCTGGAGATTGCCTACAGACAGCTGCTAGACTCTGCTCAGCAGCAGGGTGGGGCTCCCTTTGCCTGGGACTATGAGGAAATACCAGTGGACAACGCTGAAATCCTGGCTGAAGAATCGGCAATGTGGCAGATGAACAGTGTGCTTTGCCAAACTGCCCCCGCACCTATGGATGCGGAGGTCTTATGGCGGATGCAGCAAGTGCTGACTGACCTTGATTATCCTGTTTCTCCATGGGATGATCTTGAATGTGCCTGTCCAGCAGTATGCCAGTGAATCAGCAGTGGAAAATCTGGAGATTGCCATTCCCAAAGCTGAAGTGCTGACCGCAGGGCTGAGTTCTGCTAACCTCTGCTCAGTACCTATAGCATCTTCTGGGTTCCATGGACAGGAGATGGTGAACCTCTATCCCCAGACACCAGTTGCAGAGACAGGGGATTTAATAGACTTTTCTGCTGAGGAAGAACAACCCGATGAGTCTCCAGCAGAATAGCTGGTATCAGGGCCAAACTTCACTGTGCTCTGCCTAGCACCAAGGGCAGTATCTGTGGAGTTACAAGGAACTTCCCCAGCTGAAGCGCTGGTCACCGGACAGAGGGTTCAAGACCTCTGCCCCACCCCTGTGGCAGTTCCGGAGGCTCTGGGTGAGAAGGTGGCGATCACTTCCCAGCAGCAGATATAGGGGGAGATGGGAGAGGAGGTGTTCATCGTCCCTCCCCAACAGTTGGCCAGGGTGGAGAAGGTGGTCTTTCCTCCCCAGCAAAGATCCGTGCATCTGGGAGATGGTACCACAAACATGTTGTCCCAGCAGCCAGATGAGGGAACGGAAAAGGAAGCAGCCGGCTCACCTCCCCTAAAGCTACACAGTTTGGGTGTGGCGGAATCCAGCCTCCTTCCCCAACGGTTAGCCGGAGCGGATTATATAAAGTCCCCAGCAGACGTGCAGGCAAAAGGGCAGAGCGCCGCTGGCCCGTGCCTAGCACATAGTGTCTCTACAGCTCCAGGGAGCTGGGGCGGTCGGCCCCTCTGTCCAGCAGCAGACCAAGCCTTGGAATGTTAAAAACCACCCAGCTGAAGCGCTGGCAGCCGGACAGAGAGTCTATGACCTCTGCCCCACACCTACTGGTGTCAACTACTCCTTGCAGCCCAGATTGGAGGTCATGCGGACAGACTATATGAGTACACTTTGTCCGACCAACGCATGTCCAGACCAGGTGGAGGTCTGGGACCTTGTTAGTCGACTTTCGATGGGAGAGAAATGTGACAGACTCAGACTCTCTTATGTCTAAAATCATCCTATGACCACTAGGGTCATAGGATGAACTGAAGAATGATATCTTGGACTACCTGAGATGGGATTATTATGTATGTATTATCCACATTATATACCGAGATATCTGTAGGACTATTTTAAGTTTGCTGATTCTGAACTCAAAGGGTTAATTGTAGATGTGACTCTTTCATACTGCTAAATGCTAATGCCGGCACCACCAGATATCTCTCTATTCTTTGTGCTAATTGAATCTATTGTGTGTGAAGATGCTCTGTGTTTACGCTTAAGAGATTGTGTAGTGTATAGCAGATAATGAGGAGCCGGTCTGGTCTCCCCGTCTGGCTAAATAATTTGATAATTAGCTCATGTTAATTATTGTTCTGTGTCTGGCTGTTGTGTACATTGATTGCCCCCTGGGGCTTCTGTCTCATTACACATAGCAGTCCTTCTATTCAAGCTATCGGACCAATTCCTGCTGACTCATTTTCAAGTCCTCATTTGCATGGCTAAGAGGACCTGAAGGAGAACTACATGTACTTTACAATCGACCAATAGGAAAGCGGTTGTTGGGGGCGGGATGTTCCAAATTCTGTATAAAAGTGTGTTGTGTGCTTCCAATAAAAGTCTTCCTGTTTGAACTTACATACAGCCTGCCTGGTGTTTGTTCTAATGGATTCCGAATGGCACATAGCTGTAGTTCGGATCCCGGAGCCTTGGATGACCGAACCATCAGACGTTGCGATCTGCAAGCTGACTCAATAGTAGCAGAGGAGTGTCGGGGGAGCGGAAGCGAGCGAGCAAGGGTCTCGTTACATAAGCCATTCTAGCTTGAACAGCTGGTAAGCCTTCATTCTGTGTGGTGGCGGATTCGTAGCATCTTGAATCGTTTATTGGACAGAGTACAGCCTTTTTATACGCTTTTAACACAAGGGGTTAGATAACGAGGTAGGGCTTTTATCACATTAATATATGGTTTAACCTCATTTAATAACATCACTGTTTATTAAGACTCTTATGGAGTTTTAGTACGCAATTATTTTTGGTAATTTTTCACTCAATTTCCTTTGGTTTGTCCACCATTTGGTATTTAGTAATCACATTACTCAGTTGTTTATGTCACTGGTCAACACATTCATCCGATATTCGTGCAGCTTCTTATTACGTATTATGTTGGTGTGTATATCACTTTTGAGTTCCAGCTTGTTACACATTTCAGTCAAATAGTGCAGTTTTTTCTATTCCAGCCTCAGATGATACACAGGGATGAACCAAATCTCCCTACATAGGTTTTATATGTATATCTGCTGTCTTCACATTTATATACCGTTTAGAAAGTTCAGCTAGTCTTAGGAAATTTTCTCTACCTGTTTAATACAATGTGTGATGTCTGGGGATACAGCCAAGATAGCTAAAATTGCTGATTGGAGGAAAGGCATACACCCCTTTCCACAGGTAGAGACTCTGAGGTGTTTTGTAACAGGGCCAGCTCCCTGCTAATCTATTTATCGCAACCTCCCCGGACAGAAAGGTCAGGCTGCTTTTATCTGATGTGTCCGAGAATTTGTCAGGAGTTATCAGGCTGAGGAACAGTAAAGGAGAGAGAGCTACGGGACTTAGCTTTTGAAGAGAGATAACAAAATACTGCAGATATATGTGCCCAGCTCAAATTTCATGAATTGAGTTTACATCCACTTTAAGAACAAACCTACAGACCCTATCTTGTTTGTAACCTGGGGACTGCCTGTAGTTGTGATATGTAACTGAGGCCCTGTGGTGTGCTGTATTATGTGTAGGAAACTCCCTTTGTGGTATGCTAGCTGAAGAGGCTAGACTTTATTCCTGTTCCTGTTTAACAGTAGAAGATTTTTTATTCAATTCTCCCAATATGTAAGTGTAACAGGATGACCCGTGACACCCAGAGACTTTTGAGGGATGGGGGATACTTCTGTGCCAGCGGCCCTAAGAACTCTTGGGTCTAAGTTTACCCTGTGCCCCTTTTGGGCATAGGGTGGCTAATAAATCATAATTCATGTATTACATGTGATGGGACATTAATAATAATTCATGTTTGCAGGATGTCTTGAGATATCACAAGTTTTTGGCTATTCAGTGTGGGGACACATTCTTTTGAAAGGTGTTAATTGCATCTACTCCTAGACATTTCATTGTCCATTGTGTAAAGATGTTAATCCGGGTCTGCTCCCAGACCTCTAATTATGTATGTTAAATACTGTTTTGTGTGTGGAACTTGCCAAGCTGTATGCGGAGACAGAACGTCTGTCTAGGGATGTGGATTGAGAAGAGATCATTGTGTGATGGTGTTTTGTTTGAGTTCTGTTAATGAAGGAATGTGCAGTGATTAGGTCATGATAATTATAGCCCGGCGCCGAGATGTCTAGAATGTTTAGTAATTAGCTCAAAGAATGTGATTGAAGCCCCCCAAGGTGTGATGTGTGGGTGGGGAGTTAATTGTTCATGTGCCTTGAAAACTGTATAAAAGCTGAGAGTGAACCATTAAAGTTGTCTTCATTTTGGAACAAGTACAGAGCTGTGTGTCTCGTCTTGATTCTGGGGAAATGGGATGGATCGGGTCCTGTTGGTTGGAGTGTCGATAAGCTGTCTTGGATGTGATGGAAGGTCGTAAACGGTGGTGACCGTTACAGTAAGAATATAAGTCTCAGCTGTAGCAAATTACAGTTCTTTAATGCTCTAACCTGCTGCCATCTCCAACAGACATAAAAAAAAAAGCCAATGCATGGGTACGGAAGAGGTTACAAAATAGTTTTGCCTTCATTCTTTGTTTGTTAGTTTTATGTGTTTCTTTGTTTTGGCAATGTCAGATGGACCTCCTTTCAGCCATTCACTTATTTATGACCAAGAGCAATATCATTTTTATTTTTCCAACAGAAAGGTTTCAAGGTTTTTACTCAAATCTGTGTAAAGTTCTGATACCTAAAGGTGGTTCTCGTCCCACTTTAGTTGTAAATGCTCTTATTGCTTTTGTACATCCTTAAAAGTTTCAAATGGAATATATTTTGTCAGTTATTCCTCCCCTTTTTTGTGGAGACTTCTTGGCATCCATTAACATTAATTAATTATTTTTCTCTTTCTTCTTTACTGTGGGCAACAACCACTATCCGTTTGTGGCATTCCTTTTGGCCTTGCTTCTAGTGTTCACAAAGGTCTTCGGATCATCTTTATGTTGGGGATATTTTAGTTATCAGATACCTAGACAATCTGTTGCTGTGAAAGCAGACCTCCCTGCCCTTGGATTCTATCACAATACAGACCTTAAGGGACTTGATCCTGATCATGGAAAAGTAATTTCTGATCCCACCACATTGTTTGGAGTACTTGGGTCTTTTGGATACTTTTTCTAATTTTCTATTCCATACAGGGGTGTTGGTAACACATATAGGCAGGGCTGGACTGGGACAAAAATTTGGCCCTGGACTTCATCCAGACCGGCGACTGAAAAACGCTTCCGCTGCAGTCCTAGTTTGAAAGCCTGAGTGCTTTCACACTGGGGCACTACCAGGGCGTTAGAAAAAGTCCTCCAAGCAGCATCTCTGTTTTAAAAAACGGCCCACTGAGCCATCGGCCCACCGGGAAACTCCCTGTAGTCCCTATGGCCAGTCCATCCCTGCATATAGGTTTCCCTTTTGATGTTACTTTGCATTTGGATACTTTTCAGACCAAGGTTTTCCTGCCCCAGGAGATGTTACAAAAACTGCAGTATGAGGTTCTGCAACTTTTGTCCCAACATCGGTCTTCCCTGCTAAGCTGCATGTGAGTACTGGGATTGATGGTATCCAACTTTTTAAAAGTGGTTTCATTTGCACAATTCTACTGCAGAACTCTGCAACCTATATCCCCATGGCACTGGACAAATCCAGTCTTTCTATGGATACGGTGATCCAGTTACATCCTTGAACAAAGATGTCTTAGTAATCATGGCTTCTGTTTCTGGTGTTTTGGTAATGGGCACATTTTTTCTTCCCCTACATTGGAAGATTGTCATGGGTTGGTTTGAGTTCTCCACCATCTGTTCAGGATTGTTGGTTTCAGAAAGAATTGAAGCTTTCAATCAACCTTCTGAAGTTACTGGTAACTCATCTATCATTGCTTCACTGGACCACCCTCAGGCCAGTCATCCGGTCAGAAAACAACTGGACTATGTCACAGCAGTGACTTACATCACTTATTTGGTGGGCACAAGAAGTGTTGTGGCAGCAATTATTGTAGAGTCTCTCCTGTCTAATCAAGCCATAGATTATACAATTTTCTTTCCTTCCACCTGTCAAAGTCAATCAGTATTGATGGAGGAATCCCTCCCGCAGAGCTATTTTGTTCTGCTGGAGAGGAGGAACACAATGATCACTACTAGCAGCTATAGCCGCTGGCAGTGATCGCATGCATAAATCTTACAGTCTGGTTGTACTGAAGTTGATCGATGGATTTGCATTAGTACAACCAGCCTGCCCATAAATGGATTGAATTTCAACCAGTCCCTGCTGAACCGGCTAAGATTCAATCCATTTAGCAGAGGGAAAGCGATACTAGACAGTGGGTAATTGCGCTGCACACCCCATATTATTGTGAAAGGAAAGAGTACCCCAGGGGCTTTGTATTGCAGCAAAAAATGTTAGATAATGGTATTTGATTGTATCAAAAGCATTTTAATTAAATACGTATATCACAGGGAACATGTCTTTTGTATTCAAAACATGAGTACCGAATAGTAACAATAAAAAAACATTCACATGATAACACAGCCGTAAGAGCAGATATACAATAACATGATTATGTAATAATCAAAAATATTGTTATAAACCCCAACGCGTTTCGACCTTTTCACTGGGGGTAAAATGGAGATGCTCTAAAAATGAAATACATTGTGTGGGTGAAATTGTTAAGAAACAACAAACACTCTCGACAAAAGAACATCTACCATATTTGTAATATTGTAAATAATAAATATATTTGCCCCTTAACGGCTGGGAAAGGGGAAAAGGTGGAGTGGCGCGGGCTGACCTACCTGACACGCATACCCTGACCTACGTGTGTGTGTGTGAGAGAGTGTGTATGTGAGAGTGTGTGTGTGTAAGTACACAAACACTGACCTGTCCTACATATACTGACCTGACCTCTATACACTGACCTGACCTCTATACACTGACCTGACCTCTATGCACTGACCTGACCTCTACGCACTGACCTGACCTACATACACTGACCTGACCTACATACACTGACCTGTCCTACATACAATGACCTGTCCTACATACACTGACCTGTCCTACACTGACCTGACCTACATACACTGACCTGACCTGCATACACTGACCTGACCTACATACACTGACCTCAGTGACCTGTCCTACATACACTGACCTACATACACTGACCTCAGTGACCTGTCCTACATACACTGACCTGTCCTATATACACTGACCTGCATACACTAACCTGACCTACATACACTGACCTGTCCTACATACACTGACCTGTCCTACATACACTGACCTGTCCTACATACTGAATAACACAACACGGATGCGCATGCGAGGCAAAACGGTGGTGCCCGGAATGATCGCGGGACACCGCCGGCAGGCTAGAACTCCCTCAAGCGGCCAACTAAGGGAGGGCCACTGTGGAGCATGAAGTGGATATGGAGGCAAGTTCCTCCAATACCCCCCCCCCCGCCTGCCGTGAGGCCTGGGAAATAATGGAACCCCCACAGGGCAGCATAACATGCCAACCAGTGGGTCAAGGTGCATGGCACAGGTCAACACAGCCCCGGTGGGAACAGAAGCAATCCATGTATGGCCAGCTTTAGGTGGTATACTTGCAGACAGACAATGTCTGGACCCAATATGACAAATAAAAATCAAGTTCTTACACTGAATACTAGAATTAGATGCATTAGCCACATACAGTTATCTCTATAATAGTTTCCCATATAGATGAATACATTTTTTTAGGTTTCAGTTTGCTTGCCTACAGTTAAAAAAAAATTAAAACCTGTTGTTCTTTCAGATTAGAAGAAAAAGTCAGTGAATTGGCAAGTGCGGCTCTGGAAACGCAAAAGAAGTCTCTTCAACTTGGTAAAATGAATTTCAGCATTGTTGGATATAATTCACTGAAATTTTTCAACAATATTGATATAGATTAATATTCTAACACAAAACGTTTCTGTATCAGTTTCCCTGTTTTGATATCTGCAGTTTCAGTAGATTCAAACAATAACCAGGCAGTACAAGTCCTCGTTCACACAGGCACTGAGGCGAGTACACTTGTAAACAGGCTGTTTGTATCCCTAGCCAGCAAAGCTACGCACAGGCAGTCCATTCATGTCTCTAATGCCGCGTACAGACGATAATTTTTCAGCATGAAAAAAAAACTGGTTTTCAGCATGTTGAAAAAACGAAGTTTTTCCAACTTCATCATTAAAACGACATTGCCCACACACCATCGTTTAAAAAAAATAATCTAGCAAAGCGCGGTGACGTACAACACGTACATCGGCACTATAAAGGGAAAGTTCCATTCGCCTTTGGGCTGCTTTTGCTTTACAACGTGATGAATGTGCTTACTCCATTATGAACGGTAGTTTTACCAGAACGAGTGCTCCCGTCTCATAACTTGCTTCTGAGCAAGCGCGGGTTTTTAACATCGTTTTAGCCCACACACGATCATTTTTTACAACCCGAAAAACGACATTGTTTAAAACGACGTTAAAAAATGCAGCATGTTCGAATTTTTTTTTTTGTCGCTTTTCAGAACCTGAAAAATGATGTGAAGCCCACACACGATAATTTAAAATGACATTTTTTAAAAACAACGTTTTTTTCATGCCGAAAAATGATCGTGTGTACGCGGCATGAGGGCACAGCGGCTGCACGTACACACACTTCTCATCCTAATGCGATAGGCATGCAGGTGTGTAGTCTCAAACACACCTTGGGCTAGATTCAGGTACCCAGATACGACGGCGTATCTCCAGATACGCCGTCGTATCTGAGTTGCGGCGTCGTATCTATGCGCCTGATTCATAGAATCCGTTACGCATAGATTTCCCTAAGATCCGACTTGTGTAAGTGTCTTACACCGTCATATCTTAGGCTGCATATTTCCGCTGGCCGCTAGGTGGCGCTTCCGTATATTTCCGCAAGGAATATGCAAATTAAGTAGTTACGCCCATTCAGAAACGTACGTCCGCCCGGCGCTATTTTTTACGTAGTTTACGTTAGGCTTTTTCCAGGATAAAGTTACGTAAGTTACGTTCACGTCTAAAGCATTGACGATTTGCGGCGGAATTTCGAGCATGCGCACTGGGATTCTTTCAAGAACGGCGTGTGCGCCGTTCGTAAAAACGTCAAATACGTGGGGTCACACTAAATTTACGCCGCCGTAACTTAGGGCGCAAGTTCTTTCTGAATACGGAACTTGCGCCCTAATTTACGTTGGCGTAACGTATCGGAGATACGTTACGCCCGCACAACATTACGCAGGGCTACCTGAATCTAGCCCATTGTCTGCATTTGGGCCCGAACCCCTAAATGGGTTGCCTGCAAGCAGCACCTGCTAGCTACTCACTCATAAACAAATAGCCTGTTCGTAGTGTACTGGCCTCAGCACCTGTGAACGAGGTCTAGATCAGTATAGTTGATAACTTGAAGACCATCTGTGTATGAAAGACAAAAGCCCAAAAATATATTGACTATCCAGTTTCAGTATGATGCAGGTGCACAACATACAGTATTTGGGGTGACGTTGGCGGCCAAGGGATTAGTGTGGGATCTGCAGACTTGGCTAGATTCACAGCAATGTGTTTTTCCCCCTCATGTTATATTGAAATCAATAAAAACACATCAAATACATGTCAATGTGATTTGTCATACATTTTTAATGTGCGTTGTAATGCACTTTGTATTGAATGTGAACATGCATGATAAAGTGTATTGACATGCATCATAATGTGTTACAAGTGCATCATGGTATGTTGACCTGCTTCTTGATGCATGTTTTAACCACTTCATAACCAGGCCATCTTTTGTGATTCGGCACTGCGTTACATTTACTGTGCGACGCTGCATACAAATAAAATTGATGTCCTTTTTTTCTCACAAATAGAGCTTTCTTTGGTGGTATTTTATAACATCTGCGGTTTCTATTTTTTTGCACTATAAACACAAAAGGCAGACTGTTCTGAAAAAAAAAACAATATTTCTCTTATTGTCCATGAACGGACACAGCCGGACATAACCCTCCTCCCTGCAGCATGCAGCCTCAGTTTCTTTTTGCCTAGCAAAGGAGAAGGACGTATGGCTCCCTTTGGGCCCAGCACCCTGAGGAAATTTTTATTTTATTTTCTTTTATTCTTGAAGAATCTTCTGTCAACTGTCGGCTGAGAGACATGCTGGATATATAGATCCTTGTAGTCTCCTCAGTCCGGCCAGTGAGCGTGAGCACACCTTTGCAAAGAGGCTGGGTCTGCCACAACATACCCCATGGCTCCTGGGGTGGCCGGTGAGCTTTGGCTCCAGGGTCCACATATGACTGGGCTGTGGTGTTGTCTCAATCACAGTGGACCGGGCCAACCGCTACTCCTACGTGGTGTATGCCTGTCAGGAATGCGTCAGTGGGTCCTCGCATGGACGGGTAAGTACAGTCCTTCCTGCTTCGGCGGGTAGGTACGGCTGAGCATTCCTGGGGTTCGGGGGTCCTCCTGTCCTCACTTCCCTGTTCTCTGTCATATTTCCCTCTGCTGTGCTATTGCTGCCGGGGTGGACCTGTGGAGGGGCTCATTTTCCCACCAGGGGACTGTGGGGTGTCTGGGCCTGTGTTTTTTTGTGGGGGGGGTTTTGCTTCAGAAAGGCCTCCTTAGGCCTTCTCATTCACGTTGCGGCGTTTTTCCGCCATTTTTGCGGCGCCAGCGCCATTTTTTGTAGCCTGCTGTTAACATTGTGAATTCCCATTGTCGGCCATTTTGTTGTGGTCGTCCATTTTACTGTGGCCGTTTCCTGCTCTATCTGCGGCGTCCGGCGGCCATTTTGGGGGTGGTTTTGGCCTCTAGTGCTAGGCTTATACAGCGTGCAGCACAGATCTTATGATTTTGGATCACAGCTTTACCTCACAGAATTTCTCCTCACACACACGCTGTGTTCTGAGGGTAGGCAGCGGCGCTGAAGGTCTCCTCCTGTGGTTGGTTGAGTCCTCTGGGTAACCCCCGGTCAGTGCAGCAAGGAGGGTGGGCTTTATTCAGGTCAGAAATAGGTCACTGAGAGCTGTCTGGATGGAGTCAGTGTCTGGTTCTTCCTCCCCAATACATGCCAGAGGTGGCAGCTGGGGCTCCTGCACCTGCGGTTCATGGACACTTTGGAGCGGTGTGCGGGTGTTAGGGGGGGGTTGAAAAGTGCCCCTCCCCCACCATCCCCTGGGGACTTCTCTGACTCAGACCAGGACCTGGCTGTCACGTCCCTGGTTCTGTGTTGTCTGTGAAAGTGGACCAGGACCTTCCTTGTGAGGAGGACTCCTCACTTGGGTCAATGACAGGGCACTTGTCAGTGCGCTTATTAATGCTGTAAGGGACTCCCTTATGCTGTATTGTGCAGCGGAGGTATCCTCTGAGGGCTCAGTCTTTTTTGTGCACACAAATCAGACCGCTCTGAAGGTTTTTCCTTATATGTCCTTTTCTTTCATTGATAAGGAATGGGAAAGGCCGCAGAAGTCTTTGTAGTTCCTCAGCGTGCATCACGCAAATGGTCGTCTCTCCGTTTTTGAATGCGAGTCCTGGGCCTGTTGGTAGCCTCCTTCGAGACGTTACCATATGCCCAGTTCCACACTCGTGTTTTGCAGAAGGAGATACTGTCCAAGTGGACAAATCTCCTTTCCAGTTCAGTCCAGTTGGCTAGGGCTCACATCCGGGGATCTGTCACGTCTACAGATCCTTTCGTGCTGAGGTTATCATTTTCCAGATGATTGTTGACCTCAATCTTCTCGCCTGTCACGTCACGTCTTACCACGCATTGCGTTTCATTTCACCCGCAGGACTACCCACCACGGTCTGAGGGTACACGGGTCCTCAGTGTTCTGTGGCGCAGCAGGTCACTTGCGCTTACTCGTTATTCACCGGGGGGGTAGTTAGAGGGGGTTGTGCTTTCTGTCGTAGTGTGTTCTACTTCAGCGTGTTTCGGTCGTAGCTCTTGGTGCTATGCAGTCACGGCGCACACGTATAGCCTTGTAGCTTCTTTTGTTCGTTTTTGTCGTCATTCCCTTCCTTAGGTTCTTGCATTCCGGGTATAGTCAGCCAGGGTGCGCATCTCAGGATCTGCCACGTCTACGGATCCATATGGGCTGAGGTTTTCGTTTTTAATGATTGTTGACCACAATCTTCTTGCCTGTATACCATACGTTATACGTGCACGTTCATTCTTACGTGATGATTGGGGTATCAAAAAACTGCGCCCGACTGATAACCCACTACTGCGCCAGATGGAAAGAAGTTAAAGCGCCTAGCTGCTGCTTAAATAAATAGTATGTGAAATAAAGGAATATATTTTGTACATAAAGTGTCAATATAAAACCACAGCGCTATGAGAATAAATTAATATTCAAATCTAAATATACAAACACAAGTGTACAGTGTGATATCACAATGTTAAGTAAATAACTTATAAACTTGTAAACATGCAAAGTAAGTGAAAAAAAGTGAGAAAAAGTTCGTGACGCTACAGAATACGTAACGTATTCAAAAAAGAAAATTCATGTGACTTCAAAAGTAGTTAATCCACTTTCCAGGACTTCCACCACACCTCAGTGTTCAGTGCTCCAATCCCCCTCACAGTGGACACTCACCACAATCATATGCCTCCCACTCTCGTGTTTGGCTAACGAGCTTGTAATAAGAGTATCTCCAGGGTATCACCAATATAAATCCAAGTGTTAATTCCGAGAAGTTTCCAAAGTGATAATGCAAAACAAGAGAAAAGATGCACAATAGTGTAAAAACGTAAGACCAGTTTATTAAAACACTCAAATGAACCTTCAAAAGTTGCACTCACAAATCAGAATCACAAAAACAGCTTTGTGTGATAGCAGATCACTGCACACTTCAAACTCCTTAACTGTAGATAATAGTGGTCACGGCGGACCCTCGATTAACCGAATGATCTCACCGCAATCCTTGGCACAGCACACCACCTCAAATGATAACTCCTTCACTCGATAACACAAAACAGCTGAAAGATGGCTGCAAACACTCCTAGATGTAACTTGGAACTTCTTTTCTCTCTTTCTTTTTCAAACATGGATTAGGCCACGCCCCGACATGTTTCGACTTCCTGTCTTATTCATGGGTATGGCCAAATCCCCACTTCCCTCTTTTATATATACCCGGGGTTATATAGCAGCGAATCAGAACAGAGAGTGACGAGACGCCATCCTCTGCTTGTGTGTATCGCTCTGTCTGGCAGCGAATACGTCACCGGGTCACGTGCAATGGCGCGTCCAATAGGGTGAAAGCATCGCCGTATCTATGGGCGGGAGCTGTGTATGACGTCTCACTCGTCAGTCCAGCAGCATTGAGCGCAGCCAATCATGCTGCGTATCTCTTGTGTCACGTTGCCTTGCCGGAAATGACGAGTGAGTGTTGTCTATCGTCAAGGTGCCGCGTTGTCCTAGCAACGGGGGACGCGACCAGCTGGTCACATGCACATCGCGGCCAATAAACAATTAATCGCAGCAAAAGCCCAGACGGAAGTGCAATGTGCATATGGCACATTGACATATCACACAGCGGTTTACTACTTATTAAAGAAGGACCATACTAGCAGATCAGTATTAAAATTATTATTATTAAGTTGTGTGAGTGTAACAGTATTTACTCAAAAACTAGGGGAATTTTAATCTTAAATCAGGGGTCGGTCTCTCGAGAGTCCCCATGACCACCAATCCCCAGTTATTACACACTAAATAAAAAATATAAAATACAATCAATATTTAAAATCAAATATAAAATTAGCACTATAACTTCGATCTGATATACAAATACCACTACTAGCATTATCTTTAATAAATTAATCTAGACTAAATCAATTCATCAAACATAATGTATACATATACTCACTACTATAAGAATATTGAGCATCATGCATGTGAGTAAGTACACAAACTAGCTGCATTTAAATTAAAAATACTACTTAATTTAATCAAGGAATGAATGGTTAATGGTAACTATTGATCACAAATGATCCAATAATTCATGGGTGGAACATTTCTGACATCACAATAGTAAGACCAATTAAATTAACATTTAAATAAACATACAAAATGTATGAAAATATAAACTAGGTGTCTGACCACATACTGACAATTGCAGGGACAAGGGTTTAACTGGTATCACCCATGCTACTTAGCTAATAGTCCTGCATTCCAGTAATCTGGTACATTCCAGATACGAACTAAACGACACATTGTATACCTATAGCATATATCAATGACACAGATATACAATGAGAACAAAAGAGAAAAGAAAAAATTGGAGAAATTTAATCTGTCAAGAGTTGTTAATAAAACAATTGAGGTCAACCTCTATGTTTAAACCCCTAGGCTGAAGACATCTAAGCAGGTATATCCACTGGGTTTCGCGTTGTGAGAGGTCCCTAATTCTATTTGAACCCCTCCACCCGAAATATACCACATCAATACCACAGAATTGAATCAAAGATGGATCCTGCTTGTGTCTTTTCTTAAAATGCATTGAGACGCTATGATATTCAAAGCCCTTTTTAATGTTCGCTAAATGTTCAGCGATTCGCACCCTAAGCAATCTCTTTGTCCTCCCCACATAGAGTAGACCACATGGACACCATAATAGATAAACCACGTAAGAGGAGTTACATGTGCTAAATTCTTTAATCTCAAAAAGACTACCATCACTTCCTCTTACTTGACATATCCCCCTGTTGTGTATTTTGACTGTTCGACAACATATACATCTTCCACAGGGAAAAAAACCTTTCAAGTCAATTTTAATGGAGGGAGTTGGGGGGTCCAGAATTTTCCGGACAACTTTATCTCCGAAATTTGGTGCCTTTCGGTAGATAAACGTTACGTATTCTGTAGCGTCACAAACTTTTTCTCACTTTTTTTCACTTACTTTGCATGTTTACAAGTTTATAAGTTATTTACTTAACATTGTGATATCACACTGTACACTTGTGTTTGTATATTTAGATTTGAATATTAATTTATTCTCATAGCGCTGTGGTTTTATATTGACACTTTATGTACAAAATATATTCCTTTATTTCACGTTCATTCTTACGCCTACATCTACCCACCACGGTCTGTGGGTACATTGGCCCTGAGTGTTTCGTTTTTAATTACCTGTCTCTGCACGGGAGGTTACTCTGGCTCACTTCATACACTTATCACGTACACTTGGATGGGATCTGTCGTCAGGTTCGTTCACGCGCTGAGGTCTGGTAATTTCTGCTCACTTCTTTGGCCCAGGCAGGTACAGAGGGGGGGGGGTGTCTCATGTTTGGTTGTCTGTTGTCTTTTTCTTCCTGTTTTCCCAGGGTTGGGCGTGCTGCACGTTTCGGGACACATTCTGGTACATCACGGCTACTCCACGTGGGGGTTCAGAGCATGGTAGTACTCCGTCGCACAGGGGTTGGTCCATACTTGACTCAGCAGAGCGGTAAGTCAACAAGGGGTTTTCTTTTCTGGCCACAGCAGGGTAGGCGGTACGTTTCAGTTGTGTCCAAGTCCATCCCAGCTACTTCACATACCAGCATGAAGCATGTTTTGGCCTTTCCTGCAAGGATATTTTTTCAGGGTTCTCGTCCATGGAGTCGTCGCTTCTTCGCTGCCCACTGCTAGAGGGGGGGGGGGGGGGTTTGGCTGTCCAAGCGGTTCACTGTTAGCTTCATCAGTCCTGCCCACTGCCAGGGCCAGTTAGCAGCTTCAGTCTCAGTTTCACTGCCGGGTTACCCTCGGGTCCACACAGTCCTTACTCGATACCAATGTCTCTGTATCGGCCCACAATGGTGGGGGTCTGGGCCGATATCTTTTGGTGCTGTTCTCTTGTTCATAGGTTGCTGGATCTTCTGGGTGGGTGCATCTGTCCAGGCTTCTTTGTCCAATTCTCGGCCTGTTCTTAGGGTCACTGACACTCGGGTAGGTTGTGTCATGCCATGTCTGGTTCTGTCTGTGTATCGTGCATATCACCACAGCGTGTTGGCCTCATCCATCAACATCAGCAACTCATCTTTCGGGTATTCGGCTCCTATGCCCTTCCCTCCTAACAGTTTGTCCATTTTTGGCATCTCTTCCTCTCACGTCCCCTTACCAGGCATGGGCAGTTAGGCCAGGGGTTGTGGGTGTTTTACAGGGCTACTGGTCTGCGTCCTATTGGATGGTGTTCAACCTTTTGCATTGTTTCACAGGGCTCCTCAGGTCAGCCCTTGTTCCATTCCCCCACGTATCCTCTCGCCACAAGCAGTGGTTCCCATGTCTGGGCTTTCTGGAAGAAGGCGTAATTTATCAGTCACGGGGCAGTCGTTTGGTTCCTGGGCAGTTGCGCAAGTGCCGATGGATGGGGTTCCGTCTAATCATCAGTTCTTCAGACACTGGTTTCTGCTGTCGTAACGGATGCTTATCGGAGCCGTTCTTTGAGACCGTCCAGCCGTGCGTTACTCTACCAGACAGATGGTTCATGCCCTTTCACTTTCTTATCAGACCTACTTCCGGGTCTTTTTGCCCACTTATAGGCATACTGTCCACCGAGGCTAATGGAACACCTCAGGCCTGGGTAGTTAGGGTATCGTATTCCTCAGTGAAGACTCTGACTACAAGTGGGAATGCTGGTCGCCAGCCTGAATTTGTAGGAGGAGTCGGAGGGCTATTTATCCCTCCTCCCCTCTCATTTCCGGCGTCGGTGGGGTTTCTGGGTACCCACCCACCCGTTCCTCCTTTTTTCATATTATAATTTTCTTCATTCATTTCTTCACAATCACTTCAGGGTATGCCCACTTATAGGCATACTGTCCAGCGAGGCTAATGGCACACCTCAGATCTGGGTAGTTAGGGTGTCGCATTCCTCAGTGAAGACTCTGACTACATCAGCAGGGAGCATGACCTTTGTGATTGCAGAGCTGTAGGTCTGACTGAGCAAGGGGTTAAGGGTGTTAAACCACTACAGAGAAAACACTGTTGCCACACTGGTGGTAAGTGTCCTCTACAGCATGCTGGCAGGGGACAGGCTTCCCTACTATGGTTGTGGCTATAAGGCTTATTGTACACGGGACGTTTTACAACCTCTCCTGAATTATTTAACTTAACAGATAGTAACAGACGTTTAAAAATGTCCATTTCTCTTTTGTTCATGGATGGACACAGCAGCATTGACCTTAGGGTTATGTACCTTTTCTCTAGGAGAGACTAGGCAGAAAAAAACAGCACTTTTAGTGTTAAAAACACTTTTCAGTACAGCACCTCCCATGGGGGCGTGTCCCCCGGGTACATCCCACTCTTTGGAAGCATCCAGCCTCAGTTTTCATCTGCCTAGCATCAGGAGAGCTTGGCCTTTTCTGGAGTCCATGTGCTCTGCGATTTTTGGCGTTTTTTTTTTTTTTAGCCTTGATTTATTTTTTGTTCCTGCTTTTTGGATCCTGGGATCTCTATCAACTGCCGACTGGGTGACAGGCTGGATTTTGAATCCTTGTAGTTGTCCCATGTTCGGCCATCGAGCGTGTGCCGGTCTTTCACTAGGCCTTCCACGACATGCCCCGTTGCTCCAGGGGCGGCCGGTGAACTACATGTTCCAGGGCGGACATATGACCGGTCTCTATGGCTGTGTCACAGTGTTCCGGGCCGACAGCCATGCCGCATGCGGACGTTGGTTCTGTCTAGAATGCCTCCAGCCGGTGGTCGCAGGATGGGTAAGTAGTGTCCCCTTGCTTCGGCGGGGTGATTTCGGCTGGTGCATTCCTGGGGAGGTCAACTGAGGGTCCGCCCTGCTTTCCTCTCTCCCTTTTTTCTCAATCCTTCCCCGTTTCTGGGTGGCGGCTGTGAGGTGGGGGTCCACCTGGGGGGGCTCTGCGACTGCCGGGGGGGCTGTCCTGCTGGGGGGTACTGTGTGTTTACTGTACTGGGCTGCTATTTTTTACTGAGGTGCTCTGTCTGTGTTGGGCTGTGTGTTTCACTGTGTATTTGCACGTGTACGGCCACAATTTTCCCGGAGCCGCGGTTCTATGTATTCGGCAGCCATTTTACTGTACCCCGCATGCTGTTTTGTGCATGTCGGCGGCCATTTTAGAAATTCTTTGGCCTCTAGTGCCTGAAATAACGGCGCGCACACCGCGGCTTCTCTCTGAGGGAATCGACACAGCACAGACAGCACTTTTCTCAGCTCTGCTTAGCGGTACAGCCTGTCCTGGGTGGTGAATCCCTGGGTGTCCCTGCTCTCTGTTTTCAGCCAGGAGGGTGACCGATGGGTCCGTTTTGGGTCTGCTAACTAAGGTGGCAATTTTTTTTTGTGGTGGACAGCATGGAGTCTGAACCACCAGGGCCCTCATGTGAGGTTTCTTCCCCACTCATGCCAGACTTAACCCTTAGTGCCCCTGCTCCTGTGGCCTTGCTGGATGGTGTAACGGCAGTCCTGGAGGCATTTGTTGCCAGGATGGAAGCGGCTAGTGGCCAGAAGGGGGGGTAAAAAGCGCCCCCTCCCTGAGCCTGCTTCTGTGGATGTCTCTGATGCAGAATCAGGTACTGCTTCTGACCACACTTCTGTCATGTCAGAGGATGCAGACTTAACCCACGCGGACAGTGAGGATGATTCTGCTTCAGGGTCAAAGCAGGATAAAGAATTTGTTGGAGCTCTTATCACTGCGGTGCGGGATACTCAAAAACTTGAGGATTTGGCGGAGGCATCAGACATGCCGGTCCCTTTTGGGTTCCGCAAGCCACCCCGAACCGCAAAAGGGTTTCCTTGTGTTCCGTATCTGGACGACTTGTTATACAAGGAATGGGATCGGCCGCAGAAAGCTTTTACAGTACTTTGCGGTCCGTTACCCTTTTGGGGAGGATTTCCAAAAAAGTGGGTGTCTCCGTCAGTGGACCCCTCTGTGTCCAGGCTGAACAAAGCTACCACGTTGCCTGTGGAAGGGGCTCCCACCTTTAAGGACCCCGCAGACAGGAGAGCTGAGGCTGTGGCCCACTCGTTATTCACAGTGGTGGGGTCGGCAGTGAGACCGGTTTTGGCCGGGGCTCTGGTGTCACAGACTCTTACTGAACGGGCTAAGTCCCTGGTGCAGGAGCTGGAGGCGCAGAAAGCTTCGGAGACCTGCGTTGACCTGGCCGACCAGTTGGTCCAAGGTCTAAAATGTGTATGCGAGTCAGCCCTGGATACGCTTCCCTTGCTTTCCAGGGCCTCCGCCAACGCGGTGGACCCTCCCGTGTCCAGATTGAGCAAAGCCACGACGTTGCCTGTGGAAGGGGCTCCCGCAGACAGGAGAGTGGGGGCTGTGGCCCGCTCCATGTTCACAGTAGTGGGTTCGGCAGTAAGACCGGTTTTGGCCGGGACTCTGGTGTCGCAGACACTTACCGAATGGGCAAAGTTCTTGCTGTAGGCGCAGAATGCTTCCGAGACCTGTGTGGACCTGGCTGAACAGTTGGTCAAGTTTGTCTGTGAGTCGGCCCTGGATACGCTCCCTTTGCTCTCCAGGGCCTCCGCGGTGGTACTACACCGCCTTGTGTGGCTGAAGTGTTGGTCTGCGGACCAGTCCTCTAAGAAGTCCCTGGTGGACTTACCCTTTAAGGGTGAACAGCTTTTTGGGGCTTCCCTGGATGATATCATAAAGGATGCCACAGGCGGTAAGAGCACTCTGCTCCCGCAGTCTGGGAAGGGAGAGGAGCCTCGCCGTAGGCAAGGGCCCTCATTTACTACCCCCAAGCGGTCTTTTAGCTCGCCAAGTGCGACAGGAAAACATTTTCAGGGTGCTAAGACGTCCACTGAAGGACAAAAGCACACCTGGTACCGCAAGCCCAACAAGCCTGCGGACAAGCCTGCCTCCGCCTGAAGGTTTGCCCCCGCCCACAACGCGGGTGGGGGGGTGGATTCGCAAATTCACAGCTCGGTGGAGGTCTTTTCTTTCCGACCGTTGGGTTTGCAAAGTAGTTTTCTCAGGGTACAAGATAGAATTTCTCTCTTGTCCGCCAAACAGATTTTTTCCCTCCAACCTCCGGCTTCCTCCGGGTCGCCTGAAGGATCTGTCAGGGGCTGTCCAGGATCTGCTGGTCAGAGGAGTGATTGTGCCGGTTCCCTCACAGGAACGCTTTCAGGGGTTTTACTCCAATCTGTTTGTAATCCCCAAAAAGGATGGGGTCCGTCCAGTCCTGGACCTCAAGGCCCTCAATTGCTTTGTCAAAGTACAAAAGTTCAGGATGAAGTCGATACGCTCAGTAATAGCAGCGCTCCATCAGGGGGATTTCCTAGCGTCCTTGGACATCAAGGACGCGTACCTGCATATCCCCATATGTGCAAAACACCAGAGATTTCTGCGTTTTGCGATCGGAGAGGACCACTTTCAATTTGTGGCCCTCCCGTTCGGCCTGGCCTCGGCACCTTGGGTCTTTACCAAGGTGCTAGCCCCGATTCCGTCCCTGCTGCGGCAGCGTGGGATCGCTATCGTGGGATACCTGGACGACCTTCCTCTGAGAGCTTTCTCAAGCTCAGAGTTAGAAGAGGACGTGTCTATCACCTGTCAGACCCTCCGGGATTTCGGTTGGCTACTGAATATACAGAAGTCAGTACTAGTACTGTCTCATCGGCTGGAGTATCTGGGGTTGGTCCTGGATTCTTCGGAGCCAAAAGTTTTCCTCCCACCAGAGAAGCGGCAGACTCTGCACTCTGCGGTGCAGCGGTTGGTGACCCAGAAATGGGTGTCGCTTCGCTTTTGCATGAGAGTACTGGGTCTGATGGTGGCCTCTTTCGAGGCAGTCCCGTATGCCCAATTCCACACTCGAGTGTTACAGAGGGAGATTCTGTCACGATAGAACAAGCTTCCTTCGTCTCTGGATTACCAGATTTGGGTGAGTCGACTGACCAAGTCCTCCCTAGTGTGGTGGCTGACATCTCCGGTACTCAGGAACGGAAAGTCGTTTATGCCCTGTCACTGGACAGTGATCACAACGGATGCCAGCCTCTCCGGCTGGGGGGGTGTCTGGGATGTCCAGTCAGCCCAGGGGCGTTGGACTCAGGAGTCCCGCCTTCCGATCAATGTACTGGAGCTCCGCGATCAAGCTCTGTCTCTCCAAGTGGTCTCTGGGCCTACAAGGCCGACCGTTCAGAATCTAGTCCGACAACGCCACGGCGGTGGCATACGTCAATCATCAGGGTGGCACACGAAGCTTGGCGGCGGCGACGGAAGTCGCGCACATCCTCCGGTGGGCCGAAGGCTACGTTCCAGCTCTGTCGGCGGTGTACATTCCGGGGGTGCTGAATTGGCAAGCCGACTATCTAAGTCGCCAAAAGCTGGACCAAGGAGAATGGTCGCTACACCCGAAGGTGTTTCAGACTCTGTGCTAGAAATGGGGCACTCCAGATGTGGACATTCTAGCGTCCCGTCTCAATCGGAAGGTGTCACGATTTGTGACCAGATCGAGGGACCCGTGGGCGGACGCATCAGACGCGCTGGTAGCGCCTTGGGGTCACTACCGCCTAATATACGCCTTCCCTCCCCTGCAGCTTCTTCCTCGCCTGCTACGCAGGGTGGAAGCCGAGGGGATACCTACAATCCTGATCGCCCCGGATTGGCCTTGGGGACGTCCCCAAGGTCAATGCTGCTGTGTCCGTCCATGAACGAAAGAGAAAATAGGATTTTTGTACTCACCGTAAAATCCATTTCTCTGAGTTCATGGACGGACACAGCACCCACCCCTCCTTTGTTTGTACTGCTTGTCTACGAACTGAGGCTGGATGCTTCCAGAGAGTGGGATGTACCCGGGGGACACGACCCCATGGGAGGTGCTGTACTGAAAAGTGTTTTTAACACTAAAAGTGCTGTTTTTTTTCTGCCTAGTCTCTCCTAGAGAAAAGGTACATAACCCTAAGGTCAATGCTGCTGTGTCCGTCCATGAACTCAGAGAAATGGATTTTACAGTGAGTACAAAAATCCTATTTTTGCCACGTTTACATGCCACTTTTAGCCACATTTTAATATTTTTCCCCCTAAATAATCAACAATTAAAAATGTCTGTAAACAAAATGCGACTAAATGCGAGTTACCACGTTTACAAGCTGTTAAAGGCATTTGGTGTTTCAAATGCCTCTGTACATTTGTCCTGAATGCATTTTTTTTGCTTTCCAAAAAATGCTTCTAAGCTCAACTGCCTAGAAGCTACTATATACCCCGTGTACATGTACTGATAAGATAACCTAGAGGAGAGTTCAGGGGCAGTGAAAAAAAACATCCCACTGCTCCTAAACATCCGTTTACCAGCAGCAGTGTACATAAAGCCTAAGTGTTTTTTAAACAGTTGCCGCCCGCCCACCGACGAAGGGACGGTATGGCTCTCATTCTAAGTGGACGTTGTATAACGACGCCCAGAACGGGCACGCAGTGCGTCGATCGGGGTCGCGCCCTGTTGCTAGGACATGGCATGACCCCGATCTCTGTCGCTCACATGTAAACAAGAAAGTGCCATGAATCGGCTCTCCTCGCCTCACACTGACAGAGTCTGAGGCGAGGAGTGCCGATCAGCAGCATCTCCTCACAGGGCAGACCTGGGCTGGTAATCATGGCACTGATCGTCAGTGCCCTGATAACAGGACAGCCCTAGCACTGCCATTCCGTGCCCATCAGCACTGCCAATCAGTGCCCATGAGTGAAACCAGTCAGTGCAGACTTTCCGTGCCCATCAGTGCCTGCTCATCAGTGCTTCCCATCAGTGCCTCCCATTAGTGCCCATCAGTACCACCTATCAGTGCCCACAAGTGCCGCATATTAGTGCTCATCAGTGCTGCATATTAGTGCCTCCTCATCAGTGCCTATCAGTGCCGCCTCATCAGCGCACATCCGTGAAGGAGAAAAATTACGTTTTTACAAAATTTACTGACAGAAAAACTTTTGTTTTTGTTTCAAAATTTTCAGGCTTCTTTCTTTTTTTTGTAAAAAATAAAAATCCCAGCAGTGATTAAATACCACCAAATTTATTTGGGTACAGTGTTGCATGACCGTGTAATTGTCATTTAAAGTGTGACAGTGCTGAAAAATGGCCTGAGCAGGAAGGGTATGAAAGTGCCCAGTATTGAGGAAGTTAAAGAAAAATGCAAAACTATTCAGAACCTTAGCAGAGGCACCAGGAATGTATTTATTTGATGATTTAAGCTGAAAGTTCAGTTGGGCTTTAATGAACACAACATAAGTTATGATTCATGTGTGTACACCTGGTCAAATGGGTGGCAACAAGAAGAAAGTATAGAATGTTTTTTAAATACAGTGGAGCCTTGGATTACGAGCATTATCGGTTCCAGGAGAATGCTCGTAATCCAAAGCAATTGCATATCAAAGCGAGTTTCCCCATAGAAGTTAATGGAAATTAAAATAATTTGTTCCGCATTGACTTCTATGGCATGCGATGCCTCATGTGGCCAGAGGTGGGGGCGAAGAGCCTTGGAAAGGCTCGGGGACAGCTTGTCTAAACTCGGAAAGGCTCGGGAATGGAGTATTTCCGAGTTTTTTTGAGTATTTCCGAACGACTCCGGCACCCCCCCCCCCCCCCAACCTCAGGCCAAATGCGGTACTGCACACCGCTGTGGCTTGAATCATGCTTGTTTTCCTAATAGGAAATCACCTCCTTAGCTCTATAGATGGGGTGGCCATCATTCTTATACCTCTTCTGATTGTGCTAACTGTAGATGCTGAGATAAAGCAAAGAGAGCTGTTTGAATATATTTACGTTACACAAACACACACACACACACACACACACACACACACACACAAAACAATAGTTATATTAAAGAACTTTGTGATAGTCAGTGAACATTGTTTCATGAGATACTCATGTAACCTGAGCTTTTTCTTTGTAGCTTCCACTAGGCCTCCCTATTGGCTGTACAGTAAATGGTTATGACTTTATAACTCCCATTATTCTTGTGATGCTGTTGCTGTTATTTTTAATAACAAATTTGGAAACATTTATGTTTTTATCAATTTTGATTTATTTTTAGAGGAAATTACAAAGGCAAATGAGAATGCTAAGAATGAAAATAAACAACTTAGATGTGATTTGGTAAGTATACAGTATAGCAATAAAAATTGGATTATAATTTCATGAAGTATCCTTAATTAATGATTTCAGTACATTTTCTTTTAACAGTTGTGATCTATTCTTGTTAATATTATATGGAAAAATGTAGTTTGATAAATACAGGCTAAATCCACTGCATTCAAATATCCACAATATAAATTCACATTGGAGTAAATTCCAGTCTCTGATTACTTCAGTAGTCATATGACTTTAGAAGAAGAAAACTACATTTGCATAACTGGTAACTGTGCCCTGCAAGTACCGGCTGTCAGTAGAGGGTTAGGAAGGAGAGGAATGGTTAGAGGAGCTTTGCCTCATACAAGAGGAGGAGGGAAGGTGATGAGGAGGAGGAGCTGTGTCTGCTATGCAGGGGGTGGAGGGAGAGGAGGAGCTGTGCTTGCCACAAAGACAGAGAAGAGCTGTGTGTGGTGGCAAAGTGGAGGAAGTAGGGGGTGAGCTTCCTCCAGGGCCACAATCGGGGGTACAACCAATACAACTGTGAGGGGCCCCGGGGTGAGTACAAAAAATCCTATTTTCTCTTCCGTTCATAGACGGACACAGCCTTTTTTGACATTAGTTTGTTTCTTTGGGTTATGCTTCTTCCTACCAGGAGAGTTTTGGCAGAATTTAACAGCACTTAAAGTTTTTAAACCTTTCCTTCGTACCGCTCCTCCCAGGGGGCGTGGTTCCCCCAGGCATAACCCACACCCTGCTCTAGGAGCCTCAGTTTTTTTCTGCCTAACGACAGGAGAGTCAAGCGCTCTCTGGAGTTCCTGTACTGAGTTTTTTTTCTGGCGATTTTTCTCGCTTTTATTTTTTTGTTCCTGCATTTTTGAATCCTACGATTCTTCTATCAACAGCCGACTGGGTAACCGGCTGGGTCCTCGACTCTTGTAGTCCCCCCATGTTCGGCCATCGAGCGTGTGCCGGCACTTAGCTCAGCCTTGGGATGTCCACGACAGGCCCCGTTGCTCCAGGGGCGGCCGGGGAACTTCGGTTCTAGGGCACACATATGACCGGTCTCTATGGCTGTGTCACAGTGTGTCTGGCCGACAGCCATGCCGTTTACGGATGTTGGTTCTGTCTGGGATACCTCCAGCCGGGTAGTCGCAGGACGGGTAAGTAGTGGCCCCTTACTCAGGTAAGTGGTCTGGCTGGTGTTTTCCCTGGGGAGGTCAACCGAGGGTCCGCCCTGCTTTCCTCTCTCCCCTTCCTCTCCCTCCTTCCCCTGACTGAGTGGTAGCTGTGAAGGGGGGCCTCCTGGGTTTTCTTTATTACCACCGGGGCCCATGTGTTGTTGGGGGACTGTGTTGTTACTCTGGGGGGTGCTGCTGTGTGCTGCTGTGTTGTATGAGGTGATTTTTACCTCAGACGGCGGCCATCTTGGAAATCTCTGTCTCTTGTGACAGTTTTAGTGCTGTGAAAAGCTGTGATTCTTCCCCTAGGTGACAGACACAGCACAGCCTCTGGTCTCTTGTGACAGTTTTAGTGCTGTGACACGCTGTGATTCTTCCCTGAGGTGACAGACACAGCACAGCCTCTGGTCTCTTGTGACAGTTTTAGTGCTGTGAAATGCTGTGATTCTTCCCTGAGGTGACAGACACAGCACAGCCTCTGGTCTCTTGTGATGATTCTTCCCTGAGGTGACAGACACATCACAGCCAGCACATCAGAGCACACCTCAGGTTTTCAGCTCTCTCTGCAGCTGGGTGGGGTGGTGAGTACCAGGGGCCCCCATACTCTGCAATAGCAGCAAGGAGGTGACCAGTGGGGGTTTTTGTCCTGCTTTGCAGGGTGGGTGACACGGTGCTGACACTATGGAACCTGAGCCAGGTCTCCCTATCCAGCCACGCCTGATTTAACCCTTAACGCCCTTTCCCCTGCCACATCTGTTATGTTGGCTGTCCTGGGTTTCTTGCCAGGTTTGAAGCAGCTAGTGTCCGGATGGGGGGTAAAAGGCGCCCCCTCCCTGAGCCTGCTTCTGGGGATGTCTGATGCAGAATTGCTATTTTCTGGTTCTGTTATGTCAGAGGTTGCGGGCTTAACCCACATGGATAGTGAGGATGACTCTGCTGCAGAGTCAGTTGCTGGCAAGGAATTTGTTGGAGCTCTTGTTTCTGCGGTGTGTGAAACTCTAAAAATTGAGGATGTGGCGGAGACACCAGCCGTGTCAGTACCTTTTGGATTCCGCAGGCCGCCACGCACCGCTCAAGTGTTTCCTTGTGTTCCTTATTTGGATATACGAGGAATGGGATGCACCGCAAAAAGTTTGTCAAAAAACTTTGCAACCCGTTACCCCCTTGAGGGGGACTTTTTAAAAAAAGTAGGTCTCTCCTCCGCCAGTGGACCCCCCTGTGTCAGGACTGAGCAGGGCCACCACGTGCCTGTGGAAGGGGCTCCTGCATTTCAGGATCCCGCTGATAGGAGAGTGGAGGCCGTGGCCCACTCCCTTTTCGCGGTGGTGGGTTCGGCGGTGAGGCCGGCTCTGGCCGGGGCCCTGGTGGCACAGGCCCCGACTGAATGGGCGAAGCTCCTGCTGCAGGAGCTGGAAGAGGGGGACGCTTCCGAGTCCTCTAGGGACCTGGCTGAACAATTGGTTCAGGGTCAGAAATTTCTCTGCGAGGCTGCCATGGATACGATCCGGGGCTTCCGTCTATGCAGTGGTTCTGCGCCGCCTTGTGTGGCTGAAGAGCCATGTGCAAGGACCCTCCTTGACTACCTCCGAGCGTTTTTTCACCCGCCCTGTGCGGTGGGGGTAGGTGCTTAAATGCTTAACAAGTCTGCGGACATACCTGCTTCCGCCTGAAGGTCTGCTCCCGCCCGTGTCTCGGGTGGGAGACTGGCTTCGCACATTCGTGGCTCGGTGGAGGTCTCTCCTCTCCGACCGTTGGGGTTGCGAAGTGGTTTCCTTGGGGTACAAGATTGAGTTTCTCTCTTGTCTGCCAAACAGTTTTTTTCCCTCCGGTTCGCCAGTTGGCTCTGTCAGGGGCTGTCCAGGATCTTCTGGTCAGGGGAGTGATTGTGCCAGTTCCCTCGTTGGAACGGTCTCAGGGGTTTTTACTCCATTCTGTTTGTGTCCCCACGGAGGATGGGGCCCGGGCCTCAAGTCCCTTGTTTGTTTTGTCAAGGTGCAAACGTTCAGGTGGTGTCGATTCGCTTGGTAATAGCGGCACTCCATCAGGGGGATATTCTGGCATCCTTGGATGTCATGAACGTGTACCGGCATGTTCGCATATCCTCTGTGCTTTGCGGTCGGGGGGGGGACCATTTTCAATTGGTGTCCTTCCTTTTCGGCCGGTTTTCGCCAAGGTGCTCGTCCCGATACTGGCCCGGCTGTGACAGCGGGGGTTGTTATCATGGGATGTCTGGACGACATTCTCCTACGAGCTTCTTCGAGCTCTGCATTGGTGGAGCCGTGTCTATCGCGTGTCAGGCTCTCCGAGAGTCCGGCTGGTTTCTGGATTGATTCCGTCTCGGGGACTGGAATACCTGGGACTAGTCCTGGATTCCGCCGGGGCGGGAGTGTTTTTCTCCTAACGTAAAAACTTCAGACTCTGCTATCTGCTGTGTTGCCGACCCAGAAACGGTCGTCTCTGCGATTCTGCAGGAAGGTTCTGGGTCTGTTGGTGGCCTCTTTCGAGGCGGTTCCGTATGTCCAATTCCACGCCAGGCTACTACGGAGGGAATTGCTGTCACAATGGGACTAGCTTCCGTCATCTCTGGATTACCAGATTCAATTAAATCATCTGATCGTGTCTCCCCTGGTGTGGTGGCTGGCGTTTCCAGTGCTTCGGGCCGGAAAGTCGTTTTTCTGCAGGCCACTGGACAGTGGTCACGATGGATGCCAGCCTCTCCAGTTGGGGAGGGGCGCTTGGGGCACCCAGTTAGCCCAGGGGCACTGGACTCAGGTGGAGTCCTGCCTACTGATCAACGTTCTGGAGCTCCGAGCAATCAAGCTTTGCCTTGCCAGGTGGTCCCTGGATCCACAGGGCCGACATGTCAGGATCCTGTCCGATGACGCCACGGCCGTGGCGTAGGTTGATCATCAGGGAGGCACACGGAGTTCTGTTGCAGCGACGGGGGTCGCGCACATCCTTTCGGTGGGCCGAAGGGTCCGTTCCGGCTCTATCGCCCGGGTACATTCCGGGAGTACAGAATTGGCTAACCGACCTCCTAAGTCGCACTACACTGGGCCAAGGAGAGTGGTCTCTCCACCCGCAGGTCTGTGCCGAAAGTGGGGCACTCCAGGCGTGGACCTTCTAGCGTCCCGTCTCTATCGGTAGGTGCCACGGTTCGTGGCCAGGTTTAAGGACCCGTGGGCGGACGCGTCAGGCGCGTTGGTGGCTCCTTGGGGTCACTATCGCCTAATTTACACCTTCCCTCCTCGGAAGCTTCTTCCTCGCCTGTTGCGCAGAGTGGAAGCCGAAGGGATTCCAACAATCCTGATCACCCCAGATTGGCCGCGCTGCTCCTGGTACGCGGACCTGGTGCGTCTGGTGGCCCCTTAGCGTCTTCCCCTGGGAGTTGATCTTCTGTTACAGGGTCCGATCTTCCACCCTGTCTCGCAGCCACCGGCTTTAGCGGCGTGGCTGTTGAGAGCCAGGGGCTGAAGGACCGAGGCCTATTGGGCTCAGTGGTCTCTACCGTGCTGCGTGCATGGAAGTCTACCTCACGTAGGATTTACCATCATACATGGAAGGCCTGCATCTCTGTGTGTGAGGAGATGAAATGGCACCCTCGTACATACGTGGTTCGGGCTCTCGCCTTAAGTACGGTTAGGAGCCAGGTTTCTGCTCTGGCTGTTTTTACTTGCAGCGACCCTTGGCGTCGCACTCCTGGGTGCGTACGTTGGGTCAGGGGGTCTGGCAGGTGGCCCCTCCGGTGCGCCCTCCATTTCCCCCATGGGACTTGAATTTAGTCCCTTCGGTGCTTCAGGATGTTCCCTTTGAGGACATTCGGGAGGTTTTTTGTTTATTGTCACAAAAGGTGATTTTATTTCTGGTAGCGATTACCTCGATCAGACGAGTGTCTGTCTGATATGGCGGCCTTGTCTTGCAAGGCTCCCTACTTGGTCATCCGTAAGGATGAGGTGGTGCTGCGGCCGCAGCCATTTTTTTTCCCTAAGGTCGTTTCGGCTCTTCACATTGATGGGGACATTGTTCTTCCATCCTTATGTCCTCGGCCGAAATGCCAGGAGGAGGCCACTTTGCATCCTCTGGATGTGGTTCGGGCCCTACGAGTGTACTTATATGTTACGGTTCCGTTCCGGAAGTCGGACTCACTGTTCGTGTCGGTGGCTGGCCCTACAAGAGTGCCTGGCGGTCTCGTCGGCCACCGTTCCTAGGTGGTTCAGACGGATTGTGCTTCAGGCCTATGCCCTAAAGGGGCGTGCGCCCCCCTTTCGGGTTATGGCGCATTCGACCAGGGCGATCGGGGCCTCTTGGGCTTTCCGGCATCATGCCTCTGTGTTACAGCAGTGTTAGGATGCATCATGGTCGTCGATCCACGCTTTTTTCAAAGTGGATGTGTGTGCATCTTCTGATGCCTCCTTCAGCCGCAGGTGTTACGGCGGCAGTTTGTTTGGAGTCTCTCCGTTGAGCAACTTTGGTTTTTGTTTGGGGTGTTACCTGGCTTGCTGTGTTATTTTTCCCACCCCTCAAATTTTTTTTTTTTTATAAATTCTTTATTTTTCATTTTTCCTCATTTCACAATTCCACAAGAACAGGGATGTTATCATATCAGAAAACAAAAGCCAACAATCAAACCACTATACGTTGTACTTGTTCCTGACCTATCTCTAAACTTAACTGCTTCTAACACATATACTACCATATAGATCCAAAACTAATTCCTCGCTCTTCTTATTTCCTATTCCCCCGGGACATTTAACCTGTCCTCTCTCTGTTTAAGAAATTGAGAAACCCAGTCTCCCCCTCACCCACCCCAACGTCCGGACCCCTTGTCCAAAAACCTTCCCGAGCCCGGACAAAAAAAAAAAAAAAGAAGAGAAAAAAAAAAAACACAATAATTTCAGTTCCTCCCTCTCCCCCCCCCCTACTCCCCTCGTTCCCTATAACTATCATAGGGAGCCCATATCTCCCTATACTTCCCCTCCTGTTCCCTCAAAGCCATCGTGAGATTTTCCATACATTGGATTTCCCTGATTTTTTCATGCCATTGAGGTCTACTTGGTGAGCACATGCTCTTCCATAAAGCTGGAATGCAAGCTCTAGCTGTTATTAGTAAATGTCTTACCAAAGATTTTTTATAATTTACTACTGATATCGGGATGTCTAACAACAGGTAGACCGCTGGATTCTCTCCAAGAGACATTTCAGTTATCTCTTCTATTTCCTCTGACACCATCCTCCAGAATTCTTTCACTCCTTCACAGTTCCAAAAAATATGTATCAGAGTTCCTTCTTCTTTTAGACATCGCCAACAAAGATTTGACGTTTGTGGAAAAATTTGGTTTAAAACTTCCGGGGTCTTATACCACCTACTCAGGATCTTATATCCTCCCTCCTGGTATTTGGATGCTAGAGAGGCTTTATGATTGAACTCAAAAAATTTTCCCTTCTGGTTCTCTGTAAAAGTTACCCCTAGGTCTCTCTCCCAAGTATGTATAAAGCCTATTTCTTGTGGAGCTTTAAGTTCATTTACCAGGGAGTAAAATATTGATAACGAATGTCTCACCGCTTCTCCCTTGAGACACAATTTCTCAAATTCCGACAAACTCGTCCTCACTGTTGTCTGGCTCTGTATTGATTGCAGGAAACCCCTTAGCTGTCTTCGCCTGAATGGTTCTAAAACCTCTGCTAATTCACTTTCAATTTCCTCCCATGTCATTACCCGATTTTCCTTCTGGAAGTGAATCAATCTAGTTTTGCCTTGTCTTTTTAAATTCTCGAACCCTGGGTCGTTTACACCTGGCATAAATGCCGGGTTTCCCAGGACCGGAGTCAGAGGATTTGCTTCTGTTTCATCATTTGATTTTCTAAATACTTTTTTCACCACTTTAATTGTCGTCCCTATTGTTGGGTGCTTTTTAACTGATTGTGGTAGAATGGATCTAGAAAGCCAAATTAGTCCTTCCAACGGTATTTCTATCATTGCCTGTTCTAAGAGGATCCATGGTTTGATCTTTGGAGTAACACACCAATCAAGAACTCTTGACAAATGTACAGCCTCATAGTATGCGAGTGGGTCTGGAAAACCTATGCCCCCTTTTTCTTTAGGTAAAGTTAAGATATCTCTCCTGACTCTGGCTGGTTTCCCTGCCCATATAAATCCCGCAAACTTCGTTCTAATCTCTTTCAGGAACCCTTGAGGTATACTGGTAGGGAGTGTCTGTAATAGATATAATATCCTAGGCATTGCATTCATCTTTATAATATTGACCCTGCCAAACCAGGTAAAAACCTCCTTATCCCATTTCAGTAAATCACGTTTTATTTGCCTTGTCAACGGTGCTAAATTTAGCTCTAAGATTCTATTTAGTTTCTTCGGGATTTTAGTCCCCAGATATCCTATATGAGAATCTGTCCATTTCAATGGAAAAGAAGCGGCTAATTGTCGTTGTTGTACCACATTCATCTCCACCCCCATTGCCTCCGACTTGTCATAGTTTACTTTAAAATTTGAGAGCGCGCCATATTTAGCAATCTCAGCCAGCAATGGGGGAAGAGATAAAATAGGTTCCGTAAGAGAAAACATCAAATCATCCGCAAAAGCAGCTAATTTGTATACTCCTCCCTTTACACAGATACCTCTGATATCGGTATTCAGCCTTATCGTCCTCAAAAAGGGTTCAAGTGTCAAAATAAAAATAATTGGTGACAGAGGACAGCCTTGCCGCGTCCCATTCCGTATCTCAAAGGGTTCCGACATAGTCTCGTTTATCTTTATTCTAGCTTTCGGCTGTGAATATAGGCTCATAACCCATCTTTGCATCCCCTCCCCCAAACCGATATATTTTATAATTGCTTTTAAGAATTTCCAGTTGACCCTATCAAACGCTTTTTCAGCGTCGGTAGATACCAGAACTAGTGCTTTCTTAGATACCTGGGAGAGATGGATCGCGTTAATCACCCGCATCGTATTTTCCCTGCCTTCCCTTCCTGGGGTAAATCCCACCTGATCTTGGTGTATCAAATCAGGGATATGTGGTAATATTCTATTTGCTAGAATTTTTGTAAAGATCTTCAAGTCAACGTTTAATAGCGATATAGGGCGATAATTGGAACATAGTGTTAAATCTTTTCCCTCCTTAGGTATAACCGCTATATGTGCCATAAGGGCTTCATCCGGTATCCCCTGTCCTTCTCTTATCGCGTTATATGCTTTTAGAAATCTTGGCATGAGTTTTTCTGCATAGGTCCGATAGTAAAAAAGGGTAAACCCGTCGGGGCCGGGGGCTTTACCTGTTTTTAGCAATTTAAGGGTATTTGTGAATTCCTCAGCCGTAATCGGCCCTTCCATATCTCTCCCAATTTCCTCTGCTAATTTCGGCATTCCCGCCTTCTCTATATATTCCTTTATCTTCTCCTCCTGCCTACTCATCTTTCCTGTGTCCCTCTCTTCTTTTAGTTGATATAAATTCGTATAATAGTTTTTAAATACTTTTGCAATTTCTTGTGAGGATTTCACTATCCTATCTCCTGTTGTTTTGATGCCATCTATATGATTTTGGGTCCTCGTTTCTCTTAATGCCCTCGCTAGCATTCTACTCGGCTTATTACCATATTCATAGAAGGCACGTTTACATCTTTTTAGTGAGGCTTTTGCATTGTCTGTTAGTAACAGATTCAGTTCATCTCGCGTCTGCCTCAACTTCTCCTCAATCTGAATTGCCAACGTTTTTTTATGTACATTTTCTAATTTACGAATTTCTCCCAGTAATGTTTCTATCTGTCTCCCTATCCCACGTTTCCTTTGTGTTCCCATTGAAATTAAAATCCCTCTCATAAAGCATTTATGCGTTTCCCAAATACAACTAGGCGACACCTCTCCCACCTCATTATCAGAAAAGAACCCTTCCATTTCCTGAACCATTTTTTCCTCATACTCTGGGTCTTTCAGAAGGGACTCGTTGATTTTCCAGTGCCACTCGCGAGCTACGGGTTCTCCCCATTCCAGTATACAATTTGTCGGTGAGTGATCAGAAATTGTAAATGATCCAATGGAGGCCTCCACAATATTCTGTAAAATATTCTGTGATACAAATATATAGTCTATTCGGGAATATGTTTTATGTTTGGCTGAAAAAAAAGTGTAGTCTCTCTCATGGGTATGACTAGTCCTCCAGCTATCTACCACCTGTATCTTCTGTAGCAGACTCTTTGCTTTACTTAATTTGCTATATGATAGGTGTGATGCTCCCTTAGATGTATCTAGGATAGGATCTAGGGCCATATTCAAATCCCCTGCCAGTATGATTCTTCCTTCTGCATTCAACTGAATCACATTAATGTATTTCTCCAACGCTGCAATCTGTCCTTCATTAGGCATATAAACGTTAACCAGAGTTACTTTCTGGTCGTTTAGATATCCTTTTACTATAAGTAGACGCCCTTCCTCATCCTGAATTACCTTTAGTTCTTTCCATATAATCGTCTTTGATAGCATAATTGCCACCCCCTTCGTCTTTGTTGTCGATGAGGAACTCTGATAGACAATTGGAAATCTATGATTGCCCAGTTTTGGGTTTTTATTTTTCTTAAAATGAGTCTCTTGGAGAAAAACGACCTGTGTCTTTAGTCTCCATAATTCTGCTAACAATTTAGATCTTTTCTCAGGGTTGTTTAACCCTTTTACATTATAAGACATCAAATTGATCTTAGCCATTTTAGAATCTCAATCACGTGGCTCCTTGGGAAACTAATAGAGGTGCCCAATGAGGAGATAAAGGGCTAAAGATAGGGGAATCCCCCCCAAAAGAGGGAGAAAAGACGGGCGAGAGAGGAGAGAGGGAGAAAAGACGAGAGAGAGGAAAGGGAAAAAAAAAAGAAAAAAATATATATTTTCTCTAGTCCTTCAATCCGGTTGATCCCCTAGGATCCCAGAGAGGACAAACAAAAAAAGAAAAAAAAAAAAAAAATTAAGCGTCTCCGACTTCCCTCCACACGGAGGAGAGGCGCTTTAGTGGGCTAAGGTGTGTGAGCACCGAGGAGAGTCACGCCCTATTATAAGTCCGGGTGCGCTTCCCTGAGTTACCCCTTTCAATCCCCTTTTCCCCTCCACCCCCCAATTCTAGTCGAGCACACGAAAAATTAGATATCCCCCCCCCCATCATAAAGACCTTACCGCTTAGACATATTCAGTCGTATACATATACTATATAAGCACATTTAGACATATAAATCTCTGTCTACCTGTCTAACTGTCTACCATTTAGAGGTAAAAATTTCTTTTTTTTTGTCTTCTTTTTTTTTTTTCACCTTTTAAACCCCTATTATCATGTTACCACCAACGTACTTCTGAGCTCCCCCCTCTCCACTCTCTCTCTCCTAACCTCCTAACTATTAACATCTTAACTCTTTATGTCTGCTCCCCCCTCTTGTGTCCCCACCAAGAAAGGAAAAAAAAAAGAGGGAGAGAAAAAAAAAAAAAAAAAAAAGGTTCTATTCCCCTTTCCCTTACCCTTGCCTATTCCTTCTTCCTTGGTTTTCCTATTAGGTCATCTTATTAGGCCCCCGTTATCCCCAAAACTCGCTCACCCACTCTTACCCTCCCCACCTACCCCTATACCATCTTCCCTTACCCCTTGCCCCTCCCTCCCACCTCTATGTCCTATTCCAAAAAAGTATCATGGCCTATTGGCCTTTAGTGTTTCAAAGTGTGTAAATGTAAATGTGTCAGCCTTTTATTGTGACTCCTCTAATCCCCCCTAACCCTCTTATCTATCACCCCAAAAAAAAGAAAGAAAAATCCCCCCCCCCTTCTTCAATTCTTAATTTCCCCACATCCCTAGTCTCCCCTAATAGTGAACCACCTTATACCTTTGCCCATCCCATCCATCCCCTCCCCCTATTATAGACTCAGTGTGTCTTATATTATACCTTCCCTGATCCTTAAATCAAACGGATCTAGGGCTCTAGTGACATAGTGACTTAGTGAAACCCCCCCCCCAAAAAAAAAAAAAAAAACATTCTCCTCAAAACGCCCCCCCCCTTTTTTTTAAGACAACCCCCCCTCCCTGTCCCTCCCCTCACGAACCCCCCCCCTAACCCCCCCCAAAAAAAAAAAAAAAAGAGCGTGGCTGGAGATGCTGGCCTACTAGCCCACCTATGTTTCTGGGTCTTTCCTCTGTCATTTTCCTAGTGCTCTATTTGGCCCATAATAGACCCACCTCAGGGAAGAGGAGCAAAGGGAGCATCTGTAAATTTATACACATATATACACATATGAGCGGGACGATAAAGCCCCGCCCCTCAGAAATATTCCACTCTTAACTTATAGCCTTCCCCACATGGGGATAGTACCTTCCCTCCAAAACCAAGTCCGAGTGTTCTCCAAAGAAAAAAAAAAAAAAAGACCTCCAACGAGAAAAACAGTCGGATATGGGTATGAACCTCAAGAATCACCATAAAAATACTCTCCAGAAGGCCTCCACCCAAGTGGATCGGGTAGAGACAAAGAGAGAGAGAGTACAACAAAAAAAAAAAAAAAATGAAAAAAGGGGAGAAAAAAACAAATAAAAATACACATTCCCCTGGGAGGGGCCATCTTCCATAAGTCTCTCCATCTCCTCTTTCTCTTCAGAATTGGGGTGGGGAACTCCCCCATGTCCTCTACAGTCTTACCCCTTTTAACCTTCCCTCACCACAGTTTATCTAGGCTCTCTTTCAGCTGTGACTGGCAGCTCTAACCAGTTAGGGACTGCTATTGGTGTTGACCCCAAAAATTCAAAAAGCGCTGGGAGCTGGGACGGCTCTCTTAGATTAAAATTCCTTCCTTCTTTTTTCACATTAACGGCCAACGGAAACCCCCATCTGTATATGGCTCCTTGACCGCGTATATGTTCTAGTAGGGGCCTTAACAAGCGCCGTCGGGCTTTAGTTTGCCAACACAAATCCGGAAATATTTGTATATTCGCCCCCTCCCAGATCACCGGTCCTTCTTTCCATGCTTCCCTGAGAATTTCTTCTTTTTCTCTATAAAAATGTATACGACATAACACATCACGAGGGTTAGTCTGGTCTGGATTCCTTGTTGTTGGGACCTTATGGACCCTGTCTAGCTCCAGGGGGGAGCCTGAGCTTTTTTTTAGAATTTTATTAAAGATAGCCAAAGCAGCTTCCCTTAACGCCGCCCCCTCACAACTTTCTGGTATTCCTTTTATGCGCACATTATTCCTTCTACTTCTGTTATCTGCCTCTTCAGCATTTAACTGCAATCTGACCAGCTGCTGTTGCTGTTTCTCACACTTTTCTTCTAGTACCCCCAATCTGAAGTCCACGACCACTTGTTGCTCCTCCAATATGCCCACTTTTTGCTCCCCCACCCCCACTTTTATCCGGACTTCTTCCAACTCTTCTTTCCAAGTATTCGTCATTAGCGTTAACATTTTCTGGATATCGTCTCTGGTTGGGAGAGCCTGAATAAGCCTGCTTAACTGGCGCATATCAGGTATCAGCTCTGATTCAAATGTATCCCCCGTATCGGGCATACTCTGTGCGTTCTGTATGCTAGACTGCATAACTTCTTCTGATATATGTTCACTCTCTTTAGAACTTAATATTTCACCACTTGTTGCACCCTTCTCACTCTGGTTTAGAGGTGGGGATGGTGCAGGGGATATAGGGGTTGTAGACATTAGTGCTACTATAGATGGTGTCTTTGTACACTCTCTGGACCCCTTATTCATATCCCCCGCTATATTGTCAGCTATTTCCAGCAAAGCAGACCGTAACAGTATGGGTGTTTCAAAAGTACCTTTATTCCACGCCGTTGCTTCTGAGGCCACCTCCGTCCACCCCTCCGCTGGGGGTCTCTCAGTCTCACCTATGTAGCGTAAATCACCTGTATTGTTCACCGCTTTGACCACCGGGGTAGCTGGACTAAGGACTGGGTCTGAAGCAGTTACCAACTCCTCACCAGCAATCAACTGTTGTCCTTTTATCACCGGCAAGTCTGATACAGATACAGGTGTATTCTGAATCACAGTTACAGCTACAGCTTTAAGGGGACTTTCAGATAGTGATTCCCTCCTCAGAACCCTGCTTCCGACGGCTTCCTCCTGCTGCTCAGCCCCCCTCCTCACCGTCATGTAGCGTGTGATGTATGAGTGGCAGGGGGCTTGAACACCTCCTACGCGTCTTCCTTGGCTCTTTCCCCGCCGCGACATCAGCTGTCTGGAGCCTTTGTCAGGTACTGCGCTCTCCACCCGCTCACCGCAGATTTTCGATGGGGGTATCGGAACCGTCGGTCAGGTGCTGCGCTCTCCCCCCCCGCTCACCGCAGACTTTCGATGGGGGTAGAGGGGTCCCGGAACCGTCGATCTCCTGCTTCAACGCACCACGGACTCAGAGCTCTCCTCACTAGCGTGCGTTCACTCCTCCATGCTCACACCACCGTCCCGGAAACGGAAGTGCTCTCAAATTTTTTTGACACTGCTTGGGGACGTCCTTAATTGTAAAGAAGGCTGTGTCCGTCTATGAACGGAAGCGAAAATAGTATTTTTGTACTCACCGTAAAATCCATTTCTCTGAGTTCATAGACGGACACAGCACCCACCCCTCCTTGGTTTGTACTGCTTGTTACGGACTGAGGCTCCTAGAGCAGGGTGTGGGTTATGCCTGGGGAGCCACACCCCCTGGGAGGAGCGGCACGAAGGAAAGGTTTTAACACTTTAAGTGCCGTTAAATTCTGCCTAAACTCTCCTGGTAGGAAGAAGCATAACCCAAAGAAACAAACTAATGTCAAAGAAGGCTGTGTCCGTCTATGAACTCAGAGAAATGGATTTTACAGTGAGTACAAAAATCCTATTTTTTTTCCTTCATTGATGTGCACTGATAGGCTGCACTGATGGGCACTGATGAGGCAGCACTGGTGGATACTGATAGGTGGCACTCGTGGGTACTGATAGATGGGCACTAGGAGGCTGACCCAGAAGTGAAGTCAAACACATCACTTTTCCGGGTCAGCAACAAGGAGGGGAGGAGAGCAGACATGAGTCCGCTTTTCTCCCTACACTCTACCTGGCCGCAACCGCTATGTCAGTCTTAGGCCCGCGTGTGAGGGCCCGAACCAGGTGTGTGTGGAAGCAATCAGCTGCAGCCCAAATGCTTCCACCTGACAGGCAGGAGTCTGCTTGTCAGTTTTTCACCCAATCCTGTGTAAAACCCCCCGCTGTCGGGTCCATACGATGTATGGGCCTGGTAGCGAAAACATTAAAATCTTTGTACAAGTGGTCCCTTTGTGGCTACCCCCATTCATTCCCCTGTGACTCTGTGAGATCTGAATCTGCTTCTCTCTGTGTTCCAAAAACTGCCGTTGAATCAAATATAGACCCTCCTTTCTCTACTCTCACCATTAGGTAGTACAACAGGTGTACCATGTAGTCATTCCCTTTGCAAAGCGAGTGTCTGAACTGACAGTTAATGCTAGGACTTTCTTCCTGCCCAAAGCAGTTGCCTTTCACCTCAACCTTGACAGTTCTAATATCCTTCTGTCATTTTCCTGTTTACCCAAAATAAATCTACATTCATTGTCTTGATGTGGTTCGGGCTGTGATCTACCTCTCAACTACTGATACTTTTTAAAGACTGTTTCTCTTTTTGCTCTGGTTTCTTATTTTAACAAAGTGGCTCAGGTACAACTTCTTTTTCCCTCAATATACTCCAAGAGAGGGAGTTTATATTACAAGCTTAAGGACCGCCCCACGTACATATACTGCGGCAGGACAGCCCTTAAGCGCAAAATTACACACCTGTACGTGATTTCTTTCTTTGGGCCTTGAGCGTACACGTAGACCGCTTCTGCTATGATTGGACACAGTGGGAGCTAATCAACTTGTTTTCTGCCAGAACATGCCATTCGTTCTCATGTAAACAACAAGGCAGATCGCAGCTCTGTCAGAGGGAACACAGATCTCTGTCTTCACTCAGTCAAAGCACCAGGGAGACACACATTTCAAAAGCACTCCCAGGAAACACATTTAACCCTTTCTGGTACAATGTTTTTATTGAAATATGAAAAAGGGGAAACAGATAACAAATTCCCTCGCAGGGGATATGGACATGAAACATCGAGAAGTACACGTAAAAGTACATGGGCGGAAATAATAATAAAAAAGCAAAAAACAAAAAAAGGAAAATAAAGGGGGGACCAGAAAAACACGCTCAACAGTGGGGGGAGGTGTAGAACAGAGCAGCGAGTAAGAGGCCCAGAAACACACATTTATCCCTTTCATTGCCCTTGATGTTAACCCTTTCCCTGCCAGTGTCATTAGTACAGTGACAGTGCATTTTTTCAGCACTGATCAATGTATTGGTGTCACTGGTCCCCATAAAGTGTCACTTGGTGTCAATTTTGTCGGCCGCAATGTCAGTCCCGCTAAAAATTGCTGATTACCGCCATTACTAGTAAAAAAAAAAAATCCATAGATCGATCACATAGTTTGTAGACGCAATAACTTTTGTGCAAACCAATCAATATACACTTATTATTTTTTTCCATTGGATATGTTTTATAGCAGAAAAAATAAAAACCACGGAGGTGATCAAATGCCCCAAAAGAAAGCTCTACTTGTGGGGAAAAAAGGACATCAATTTTATTTGGGTACAGTGTTGCACGACAGTTGGCCCAGTATATATATATATGTATATCTGTGTGTATGACTGTGTGTCCCAAGCGTGTCGAGATCCTACGGGGTAAAATGACATCACCAGCCAAGCAGACACTGGCTGGAAAATAGCGCCTAGAGGCGATTCAGTTCGCATGTGTAGCGCTGTACAATTCATTCATTAATTCAATTGTCAGTTAAAGCAACACAGAGCAGTATGACAAAAAATGACCTGGTCAGGAAGGGGGGTGAACTTTTCAGAACAGAAGTGGTTAAGTACAAAAATACAATTTTGTACACTGATGAAAGAAAAAAGCCAAAGTGAAAGCAGAAAGTGATTTACTGTATATTAATTACAATAAAATAACAGAAAAACTGCATAAATGTACACTGCCTTTAATATGCCTCATCTAAATCACTACTGGTACAGTCAATTATTTATCAAAGTCAAATAATTAGCTAGGACTAAAGCAGATTTAAAGAACATTACACAACTGTGGATACATTTACAGTGCACCTAATCTAGCTAGCTACCACAATCCCATAGTAAAGTTGCTGCTGGCTTTACAAACAGTGCGGGTTATTTACAGCAAATCCACTTTGCACTACAAGTGCAAAGTGCATTTGAAATTGCACTGAAAGTGCACTTGGAAGTGCAGTCGCTGTAGATCCAAGGGGGACATGCAGGGAAAATAAATGTAGCGCCCTGCTCCCAAAATGACTGGGCGCTATGTTAAATTTAGCGGGTGTCTGAGCGATAATGTGGCTCAGACTGTATGATTTATTCTGAATTAACCTCTGTCCTGGCAGTGGCTGTGCCTGATAGCATTTTCCCACTGTTGCCTGTAGGTGGCAATACTCCCACAGGTCAGTGTTGGAACACGGGCAAGCCATAGGTCATTGACTGTCTTTTCTCGGGAGCAGCCCAGCCCAGCAGCCCCACTATACATGCCGAGAAGGGATACTTAAAGGGCAGTTGCCATGTTTTGGGGTCCTTCGCCTCGTGGCCCTCCGGACGCAAGGTATGTGTCGTGTGTTTTCCAGCCCGGGACCACGTTGACCCGAGGCTGCATCTTTGCTAGTAGGCCCAGTTATGCTGGCTGGGGCCTACAAATCAAGAGGGATCTTAAGCTCTCCATCTAAGTGAAGGAAGCTACTCTTAATGAAGGAAACGGGGGGAGGACCTCCCCCGGATGAGACCAAGCGGAAGGCTTATGTCTCGGGATAGGCCTGGTGACTTTATTAAGGAGGAATCCACACCTCAAGTTGTCCTACAGTTCGCCAGGTTGGCTTAAAGGCTCTTTAACTGTACGGCTGGAAGTTCGGGTTTTACATCCTGTGGCAGAGGATTCCGGACTATTCAATTTGTTCTCAATCAGTTTGAGGCAGAGACTGTTAGTGAACTGGTTCGTGCATCATTCTGGCTGCTAGGCCGGGTGAGCAATACCCACTCAGCAGGGAGTGGTGAATGACTTTGGAGTTTAGGGGTTTTTCTCCAGTGATCTGTACCGTGTACCTGAACCTTTCCTACCCCTTCATCCTTCTACCTTCTTCACAAGTTTTGAGCAAAAAGAAAATAAAACTTGACGGAGGTTTTACATCTTGTGTGGACATTGGAATTTCTTTCAGACTTTCTTCCCTTAGATGACGAATGTTGAGGTAACGTGCAGGCCCAAAACTAACCAGCAGCTTCTACAGGGGTAGTGCTACATGTGGGGGCTTGTCCGGGATTTCTGCCGTTAGCTCTCGCAAATGGACTACACATGTCTTTGCTTTATTGGAAGTCTGCCATCAAGAAGGTGTTGGACTCTGTTCTAAAGAACAAACTAGGGGTTAAGGATACAGATCGCTCTGCTGGCTGCGTAGGCCGTGGGTGGAGTCAGAAGAGAAAAACCCGCGAGCTACGTTCTGAAAATAACAAAAAAAGGGGAGGAGTCCCCGCCCACTGCGTGAGACGCGTGAGTGTATTTGGTGCCAAAGACCATGAGCTGCTAGATCAAGCAAGGAGATTGATGAGCAGTATGTCGCTACTTTCGTGGGCACCATCCGTGCCGGGACCTAGAATGCTTTCAATGTCCACCACTATGGCTGCCACTCTGTCCCGAGCCCTGCCAATGGACACATGGATCCGATTGAGGCCACGAGGACGCTTCGCCTTGTAAACGAGCCAAGATGTGGAGGCTCTGGGCATGCTGTGCCCTGGATGCGAAGGACTGGCCGTGCAGTTGTGTCCATTTGCCCGATGTATATCCTGCGGGGAACAACCCACCATGCCACCTCTCTCCTATCGGGTAGACTGGAACACAGGTACCGCTTATTTGGAAAATGTTGCCTTTGCCCCTGCGGTTCAACCTGTGCACACCGCGTCTGCTGCAACAAGTGTATCCAGGAGAGATGTTGCTGTCATCACAAAATCATCAGCGAACATTGCAGCTGACACCACGACCACAGCTACAGCATTTGCCACCGTCCCACCTGTGAGGCGGAAGGTGGGGTATGTGAAGGCTTCCTGCGGCCACAGTCGAGGCCTACCTCAGCGCCTACCAGAACCGGACCCCGTGAGTGGTGATACCCCCGGGAAGTCCACGTCAGGAACCGGTAAGGAGATTGGGGAAAAAGTTATTGGGACTATTCGCACTTATTTGCCGGCTGAAGAATGGGAAGACTCAAAATTAGACTCTCTGTCTGATATCGGTGATGACGACCTGTTCGAGACCATGTCTCAAGAGTTGTAATGGAGTAACAGAAGGTGTGTTACCCCGACACGTAGTTTTTCAGAGGAGACACCTATGGACTCTGGGGAGACAACACCTCGGGTGGAATCTCCAGATATCGGTGGGGTAATTTTGCCTGGTGAAGAGACTGCCTAAACTTACTGAGCCCACAATTAAGTCTCCAAACCCCTGTGTGTTACCTGGGAGGGGAGGCTCCCGACCGCTGCCCAGGCTCGCCCGCCTACAACGAGTGTTAATAAAAAGGGTAGCCACAGAGTACGGCCTGGAATTCCAGTACGTGCCAAAGGAAATAATGCAGGAGATTGAGGCCAACAGGGAGACATGGTACGGTGAAGCCATTTGGGACTACCTGCAGGTGCCAAAGCCATTCAGAAAGTTGGACTATTCATTCATTATGGCTGAGCGCTTCAAAGAATGTCGGCTGTATTGGAGCTATGGCCGACACATTTATTCCAATCGGGTGGTGGTTTGCCAGCAAGGGAAGGATGACATTGTGTACTTCATTACCACCCTGGACAAGGAGGGAATGCCACTGACTTTGCTGGATGCCAGGTTTTACCTGTGATCACACAAGATGAACAATGCTCGCAGTTCATATTTTTTTTCCATCTTTGATCACTTGAGATGAAAGGACTCATGTGAGAGGAGATTGTTTTTTTTTCCTCTCCTCCCTCTCTTCTATTGAACTAAACAGACAATGGGGAAATTAGATAGTTAGAATCAGGGCTTGCTGAGGACATCGGGATCAAGATGTCATCTGTTTAAACCCCTGCTTTAAAGAAGTCTTTTGTGCTACCTCTGACACTAGGTGGCAGTGGTCAGTAGAGTAGAGAGAGACTTTCTAAGTTTAAAAATTAGTCTTTACAGTCAGGAAGGGAAGTTCCGCCTCCTCGGAGGTGCAGCTTTGCTTCCATTGAAGTGTTTAATGTAGATAAGTTATTTTGCTGTGTATGTCTTTGTGTTGCTTTTCAGGTAACCAGATCTTCTGTCAAGATTGCCGGAGAATGGGGAGGGCTAGACAGTTAGTGAAGGGTGGTAATGTACATATTGCTGTTACTTTATTAAAAAAAAGTCAATGTAAATGTCATATCTTTTTTCCTTTCTTCCTTTTCTTCCTCCCCCAGCCAAGTTTTTGGTTCAAGTACCAAATCCTCAGGCTTGAGGTTTTTTTTTCCCCTCAGGCACTGGGGACAGTGGCACGGATTCAGATACATTGGCGCATATTTATGCCGGCGTAGCGTATCTTTTTTACACTACTCCGGAGCAGCGCGAAGAGGCATGTACTGTATTCAGAAAGCCATTACTCATCAAGATGCGCCAGCGTAACGTATTTTCCACGGCGTAGGCCAGTGTAAGTGGGCGTCACCCCATGCAAATGATGGTGCAAACGTGTTGCAGTGGTTTACGTCGGGCGTATCTTAAACGGTGCATGCGCTGTGAGGTGGACGAATTGGCCGCACCCATCTGCGCATGCTCACAACTACGCCTGGCGTAACCCCTAAGATACGCCGGCCCACTGCCTACGCCCAGTGCATAAATACGCCCAGACATGCGCCCGTCAAGTGCAAAAGTACACAAGCATTTTTGGGTGCTAGTACTTTTGCATTTGGAGCCATATCTGCACCAGTAGTGACTACTAAGGATCGGAGGAAGAAAAATGTCAGCCTTGAGGAGAAGGCAATTATTATCGAGGGCCTCCAAGTACGGCGCTTGCCTCCATGGGGCACTGAGTGGCACGACCAGCAAGGTCCAGAAAGATGAGATCATGCTGGAGATTACGACGCAGGTGAATGCCCTTGGCGTGGAGGCTAGGACCCCCAGGGACATAACAAAAAAAATCGATGATCTGCGGCGTCTATTGAAAGAGAAGCTGTCCACGATCAGGAAGCATGCCAGGGGCACAGAAGGTGGACCAGCCACTAACATCACCCTCACTCCTGAGGAGCAGGTGATTGCCCGATGCCTGGAGAGGGAGCAGGTTGAGGGCCTGGAGGGCTATGAGTCAGTTGATCAGGCCTTGAGGACAGGTAAGTGTGTTTTATCTTCTCTCCGGTGTGTATCATGTGTGGGGGTGGAAGGGAACATGTGACAAGTGTGTGGGTCCACCAACATGTTAATGTTTTGTGTCATCCACAGATGTGCTGGAGGGAGCTGGGCCGTCGTCGGCTGCTGGGTGACCCACGCCATCGCTTGAGGAGAGTTCCCCCACCTCACCTCTAGAGGAAGTAGAGGAGGAGCACCTTTCTATGGAGGAAGGTTTCTACCTTATAAAGGAGACCCCCATACCAGGACCCTCCCAAACCTCCCCCCATTAGGGATAGCCCCTCAAGGGCCTCCTCCCCCCTCAGGGATAGCCCCTCAAGGGCCTCCCCCCCCCCTCAGGGATATCCCCTCAAGGGCCTCCCCATCCAGCTGGCCCCAAGCCTCTCCTGCCCCCAGGAAGGCTACCCGCAAAACCAGGGGTGATCCGGATGCCATGGAGGAGAATCTGGCGAGGAACCAGGCCAAGCAGATCTGCTATATGGGTGCTTTAGTGGGTGACCTGCACCGAGTGGCAGAGAGCCTGGCCTCCTCGGCCCAGACCCAGGCTGCCTGTACCTTGGCTGCCCAGCAGGCTGCTCAGACAACCTCCATCACTGACAGCCTGCAGGATGTGAGTGGAAACTGCACAGCTATTGTGACATGCCTGGGGGAGCTGCAGGCCACCACATCAGGCCTTGTTACAGAGGTCAGTCCAGACAAATACAGCTGCCATGCAGGTGGAGGGGAGGAGCCTGGCAGCGGCCGTACAGGCAGAGGGGAGGCAGACATGGCGCCACCAGCGCAACACCACCACCCGCCAGCTGCAGATGCAGGCGGAGACCAATAACTTTCTCCACTGAATTGCCCTGGCATTAGAGGGCAGGCAGCCAGCCAGGGAGAGACCGGCGGATGATCCTCCTGCAGATGCCCCTCCCCCCACCTGAGGCTCCCCCCAGGCAACTGAGGAGCCTTGGCACCAGACGCAGCCCACGACAGGGCAGATGAGTGCATTTTTCTCTTTTTCTTTTATGCTCACGTGATGAGTTTTATTTGTATTTGTTTATACTCAGGTGATGAGTTTTATTTTTATTTGTATACTCAGGATATGCATTTTATTTTTATTTGTATACTCAGGATATGAGTTTATTTATTTTTGAAAAGTATGCACACGGTGAGAAGTGCAGGCTACAGTGTGACTAGTGTGTGAATGTGGGGGTGACATACCTGCCAGTAAGGTGTCACCCTGGGTCATCGGGGAGAATTTATCCCCACGACTGTGTGAATGTGGTATGAATGGACAGCGACATAATTGGGGCCTTGGCGTTGCTGCTCCAAAGTCCTGCATGGACTTGGGCTAATCCAATGTGATGTGGATGTGGTGTGTGTGTGAGCTAAGGACCACAGTGGCGTGCATTGTCCGTGTGCCATGATGAATGTGTGTGTTTAACGTGCAAAGATGCGTTCCACGAGGCAACTCCTGACTGCTGTTCCTTCAGCAGACGGGGTAGCCTCGGTTGGGGGGGGGGACTGTCTGGTTCGGGGGTCAGGTCATCACGTATGTCAATCTCCAGGCCTTTTCTCATGGCGTGGTTGTGCAGCACGCAACATGCACCGATGATCTGGCACACAAAGTTTGGGAAATACAACAGGTACCCCCCGGACTTATCCAGGCATCGGAAACGGGACTTCAGGATGCTAAATGTGCGCTCCACCACTGCATGGGTACGTGTGTGTGCAGCATTGTAGTTTCCCTCTCCTCTGGTTTCGGGATTCCGGAATGGAGTCAGGAGATGGGGCCCAAGTGCATATGCAGAGTCACCTGGAAGGAAAAAGACAGGTGGATGTTAGTCGTGCATGTGCCCCTCGTAATGTCTGCATCATGGGGTCGGACATTCATGCCTGACTCCCATGTCACTCACTAACCAGCCAGCTGTCCCTGTACACATTCTGTTCGAATTCTGTGGGGATGTTGCTTTGACCGTATATGTAGCTGTTGTGGCTGGCCCCGGGGTGTTTGGCACGGACGTGCCATATGAGGCATTGGGCATCGGCTATCACCTGTACGTTGATGGAATGCCAATGCTTACGATCACAGTATATGTGCTCTGTGGCACGGGGGGCCGTAGTGCCACATGTGTGCAATCAATGGCCCCCACAGTGCGTGGGAATCTGGCAAATCTGTAGAAATCCTGCATTGCCTTCTGCCGCAGATGCTTATGGGTGGGTTTGATGATGTGGTGGGACATGCGTCTGAGGATTGCGGGGACAACCTGGTGCACGCATCTGCTCATTCTGGATTGTGACATCCCAGCCACGACTCCACTTGTACGTTGAAAAGATCCACTTGCAAGGAAATGCAGTGTTGCCAGTACCTTGACCAGTGGCTGCACTGCATGTACACGATGTGTCTGGCTGGTGATGTCATCATGCAGGGCTGTGGCTAATTCCAGGATGGCATCAGAGCTGAATCTGAAGATGCGATACACCTCCGAATCACCCATGCCAAAGACGTTCATGCGCGTGCGGTATATCCTCTCCCGTGCCCGTAGACGCAGTAGTGCTATGACCACGGCTGCCCCTGGCATGTTGGCAGACAGATGTGTTGTCCTGCAAGTGTAGTTGCTCAGCTCGTCCGTAACGGTGCTGCTGCAGCTGCTCTCCAGCTGACCTGTGCAAGTCTGGTGCAAATTTACCCCTGCTTTAAAAGGGGTTACTTTAGGCCGGGCGCATAGCCTGTGCCGGCCAAACGTACGTTTCTGAATCACCGTATCTCCCTCATTTACATATTTGAATAGGAAATCGATGGGAGCGCTAGATGCGTCCAGCGTAAATATGCGCCCACGATACGCCGGCGTAGGAAATTTACATCGGTCGGAAGAAGCCTATTTTCAGGCGTATCTAGTTTTCTGGGTACGGCGCACAGATACGACGGCGCAAATTTACACTTACGCGGCGTATATGGAGATACGTCGGCGTAAGTGCTTTCTGAATCCGGGCCAGTGTCTTTTTGCAGCAGGGGGAGTATGTAGCGCCCTGCTCCCAAAATGACTGGGTGCTATGTTAAATTTAGTGGGTGTCTGAGCGATAATGTGGCTCAGACTGTAAGATTTATTCTGAATTAGCCTCTGTCCTGGCAGTGGCTTTGCCTGATTGCATTTTCCCACTGTTGCCTGTAGGTGGCAATACTCCCACAGGTCAGTGTTGGAACACAGGTAAGCCATAGGTCATTGACGGTCTTTTCTCCGGAGCAGCTCAGTGGGAGTGGTGCCCGCTATGCATGCTGGGAAGGGATACTTAAGGGGCAGACGCCATGTTTTGGGGTCCTTCGCCTCGTGGCCCTCCTGGCGCGAGGTATGTGTCGTGTGATTTCCAGCCCCGGGACCACGTTGGCCCGAGGCTGCATCTTTGCTAGTAGGCCCAGTTATGCTGGCTGGGGCCTACAAATCAATAGGGATCCTAAGCTGTCCATCTAAGTGAAGGAAGCTACTCTTAGTGAAGGAAACAGGGGGAGGACCTGCCCTGGAGGAGACCAAGCGGAAGGCTTTTTTCTCGGGATAGGCCTGGTGACCTTATTAAGGAGGGATCTACAACTCAAATTGTCCTACAGTTCGCCAGGTTGGCTTAAAGGCTCTTTAACTGTATGGCTAGAAGTTTGGGTATTACATCCTGTGGCAGAGGGTTCCGGACTATTCCATTTGTTCTCAAACAGTCTGTGGCAGAGACTGTTAGCGAACTGGTTCGTGTATCATTCTGGCTGCTAGGCCAGGTGAGAGGGGTCAATCCGGGTGAGCAATATCCACTCAGGAGGGAGTGGTAATTGACTTTGGAGTTTAGGGGGTTTTTCTCCAGTGATCTGTACCGTGTACCTGAACCTTTCCTACCCCTTCATCCTTCTACCTCCTTCACAAGTTTTGAGCAAAAATAAAATAAAACCTGACAGAGGTTTTACATCTTCTGTGGACTTTCTTCCCCTGTTGAGGTAACGTGCAGGCCCAAAACTAACCACTAACCTATGGGGGTAGTGCTACACAAAAACAGCATTTTAGCTTGCACATGATTGGATGAAAAAAATCAGCAGAGCTTCCCCTCATTTCAGATCTACCCCTTGTACCCCTTGCACTTTGCACTTGTAGTGCAATGTGGATTTGCTTTTCAAATAACCCCCAGTGTCTTACTTAATGCATTTGCCTCTGTAATGCCTGTACATTTTTCAGTCACATCTTCCTGTTCATTCAAAAGCAGCCCTGCCCACATGTGACATATGGGAGAAAAAATCATGAGCCTGGCATTGTAGAGAAGCAAGAAAGAAGCTCTTGCAAATTCTTCACTAAGTGCTGGTATGTAGTCAGTTTGGCACCCAGAGCTTCTTTCTCTGGCATCTCTTAGGCCTCGTACACACGACCGAACATGTCTTCTGAAACTGGTCCGCGGACCAGTTCCCGCGGACATGTTCGGTCGTCTGTATGAGCGGACCGGACTCCCGTCCGAGCGGACAGGTTTCCAGCGGACTAATGTTTCTTAGCATGCTAAGAAACATGTCCGCTGGCACTATGTCCGTCGGACATGTCCGATGGTCTGTACGACTCATCGGACATGTCCGCTGGGCCGCAATCCCTCGCATGCGTCGAAGTGATTCGACGCATGCGTGGATGCATTGACCTTCCAGGGTCGCGCACGTCGCCGCGTCATCGTCGCGGCCACGACGCTACCACGTCACCGCGTTTGTTTTCCGCTGGGATTTTGGTCTGATGGTGTGTACAGCCATCAGACCAAAATCCGGCAGAGGACATGTCCGATAAAAACGGTCCGCGGACCGTTTCCATCGGACTTGTTCGATGGTGTGTACGAGGCCTTAGATGCCTGAAAGTACTGTGCATGCTGGTGGTCATGGCATCATGCTGTGGGGATGCTCTACTGCAGCAGGCCCTGGAAGACCTGCAAGGGTAAAGTTTAAATGAATGAATACAGCAGGGAAACCCTAGGCAAAAAACCTGATGCAGTCTGCAGGAAATCTGAGTCTATAGAGGATATTCATCTTCCAGCAGGACTATGTTCCCAAGAATAAAGTAAAAATTACACAAGAATGGCTTAAAAAATGGTATGCTGCGTACACACGATAGGTTAGTCTGATGAAAACGGTCTGATGGACCGTTTTCATCAGACCAAACCGATCGCGTGTGGGCCCCATCGGTTATTTATCCATAGGTTAAAAAAATAGGAACTTGTTTAAAAATTATCTGATGGATAAAAACCTATAGAAAAAAACAATCGTCTGTGGGTACGTCAATCGGTTAAAAATCCACGCATGCTCAGAATCAAGTCGACGCATGCTTGGAAGCATTGAACTTCATTTTTTTCAGCACGTCGTTGTGTTTTACGTCACCGCGTTCTGACACAATCGTTTTTTTAACTGATGGTGTGTAGGCACGACTGGTCATCAGTCAGCTTCATCGGATAACTTATGGAAAAATCCGTTTTCATCAGACTAACCTATCGTGTGTACAGAGCATTAATGTGTTAAGTGTTTTATGACGCTTTAAGACTGTCAGCAGATCGGCCTCTACAAGCTTGGTAGTGCCTAAAAATGCCTTAAATGGAGAGCAACTGAACATGTGCAGAGCTGGGTGAAACAGTATATTACTGTATTTCAAACCGTATAGACACGTTTTTTTAGGGGTAGATCCACAAAGAAATTACGCCGGCGTATCTATTGATATGCCGGCGTAATTTCAAAATTCCTGCGTCGTATCTTTGTTTTGAATCCTCAAAACAAGATACAACGCATCTCGGCTAGATCCGAGAGGTGTACGCCTTCGGATCTTAGATGCAATTTTTCGGCGTCCGCTAGGTGGCGTTCCCGTCGTAATCCGCGTTGAGTATACAAATTAGCGTACGAGCGGCCGTCGCATTTTTTTACGTAGTTTCCGTTCGTCTTTTTCCGGCGTATAGTTAAAGCTGCTATATGGTGGCGTACTCAATGTTAAGTATGGCCGTCGTTCCCGCGTCTAATTTTGAAAATTTTACGTCGTTTGCGTAAGTCATCCGTGAATGGGGCTGGACGCCATTTACATTCACGTCAAAACCAATGACGTCCTAGCCACGTCATTTAGCGCAATGCACGGTGGGAAATTTTAGGGACGGCACATGCGCAGTTCGTTCGGCGCGGGGACGCGCTTCATTTAAATGAAACACGCCCCCTACCCGCCGCATTTGAATTCCGCACCCTTACGATGCGAGAGATACACTACGCCGCCGTAACTTACGGTGCAAATTAGTTGAGGATTCAAACCAAAGCCAAGTAAGTTACGGCGGCGTAGCGTATCTTAGATACGCTGCGCCGGTGCAGATCTTTGTGGATCTGCCCCCCAATGTTTTACATAGCTATATCTGCAAAAGGGGCCAGCTTGAAGTGATCTAACATCACTTAATTTTCTGACCAAAGTTCCACTTTTAAAGCCCCATACACACTATTAGATTTTCTGCAGATTTTTGTCTTCAGATTTACCAAAATCATATAATAATATGAGGTCAAACCTTAAGAGTTTTATTTATATGCATTGGCGCAGGCAGGCCCTTGCACTACATGGTTTTGGTAAATCTGAAGACAAAAATCTGCAGAAAATCTAATAGTGTGTATGGGGCATTAGTCTGTTTCTGTTTCTCATGTAAAACAACAATTAAATCTATTATGATTTACAACATTGTATTTTATAACAAAAAATCATTTGCGGTAGGTGAATACTTTTTATAAGCACTGTAAATGTTTATGCTTTTCTGTAAGATTTACCTCAACATGTATATTTAAATCCATTAGGATGAAACCTTGCAAGTTCATAAAGAGTTGGAAAATCAGTTATCCAAAGAAAAGTCAGAAAATCAAATATTGGTGAAGAAAGAACAAGCTCTAGCTGACAGTCTGGAAAATCTTCAGGTACATTAGTGTGTAATGATTTATTTAAAGTGTATCTAAACCTACAAATGTCATATATTGCAGCTTTCCAGTCCTGAGGTGAGGCTCCTTCATTACAAAGATATAATGCCAACATGTTACTTTTTAATAGGCTGTGGGGAAGACTAGAACCTCCGTAAGCTTGTTTTAGCTGTCTGTCTACATGCAAGATTTCCCCTCTCTTCCTGTTAGGCCCCTTTCACACGGGGCGGGGCGGATCGCTCCGTTGATCCCCGCTGAGCTGGCGGATGACAAAGCGGCCCCCGCACACTGTGCAGGGACCGCCCTGTCTTTTCTCTGCTCTCCCCTATGGGGGATCGGATGAACACGGACTGTACAGTATGTCCGTGTTCATCCGATCCGCTCTGCAGACAGAAGAAAAAATAGGGTTTTCTTCCGTCTGCAAAATTGGATCTTTGCGGAGGCGGATGAGATCGGGTGTCAGCGAATGTTTATCCGCTGACACCCGCAATCTCATAGGGACCAATGTATGTCCCTTTTTCATCCGCATGGATGAATGAAACAGCGGACATACGGTCCGCACGTGTGAAAGGGGCCTTACAGGAACAAACAAAAACTGACAGTGGTTCTTACTGTTCCTTACACTATCGATATTTAAAGAAAAAAAAACACGTTTTTGCTAGAGATGCAATATAATTAATCACATTTTCTATTTGTTTTCATTGTGTATTGTGTCAAGGTAATTGTTTTTTTTGTTTTATTATAGGTCCAGTTTCATAATGTGTCCACAGAAAATACTGACTTAAAGAAGTTGGTTGGGGATTTAGAAGATGTTCACAACCAGTTCATGGAGACAATTAAAAGCAAAGAAGTAAGAACATATTATGTTATTCTTTATATCTTTGCTGTGCAGTTCTGGCCAATTTAGTGAGAGGTTTTACACAAAATAATGGTTTATAATATAGTTAATTCTATTAAGACCTTTTCTTGATATCATTCACCAAAATATATGTATTTACTCTAAAGAGAGAAACAGTTAAAGAACATTAGTTGGTTTTGGGTAGGGTTACACTGATGCCACTTTTTTAAGACTGAGTACAAGTACCGATACTTTTTTACAAATAATATTTTTTTTTTTTTATGTCATGTGACAGTGGTACTAATATGCAGCACTGATGACGAGTAGATTGTGTCAGTTGTTTTTTATTTTTTTACAATTTATTAATTTTTTGTGTTTGTTTTTTTTTTACAATGCTTTCTTTTGGCGGGAGGAGGGAGTGGATGTGTCAGACCCCTGACATTTTCTCTTTGTGAAAGAAAAAGTGACACAAGATTCCCCAGTCCCTTTCTCAGTTCCACTGGAAATGAATAGACAGGCTCCTCTCCATTCATAAATTGAGACATCGTAAACTCAGTTTACGATGCTCAGTTATGAATGGACAGTCAGTGATCTCTGATGCCGCGTACACACGGTCATTTTTTGTGATGAAATAAAACAATGTTTTTTATCATGAAACAAAACAAAGTTTTTCAAACTTCTTTTTAAAAAACGACACACCATTGTTTTTTGCAAAATGCTCTAGCAAAGCGCGGTTACGTTCAGCGCGTACGACGGCACTCTGTTCCATTCAAGCTTGCGTCATAACTTGCTTCTGAGCATGCGCGGGTTTAAAAACGTCGTTTTAGCCCACACACGGTAATTTTTTATGACACAAAAAACGTCATTTTGAAAAACTACGTAAAAAATTGAAGCATGTTCAAATTTTTTTTTGGTCGTTTTTTAGAAGACAAAAAACAAAGTTTTGCACACACACGGTCATTTTAAATGACGTTTTAAAAATGTCGGTTTTTTTCATCTCAAAAAACGACCGTGTGTACGCGGCATGACTCTTTCCATTCAGAAAAGAAAGGAGCCGGTAAATGACAGATTTACCGGCTCCTTTCGCCGCTCTCCATGCGGCAAGTTACAAGCACCAATCTTGGGTCTTTGGGGGGGGGGGGGTAGAGAAGAGGCTATCAGCTGCTTTATTGAAATCTACATAGGAAGATCGGTGCTAGCAACTCTCCTCACCGGCGCACAAATCATCCCTGTCTGCCCAGGTTTCGGGTCAAGCATTGGAGCATTTGCACAAGTACAAGTACTCATGTAAATGCTCGTTATTAGCACAGATACTGATACTAGTATCGGTGCAACCCTAGTTTTGAGAGTATATAGGCACCTTTAAACTGAAGCACTATCATATACCTAGTCCTGGAGCCCAAATGAGACAGAGGGTTTCCTTTGCGGCTAAGTTCCAGACCCCCCTGAGGGTGAAAACAGGAGAGGTCAGGCCCAAAGTAGCACGGGTCACCAGCTGGACTGTTTGCAGGAGGTTCCAGAGTACAGCTGGTGTGCTGGCATAGAATCAGCAGACAGGTGGCGCCCGTGAAGTGTTGCAAGATTCGGATAATGCTGTGACTGGAACATGGTCAGGAGGAAGCTTAGGTCGTGAGCCGGGTTGATATCAGAGTAGACGTAGTCAGGTACATAGCCAAGATCAAACACAGGAAGCAAACAGAAGACCGGTCAAGGACCAGCCGGAACTGTAACAGGAGACACAGGAATATCACAGAGATAACACACTGGAGGAGCCAAAGATCAACCAGAAAATTCAAACACTAGCAGACTTCCTTATATAGGCCCATGTGACCTGCTGGTAGAGATACTGGGTTCTAAAGTCCTTCTCCTGCCAGAGAATCTTGGTTCCTAATGTCCTTCTCCTGCCATAAGTGCTGGTAGAGATGCTGGGTCCTAGAGCCCTTCTTCTACTGTTGGTTTCCTGACAAGCACACACCCCTATGCAGTTGTGATTGGCAACATAGAACCTCAGCATATTCTCTTGTATATTGTTTTTCTCTTCCATTCATGAACGGACACAGCAGCCTTTGACCTTAGGGTATTATATCCTTCCTTCCAGGAGAGATTAGGCAGAAAACGTCACTTTCCTCAGTACAGCTCCTCCCAGGGGGCGTGGTCCCCTGGGTATAACCCACACTCTGCCTCAGCAGCTCCAGTTTTTTTCTGCCTAACGTCAGGAGAGACATGGCCTTCTGGAGTCCATGTACTCTGGAATTTTTTTGCGATTTTTTTTCGCTTTTGTTTTGTTCCTGCATTTTTGAATCCTGAGATTCTACTATCAACTGCCGACTGGGTGACAGGCTGGGTCTTGACTCTTGTAGTCCCCCCATGTTCGGCCATCGAGCGTGTGCCGGCCCTCAGCTCTGGGTCGTCCACGACATGCCCCGTTGCTCCAGGGGTGGCCGGGGAACTACGGTTCCAGGGCACACATATGACCCGTCTCTATGGCCTTGTCACAGTGTGTCTGGCCGACAGCCATGCCGTTTAGTGGACGGGTAAGTAGGCCCCTTGCCCTGGCAAGGTGGTATGGCTGGTGCTTCCCTGGGGAGGTCGAATGAGGGTCCGCCCTGCTTTCCTCTCTCCCTTCCTCTCCCTCCTTCCCCATGCTGGGTGGCGGCTGTAAGGGGGGGCCCTCCTGGGGTTCTATCGCTACCGGGGGCCGTGTGTTGTGAGGGGCTGTGTTTTTTTTTTTTTGCGTTTTGGGAGTTGCTTTATGTGCTGGCCGTGTGTTTTGCTGTCTCACTGTTTTTTAAACTGCGTATGGCCGCCATTTTGCCGCGGACGCGGTTTACATAGTTTAGCGGCCATTTTCTTGTAGCCTGCATGGTGTTTTTTTTTACTTCAGACAGCAGCCATCTTGGAAAAGTCTTGGCCTCTAGTGCCTGAAATAGCACAGCAAAAGCCCGCAAATCACTTCTGAGGGACAGCGCAGCGCAGCCAGCACTTCAGCTCACACTACAACCGGGTGGGGTGGTGAGTTCCCTGGGGGTCCCCTGCCTTCTGTTTTGCAGCCGGGAGGTGACGGGTTGGTTTTTCTGCCTTGCAGTGCTAGGGAGGCATAGCGGTGGGGCAACATGGAACCTGAACAAGTAGCTTCTACCCCAGCAATGCCTGAGTTAACCCTTAATGCCCCTGCTGCCTCTGTAGAGGCTATGACGCCAGTCCTTGAGGCGTTTCTCGCCAGGATTGAATCGACAAGTGGCCAGAAGGGGGGTAAAAAACGCCCCCTCCCTGAGCCTGCTTCTGGGGATGTCTCTGACACAGAATCAGGCCCTGCTATTGCGTCTGGCTCTGGTTCTGTCATGTCAGATGATGCAGGCTTAACCCACGCGGCCAGTGAGGATGACTCTGCTTCAGGGTCAGTGCATGATAAGGAATTTGTTGGAGCTCTTATCACTGCGGTGCGGGATACTCAGAAACTTGAGGATTTGGCGGAGGCATTGGATGTGCCGGTCCCTTTTGGGTTCCGCAAGCCACCCCGCACCGCAAAAGTGTTTCCTTGTGTTCCAAAATACTTTGCGACCCGTTATCCCTTTGAGGAGGATTTTTTTAAAAAGTGGGTCTCTCCTCCGTCAGTGGACCCTCCCGTGTCCAGATTGAGCAATGCCACGACGTTGCCTGTGGAAGGGGCTCCCGCAGACAGGAGAGTGGAGGCTGTGGCCCGCTCCATGTTCACAGTAGTGGGTTCGGCAGCAAGACCGGTTTTGGCCGGGACTCTGGTGTCGCAGACACTTACCGAATGGGCAAAGTTCTTGGGAATCAATCTCACCTTCACTGAGATCCCTTCACTGGCTGCCAGTGAAAGACAGAATTGCATTCAAAGCACTCTGCCTGACACATAAGTGCATCCATGGGAAGGCTCCTAGATATCTATGCGACAAGATCAAACCGCACAATTGCAATCGCATGCTGCGATCCACCGACCAAAATCTGGTCAAGGTTCCTAAAACCAAATGCAAGTCCAAAGGAGAAAGAAGGTTTGCTTTCCAGGGCCCCAGGCTTTGGAATGCTTTACCAACCAGCATTCGGTTGGAGCAAAACCACCTGTCCTTCAGAAGGCAGATCAAAACCCTGCTTTTCTGAAAGGCATGAGACACAAACAACAAGCGCCCAGAGGCGATTCAGTTCGCATGTGCCGCGCTATATAAGTTTTTCATTCATTCATTCTTGCTGTAGGCGCAGAATGCTTCCGAGACCTGTGTGGACCTGGCTGAACAGTTGGTTCAGGGTCTGAAGTTTGTCTGTGAGTCGGCCCTGTATACGCTCCCTTTGCTCTCCAGGGCCTCCGCGGTGGTACTACGTTGCCTTGTGTGGCTGAAGTGTTGGTCTGCGGACCAGTCCTCAAAGAAGGCTTTGGTGGATTTACCCTTTAAGGGTGAACGGCTTTTTGGGGCGTCCCTGGATGACATCATAAAGCGGGGATAAGCAATTAGCGGACCTCCAGCTGTTGCCAAACTACAAGTCCCATCATGCCTCTGCCTCTGGGTGTCATGCTTGATGCTGTCAGAGTCTCGCTATGCCTCATGGGACTTGTAGTTTGGCAACATCTGGAGGTCCGCTAATTGCTTATCCCTGTCATAAAGGATGCCACAGGTGGTAAGAGCACACTGCTCCCACAGTCTGGGAAGGGCAAGGAGCCTCGCCGTAAGCAAGGGCCCTCCTTTACCACCCCCAATCGCTTTTTTCGCTGCCCAGTGCGGTAGGAAAAAGTTTTCAAGGTGCTAAGACCCCCGCTGCAGGGCAGAAGCGCACCTGGTACCGCAAGCCTAACAAGCCTGCGGACAAACCTGCCTCCGCATGAAGGTCTGCCCCCGCCCGTGTCTCAGGTGGGGGGACAGCTTGGGGGCCGCCTTCGCCAATTTTGCAGCTCGGTGGAGGTTTCTTCTTTCCGACCGTTGGGTTTGCGAAGTAGTTTCCTCGGGGTACAATATAGAGTCTCTCTCTTGTCCACCAAACAGATTTTTTCCTTCCAACCTCCAGCTTCCTCCGGATCGCTGGAAGGATCTGTCAGGGGCTGTCCAGGATCTTCTGGTAAGGGGAGTGATTGTGCCTGTTCCCTCGATGGAATGGTTTCAGGGATTTTACTCCAATCTGTTTGTAGTTCCCAAGAAGGAAGGGGTCCGTCCAATCCTGGACCTCAAGGCCCTCAATTGTTTTGTCAAAGTGACAAAATTCAGGATGGAGTCAATTTGGTCGGTAGTGGCAGCGCTCCATCAGGGGGACTTTTTGGCGTCCTTGGATATCATGGACGCATACCTACATGTTCCCCATATGCACAAAGCACCACGGGGTTTTCACCAAGGTGCTCGCTCCGATCCTAGCCCTGTTGAGGCAGTGCGGGATCGCTTTCGTAGGATATCTGGACGACCTTCTCCTGAGAGCTTCCTCAAGCTCAGAGTTAGAAGAGGACGTGTCTATCACATGTCAGACTCTCCGAGAGTTCGGCTGGCTTCTGAATATCCAGAAGTCAGTGTTGGTACCGTCTCAGCGACTGGAATACCTGGGGCTAGTCCTGGATTCCGCGGAGGCAAGAGTTTTTCTCCCAACGGAGAAACTTCAGACACTACAATCTGCGGTGCAGCAGTTGTCGACCCAGAAGTGGTAATCTCTTCGATTCTGCATGAGGGTTCTGGGTCTGATGGTGGCCTCTTTTGAGGCAGTTCCGTATGCCCAATTCCACACCCGGGTGCTACAGAAGGAAATTAATTGGGACAAGCCTTCCAATTAATGTACCGGAGCTCCGAGCAATCAAGTTGTGCCTTGCCAGGTGGTCCCTGGAGCTGCAGGACTGACCGGTCAGGATCCGGTCCGACAATGCCACAGCCGTGGCGTACATCAATCATCAGGGAGGCACACGGAGCTCAGCTGCAGCGATGGAGGTCGCGCACATCCTTCGGTGGGCCGAAAGGTCCGTTCCGGCTCTATCGGCCGTGTACATGCCGGGAGTACAGAATTGGCAAGCCGACTACCTAAGTCGCCAAACACTAGACCAAGGAGAGTGGTCACTCCACCCGGAGGTGTTTCAGAGTCTGTGCCAAAAGTGGGACACTCCAGACGTGGACCTTCTAGCGTCCCATCTCAATCGGAAGGTGCCGCGGTTCGTGGCCAGGTCAAAGGACCCCTGGGTGGACGCGTCAGACGCGTTGGTGGCACCTTGGGGTCACTATCGCCTACTTTACACCTTCCCTCCTCTGAAGCTTCCTCGCCTGCTGCGCAGAGTGGAAGCCGAAGGGATTCCAACAATCATGATCGCCCCAGATTGGCTGCGCCGCACCTGGTACGCGGACCTGGTGCGTCTGGTGGCAGACGCCCCTTGGCGTCTACCCCTGAGAGAAGATCCCCTGTCAGGCTTGGTGGTTTCTACCATGCTGCGTGCACAGAAGTCTACTTCACTGAGGATTTACCATCGTACGTGGAAGGCCTACATCTCTATGTGTGAGGAGATGAGATGGCACCCCCGTACATACGTGGTGTCCCGGATTCTGCTGTTCTTACAGCGGGGAGTGGATCAGGCTCTCGCCTTGAGTACGGTTAGGAGTCAGATTTCGGCTCTAGCTATTTACTTTCAGTGTCCCTTGGCAGCGCACTCCTTGGTGCGTACGTTTGTGCAGGGGGTCCGGTTCTCCTGTGCGTCCTCCACTACCCCCATGGGACCTGAATTTAGTCCTTTCGGTGCTTCAGGAAGCTCCCTTTGAGGACATTCGAAAGATCCCTTTGTTGACTGTGTCACAGAAGGTGGTTTTTCTGGTGGCAATTACCTCAGTCAGACGGGTGTCTGAACTGGCAGCCTTGTCCTGCAAGGCTCCCTACTTGGTCATCCATAAGGATAAGGTGGTGCTCCGGCCGCAGACGTCTTTTCTCCCAAAGGTCGTTTTGGCTTTTCACATTAATGAGGACATTGTGTTACCATCCTTGTGTCCTCGGCCGAAAAACCCGAAGGAAGCCACTTTACATTCCCTGGATGTGGTTCGGGCCCTAGGTGTACTTATCTGCTGTGGCTCCGTTCCGGAAGTCGGACTCACTGTTCGTGTCGGTGAATGGTCCTAAAAAAGGTCTGGCGGTCTCGTCGGCCACCATTTCTAGGTGGATCTGACAGGTCGTGCTCCAGGCTTATGCCCTAAAGTGGCGGGCGCCTCCTTTTCAGGTTACGGCGCATTCGACCAGGGTGATTGGTGCCTCTTGGGCTTTCCGTCATCAAGCCTCTGTGTTACAGGTGTGTAAGGCAGCGACCTGGTCGTCAATCCACACCTTCTCAAAATTTTACAAGGTGGATGTGAGTGCATCTTCGGATGCCTCCTTCCGGCCTGCAAGGTGTTACAGGCGTCAGTTTAAGGTTGGAGTTCCTCCGTTGAGAAACTCCGGTTTTTGTTTGGGGTGTAGCTTGGTTTGCTGTGTTGTTTTCCCACCCCTTGAAATTTTTGGACACTGCTTGGGGACGTCCCTAAGGTCAAAGGCTGCTGTGTTCGTCCATGAACGGAAGAGAAAATAGGATTTTTGTACTCACCGTAAAATCCATTTCCTGAGTTCATGGATGGACACAGCACCCACCCCTCCTTTTTGTTTGTACTGCTTGTTACGAACTGGAGCTGCTGAGGCAGAGTGTGGGTTATACCCAGGGGACCACGCCCCCTGGAAGGAGCTGTACTGAGGAAAGTGTTTTTAACACTTAAAGTGCTGTTTTCTGCCTAATCTCTCCTGGAAGGAAGGATATAATACCCTAAGGTCAAAGGCTGCTGTGTCCGTCCATGAACTCAGAGAAATGGATTTTACGGTGAGTACAAAAATCCTATATTTAGGGATCAAGTCTGTACATTTCCATGCAGCATGAGCATGCATTTCTATTACATTTAGTCTGTTAAAAAATAATTATGTGGTATTCCCTCATGTCCTTTGTAAAGCCAAGAATGAGATTGCATTTATTTTGTTTCATTTTCTGATCTGTTCTTCTAGGAAGAAATTGATGTTCTAAAGACGCAAATAAATGGTTCAGCTGTGGATGTAGATAATCTGTCTAGACAAACCGAAGAACTGAAGACTGATATAAACACAAATGAGTGAGTATGGTGTTTAAAAGCAAAGTAAAAAATAAAGCTAATTATAAAAGAAATGTGTTGAAGAATGAACCCTGAACCACACTAAAAATGCTACTTTGTGGTATAAAATTCCCATTTACGCAAGTTTATAAATTGACAGAGAAAGATATATGTTAAATGCAACTATAATAAGCATTTAAATATTGCTTTGACTTTAGAAAACGAAAGGCTTGTACACACTAAAAAGAAAATCGGCTGAACATTTTCATTCAAATAATTTTCATACGATTTTCGTATAGTGTGAACACAACTTTCGACAGCCGATTCTAAATTTTCGTAAAATTATCGTTCTTTGGTTCTGATTTGCTGTGAAGCTTTAAGAAACATCGGACGAATGTTGGCCAGATTTTCTTACCCCACTTTAGATACTAGTTCCAGTATAGATCTGTGAAACCACTGTTTTCTCCATCCAAATTTTATCCTGAGTTGAGCCCTGATGAAGCAGTATTGGTGTTTCCCCATATTTGGATTGGCTGTTTTTATATGACTTTTTACCAACAATTAAAATTATCTTGGACTCTTTCACCCAATTTTGGTCTGGTGCTCCTTTCTGATGACACTTCTGGCAGACATCCAGTGGGCTCTTCCAGATCTATTGGATCACCTAATTTAAGGATCGGTCTACCATCCTGCTTCATGGCCCCTGAATTTAAGTTCTTGGGTATTGAAGCCCAGGTCTTGAAAGACAAGGGTCTCTCTGAGCCAGTAATTCTCATACTTTTAAAAGTTAGGGAATCTAATTCTCGTAAGGGCTACCATTGGACCATTAGACATAGAAAACTTACTTCCTCTGGTGCATGCAGGAATGTTTCACTCCAGGAAATACTCCATTAAACAAATCTTGACCTCTTAGCTGTTAGGCCCAAATCAACATTTGGCCCCATTCTTTTGTCAAGATAGTTGTGCAGGGTGTCTCTTGTGTGGTACAATCTCCTGTGACCCTGAGGGATCTCAGTTTGGTTCTGTTAACTCTTCAGAGGCCGCCTTTTGAACCTGTTAAGGATATTCACCTTTTCACTCTTGCTCACAAGGTTCTTTGTCGCCATCACTGCTGCAAGATAAGTGTCTGAGAGCAGTAGGCCCTCCTTCATTCCTAAGGTAATTTTGGTCTCTACCAAGACGTTTTTCTTCCATCTCTGGTACATGCGACGGTCTGGAACGGTGTGCGGGCGATCCGAGATGAGGGGGCGGCTATTGGTTTCCAGCCCCCCCTCGCGATCGCTCCCCGCGAATCAGAGTCCTCCTGTGCCCGCCCTGCCTGTGTAACTGTAAACACAGGCAGGGAGGAAGTGACGTTTTCTCCCCTCTGGTGGTCTTTTCATCCGGTTCCAGAGGAGAGAAGACGTCAGTACTGTGAGTTGCACCGACAGCACACTGACACAGCACACATAGGCACATAACCCCCCCCCCCCCCCGATCACCCCCAGATCACCCCCTGTCACAGTGTCACTGATTGCAGTGATCATTTATTTTCTGATCGCTGCATTTAGTGTCAGTGTGACAGAAAAAAGTGTCAGGGCAGTTAGCTTTAGGCCCCTTTAGGTCCAGGGTAGCCCCCTACCCCCCCCCTAATAAAGGTTTAACCCCTAGATCACCGCCCTAGTTACCCTTTCACCCCCTATTGCCAGTGTCACTAAGCGATCGGTTTTCTGATCGCTGTATTAGTGTCACTGTTGCCGCTAGGCAGTTAGTTTTTTTTGAGGTTCGCCGCCAGGTTTATATAGCGTTAGGTACCCCCATAAATAAAGGTTTAACCCCTGATTACCCCTAGAGTTAACCCTTTCACCCCTATTGCCAGTGTCACTAAGCGATCGGTTTTCTGATCGCTGTATTAGTGTCACTGTTGCCGCTAGGCAGTTAGTTTTTTTTGAGGTACGCCGCCAGGTTTATATAGCGTTAGGTACCCCCATAAATAAAGGTTTTAACCCCTGATTGCCCCTAGAGTTAACCCTTTCACCAGTGATCACCGTATAAGTGTCACTGGTGACGCGGGTTAGCCAGTTACTTATTTAGTTATTTTAGGTTCGCCGCCAGGTTTTTAGAAAGCGTCAGGTACCCCCATATATTACCTAATAAAGGTTTTAACCCCCTGATTGCCCCCTAGTTAACCCTTTCACCAGTGATCACCGTATAAGTGTTACGGTTGACGCTGGTTGGTTAGTTTGCTGTTTATAGCATCAGGGCACCCGCCGTATGTAACCCAATAAAGGTTTAACCCCCTGATCGCCCGGCGGGTGATATAAATTAAATTTTAGCGTCAGTCAGGGTCTGCGTCGCCCCAGGCAGCGTTAGGTTAGTGCCAGTACCGCTTACACCCACTCGCAAAGCATACACCCCCCTTAGTGGTATAGTATCTGAATGGATCGATACCTGATCTGATCAGATCTATACTAGCGTACCCAGCAGTTTAGGGTACCCAAAAACGCATTGTTAGCGGAATCAGCCCAGATACCCGCTAGCACCTGCGTTTTCCCCCTCTGCCCAGCCCAGCCCAGCCCAACCCACCCAAGTGCAGTATCGATCGATCACTGTCACTTCAAAAACACAAGACACATAACTGCAGCGTTCGCAGAGAACAGGCCTGATCCCTGCGATCGCTAAAAGTTTTTTTTTGAAGCGTTTTCTACATTTGCTTTTCTACAGATCAGGTGCTTTTTTTACCTGTGAATCCTTACCATTGTACCACTTAATTTAGAGCCCAAAATGGCAAAGCGGATGTACAATGATAAGCAGGCCTACGCGTTCATGAGCATGACAGATAGTGAAGAGGAGGTCACGCATCTGTCAGAATCTGGCTCAGAATATGAACCCGTGTACGACAGCGGCTCCATGTCAGATAGCTCTCACGACGAAGTTGAGGTCCCTGCTAAGGCCAGGCGTACCCGATCCCGTTCTCATGTTGTTGAGCAGCAAGAACCGCAGGACCCTTGTATGGAGCAGAGAAGTACTAGCGCCGCTATTCCTTCTGGTGGATTGGCAAGCACCAGCGGCCTAGTACACCCTGGTCGTTTATCCAGCACTGCAGTAAGACGTGGTGACGTGGCGAGTCCCATAAGTGCAGTTCAAGCTGGCGAGGTGGCAAGCACCAGTAGTGTCCCGCTGCCACCAAGAAGAAGACAGAGACAGGCCCGTCGTGCCCATAGTGCCCTTCCTGCAGAATTCGCCTATCCTGATTGGGTCCCCACCACTTCTACAGAACCCGTACTTCCCCCATTCACTGGCCAACCCGGTATTCAGGTGGATACAGCGAATTTTATGCCACTTGATTTCTTTTCGCTGTATTTCACGGAAGATCTCTATAGATCTATTGTGGACCAGACTAATTTATATGCTGGTACCTACATCGCCGCTAATCCCAGGTCTCTCCTTGTCAAAGAATGGAAACCTCTTGAGGTTTCCGAATTTAAGACCTTTCTGGGCCTTACCCTCAACATGGGCATACACCCATTTCCGTCGTTGCGGATGTATTGGTCCACACATCCCATCGACAATATGGCCGTGTTCTCTGCTCACATGGCCAGGAATCGATACGAGGCGATCCTGCGGTTCCTGCATTTCAATGACAATGCACTTTGTCGTCCACGTGGAGACCCTGAATTTGACCGGCTCTACAAAATTCGGCCCCTCATAAACCATTTCAACGAACGTTATGCAGCCTTGTTTAATCCCCAGCAGGTTGTATGCGTTGATGAGTCCCTGATTAAATTTTCTGGCCGCTTGTCTTTCAAACAGTTCCTTCCCAGCAAGCGTGCCAGATACGGGGTCAAGCTCTATAAGCTCTGTGACAGGGCCACAGGCTACACATGGAGCTTTAGAGTTTATGAGGGAAAAGATAGTGAGGTAGAGCCAGAAGGATGCCCAGATTACATGGGGAGCGCTGGCAAGATCGTTTGGGACTTGGTGTCACCCTTATTTGGAAAGGGGTACCACTTGTATGTGGACAATTTTTACAGCAGCGTGCCACTTTTTAGTCACTTGTTTGATCATCAGATTGGAGCATGTTGCACCGTGCGACCTAATTGCCGGGGCTTTCCCCAGCGGCCTGTAGATGCCCCTATTAGGCCGGGGGCGAGAGCCTGCTGCAGATGTAAAAATTTGCTCGCTGTGAAGTGGCGGGACAATAGGAATGTTTTCGTTCTTACCACCCTTCACGCAGACACGACAGTACAAATTCGTACGGCGACTGGTGTTGTGGAGAAACCCCTCTGTGTCCACGAATATAACCTTAATATGGGAGGGGTGGACCTCAACGACCAGTTGATGGCGCCGTATCATATTGCCCGTAAGACGAGACGCTGGTACAAAAAAGTGTCTCTACATTTATTTCAATTGACTTTACTGAATGCTTATGTCTTATACAAAGCTTCAGGACACACTTTATCCTTCCTTCAATTCCAGGAGGATATCATCACAGAACTCCTGTATCCAGGCGGTACTGTACCTCACCAGCCCCTACCAAATGCAGTAATGCCGGGTACACACGAGAGGATTGATCCGCGGATACGGTCCACCGGACCGTTTCCGCGGATAAATCCTCTCGAGGATTTGCGAAGATTTGGATCCGATGGAGTGTACTCACCATCGGATCGAAATCCGCGCCAAAATCCCCTCGCGATGACGTGTCGCGCCGTCGCCGCAATGATGACGTGCACGACGCTGTCATATAAGGAATTCCACGCATGCGTCGAATCATTACGACGCATGCGGGGGATTCATTCGGACGGATTGATCCGGTGAGTCTGTACAGACCAGCGGATCAATCCGTTGGGATGGATTCAAGCGGATAGATTTTAAAGCATGTCATCAAAATTTTTATCCGCTGGAAATCCATCCCAGGGGATAAAAATCCGCGTAAACAGATCCGCTGGATTGTACACACCAGGGGATCTATCCGCTGGAGCCGGTCCGCGGATCAATTCCAGCGGATGGATCCTCTCGTGTGTACGGGGCCTTAGCCGACTGCATGAGAGGCATTTTTCATATGCCCTCGAGAGTACCCCTACCCAACGAGCCCCCCAAAGAAAATGTTGTGTCTGTACCAAGCGCGGATTGCGGCGTGACACCCGTTATTTTTGTCCCCAATGTCCTGCCGATCCTGGTCTTTGTATTGGTGAATGTTTTGAACGCTTCCACACACGAGTGAAGTATTAGCGTAGGGTAAAACATTTCACAGGCTAGGTACACTTACACAGGGTCTCCCAAGATGCCATCGCATTTTGAGAGACCCAAACCTCGAACCGAAAAGTTCAACAGTTACTGTTACAAAAAAAAGTGTTAAAAAAATAAAAAGTAAAAAATAAAAAACACAAAAAAAATATAAAATAAAAAAATCAAAAATAGTTGTCGTTTTATTGTTCTCTCCCTCTCTATTCTCTCTCTATTGTTCTGCTCTTTTTTACTGTATTCTATTCTGCAAAGTTTTATTGTGGTTATGTTTTTTCATGCTTGCTTTTCAGGTATGTAATTTATTTTACTGTTTTCAGGTTCGCCATTCAGCTGTTGCGCGGACTTATTTATCTTGACAGCAACAGCGTTTGCTCCCACGATATATAAAGCCGCGACTCCAGTGCTGTAGGAGGTGATTTCACCACCACAGTTAAAAAAAGAGCATATATGCCGAAGCATGGGGGCATTAGGGGCGGAGGAGCGATTTTGCTGCTAATGCCGCGTATATACGGTCGACATTCCTACGGAGGCTTGCCCGTGGAAAAGTCTGACCGTTTGTATGCGGCATAACTTTTTATGCCGCGTACATACGGTCGAAATTCCGACGGAGGCTTGCCCGTTGAAAAGTCCGACCGTGTGTACGCGGCATAACTTTTTTGCGGGAGGATGCCCCCATGCTTCGGCATATATATATTTTAGGCACAGGTTGCGTTAAATGTTTTATTTTTTACTATGTTTTTTTTTTTGGTATTTGCTTTGCAGGTATGGTATGATCTTACTGTTATACTGTAATGTTACTTTGTTTTAATGTTAACCATCATTTGCTTAGCAGGTACGCCATTCAGTTGCAGCGCGGATTTATTTAGCGTGACAGCAACAGCGTTTGCTCCCACGATATATAAAGCCGCGACTCCAATGCTGTAGGAGGTGATTTCACCACCACAGTTCAAAAAAGAGCATATATGCCGAAGCATGGGGGCATTAGGGGCAGAGGAGCGATTTTGCTCCTAATGCCGCGTACATACGGTTGACATTCCTACGGAAGCTTTCCCGTGGAAAAGTCTGACCATGTGTACACGGCATAGAAAAGTCCGACCGTGTGTACGCGGCATAACTTTTTTGCGGGAGGATGCCCCCATGCTTCAGCATATATAAATGGTGCATGTGTGCCCATCATTAGAAGTGGGTGGATGAAGGGAGGTATTCTAATGGTGGGCATACCCACCGATCAATCTTTTTTTCGTTCAGCCAACAGGCTGCATGAAAAAAAAGATTACAATACATGTCCAACAAGAACCATCAACGTACTGGTATGTTGCTGGACTTTGAATGGTTATACCAGAATGATGCCTGCGGGTTTAGGCATCATCTTGGTATCATTCTTTTCAGCCAGCGGTCGGCTTTCATGTAAAAGCAGTCCTAGCAGCTAATTAGCCTCTAGAATGCTTTTACATTCAGTGGGAGGGAATGTCCCCCCCCCCCCGGATATAAACAGCGCCATTGGGAAAATGGGAAAGCATTTTATCACACCGATCTTGGTGTGGTCAGATGCTTTTGAGGGCAGAGGAAAGATCTAGGGTCTAATAGACCCCATTTTTTTTTTAAAAGAGTACCTGTCACTAACTATTGCTATCATAAGGGATATTTACATTCCCTGACATAACAATAAAAATGGTAAAAAATAAATAAAATGGAAGGAACAGTTTACAAATAAAATAAAAAAAGCGAAATAAATATATATAAAAAAAAAAAAAAAAGCATCCCTGTCCCCCCCTGCTCTTGCGCAAAGGCGAACGCAAGCGTCGGTCTGGAGTCATATGTAAACAGCAATTGTACCATGCATGTGAGGTATCACCGCGAAGGGCAGATCGAGGGCAGTCATTTTCGCAGTAGACCTCATCTGTAAATCTAATGTGGTAACCTGTAAAGGCTTTTAAAGGCTTTTAAAAATGTATGTAGTTTGTCGCCACTGCGCGTTTGTGCGCAATTTTAAAGTATGTCGTGTTTGGTATCCATGTACTCGGCCTAAGATCATCATTTTTATTTCATCAATAATTTGGGCAATATAGTGTGTTTTAGTGCTTTAAAATAAAAAAAAGTGTATTTTTTCCCCAAAAAATGCGTTTGAAAAAACGCTGCACAAATACTGTGTGGAAAAAAAATTGCAACACCCACCATTTTAATCTGTAGGGCCTTTGCTTTAAAAAAATATATAATGTTTGGGGGTTCAACTTAACTTTCTTGCAAAAATGCCAGGACAATTCAAAACCCCCCCAAATTACCCCATTTTGGAAAGTAGACACCCAAGCTATTTGCTGAGAGGCATCTCCAGTCCGTGGAATATTTTATATTTTGACCCAAGTTTTTTTTTTTTTTTTTTTTGCGCAAAGTTGTCACTAAATTATATATTGCTCAAACATGCCATGGGCATATGTGGAATTTCACCCCAAAATCCATTCTGCTGCTTCTCCTGAGTACGGGGATACCACATGTGTGAGACTTTTTGGGAGCCTAGCCGCGTACGGGACCCCAAAAACCAATCACCGCCTTCAGGCTTTCTAAGGGTGTAAATTTTTGATTTCACTCCTCACTACCTATCACAGTTTCGAAGGCCATAAAATGCCAAAATAGCACAAAAAAAAACCAAATGACCCCATTTTGGAAAGAAGACACCCCAAGCTATTTGCTGAGAGGCATGTTGAGTCCATGGAATATTTAATTTTTTGGCCCCAAGTGATTGAATAATGACCAAAAAAAATAAAAAATTACAAAACGTTGTCACTAAATGATATATTTCTCACACATGCCATGGGCATTTGTGGAATTACACCCAAAAATACATTCTGCTGCTTCTCCTGAGTACGGGGATACCACATGTGTGGGACTTTTTGGGAGCCTAGCCGCGTACGGGACCCCGAAAACCAATCACCACCTTCAAGATTTCTAAGGACATAAATCTTTGATTTCACTCACACAAATCTTGAAGGCGGTGATTGGTTTTCGGGGTCCCATATTCCATGGACTCAACATGCCTCTCATCAAATAGCTTGGGGTGTATTCTTTCCAAAATGGGGTCATTTGGGGGAGTTGTGTGCCATCTTGGCATTTTATGGTCTTCAAAACTGTGATAGGTAGTGAGGAGTGAAATCAAAAATGTATGCCCTTAGAAATCCTGAAGGCGGTGCTTGGTTTTCCGGGTCCCGTACGCGGCTAGGCTCCCAAAAAGTCCCACACATGTGGTATCCCCGTACTCAGGAGAAGCAGCAGAATGTATTTTGGGGTGCAATTCCACATATAACCATGGCATGTGTGAGCAATATATCATTTAGTGACAACTTTGTGCAAAAAAAAATCAGTTTGTCATATTCCCGCAACTTGTGTCAAAATATAAAATATTCCATGGACTCGACATGCCTCTCAACAAATAGCTTGGGGTGTCTACTTTCCAAAATGGGGTCATTTGGGGGGGGTTTTGTGCTATTTTGGCATTTTATGGCCTTCGAAACCTTGATAGGTAGTGAGGAGTGAAATCAAAAATTTGTGCCCTTAGAAATGCTGAAGGCGGTGCTTGGTTTTTGGGGCCCCGTACGTGGCTAGGCTCCCATAAAGTCCCAATCATGTGGTATCCCCGTACTCATAAGAAGCAGCAGAATGTATTTTGGGGTGCAATTCCACATATAACCATGGCATGTGTGAGCAATATATCATTTAGTGACAACTTTTTGTAAACATTTTTTATTTTTTTTTGTCATTATTCAATCACTTGGGACAAAAAAATAAAATATTCAATGGACTCAACATGCCTCTCAGCAGTTTCCTTAGGGTGTCTACTTTCCAAAATGGGGTCATTTGGGGGGGTTTTGTACTGCCCTGCCATTTTAGCGCCTCAAAAAATGAGATAGGCAGTCATAAAATAAAAGCTGTGTAAATTCCAGAAAATGTACCCTAGTTTGTAGACGCTATAACTTTTGCGAAAACCAATAAATATACGCTTATTGCGATTTCTTTTTTACTAAAGACATGTGGCTGAATACATTTTGGCCTAAATGTTTGACTAAAATTTAGTTTATTCGATATTTTTTACATTTTGTTTTAAGAAAAATCTATTTTTTTCAAAGTTTATGGTCTTTTTCCGTTTATATCGCAAAAAATAAAAATCGCAGAGGCAATCAAATACCATCAAAAGAAAGCTCTATTTGTGGGAAGAAAAGGACGCAAATTTCGTTTCGATACAACATTGCATGACCACGCAATTACCAGTTAAAGCAGCGCAGTGCCAAATTGTAAAAACACCTCTGGGCATTAAGCTGCCTAAAGGTTCGGGGCTTAAGTGGTTAAGAAACAGATTTTATGGTAAGTACAAAAATATTGTACTCACCATAAAATGTTTAAATGGAATCCATGGGGGAGACAAATACTGTAGCTGATGAATTTTAATAAAGAGACTTTCTTGTCCAGGGATCCAGCGTTGTCCTTACCTGGGCTGTTTTTTTGCTGGTATTCTGGTCACTGGTGCCTCTGTTTCTAGTGTGGGAAGCCAGATGTGACTCCTTGCGGCTTCACAGCTGGCTTCCTACTGTGCATTCACGAGTTGGGATGATCATTGTGAATGGACCTGTGATGTGTCTCAGAAGGCTGCGGGCAAAGGGAAGGGCCAACTTCCACTTGGATGCTCTAGGTGATCTGAACGTAAGTGGGAGTGGGTACCTATGAAAACCAGGTACTAGCTTCCCCCCCAAAAAAAAGAAAGTTCCCAAAAGAGGAAGAGGGGAGGAGGTCCAAAAGTGGATCTTCCGCTTTTGGGTGAAGTTCCACTTTAAATCTTGGACAACATATTACTGAACAATAATAAGCTGCCTCAGATCACATCCAACGCTTGTGTAAGAGCAGGCAAGGTTTGTCTGAGCCATTGGTGAGGTGGCTCACCCAGAGGGCACCTCTGAGGCCAGGGTTTTGTCACCAGTGCCTCAGGGAAACCCAGAAGAAAAAAAAAAAATCCACTTTATTTTTTTTATTTAATAAATATATTTTATGGCATTTTGGATGGACATGCAGGGTTGCATGCATAATTATTTTTTTCTGTTTGGGGTGTTAAGTCCCTATTCACATATCGCATAATGGGAACAAGAGTTCCCACTTTTGATTTTGTGTGTGCAATTGTCATGCAATTATGCATGTCACGCAATGGATGGATAGCACATTCACTTGAATAGGCAACCCTATGTGTGTTATGCACCTTTTTGGGTGATCAGCTTTTCATGATTTTTAAATGCCCGTTTTGCCATGATTGGCAAGCGATCATGGCAGAAAAATCGCACTACCTTTCAAGTTCCATTAAGAACAATGGCACCCAAATGCACGTTACACATTTTGCCTTGCTTTGGAATTGCGGACAGAATTGCATCGATCCTGCCAACAATTCCAAATCACCAAGCGTGAATGCAGCCTTAGGCTGAGTGGTTTCCACTAGTGTGACTTATTATGGGACTGCAAAGTCTCATGACAAGTCGTCCCCCATTATTTCCAATGAGTACCGTTCATATCTGTGCAACTTCAAGTCGCAGCAACTTCAAAGTAGTCTCTGCACTACTTTGGTCCCACTTTGATGCAACTTGAGGTCTATAGACCTCAAGAATACACAGGCATTGTTTCCAGTCACATCCAAATCACGGCAAAAAATTGTGTGACTTTCGGGTCGCAATAGTGGAAACAGAGCCTAAAGGTCTGCTTTAATGAAGATTCAGCCACGCATTTTCAAACGAAGAATATCCCCTCTAGTATTTATATTGAGAGGCTGTGCACCTCCCAGAGGCTGCATGGCACAAATCTCATTGGAATATGAACAGGTAAATGTTAGACTTGGGTTTAGAGTTGCTGGGGCTGGGAAATACCCACTCGCAAAAAAAGGGATGGAAGCAGTGTGAGGTAGATGCTGTGTTAAGTAATTGTTTTATATTTTGTTTTACTTAACAGGTTAAAATATGCAGAGCTCAAAACAGCTTATGAAAAATTAGCCAAAGACAATGAAGCAAACAGAATGGTTGATTTAACCGACAAGAATTTGTCAAATTCACAAAAGAATCTCAAGGTATTTTAATGTTTTAAAGGAGTTGTAAAGGAAAAAAAAATGTTGCCTAAAATTCATGGGCCAGATCCACAGAACAATTACGCCGGCGTATCCATTGATACGCCGCGCAATTTCAAATTTTGCACATCGTATCTTTGTTTTGTATCTACAAAACAAGATACGACGGCATCTCGGATACGTCTTAGTACGCCTTAGTATACGTCTTAGTACGCCGTCGGATCTTAGGTGCAATATTTCGGCGGCCGCTAGGTGGCGTTTCCGTCGAATTCTGTGTCGAGTATGCAAATTAGCTAGTTACGGCGATCCACGAACGTACGTCCGGCCGGCGCATTTTTTTACGTCGTTTGCGTTCGGCTTTTTCCGGCGTATAGTTAAACCTGCGTACTCAATGTTAAGTATGGCCATCGTTCCCGCCTCGCATTTTGAATTTGAATTTTTTACGTCACCGTCTTAAACATTGGCTTGTTCCGGTTTCATTTCGAGCATGCGCACTGGTCCCCGCTCTGTAACGCGCAATCGCGGGTGCCCAGCGGCGATCGCACCCGCACGGGAGTCACGGACGAGCGGGGGGCGCGAAGGCGCGCACGCGCCCCTAGTGGCCGCTCAAAGAGCCGCCGTATAGCTACGGGCTCTCGCCCAGGAGAGCCGACCTGCCGCCGTAGAATGACGGCGGCTGGTCGGCTAGTAGTTAATTGCCATGTGCATTGCTAGCACCCTCAGTTCCTGAAAAGAAGATTTGCACCCAACAAGACCTGCCTGGAGCGGCAATCTATGTCCCTTTATCGTTCTTGGATTATACACGCATTCAACTGTAAAATGAACATCCATTTGATTGGACAGTTTTTTGTTTTATTCTCTATTTAATACCTTGTGCACTTACAATATATATTCCAGGAAGGGAGTTTAGGTTGCATAATGACTTTACAGTATTGAAAAGGAACACAATATTTTTTTTTTTTCTTTCTCCACTTCAGACTTAAAGCGGGAGTTCACCCATTTCTAAAAAAAAAAAAATTTCTTCCCCTAGATTCCTGCTCGTTCGGTCTAGGGGAATCGGCTATTTGTATTAAAATATGAGCCGTACTTACCCGTTTTCGAGCTGCATCTTCTTCCGTCGCTTCCGGGTATGGGTCTTCGGGAGCGGGCGTTCCTTCTTGATTGACATTCTTCCGAGAGGCTTCCGACGGTCGCATCCATCGCGTCACTCGAAGCCGAACGTGGGTGCGGCTCTATACTGCGCCTGCGCACCGACGTTCGGCTTCTTTCGGAAAATCGTGACGCGATGGATGCGACCGTCGGAAGCCTCTCGGAAGACTGTCAATCAAGAAGGAACGCCCATTCCCGAAGCCCATACCCGGAAGCGACGGAAGAAGATGCAGCTCGAAAACGGGTAAGTACTGCACATATTTTAATACAAATAGCCGATTCCCCTAGAGAAAACGAGCAGGAAGCTAAGGGGAAAAAGTGCCCTCTAAGGGTGAACCCCCGCTTTAACCACAGCACGAGACCTACTCATGGTTTTGTTCAATATTTCCGTCTCTACTTCGGTTTCCCATCATGTATGGAGTCAAAGTATTAGTTTGTGCTTTTTTTTTTTTCCATTCTTTTTTTTTTTTTTTTTTTTTTTTTAATACATTTTTAGTATCAGTTTAGATAATCATTACCATAGTTATCCATTTCTATATTCTAATTCCATTACTCTTTTCCTCCTGCAATTTCTATAATGTCTTGTCTTAATGGAGATTTAATTCCCTTCTCCTCTCCCCTGTCCCTTCCCCTCTCTTCCCCCGTCCCTTCCCCTCTCTTCCCCTCCCGACCTCTCTCTTATCCTCGTTATCAGTTTTTACCTTCTCTATCCTTCGCGGGCGCTACCTCCTGTCTTAAAGTGTTGTTCTTATTTATATATATTAAACATCCATCATCTCTGCATATTCCATCGTAAACTTGAACCCTTTCCAATCTTTCCATTTCTTTTCAAATTCCGTCCAGTTTCCTGCGTCTCTAAATCTTAGATATTCCAAATTGTAAATTTCATCTATTTTATTGGACCACCTTCTTAATGTTGGTCTCTCCAGTTGTTGCCAATTACAAGATATTTGGTTCTTTGCCGCATTCAAGAACTGTGGGATTGATGTCTTCAGGTATTCTTTAGTTGACATTCGGGCCCCATGTAAAATACACACCCACGGGTCATCTGGGATATCTAAATTTGATATTTTCTAATTTTTTGTCTAATCTCCGTCCAGTAAGTTCTAATTTTGGGACAGGTCCACCAAATGTGGGTCATCGTACCGATTTCATTACAACCTCTCCAGCATAGCTGTGTTGTGGTTCCTGAGAATGTATGCACCTTATCGGGTGTAAGGTACCATCGTACCAAACATTTGTAGTTCTGTTCCATTATATTATTGTTTACCGACGTCACGTGAACTCTCTATTAACTGACTGATCTCATGTTCATTTACAGATGAGCCCACCTCCTCTTCCCATTTCTTAATGAACGGCGGTACGCTCTGCAATTTAGGCCCCATACACACGAGAGGATTTATCCGCAGATATGGTCCAGCGGACCGTATCCGCGGATAAATCCTCTCGAGGATTTCAGAAGATTTCTATGCGATGGCGTGTACACACCATCGCATTGAAATCCGCTCTGAAATCCTCTGGCGATGACGTGTCGCGCCGTCGCCGCTATTATGACGCGGCGACGGGCGCGACGCTGTCATATAAGGGATTCCACGCATGCGTCAAATCATTACGACGCGTGCGGGGAATCCCTTTGGACGGATGGATCCGGTAAGTCTGTACAGACGAGCGGATCCATCCGTTGGAATGGATTCCAGCAGATGGATTTGTTGTGCATGTCAGCAAATATCCGATCTGCTGGAATCCATCCCAGAGGAGATTTCTCCGCGGAAACAGATCCGCTGGCGTGTACACACCATAGGATCTATCCGCAGAAACCCATTTGCTGGGATTTATCTGCGGATGGATTCTATCGTGTGTATGGGGCCTTAGAGACATTCAGAATTTTATAGATCTTTTAGATAGTCCCTTTTTCGATCTTATCTCCACATAATTTTCCAAAAAAATGTTTCAATTGCGCGTACCGCCACTCATTGATCAAAATCATTTCCTTTCTATTTTTCAATTCCTGTAAAGTTAATAGCTTGTTTTGCTCCATAACATCTTTTAGTTGGGTATTATCTTTAATTATCCATTTACCAAACCTTTTCTCCTCTCCTGGTGGGAAGAATTTTGTGTCCTTTAAGGGTATAAAAGGTGAATTATAATCCCATTTTTCTTTCTTGTGCGTCTGATCCCATAATTTTAGTGCGTGCCTTGTGTAATAGTGAGCTGCAGAACTTAATCCTCTAAATTGTGCCGGAACCCAAATCATTTTCCCCAGTGCTATTTTACTCAGTTTATTTTCCATGATTACCCACCTTTTTTCTATATTGTTTTTAGCCCAGTCCACTATTCGTGAAAGGACAATCGCATGGTGGTATTTTCTTATATCTGGTGCCCCTAACCCCCCTTGTGTCTTATCTTTGGTTAGTAGTGTTAATTTAATACGTGTTTTTTTTCCCTCGCCAAATAAATCTAAGAAACATTGACTGTAATTTTTTTAAATAAACTTGTGGTATTGGTATTGGGAGCATCTGCATTTTATACACTATTGTTGGTAGTATTATCATTTTGAAAATATTTATTCTCCCAGTCCATGATAGTTGCCCTGGTGTAATTCTATCTAAGTCCTCTTTGACCTAGTTTAACAATGGGATATAGTTAATCTTATATAAGGTCTCCATTGACGTTGTTAACCACTTAACGACTGCCGCACGAGTATATACGTCCGCAGAATGGCACGGACAGGCAGATGGGCGTATATATACGTCCCTGCCTATTCGCGGGTCGGGGGTCCCATCGGGCTAAATGTAAACACAGGAAGGGGAAGTGAAGTCCTCTCTCCTTGTGTGGGTCTTTTTCGTCTGGATCCAGAGGAGAGAGGACTTCTGTAACGTGAGTTGCACCAAACACAACACTGACATGTTACACATAGGCACACAACCCCCCCCCAGTCACCGCTGATCACCCCCCCCATCCAACTGTGACAGTGTCACTATTGCAGTGATCATTTATTTTCTGATCACTGCAATTAGTGTCATTTGTGACATAAAAAAGTGTTAGGGACATTAGCTTTAGGCCCCCTACCCCCCCTAATAAAGGTTTAACCCCTTGATCACCACCCTAATTAACCCTTTCACCCCCTATTGCCAGTGTCACTAAGCGATCGGTTTTCTGATCGCTGTATTAGTGTCACTGTTGCCGCTAGGCAGTTAGTTTTTTTTGAGGTTCGCCGCCAGGTTTATATAGCGTTAGGTACCCCCATAAATAAAGGTTTTAACCCCTGATTGCCCCTAGAGTTAACCCTTTCACCAGTGATCACCGTATAAGTGTCACTGGTGACGCGGTTAGCCAGTTAGTTATTTAGTTATTTTAGGTTCGCCGTCAGGTACCCCCATATATTACCTAATAAAGGTTTTAACCCCCTGATTGCCCCCTAGTTAACCCTTTCACCAGTGATTACCGTATAAGTGTTACAGTTGACGCTGGTTAGTTAGTTTGCTGTTTATAGCATCAGGGCACCCGCCGTATATAACCCAATAAAGGTTTAACCCCCTGATCGCCCGGCGGGTGATATAAATTAACTTTTAGCGTCAGTCAGGGTCTGCGTCGCCCCAGGCAGCGTTAAGTTAGTGCCAGTACCGCTTACACCCACTCGCAAAGCATACACTCCCCTTAGTGGTATAGTATCTGAACGGATCGATACCTGATCTGATCAGATCTATACTAGCGTACCCAGCAGTTTAGGGTACCCAAAAACGCATTGTTAGCGGAATCAGCCCAGATACCTGCTAGCACCTGCGTTTCCCCCTTTGCCCAGCCCAACCCACCCAAGTGCAGTATCGATCGACCACTGTCACTTCAAAAACACAAGACACATAACTGCAGCGTTCGCCGAGACAGGCCTGATCCCTGCGATCGCTAACAGTTTTTTTGGAAGCGTTTTCTACATTTGCTTTTCAATAGTCAGGTGCTTTTTTTACCCGTGAATCATCACCAGTGTACGACTAAATTTAGAGTCCAAAATGGCAAAGCGAACGTACAATGATGAACAGGCCTACTTGTTCATGAGCTTGACAGATGGTGAAGAGGAGGTCACGCATCTGTCAGAATCTGGCTCAGAATATGAACCCATTTACGACAGCGGCTCCATGTCAGATAGCTCGGACGACGGAGTTGTGGTCCCTGCTAAGGCCAGGCGTACCCGACCCTGTTCTGATGTTGTTGAGCAGCAAGAACCGCAGGACCCTTGTATGGAGCAGAGAAGTACTAGCGCCGCTATTCCTTCTGGTGAACTGGCAAGCACCAGCGGCCTAGTATACCCTGGTCGTTCATCCAGCACTGCAGTATCACGTGGTGACGTGGCGAGTCCCATAAGTGCAGTTCAAGCTGGCGAGGTGGCAAGCACAAGTAGTGTCCCGCTGCCACCAAGAAGAAGACAGAGACAGGCCCGTCGTGCCCATAGTGCCCTTCCTGCAGAATTCGCCTATCCTGATTGGGTCCCCACCACTTCTACAGAACCCGTACTTCCCCCATTCACTGGCCAACCCGGTATTCAGGTGGATACAGCGAATTTTATGCCACTTGATTTCTTTTCGCTGTATTTCACGGAAGATCTCTATCGATCTATTGTGGACCAGACTAATTTATATGCTGGTACCTACATCGCCGCTAATCCCCAGTCTCTCCTTGCCAAAGAATGGAAACCTCTTGAGGTTTCCGAATTTAAGACCTTTCTGGGCCTTACCCTCAACATGGGCATACACCCATTTCCGTCGTTGCGGATGTATTGGTCCACGCATCCCATCGACAATATGGCCGTGTTCTCTGCTCACATGGCCAGGAATCGATACGAGGCGATCCTGCGGTTCCTGCATTTCAATGACAATGCACTTTGTCGTCCACGTGGAGACCCTGAATTTGACCGGCTCTACAAAATTCGGCCCCTCATAAACCATTTCAACGAACGTTATGCAGCCTTGTTTAATCCCCAGCAGGTTGTATGCGTTGATGAGTCCCTGATTAAATTTTCTGGCCGCTTGTCTTTCAAACAGTTCCTTCCCAGCAAGCGTGCCAGATACGGGGTCAAGCTCTATAAGCTCTGTGACAGGGCCACAGGCTACACATGGAGCTTTAGGGTTTATGAGGGAAAAGATAGTGAGGTAGAGCCGGAAGGATGCCCAGATTACATGGGGAGCGCTGGCAAGATCGTTTGGGACTTGGTGTCACCCTTATTCGGAAAGGGGTACCATTTGTATGTGGACAATTTTTGCAGTAGCGTGCCACTTTTTAGCCACTTGTTTGATCATCAGATTGGAGCATGTGGCACCGTGCGACCTAATCGCCGGGGCTTTCCCCAGAGGCTTGTAGATTCTCATCTAAGGCTGGGGGCGAGAGCCTGCTACAGATGTAAAAATTTGCTCGCTGTGAAGTGGCGGGACAATAGGAATGTTTTCGTTCTTACCACCCTTCACGCAGACACGACAGTACAAATTCGTACGGCGACTGGTGTTGTGGAGAAACCCCTCTGTGTCCACGAATATAACCAAAATATGGGAGGGGTGGACCTCAACGACCAGTTAATGGCGCCGTATCCTATTGCCCGTAAGGCGAGACGCTGGTACAAAAAAGTGTCTCTACATTTATTTCAATTGACTCTACTGAATGCTTTTGTCTTATGCAAAGCTTCAGGACAGAACGGATCCTTCCTTCAATTCCAGAGGGATATCGTCACAGAATTCCTGTATCCAGGCGGTTCTGTACCTCACCATTCCCTACCAAATGCAGTAAGCCGACTGCATGAGAGGCATTTTATATATGCCCTCGAGAGTACCCCTACCCAAAAAAAAACCCAAAGAAAATGTCGTGTCTGTAGCAAGCGCGGATTTAGGCGTGACACCCGTTATTGTTGTCCCCAATGTCCTGCCGATCCTGGTCTTTATATTGGTGAATGTTTTGAACGCTTCCACACACACGAGTGAAGTATTAGCGTAGGGTAAAACATTTCACAGGCTAGGCACACTCACACAGGGTCTCCCAAGATGCCATTGCATTTTGAGAGACCCAAACCTGGATCCAGAAAGTTCAACAGTTACAGTTACAAAAAAAAGTGTTAAAAAAAAAAAAAGTAAAACATAAAAACACAAAAAAATATAAAATAAAAAAAACAAAAATAGTTGTCGTTTTATTGTTCTCTCCCTCTATACTCTCTCTCTTGTTCTGCTCTTTTTTACTGTATTCTATTTTGCAAAGTTTTTTTGTTATGTTTTTTCATGCTTGCTTTTCAGGTATGTAATTTACTTTACTGTTTTCAGGTATACGATATATAAAGCCGCGACTCCAGTGCTGTAGGAGGTGATTTCACCACCACAGTTAAAAAAAAAGCATATATGCCGAAGCATGGGGGCATTAGGGGCGGAGGAGCGATTTTGCTCCTAATGCCGCGTATATACGGTCGACATTCCTACGGAGGCTTGCCCGTGGAAAAGCCTGACCGTATGTATGCGGCATAACTTTTTATGCCGCGTACATACGATCGAAATTCCGACGGGGGCTTGCCCGTGGAAAAGTCCGACCGTGTGTACGCGCCATAACTTTTTTGTGGGAGGATGCCCCCACGCTTCGGCATATATATATTTTAGGTACAGGTTGCGTTAAATGTTTTATTTTTTACTTTTTTTTGGTATTTGCTTTGCAGGTATGGTATGATCTTACTGTTATACTGTAATGTTACTTTGTTTTAATGTTAACCATCATTTGCTTAGCAGGTACGCCATTCAGTTGCAGTGCGGATTTATTTAGCGTGACAGCAACAGCGTTTGCTCCCACGATATAGAAAGCCGCGACTCCAACGCTGTGGAGGTGATTTCACCACCACAGTTAAAAAAAGAGCATGTATGCCGAAGCATGGGGGCATTAGGGGCGGAGGAGCGATTTTGCTCCTAATGCTGCGTACGTACGGTTGACATTCCTACGGAGGCTTTCCCGTGGAAAAGTCTGACCATGTGTACACGGCATAGAAAAGTCCGACCGTGTGTACGCGGCATAGAAAAGTCCAACCGTGTGTACGCGGCATAACTTTTTTGCGGGAGGATGCCCCCATGCTTCGGCATATATAATTGGTGCATGTATGCCCATCATTAGAAGTGGGTGGATGAAGGGAGGTATTCTAATGGTGGGCATACCCACCGATCAATCTTTTTTTCGTTCAGCCAACAGGCTGCATGAAAAAAAAAAGATTACAATACATGTCCAACAAGAACCATCAACGTACTGGTATGTTGCTGGACTTTGAATGGTTATACCAGAATGATGCCTGCAGGTTTAGGCATCATCTTGGTATCATTCTTTTCAGCCAGCGGTCGGCTTTCATGTAAAAGCAGTCCTAGCGGCTAATTAGCCTCTAGACTGCTTTTACATTCAGTGTAAAAAAAACAGCATCCCTGTCCCCCCCTGCTCTTGCGCAAAGGCAAACGGAAGCGTCGGTCTGGAGTCATATGTAAACAGCAGTTGCACCATGCATGTGAGGTATCACCGCGAAGGGCAGATCGAGGGCAGTCATTTTAGCACCTACTCTGTAAATCTAATGTGGTAACCTGTAAAGGCTTTTAAAGGCTTTTAAAAATTTATGTAGTTTGTCACCACTGCGCATTTGTGCGCAATTTTAAAGTATGTCGTGTTTGGTATCCATGTACTCGGCCTAAGATCATCATTTTTATTTCATCAATAATTTGGGCAATATAGTGTGTTTTAGTGCTTTAAAATAAAAAAAGTGTATTTTTTCCCCAAAAAATGCATTTGAAAAAACGCTGCGCAAATACTGTGTGGAAAAAAAAAAAATTGCAACACCCACCATTTTAATCTGTAGGGCCTTTGCTTTAAAAAAATATATAATGTTTGGGGGTTCAACTTAACTTTCTTGCAAAAAAATATGTTTTTATGTAAACAAACAGTGTCAGAAAGGGCTTTTTCTTCAAGTGATTAGAAGAGTGGGTGATGTGTGTCATAAGCTTCTAAATGTTGTGCATAAAATGCCAGCACAATTCAAAACCCCCCAAATGACCCCATTTTGGAAAGTAGACACCCCAAGCTATTTGCTGAGAGGCATCGCGAGTCCATGGAATATTTTATATTTTGACCCAAGTTGCGGGAAAAATAAATATATATATTTTTATTTTATTTTTTTGCGCAAAGTTGTCACTAAATGATATATTGCTCAAACATGCCATGGGCATATGTGAAATTACACCCCAAAATACATTCTGCTGCTGCTCCTGAGTACGGGGATACCACATGTGTGAGACTTTTTGGGAGCCTAGCCGCGTATGGGACCCCAAAAACCAATCACGCCTTCAGGCTTTCTAAGGGTGTACATTTTTGATTTCACTCCTCACTACCTATCACAGTTGCGAAGGCCATAAAATGCCAAAATAGCACAAAAAAACCCCAAATGACCCCATTTTGGAAAGTAGACACCCCAAGCTATTTGCTGAGAGGCATGTCGAGTCCATGGAATATTTTATATTTTGACACAAGTTGCGAGAATATGACAAACTGATTTTTTTTTTGCACAAAGTTGTCACTAAATTATATATTGCTCACACATGCCATGGTTATATGTGGAATTGCACCCCAAAATACATTCTGCTGCTTCTCCTGAGTACGGGGATACCACATGTGTGGGACTTTTTGTGAGCCTAGCCGCGTACGGGGCCCCGAAAACCAAGCACCGCCTTCAAGATTTCCAACGGCATACAATTTTGATTTCCCTCCTCACTAGCTATCACTACCTATTACTGTTTTGAAGGCCATAAAATGCCAAAATGGCACACAACCCCCCCAAATGACCCCATTTTGGAAAGAAGACACCCCATTTTGGAAAGAAGACACCCCAAGCTATTTGATGAGAGGCATGTTGAGTCCATGGAATATTAAATTTTTTGGCCCCAAGATATTGAATAATGACCAAAAAAAATAAAAAATTACAAAACGTTGTCACTATATTATATATTTCTCACACATGCCATGGGCATATGTGGAATTACACCCAAAAATACATTCTGCTGCTTCTCCGGAGTACGGGGATACTACATGTGTGGGACTTTTTGGGAGTCTAGCCACGTACGGGGCCCCGAAAACCAAGCATTGCCTTCAAGATTTCTAACGGCGCAGAAAACTGGGCTCAGAAGACAATTAGAAGCTTTGGAAGGGGCAAGGCCCTCTACAACAGCAGACGAAGAAGACGAGGACTTTGAAGAGAATGGATCGGTAGAAGACCAACTCCCCACTAAAGGAGAAATAGCAAAAATGTTTGCCAGAATGGAAATTGGACAGTGGGAGGGACAGGGAGGGGCGGCCTCTATGAGAATCTTTATGAAAGTTTTAGCTGTAAAAAGCTTCCTCATAATTTTTATTGTCAAAAATTAATTTAATATCTTACAACGTTCGTGGCATAAATGCCCCACATCAAAACTGCAAATATAATAAGGGAGCTAATTTTCTTAAAAGCTGATGTGATATTTTTACAGGAAACTCGCTTGACTTTGAGTACAAGTCGCAGAATTGTTTCAGATGAGTTTCCACTATGGTTTTATGCGGACTCCCCTATTTCTCACGCCAAAGGGGTGGCCATAGGGTTCGCCAGGAGTGCTCGGTTCATTTTGGAAGAAAGGAGGGTGGACCCGGATGGTCGCTTTCTATTTCTCAACGGGAAATTAAATGGGACCGAGATCTCACTGGCAAATGTCTATGGACCGAATAAAAAGTCTGCCCAATACCTGGCAGGATTAATGGAAGAGTTCATGAGCTTTAAAACAGGAGGGGTAATCCTGGGAGGGGATTTCAACTTATGTTTAGATCCTAAACTAGATAGTACGTCACATGCACAGGGGAGCGAAATGAGCCAGAGGAATAAATAAAAAAAAAAGATGTACCAACACCAACTGGTAGATGCATGGAGAGCACAACATATGAGACAAAGAGATTATACATTCCGCTCACAGGTGCATGGAACGTGCACTAGGATTGATTTTTTTTTGGTAGAGCACAGGCTATTAAAATTAGTGGAAGACACAAAGATAGGAATCACAACATTCTATGATCACGCACCAATTGTACTACAACTGAAAATAGGCGAGAGAGAGAAAACAAGAAAGGGAACTGGAGGTTAAATGAAGAACTTCTATTAGATAAGGAATTAGAGAAGAGAATAAAGAAGGAGTTAGATCAGTTCTTTAAAGAGAAAACAGTACAGAGGGAATGTCCGAGGCGATAATCTGGGAAACCCATAAGGTCTATATTCGGGGAATCCTAATAAAAGAGGGAGCGGAAAAAAAGAAAAGAAATACAGAGAAAAAAATAAATGTAACTAAAGAAATTCTTGAACTAGAACAATTACAGAAAGATACAGACCAAAAAGATCTATTACTGACTCTTAGTATTAAAAGAGAGGAAATTCGAGAATTATTTGAACAGGAATACCGAATTGCTTTAAGTATGGTTAAGAAAGAACGATATCAATGGGGTAATAAGGCGGGAAAATATTTAGCGAAGTTACTTGAAAAAAAATAAACCGCCAACTATATCGAGAGAATACAAATACCGGAGAAACAAGATTCAAGACTTCAGATATCATTAAAACATTTCAGGAATTTTATGGGGAACTATACACAATTAATAAGAAAAGTACTCAAGAAGAAGTAAAATTAAAAGAGGAGAAAACAAGATAATATCTGAGGGATTTAGATTTAAATAAAATTCAAGAAAATAAACTCAATAACCTTGAAACCCCTATAACAGAAGAAGAAATACTTAAAATCATTCAAGAACTGCCTAATGGTAAAAGCCCCGGCCCTGACGGACTGACAATTTTGTACTATAAAATTTTCTCAGACATATTAACCCCAAAATTATGTTCCTACTTCAACGGGATTGGGGAGAAGTGGGAGATGAGGAAAGACGCCTTAGAAGCTCTAATAACTGTAATTCCTAAAGAGGGCAAGGACAACTCCCTATGCTCCAGTTATAGACCAATTTCGCTCCTTAACATCGATTTAAAGATATTTTCAAAAATCCTCGCTAATAGGCTGAAAAAAATAATGAGAGATGTGGTCCATATAGACCAAGTAGGTTTAATTACAGGGAGGGAAGGAAGAGATAACGGAATTAGATCCCTCCTGATTATCGAGGAAATCAGGAAAAGTGGAGCCCCGGGACTACTCCTGTCAATTGACGCCGAAAAGGCTTTCGACAGGGTAGACTGGGGCTTCATGCGAAAAGGAACACAATAAAGACAGACAATATACATAGAGATGTATAGTCAGGGGATACAGAACCCTTGACCCCTTGCAGGTATATAAAAAAATAACAGGAGGGATATACCATTAGTAGATCTGACAAATCTCCTCCGATCTTGGAGCTACAACAGCTAAGTAGTCTGATCAGTATAACTGTTCAAAGTATAACTTTGAACATGTATTTAATTGTGGTTCCTATTGTAAAGGGAATAAAAAATGAAGGGGAGGTGAACTCAGGAATTGCAAAACCTGACACTAGTTGGGATCAGAAAGGCTGCAGTGTTATTGGGAAAGGCTAAAAATAAAAAAGGGGGAGGAGGGGGAAAGAGGTAATGTTGTCTGCGGGAGAGTGAGGGGCAGAGGAGGAAAAGGCCCTCTTCTCCCTCAGCTTCCACTCTTCTCCACAAAGAACAGGAGACTGTCAAGAAAAGGTATGGTAACATTCAAGGGTGGGTCCCAAACGATTACTGTACAAGGGCCACCATTTTGAAGACAGTCAGGGTTTTGGGAAGAGCGGGTATAGGCTGACCATGGCAGCCAGGTGTCTTTAAATGTATCCTCTCTATTATATAATGTACCCGTTAGGCTTTCCAGATCTCTTTTTCATTTAGTCTAGTAAACTAGTGACTTGTGGTTGGTGGGAAGGTCTGTTTTTAGAGATCAAGACTGAAAGCTCTGGCTGCATTCAACACATGGACAGTCAGCGGGTGCTTCTATTGGTGCAAAGGCACTGCATTAAAGTGTAGCAAGTATCCCAGGGGGTCTGAACCAAGGTCCAAGGCTATCAATTGGAGAACTACATTGTTAACTCCCATCCAGAACTGATGCAAAGCAAAGGGCATTGCCAAAAAAATTAAGTGTGCTTGGCTCTTTGTGACATCTCCAACACATCTTGGAAACTTGTGGACATAATTTATGCAATTAGCGGTTTGTAATCGAAGATTTATGGACTAATCAAATTATCTGGGCTTTTGTGAGCGACACTTGTAGGTCCCCATTGTGAATATATTGAGGTTTAAGGTCTTCCGTAGGGGCATTCAACAGTTTGTATATAGAAGAAAGGTGGAATACAAACTCACCCTCTTTAAATAGTCGTTCAAAGGGAGTCATTGGTTTGGTGTAGAGTCCCAGGTCTGGGATTGACTGTAAGAAATTACACAATTGGTATACTGCCCATGAGCTGAGTGGAGGCTGTAGCATGTTGCAGATATCATGCAGTGTCATCCAGCCACACTGGGTAGTGTAATGTAAACATCTTGTTCGGCCAGTCTAATCGAGACTTAACAGCTGTGTTGTCCATGCCTGGTGGAAAGTCAGGATTTAGCAACAGTGGCATTAGTGGAGATAGAGTCCTTTTGAGAGGTTTGATGAATAACTGCAGTGGTGACATCAAACAAAGGGTGTCCTTTAGGGAATCGGTAATGTTTTATTGGTACCCAGGAGAGAGCAGATAGGGCCACTGGAGAGCAACGCTGTTCAATTTGAGCCCATAATTCTGACTGTGGCATCGAGCACCATGTTGGTACCTTGGACAGATGTATGGCTTTTTTAGTATTGCGCCAGGTCAGTTGGGTCGCTTTCTCCACTATTTATGAGGGTGAGCAAGGTCAGACTCATCCAAGCCAATTGGTCTATAATTATTGCACTGCATATGGTCCATTTTTGGTTTTGATATGAGTTATATGAGCCCTCAGCATATCCAGCAGGGAGAGGTGAACTTTGAGAATGGAGATGTAGTCACTAATGAAGTATGGAGAAAGAAGATCTCAAAAGGTTTTGTAATAGCTGATGTTTTGTAATACCTGTTGGGGCCTGGAGCCTTACCCGATTTAGTGGAGGCAATGGAGATGTTCAGCAACTCCACTGTGATTGGTTTACACCTGTTTAAGTGATCTTGCTGAGGTAGGAAAGGCCTTCCCAATGATGCCTGCCAGAAAGAAAGCAATCAGATCCTTTTTTTGGGAAAGAAGCTGTTGCTCATCACTATTGTGGTTATACAGCCTATGATAAAATCTTTTAAAGGCTTTAGTGCAGTGGTCCCCAACCTTTTTGACCCTGGGGACCAGATGCGTGGACGAAAATTGTGCCAAGGCCCGGGTTGGGGTTGGCATGCTTTTTCACGGGCAATTTGTCAGCGCATTATTTCTATTATTACATTGTAGTAAAAAATGAAATAGTTCAACATTATCAAAGCCCCAGAATAAAATATTATGAAAGTCCCAGTACAAAAATATTATTAAGGGGCGGTTCACACTGCTGTGGTGCAGGAACCCTGCGAATCCACTGCGGGTTCCCGCATCACAGGTTTTCCGGCGGCAGTTCACACTGCCCTATGCGAACTGCTGGGAGTGTCAGTTAAAAGTTAACACCCCCAAATCAGTTTGCATATCACAGTGCGATCTGCAAATTTGGACAGGAATCGGATCGCATGGGTGTGAACACCCATGTGATCCGTTTTTGCTACGGACAAAAAAAAAGGGTCCTGTGCGAGTTTGATGTGAATTCAGACATACAATTTGCATGGCTGAAATCGCATCGCACAGAGATCGCATGTGATGTGCACTGCAGTGCTGTGCAAATCACATCCCAACTCTGACATTGCTGCAGTGTGAACCAGCCCTAAATGTCCCAGTGTAAAAATATTATTAAAATGTCCCATTATAAAAAAAAATGATTAGATGTCCCAGTATAAAAAAAATCATAGATATCCCAGTATAAAAAAAAAATAAAAAAAATCAATCAGTATAAAACAATATAAAGTTCCCTCAGCAGCGCCCACTGTACTTACAAAGTCTCAGCGCAGGGATGTGAGGGGGAGCCGTTTGCGGGAAAGCATAGAGCGGGTGGGCGGATAGATGAGAGATGACGTAATTCTCTCTCTCTCTGTCCTCATAGACGGATGCACCAGGTCTGTGTAGCGTAGGGCGGGACAGCGGCGCGCCTCTGTGTAGCACAGAGAGATGGCGTCAGCCGCGTCATCTCTCTGCTCGGGCAGCTGAATTTGCAATGGATCGGCCCGGATATAGCGGCGGTAAGGCCCGCCAATGTGTCCTGTGTATTGCAGCCCGGCTGGAGAGGTGCGGCCCGGCTTTGGGCTGCGGACCGGGGGTTGACGACCCCTGCTTTAGTGGACAGATTGTTTTAGAGACAAATATATCTTTGTTTTTCAATGTACATACAAGTATGAAATTAAAGCCACTTCAAGATGTGTAAATGTCTCAAACACAATGTACAACCTCAACAAGCAAATTGCAATTTATAGCGTTTGTTAACCTAAACAAAAAAAAAATAGATCCTGTTCCCTTAAAGCATGTTATATAGCACAGTGCTTGTGCTGTCATTTGGCCTCCTGTAATACCTGTCTGATCCTGCCTGGTTATACCCTCCGACTCTCCCCCTGTATGCTGACTCCAGTATATCAGAGCTGCCGAGTCCTGACATTGTGGTCAGCATATGTGCCTCTGTCAGCCGCAGCCTGCTTTCTGTCTCCTGTGTCCTCTCCTCCATCCTCTCCCCTCTCCCCTCTCCCCCCTCCCCTCTCTGACTGTCTTCTCATGTCAGCAATATTTCATATTAAAAGCTCCCATCCCCTCTGTAGTATAAAAATAAGTTCCCCTGTGTCTGTGTTATATAATAAATATGCTTATCTGTACAGATAACAGTGTCTTCCTGCGATTATGTGACTCCTTGGCTCTGTCTCTCCTCTCCTCCCCTGATGTCAGTGGCAGTCCACTGTAACGGTCAGCCAGGCAGAGGAGAGAGGAGGCACCTGTGTACAGGAAGACACTGTGTTATCAGTACAGATAAGCATATTTATTATAGAACATAGACACTGGGAAACGTATTGTTCTAATACAGAGGGGATGGGAGCTTTTTAAAGACGTTGCTGTACAACCACTTTTAACCAATTATCGTATACGTAAAGGCTATAAAGATGTGGTCATGGTTTAAAGAAATAAGTGAATAAGTATAGTGGCATAAATGGTATATAGGTATGTGGGGAAGGGAAAAGAGGAGAGAGAAAGGCAGAGATGACCAGAGATGGTCGAAATAGAAGAGAGGAAGAAGAGGGGATGAAAAAAAAGGCACAATCATGATCGAAATATCCGGACTGAAAAAAATAGCAGTAAAAAAAAAAAGGGCGACAAGCTGCCAAGTGAAAATACCAGAGACTACAACCAGGAGGGTTTCAAAAAGGATCCATCCTATTGGAAGACTAATACGGTGCTGTTGGTCGGCAGCATCTCTTTAAGGGCATCTGAAGTAGAAAAGTGAAGCCAAACATACCATAATACTCAATATTTCTCAAAGGAATAATTTTGCAACACTAACATGTCTTCCATAAGCATGATATCATTCATCGTGGAAACCCACAAGGAAATGCTTAGGTACTGATATGGGAAAAGTCTGAAATAAAGTAATTTGGGAAGAGTATACATTTTTAAAGTGTTTATGCTGCCAAACCAAGTTAAGAAGGAGAAGCCCCAGGAGTCCAGATCTTTCCAAATGTATGATAGTAAGGGGGGCTTAATTGAGGGCATAAAGGTCGGAGAGATTGTAGGGGGATTGTAATGCCAAGGTAGGAAATACCTTTTGGGTTTCCATTGAAAGGAAAAATTGGACCATAGTTGGGAAATCGTAAGTGCTGGCAAGGAAATCCTTAGGGCCTAAGTTTTGGACATATTCAAGTAGAAATTTCTGAGCACCCCAAATCTATGAAATTCATGTAATAAGGAAGGAAGAGAGGTATGAGGTTGTTGCATATATACTTACAAGTCACCTGCATAGAGTAAAGATTAATGGTGTAAAGAGGGGGGTCTAGATACCAAAGAGAGTCATTCTGTCATATAGCATGAGCTAGGTGTTCCATGACTATAACAAATAATAAGGGGGAAAGAGGGAATCCCTGCTGTGTTCTGTTTGAGATGTTAAACGGTTCAGAGGAGGTACCATTCACCAACACGACAGTTTAGAAAAGAGGGACATGGTTTTGGTGACAAAGTGTCACGTACCTAGTAGATGAGCCCGATATGCAGAGGGAGACATTCTATTACGACACTCGTGGCCCCTAAAAGAATAGACAGTAGGCGCAGGAGTGCAGAGTAGCACAAGTGCCTGGCAGGATCAACAGCTGGGAAGCAGGTCTGGAATCACGGATTCACTGTGGCTGGAACCAGCAGACTGGAGACAGCAGACTTGACTGAAGACTGGAGCAGGCTCGTGTCAGGAAGCCACACACCGGATGAGAGGCAGGCAGGCAGAGAGATGGTACCAAGAGCTGGAACACAGAAGGGTCAGACAAGCCGGGTCATGCAAAGACAGGTAATACTGCAACAGATGCATAGGCAGGAGCAGAGCCACTAAACAAGGTCGGTAACAGGCAGGCTCGGAGGAACCAGAGAATGAGGCAGGTGCAAGGTCGTGGACAAGCCGGGGTCAGATGCAGGCGGACAGCAAGGATAGTCAAAGGCAAGCCAGGTAATCACAGGAACAGATTCAAATAAGCAGATATCACTCAGGGAACACTGTAGAGCAGACAGCAGCAGTGTGTCAGCTGAGTTTAAATTGCCCGCCTGGCGCCGGGGATCATGCACTTACGTGCACGCATAAGCACCCGCAAACGCACACCAGCTTGCAAGGAACCATTGTTGCCAGCATGCCCTTCCTGAAATTGCCCCCCCCCCCCATGGGGCAGCCTCTGGATGCCCAACCGGGCCAACTTCTCAGGATGGGACCCTTTGAAGGATTGGATCAGTCTCTTAGCGTGGATATTACCTTCAGGTTCCCACAAATTCTGTTCTGGTCCATACCCTTTCCATTTGATCAAGAATTCAATTTGGTTGTTTCTCCTTCTACAATTCATGATTGCTTCCACCTCGAATTCCTCCTCCCCATCTATTACTGCTGTTTCTGGAGGGCCCATATTCTGTCCTGGAAAGGAGTTGGTAAAAACAGTAGGTTTTAACAGGGAAACATGGAAAACAGGGTGAATTCTGAATGAATCCGGCAGTTCTAGCTCGTAGGCTACTTTGTTGATCCTTTTCTTTACTGGAAATTGACCCACAAACCTTGGACCGAACTTCCTTGAAGGGGAGGCCAGTCTTAGGTTTACTGAGGACAGCCATACCTGGTCTCTGGGTTCCAGGATTGATTTTCCCTGTCTTTTCCAGTCGAAAGTCTCCTTGTTGTATTCCTGTGTTTTAGCCATTGTTTCTTGTAGTAATTTGTAAATGGTACTAAAGAAGTTTACAGTTTTGAGAACGGCTGCCACTGAACATTCTGGGATGGAATTGGGCAAGAATGATGGGTGGTAACCATAGTTGGCAAAGAACTGAGTTTGTCTTGTGGTGGAGTGGGCAGAGTTGTTGTTTGCAAACTCAGCTAATGGAAGCAAGGAGATCCAGTCATCCTGGGAGAAAGAGGAGATACAGCGAAGATACTGCTCGAGGGTCTAATTGGTCCCCTCTGTCTGCCCACTTTAGAGGATAGGCTGAGGAAAAGGATAATTAAACTCCAAGGGACTCACATAATGCCTTCCAGAACCCGGAGGTAAACTGTACTCCCCTATCTGAGACAATGTTGGCTGGCACTCCATAAAACTTGCGCTGTTTCTGGGGCTGAAGGTGTTCCTTTCTTTGGATTGAAATGTGCCATTTTGGTTAACTGATCCACCACCACAAAGATGGTAGTATGACCCTCTGCAGGAGAAAGCTCTAAGATAACGTCCATGGATATAATTTTCCAAGGCCTATCTGGAACAGGTCATGGCTTTAGCAATTATAGTGAATATAGGGGGTGCTGTGTAGAAACTGTGATAAAAAGTGATCAGCGCATATAAATGAATAAATCACTAATAAATATAAAATAGGTGATAACAAATGATTAATGGTAATATACCGAAAACAACGTGCAATGTGCAGAAGTGATGTGCTATAAACAAATGTGATAGGTAATGAGCACTGTAAAGTCCCAAAAATTATGATATATATCCTTGTGTCAAACGAGTGTCAAAAGAGTGTATCTTCCACAGTCTTCTTATAAGGCTCTTCTAAGTAATGTGCTCACAGAGCGCTTACCTTATGGCAGATGTATAAAAGCTTATATGGATATAATGCTGTTCCAATTGTATCCAGGAATAGTTCCTCCGCATTGGTCTCCAGCTACTGTCTATCACTGTGGGTGGTCTCTCAGGGTCTCCCCTCGATGTTACCCAAAGTATGAAACAGAAATATATCCCATAGTAAAGTACGTCATAAAGGTTTATTAAGGTAAAAGCATAAGAAACTTACATGAAAAAGTGCAAAAAAGCCAAACGATGCAGCGTTTGGTCTTTCTAGCGTTTCCTGTGTAAATATAAAAAAACGTAGTCCCAAACAAAAAAAGTTTAGCAAAATAAGTCCAGTGACAGAATATTGATTGCAAGGTGTTGTGATTCAAACAAATGATAAGATTAGTCCTTTACCAGATATACGACACCCAAAGTGAACGATTATCAGGTAGTAACGAAAGTACACTTACCAAGGCCAAGATGCTGAGGGTGGCTCCCTTTGCGACCCGGCGCGGTCCGCCCCCTGGAGTGGGGACAGGGGAACAGACGCACCAGGAGGCACCGGTACCGATGGGAAGGTGAAGGTCGGGTGCGTGGAACAGGACCAACCAGGCAGTAGTCCGCTTGGAATAGCTGGGAAAGCGCGGCAGGAAATTTCAGGAGGTCCGGGAAGCAGGATTGGTAGAAAACAGGGAAATCCAGGAAACAGACTGCGGTCAAGGAAGCACAGATAAACAGGGTAGTCCAAAGTTCAAGCCAAAAGGTCAAGGGCAGGTGAGATCAGATTAGTCCAATAAGCAAGCCGAGGTCAAGGTGGGAGAAAGCAGCAATCCGGTAGAGTAGAGCCAAGGTCAGGTAAACAGGAACAAGTAGGGTAAGGTTTTTCCAAGATCCAGGAAACACTCCAAACAAACGCTGTGACAAACCAGCAACTAGCCACAGGAAAGGGAGAGGTTTAAATAGCCCGCTTCAAGGCTCTGATTGGCCGGACGGACTACAGGTCTGTGTGCGCCCGTGCGCGCGCCCATGCACGCGCGCGCCAACACCACGCACGCGCGGCGCAAACAGCCGCGATTGCACCGTTCGGGGAGACAGGTAAGGATTAGTGCCCTGACAGTGCCCTCTCCCTAGGGGCGGACTCCGGACGCCCAAACTGTCCATCAGTTCCGGATGGTCCCGGTGAAAAATTCGGATCAGGTGGGGAGCATGTAAATTTCTGGAAGGTTCCCATGAAGTGTCTTCAGGCGGGTAACCCTTCCACTTGACAAGGTACTGGAGTTGTCTCCCTCTCTTCCGGCAACCTAAAATAGATTCGACCTCAAATTCTTTTTCACCTTCAATTTCCACTGGAGGAGGTGGAAGTTCCTCCCTTCCTGGAAAAGAGTCTGGGATAACGGGTTTGAGCAAAGATGCGTGGAATACAGGGTGGATCTTGTATGACCCTGGTAATGTTAGTTCAAAAGCCACAGGATTGATCACTCTTTTAATTTCGAATGGGCCTATGAATCTGGGACCTAATTTCCGAGAAGGAATGGGTAACCTAAGGTTCGTGGCCGATAGCCATACCTTCTCCCCGACTTTAAAAGCTGGGCACTCCTTCTTTCCCTTATCGTAGGATCTTTTGTAATTTTCCTGGGCTTGTTGCATGTTTTTTTGAAGTCTGAAAATTTTGTTGTAAAGAGACTATAGGGGCTGATTTACTATGCTCTTTGCGCTGGTTCATGCCTTAATTAGTGCGCCGGGTGGAGGCTTAATTAGGCGCATGAACCAGCGTAGCAGCCGGCGCATTGAAAGTAATATGTAAAGCCGCGCCAAACTCCCTATAGAAGTCTATGGGAGAAATCAAAAGTGTTCATTTTAAAGGCTAATCTGCTAGTTTTGTCCTAAAAAGTGTTTGGGGACCTCAGTCCTGCCCCAGGGGACATGTATTAATGTTTTTTTAATTTTTTAAAACGGCCATTTTTTCGGGAGCAGTGAAATTAATAATTCTTAAAGTGAAACAATAAAAGTGAAATATTCCTTTAAATTTCGTACCTAGGGGGGGTGTAATGTCAGCATGTGAAATAGCGCATTTTTCCCGCACTTAGAACTGCCCCTGCACAAAATGACATTCAGAAGGAAAAAAGTCATTTAAAAATTCACACGCGGCTATAATGAATTGTCGGCTCTGACAATTCTAAAGGGATTCATTCATAAAACAAACAAAAAAATGTGTAGGGGTTCCCCCAAATTAAATTACCAGGCCCTTCAGGTCTGGAATGGATATTAAGGGGAACCCCGCCGTAAAAACCCCCCAAAAAAAAAGACGTGCGGTTCCCGGCAAATATCCATTCCAGGCCCTTCAGTGTGGATTTTAAGGGGAACTCCACCCCAAATTGAAAAAAAAATGGCGTGGAGTCCCCCTAAAAATCCACACCAGACCCTTATCCGAGCACGTTGACCTGGCCGGCCGCAGAAAAGAGGGGGGGACAGAGTGCGGCCCACCCCTCTCCTGAACCGCACCAGGCCACATGCCCTCAACATGGGGAGGATGTCCCCATGTTGATGGGGACAAGGGCCTCATCCCCACAACCCTTGCCCGGTGGTTGTGGGGGTCTGCGGGCGGGGGGCTTATCAGAATCTGGAAGACCCCTTTAACAAAGGGGACCCCCAGATCCTGCCCCCCCCCCCTATGTGAAATGGTAATGGGGTACATTGTACCTCTACCATTTCACCCCAAAAAAGTCAAGTGTTAAAAATGACAGTAGCCGGTTTTTGACAAATCTTTTAATAAAATCTTCTTTTCTTCTTTCCTTCGGGTTTCTTCCGTTGCTTCTTTCTTGGGTCTTCTCGTCCACATCTTGCCCGACGTCTTCTTCTATCTTCTCCGTCCGTCCTTCAGCCTTCTGGTCCTGCATCTTGCCCGTTGTCTTCTCCTGTCTTCTTCTCTGTCCGTCCGCCAGCCTCCTCGTCCGCATCTTGTGTCTTCTCCGGTCTTCTTCTCGGTCCGCCAGCCTTCTCGTCCACATCTTTTTCTTTCCCGGACCTAGCGTTTGAATTTGATTTGGCCGCCGTGTTGCGCTCCTGGGACCCGCCCCCCTCTGACGCCACAAGTAAACTCCTTAGAAGGTCATGTGCGTCAGAGGGGGGCGGGGTCACAGAGGGTCACACAGCGGGGGAATTCAATTTCAAGCGCGCCGCCCGGAGAAGAAGTTCCCGCCGTGTCACACTCATGTGACCCCGCCCCCCTCTGACGCACATATGCCACACGCGGACTTTCATATGAGTTTACTTGTGGCGTCAGAGGGGGGCGGGTCCCAGGAGCGGGAACACGGCGGCCAAATCAAATTCAAACGCTGGGTCCGGGGAAGAAAAAGATGTGGACGAGAAGGCTGGTGGACGGACGGAGAAGAAGGCAGGAGAAGACAACGGGCAAGATGCGGGACCAGAAGGCTGAAGGACGGACGGAGAAGATAGAAGAAGACGTCGGGCAAGATGTGGACGAGAAGACCCAAGAAAGAAGCAGCGGAAGAAACCCGAAGAAAAGAAGATTTTATTAAAAGATTTGTCAAAAACCGGCTACTGTCATTTTTAACACTTGACATTTTTTTGGGGGTGAAATGGTAGAGGTACAATGTACCCCATTACCATTTCACATAGGGGGGGGGGGCAGGATCTGGGGGTCCCCTTTGTTAAAGGGGTCTTCCAGATTCTGATAAGCCCCCCGCCCGCAGACCCCCACAACCACCGGGCAAGGGTTGTCGGGAATGAGGCCCTTGTCCCCATCAACATGGGGACATCCTCCCCATGTTGAGGGCATGTGGCCTGGTGCGGTTCAGGAGAGGGGGGGGCCGCACTCTGTCCCCCCCTCTTTTCTGCGGCCGGCCAGGTCAACGTGCTCGGATAAGGGTCTGGTGTGGATTTTTAGGGGGACTCCACGCCATTTTTTTTTTCAATTTGGGGTGGAGTTCCCCTTAAAATCCACACCAGACCTGAAGGGTCTGGTATGGATATTTGGGGGGACCCCACGCCATTTTTTTGGGGGTTTTTTACGGCGGGGTTCCCCTTAATATCCATTCCAGACCTGAAGGGCCTGGTAATTTAATTTGGAGGGACCCCCATTTTTTTTTTTTTTTTTTTTATTATTTTTAATGAGCAATGACTGTATTCTTTATAGCCATGAGTACTTTAAACTTCCTTTTTTTTGTTTCACTTCAGAAATGACATCTTGTACAGGGACAGTTCTAAGCACGGGAAACATGCGTGTACCCCCTCCCCCCCTGTATGAAATTTAAAGGAATATTTCACTTTTATTATTTCACTTTAACCACTTCCATACCGCGCCTATTCTGGCACTTCTCTCCTTCATGTAAAAATTATATTTTGTTCCTGGGAAATTAATCAGGACCCCCAAACATTATATATAATTTTTTAGCAGACACCCTAGGGAATAAAGTTAGCAGTCATTTTTTATTTGATTTCCAACGGTATTTGCGCAATAATTTTTCTAACGCCTTTTTTTTGGCCCAAAAAAAAACACGGTTCATGAATTTAAAAAAAAAAAACAGTAAAGTTAGCCCAATTTTTATGGATAATATTAAAGATGATGTTACACCGAGTAAATAGATACCTAACTTGTCACGCTTTAATATTGTACACACTCATGGAATGGCGCCAAACTTCGGGACATAAAAATATCCATAGGCGATGCTTGTTTTTTTTTTTACAGGTGACCAGTTCAGAGTTACAGAGGAGGTCTAGGGCTAGAATTATTGCTCTCGCTCTAACGCACGCGTCAATACCTCACATGTGTGGTTTGAATGGTGTTTACATATGTGGGCGGGACTTACATGCATATTTGCTTCTGAGTGCGAGCTTCTAGGGACAGGGGCGTTATTTTATTTTTTTGTTTGTTTTTTTTACCTCATATTTTTCTTCTTGCACTTTTTTGTCACTTTTGTTGATTTTGGATCACTTTTCTTCCTATTACAAGGAATGTAAACATCCCTTGTAATAGGACTAGTGTGTGACAGGTCCTCTTTATGGAGAGAGGCGGGGTCAATAAGGCTGGAAAGCATGGTATTGAAAAATAAAATAAAAGATCTCATGCTTTCAGCTGCAATCATGTTCGTTCAGCACAGTGGTGTAGTGTATAGCACTTTGACCTAGCAGCAAAAGGGTCGCTGGTTCGAATCCAGCCCGTGACACCATCTGCATGGAGTTTGCATGTTCTCCCTGTGCCTGCGTGGGTTTCCTCCCACAATATAAAAACACGCTGTAAATCGGATCCGGTCTAAATAAGCCCTAATATGCAGTAGTATATTTAGGTTTTGTTCTGCCCTAGGCCTGACTACATATCTGCACCTCCTAATAGAAAAATGACCCACCCCTTCCTGTCAAGGTCACACCCTGTTTTTGTATGACCCGCCCAGGAATTTTCAGGGGACCCACACACTAGTTCTGGGGGGGAGGGGGGCACTGGATTCCCTTAACCACTTCCATACCAGGCACTTACGCACCTTCCCGCCCAAGCCAATTTTCAGCTTTCAACACTGTCGCACTTTGAATGGCAATTGCGCGGTCATACAACACTGTACCCAAACAAAATTGGCGTCCTTTTTCCCCCACAAATAGAGCTTTCTTTTGTTGGTATTTGATCACCTCTGCGTTTTTTTTTTTGCGCAACAACTAAAAAAAGACTGCAAATTTTGAAAAAAAAAACGTTTTTATTTTTTTAGGTTAATTTTTTTGTAAATAAGTTTTTCTCTTTCAATTACGGGCACTGATATGGCGGCACTGATGGGCACCGATGAGATGGCACTGATGGACATCGATGAGGTAGTACTGACGGGCACAGATGAGGTGGCATTGATTGGCGGCGCTGGTATGCGGCACTGATGGGCACTCATAGGCGGCACTTATGGGTGGCACTGATGGATACTTATGGGTGGCACAGGTGGGCACTGATAGGTGGGCACTGTGCATGGATGGGCACTGTGGGGTGGCACTGATGGACACTGGGGTGGCACTGATGGACACTGGGGTGGCACTGATTTTCCCAGGTTGCCAGTCAGTGCCCATTTGTGGGCACTGATTGGCATCTTTTTTCTTTTAATGCTTTTTTTTTTTTTTTTCCATATTTTTTTTTTTTGCCCACCCTGGTGGTCCAGGGTGGGCATCCCTGGTGGTCCAGTGTGGTGATCCGAGGGGGGGGCTGCGCTGATAAACAATCAGCACGAACGTCCCCTGTCAGGAGAGCCGCCGATCGGCTCTCCTATACTCGCGTCTGTCAGACGCGAGTGAGGAAGAGCCATCGATGGCTCTTCCTGTTTACATCGTGATCAGCCGTGATTGGACACGGCTGATCACGTGGTAAAGAGTCTCCGTCTCCGTGAGAGACTCTTTACCGAGATCGGAGATGCAGAGTGTCAGACTGACACCCCGCATCACCGATCGCCGCGCTGCGTGCCCCCACAGGCGCGCGCGGCATGAAATCCTGCAGGACGTCCTGTCAGGATTGTGTAACCACTTCCCGGACGTAAATCGGCCATAGGCTGGGCGGGAAGTGGTTAATTTGCATAGTTTTTCTCTCACTTGCTGTTTGGCTATGGGGCAGGAAGTGAAGGCAAATCTCCCCAATTGGACACAGATAATACAAAATAAACTGACAGGGCCTATAACCCTCCCTCACTCTATCCAAAATTAAAGAAAATAAAACTTGTTGATTATAGTTCTTGTCAGGGGCGGACTGACCATTGAGTCACTCGGGCACTGCCCGAGGGCCCCATGCCACTAGGGGGCCCCATCCGGGTTGCCAGGCTCAGTAAAACCAGGGACAGTATGTAAAAATCTGTGTTTTTTTTAGATCTGTCCCTGATATGTCCGAAAATGACATGCTTTTAATGTGAATATCCCAAGATTTTAGCTGCCCGCCTCTGCACTACCTCCTGGCGTGGTGGCCATCTGTAAGCCAGAGGGGCCCCATAATCTTCTATTGCCCGGGGGCCCCATGAGTTGTCAGTCCGCCCCTGGTTCTAGCTTAAGCACAAATTTCATAGAGTTTTATTGAGAGCCCTAAGAAAATATAACCATGCCAATAGGCCAGGATACAGCGTTGCTAATATGTAGGAATGTGTGTGTTAGAGCACCCGACCCAATGTTAACTAAAAAATTATTAATTTGCAAATAAGTATTATCTGCTCATTTTTTGGGGATGTCTGCACCCCTGATAGTGAGAACATTTGTGAGGTGTCTTCACCCTTTCTAATTCATTCACTTCCTGTCACATAGCCAAACAGGAAGTGAGGGTAAAACCTTACTAATATCTTTTCTTGGGGACACAGAGATCAATCTAAATAGTTTCCCATTATGTAAATTGCACTCTAGCATTTTGCTGTGTACACCCCAAATTATTAGGGATCTTGGACTTTGGGGTCCATTTACTAAAGTCAAATCCACTTTGCACTACAAGTGCAAAGCAAGGAAGAAAGAAAACAAAACAACTTTGCTTCTACAGGATTGGATGTTAAAACCATCAGTGCTTCCTCTCTGATTTTCAGCAACTATGCTTGTACTGCAGAGTGGCTTAGCCTTTACTAAACCCCAAACTAAATAATCATTTGGGGCAGGGATCCTCAAACTACGGCCCTCCAGCTGTTGTAGAACTACACATCCCATGAGGCCTTGTAATGCACTGACATTCACAGACATGACTAGGCATGATGGGAATTGTAGTTCCTGAACAACTGGAGGGCCGTAGTTTGAAGACCCATGATTTGGGGTGTACACAGCAGTGCTGGAGTGCAATTTGCTTAATGGGGACACTAGTTAGATTGACCTGTGTCCCCAAGAAATGACACTGGTAGGGTTTTAACCTCACTTCCTGTTCAGCTGTGTGACAGGAAGTGAAGCCAATTTTAAGAAAAGGGACACAAAGCTCAACCCAAAAATAAAAAACACAAAGCAGGGGTTCTAACACTCACTTGGCTTCCCTCAAACACCCACAATTTGAATAGGATTGCCTTGCGCTAGATTTAAGCACAGTGCTGTAAATCAGCACGTCAAGCCTGTCCACCAATAGCAAACCCCCCCCCCCCCACAGGCCATGTTTGCAGGTTTTCCTTCATCTTGCACATGTGCTTTAAAAGACAGTCTGAACAGCAATTCTTGATAAGAGAAATCCACAAAACATGTCCTGTCGGGGGTACTTGAGGGCTGAGGACCACTGCAGAAAAAAGAAAATACTTACCAGTTTTGTCTTTAAAGTCATGGAGAATAAACATGGCAAACATTTCATGATTACACACCAGGAAAGAAGCTTAGACAAAAATCACACATAATTTGTTAGGCCCAAACCGATTTCAGCTGCAGCTGTCAACATATGTAGCATGAAAAAGTAACAAAAGACAAACTTAAAACTGTTAAAGTAATTTTTATTGGTCAACAAAACAAGGAAAGCAAAAAAAGACAAACAAACAAACACAAACAAAAATACATTTCAAAATTCTAAATAACCATAGCTTTAACATCTTCACACATTTTTCATAAAATAAGGCCACATAGACAAATACATCAAAGTGAACATCATTTAAAAATAAACCAAAACCATTGGCAAAATAAAACAAAAACCATGCAACAAACCAAATTTGTGTTTAGCAACAGCATTTCTGCCAGCCTGCCCCTTCTGAGGGCAGCTGAGGACTGATCGATCCCTGCTTTTTATAACAGTGCTAGTAATGAAGCAATTGAAATCACATGAACAAATTGCAGTCTCTAGTTTGGGTGAGCTTGTAATTGGGCACACCTGCAATTAACCCAAACCACGCTCTATGAGCATCCAAGTGTTTTTCACCTTTTAAAAAGAAAGGATAATTTTTTTCTAAGTGTTTGAGCATGCTTAGTTAATCACACATGTAGGAACCAAGCTGCAATGGAATGAGAGCTTTTTTTTTTTTTTTTTTTTCCTGATCTGATGCTTTCCAGCCTGAAGGGGAGGTGTTAAAGACAGAAGTAAACACGCACATTTAATAATCTATTTGTGGGGGAAAAAAAGGTTGCCAATTTTGTTTGGGAGCCACGTCGCACGACTGCGCAATTGTCAGTTAAAGCGACGCCGTGCCGAATCACAAAAACTGGCCCGGTCATTGACCAGAAATATGGTCCGGGCTCAAGTGGTTAAAAATTCACAAAACACTAAAGTTAGCCCAATTTGTGTTGATAATGTGAAAGATGATGTTACACCGAGTAAATAGATACCTTACATGTCACGCTTTACTATTGCAAACACGCCTGGAATGGGGCCAAAATTCAGTACTTGAAATTCCCCATAGGCGACCTTTTTTTTTCTTCAGGTTACCAGTTTATAGTTACAAAGAAAGTCTAGTGCTAAAAGTCTTGCTCTCGCTCTAACGCACGCGTCAATACCTCACATGTGTGGTTTGAACGATGTTTATATATGTGGGCGGGACTTGCGTAAGTCCCGCCCACATATGTAAACACCGTTCAAACCACACATGTGAGGTAGTGACGCGTGCGTTAGAGCGAGAGTAATACTTTTAGCACTAGACTTTCTCTGTAGCTATAAACTGGTAACCTGAGAAAAAAAAAAAAAAGTCGCCTATGGGGATTTTTTTAAGTAATGAATTTTGGCCCCATTCCAGGCGTGCTTTCAATAGTAAAGCGTGACATGTAAGGTATCTATTTACTCGGTGTAACATCATCTTTCACATTATCACCAAAAATTGGGCTAACTTTAGTGTTTTGTGAATTTTTCGAGCTATAACCAAAAATAGAGCGACAATTTAAAAAACCAAAAAGAGTAATTTTGACTTTTTGCTATAATAAATATCCCCTAAAATATATATTCAAAAAAATAAATAAATCCCTCAGTTTAGGCCGATACATATTCTACATCTTTTTGGTTCCCAAAAACTCGCAATTAGCGTTTATTGATTGGTTTTGGCAAAAGTCTCAAATATGGCATTTTTGTTGTATTTTTTATTTAACAAGTTATTGCGGCGATCAGCGATTTTTATCGGTACTGCGACATTATGGCGGACACATCGGACCCTTTTTTGGAACCATTGGCATTTTTCTAGCGATCAGTGCTCTAAAAATGCATTGCTTACTCTAAAAATGCCACTGGCAGGGAAGGGGTTAACACTAGGTGCGAGGGAGGGGTTAAATATGTTCCCTGGGTGTGTTCTAACTGAACGGGGGGGGGGGACTGACATGGGTAAATGACAGATCGCTGTTCATGAAGGGGAACTCCAGACCAAAAAAAAAAAAATGTGGGTTCCCCTTCAGGTGCATACCAGGCTCTTAGGCTTGGTCTGGAACATAAGGGGTTAAACCCGCGCCGAAAACCAGCGTGGGGTTCCCCCCAAGATCCAAACCAAGCCCTCATCCCAGGCACGCAGTCTGGCCGGACAGGAATGGGGGCGGGGACGAGCGAGCGCCCCCCCCCCCTCCTGAGCCGTACCGGACCGCATGCCCTCAACATGGGGGAGTGTGTGCTGTGGGGGAGGGGGGCACTGCCCCTCCCACCCCAAAGCACTCTTGTCCCCATGTCGATAGGGACAAGAGCCTCTTCCCGACAACCCTGGCCGTTGGTTGTCGGGGTATGCGAGCGGGGGGCTTATCAGAATCTGAGAGGCCCCTTTAATAAGGCGGCCCCCAGATTCCGGCCCCCCACCCTATGTGAAGGAGTATGGGGGTACATCGTACCCCTACCCATTCACCTGGGGAAAAAAATGTAAAGAAATAAAACACCACACATGAATAAATTAATTTATTAGTCTGCCGGGGGTCTTCTGCCGGGGCCCCCCACCACCACCCCATTAGGCCCCGGGCTTCGCCGTCTTTCACCGGGACCATCTTCACCAGTGAGGCTCCTGCCTTTGGGGGAGGGTCCCGGGCTTCTACGACGGTTTCTGCGGGGGGGTGCACTGGCACCCCACCCCCGTCTTCAGCGACGTAATTCACCGGGACCCCCTTCACCAGTGAGGCTCCTGCCTTTGGGGGAGGGTCCCGGGCTTGTGCGGTGTCTTCCGCCAGGGGGCGACACCCGCGGGCTTCTGCGATGCCTTCCGCTTCTGCCTGTCTACTCCGTGGAGCACAGGGCTTGTCTCCGCTGTCTTCTCCCTTCTCTTCCATTCGATGTTGACACGACGAGGTCCGGCGCTGGAATGCCGTCTGAGCATCGGGCATGGACTTATATAGGGCAATGCCACCATGTGACCTCAACCCATGTGACATCACATTCCCATCATGCCCAGGGAATGTGATGTCACATGGGTTGAGGTCACATGGTGGCATTACCCTATATAAGTCCATGCCCGCCGCTGACACGGCATGTCAGCGCGGAACCTCGTCGTGTCAACATCCAATGAAGAGAAGGGAGAGGACAGCGCAGACAAGCCCTGTGCTCCCGGAGGAGACAGGCAGAAGAAGGAAGAGAGAAGAAAGAAGACGGAAGAAAGCCCTGGCTCCGCGGGGGAGCCAGGCAGAAGAGGGAGCAGAGAAGACAGAAGAGAAAAGACCTGGGAGTTGGCGCACCCCCGGCAGAAGACCAGGAAGACCGGAACCCTGGCGGAAGGCACCGGAAAGACCGGGAGATAGGCGCCATCCCCCGGCAGAAGACCCCGAAGTCCGGATGCCCCCCCTAATGTAAAAGAGCTTAAATGGGGTGGGGGCATCCGGCGGAAGGCTCCGGGGAGGACCGAGGGATGGCGCCCTCCCCCGGCAGAAATCACCGAAGCCCAGGGTCCCGGCGGAAGATCGGGAGAGAAGAAACCCCCCCTTGTAAGAGAGCTAAAGAAGAAAGGGGGGGCTCCGGAGCTGATTAATAAAATATTTTATTGTGTGGTGTTTTATTTTACTTTACACTTTCCCCCATGTGAATGGGTAGAGGTACGATGTACCCCATACTCATTCACATAGGGTGGGGGGCCGGCATCTGGGGGCCCCCTTATTAAAGGGAGCTCGCAGATTCCGATTAGCCCCGCCCACATACCCCGACAACCAATGGCAAGGGTTGTCGGGAAGAGGCTCTTGTCCCTATCGACATGGGGACAAGAGTGCTGTGGGGTGGGGGGCAGTGCCCCCCTCCCCCACAGCACACACTCCCCCATGTTGAGGGCATGCGGTCTGGTACGGCTCAGGAGGGGGGGGGGGCGCTCGCTCGTCCCCACCCCCATTCCTGTCCGGGCCTGACTGCGTGCTTGGGATGAGGGCTTGGTTTGGATCTGGGGGGGGGACCCCCGCGCCGAATCGGCGCGGGTTTAACCCCTCACGTTCCGGACCAAGCCTAAGAGCCTAATGTAGCCCTGGAGGGGGACCCGCGCCGATTTCAAGTTTGAAATTTGGCACGGAGTTCCCCTTCAGGGCTGAAAACAGCTCGGAGATTCCCGTGCGCCGCGTCACGCAGCGCATTCACGGGTACGCCGCTTGGTATTTACCAAGATTTTCACGGCGTACTGACAAGGCGCACGGGAAGCGCCAAAATTTCTCTGCGCATGCCCAGTATGCAAATGAACCTCCCGAGGTTCAGGCGCACTGTGCAAGCGTACGGGGATCTGTTTTCAAAAAACACTTTCCCTTTCAATTCAGCCCGCCAAACACTTTCAAACACATGTCACTTCACTTCCCCTGCATCCCACCACCTCCCCCCCTAATAAACTCCCGCCCGAATCCCCGATATTTACATTTCAATGTGCCGTGCGCCAGGTCTGTACTGGTGCACAATGCACCCTCTCCTGGGCGCACGGAGCACATTAGTAACTAGGGAAATACACTGCACTAGCAGCGTATTTCTTTAGTAAATGTCAAAACGGCTGCTACTCCTGCTTTTACTCCATGAGTCATGGAGTAAAGGCTTGGTAAATCAGCCCCTATATGTTCTTGAACAGCAGGTACAGGAATCTCAGGGATTGAATTTGGAAGGAAAGTAGGATGGTAACCATAGTTAGCCCAAAATGGCGTCTGGTTGGTGGATGAATGTAGAGAATTGTTATATGCAAATTCTGCGGATGGTAGCAAAGACGACCAGTCATCTTGCGACGAGGAGCAGAAGCAACGGAGATACTGTTCCAACGTTTGGTTGGTCCTCTCCGTCTGACCATTGGACTGCGGGTGGTAAGCTGATGAGAGGCATGTTTTAATCTCCAGAGATTTACAAAGTTCCTTCCAGAATTTAGATGTAAATTGCACACCTCTATCCGAAACGATGCTTTTGGGTGTCCCATGGAGCTTCACGATCTCTTTGAAGAAAACTTTGGCGGTTTCTGCTGCAGAGGGTGTGCCAATCATAGGTACAAAGTGTGCAAATTTGGACAGCCGGTCGACCACTACTAGGATTGTAGTAAAGCCTCCGGAAGGTGGTAAGTCTACAATAAAATCCATAGAAATGTCCGCCCAGGGGCGTTCAGGAACAGGAAGAGGTCTGAGTAAACCCCAGGTTTTGGTGTTTGGGCCTTTGTAACGCTGACACCGAGAACACAAAGTTACATAGTCCTTACAGTCCGACCTCCACTTTGGCCACCAGAAAGAAGCGGCTAACTAACTCCGCGGTTTTCCGAGCTCCAAAGTGGCCTGCTAGTTTGTGGTCATGGAATATACTCAATACTAGTTGTCTCGTTTGTTCAGGTACAAAAATTTTGCCTCGAGACCATAGTAAACCGTCTCGTTTTTCAAGAGAGAGTGAGGGTATGTTGGTAATTTGGGTGGAGGCCGTCTTCAAAGAGGAAAGTAGATCCAACTGAGAAATCAGAAAGAAATTTTGGGGTGTCAAGATGGTACTGGGTTCTGACTGGTCAGGTGTTTCGGTGAACATTCTGGATAGGGCGTCAGCTTTTCCATTCTTAGATCCTGGTCTGAAGGTTTTGTGAAAATTGAAGCGGGCAAAGAACAAGGCCCAACGGGCTTGCCTAGGTCTCAGACGTTTGGCAGATCGCAGGTATTCCAAGTTTTTATGGTCTGTGAAGCTCAAGATGGGGTGAAGAGCACCTTCTAGGAGGTACCTCCACTCCTCTAGGGCGAACTTAATGGCCAACAGTTCCCGGTCCCCAACATCATAGTTTTTTTCCGAGAGATTTAGTTTTCGTGACGCGTAGGCTATGGGATGCAGCAAGGATTTGGGTCCTTGCCTTTGTGACAGGATAGCACCGATGGCAGTTTCCGAAGCGTCGACCTCCAGGATAAAGGGCAGGCTTGGATCTGGATGCCTAAGGATAGGGGCTGAAGAAAACAAGATTTTTAACTTTTTGAATGCTTCTTGAGCTTCCCGGGACCAATGGAAGCGATGACCTTGGTGAGTAAGACTGGCGATAGGGGCCACAATGGTTGAGAACCCAACAATGAATCTTCGGTAAAAGTTGGCAAAGCCAATAAAACGCTGTACCCCTTTTTTGTCAACTGGCGCTGGCCAATCCTGAACTGCTTTGACCTTTTGCGGATCCATGGATATACCGTCGGTCGAAATGATGAACCCCAAAAACTGAATTGTAGTCTTCTCAAATTCACATTTTTCCGCTTTAAGATAAAGCTTGTGTTCTCTGAGGATAGTCAGGACCTTCTTAACATGGGTACGATGTAGTTCGAGTGATACCGAAAAAATGAGGATGTCGTCCAAGTAGACGACTAGGAAGTCCTCCAGATATTGGCGAAAGATGTCATTTACCAGATGTTGGAAGGTGGCAGGGGCGTTGCAGAGGCCAAATGGCATTACTAGGTATTCAAAGTGCCCGAACCTTGATCTAAAAGCGGTCTTCCATTCGTCCCCGTGCCTGATCCGGATGAGGTTGTAGGCCCCGCGGAGATCGAGCTTAGAGAAAATCCGGGCTGATCGGAAGCGTTGAAAAAGTTCCGGAATGAGGGGCAGAGGATACCTATTTTTGACAGTGATTTTATTTAGCTCCCTGTAGTCAATACAGGGCCTGAGGGAACCATCTTTTTTCTCAACAAAAAAGATTCCAGCCCCGGCTGGGGAAGACGAAGGGCGGATGAATCTTTTTCCTAAATTTTCATCGATATAGGCCTTTAGGGCCACCAATTCAGTCTCTGAGAGTGGGAAGATTCGACCAAAGGGGATTTTAGAACCAGGAACCAAGTCAATGGGGCAATCGTATGGCCGATGTGGGGGAAGGCGGACAGCTTGTTGCTTATCAAACACATCCTTAAAGTCTGAGTATGCAGCAGGGACGTGTTGAAGATCCGATGGTGCAGATATCAAGGTGGAGCAGGAGGCTTTAACGGGTGGGAGACAATGCTGAGAACAGAAAGCAGAAGGGAATGTGATGTCTTTTTTGAGCCAGTCTATAGAAGGTTGATGCGCTTGTAGCCAGGGTAAACCCAAAATAGGGAATAAAGGGGAAGGAATAAGGTCCAGGCACAGATACTCTTGATGGCCGGTGTCAGAGATGGCGTGAATGGGCAGAGTTTCCATGGTAACTAATCCTGAGCGGGGTAGTGAGCCGTCTGCCAGGTGGATCTGTAACTGAAAGTTCTTAGGCCGGTATGGGACATGCAGCTTCTGGGCCAGGGCAGAATCAAGGAAGCAGCTGCAAGCCCCGGAGTCAACGATGGCTGGCAGCCGGACCGCCCCCTGCGGGAGCTGTAGAGAAAGAAAAAGTACAACATAAGTCTGTGGTAAGTTGGAAATATGGCAATTGAAAGAAGATGGTAGTCTTGACTTACTGGGTCTTATGGGACAGGTGCGAAGAAAATGTCCTGCAGCGCCACAATACAGGCAGAGGTTGGACTGCCGTCTACATTGTCTCTCTTCAGGGGTGAGAGGTGCCCGGAGTAGACCGAGCTGCATTGGTTCTGGATCTGAAGGCGAAGCAACAGGTGGAACCGGGACAGGTGGAGGAGCCGGAGAGAATCTAGGCGGAATCCAATTAGGACGGGATGTCTGGGAAGCATTCCTGCCGACGTTCTCGAAGGCGTCGATCAAGCTGGGTGGCTGATTGGATTAAGGCTTCCAGAGTGGCAGGTGGGTCACCTCTGGCTAGCTCGTCCTTGAGGGATTCTGACAACCCTTGGCGAAACTGGTATTTCAGGGCAGTTTCATTCCACCCTGTATCAGCAGACCACTTACGGAAGTCAGCAACGTAGTCCTCTACGGGTCTCCTCCCCTGAGTTAGTTGATGAAGGGTAAGTTCCGCGGTAGCTGAACAGAGAGGATCATCGTATAACTTAGATAAATGTTCAAAGAAAGTGTCAATAGTGTCTAATGTTGGGCTCCCTTGTTCCAACAAACTGTGGGCCAAAGCTTGTGGTTCATCTGCAAGGAGGGAGATCACGAAACCAACCTTCACAGCTTCTGAACAGAAAGTCCTGGGTTGAAGAGTCAGATACAGGGAGCAAGCGTTTTTAAACGCCTGGAATTTCTTTCGGTCGCCAGCGAATCGCTCCGGGGTTGGCACACGTGGTTCAGGGTGAGTTACCAGCACTGGAGAAGCAGAAGAGGGTTGAGAAGTAGCGGGACCTGTAGCTAATGCCGCGGAGGCGGCCGAGGGTCCGGGGGTGACATTCATCTGTTGCAAGCGACCGTCCATATGCAGATAGCCTTCCTGTAGTTTTTGTACCGCTTCGGTCAGGGCTGAGACCTGTTGGCATAGCGTCTCAAAAGGCGAGCGCACCCTGTCGGCCTCGGACATCTGGCTGGTTTGTACTATCAGGTAGTAAGGAAAGTACACTTACCAAGGCCAAGATGCTGAGGGTGGCTCCCTTTGCGACCCGGCGCGGTCCGCCCCCTGGAGTGGGGACAGGGGAACAGACGCACCAGGAGGCACCGGTACCGATGGGAAGGTGAAGGTCGGGTGCGTGGAACAGGACCAACCAGGCAGTAGTCTGCTTGGAATAGCTGGGAAGCGCGGCAGGAAATTTCAGGAGGTCCGGGAAGCAGGATTGGTAGAAAACAGGGAAATCCAGGAAACAGACTGCGGTCAAGGAAGCACAGATAAACAGGGTAGTCCAAAGTTCAAGCCAAAAGGTCAAGGGCAGGTGAGATCAGATTAGTCCAATAAGCAAGCCGAGGTCAAGGTAGGAGAAAGCAGCAATCCGGTAGAGTAGAGCCAAGGTCAGGTAAACAGGAACAAGATAGGGTAAGGTTTTTCCAAGATCCAGGAAACGCTCCAAACAAACGCTGTGACAAACCAGCAACTAGCCACAGGAAAGGGAGAGGTTTAAATAGCCCGCTTCAAGGCTCTGATTGGCCGGACGGACTACAGGTCTGTGCGCGCGCCCATGCACGCACCCGCGCGTGCCAACACCACGCACGCGCGGCGCAAACAGCCGCGATTGCACCGTTCGGGGAGACAGGTAAGGATTAGTGCCCTGACAACGATGATAAGATCTGCTTACCAGATATATTTGACTTCTTTGGTTAGAAAGAAAGTCAAATGTCGCCTTGACAGGATAGTGCCTGCTCACATAAATGTATGGGTTTGAGATATGTACCGTACCCTCCTCCTCAGAGTTGCAGATGGGAAATATGCAAAAATATACTACATCCATAGCATAATACTGTTTATTAAAATACGTGTTTAAAAAGATTTAGCTAAATGGCTCCTTACATTTGTGGGTAGTAATAAAAAATTTCACCAACGTATAATAAGTGAAAACAATAAATAAATAATTTATACTTGAGTCCACATAGAAGCAATATCACAGAGAACTGCTCTCCACATTTGTATCCATGAGCATGTTAGATGATACCACCAATGGGTTAATAGTCAAATGATCACAGCAGAAAGCCTCAAGGTGTATGTGATCAGAAACAAACAGCCTTAGATTGTGTGCGATAAAACAGCTTCACCTCCGTTCCACACAGATCACGATGAGATGTGAAAAAAGGGAGAGAGAGAGAGAGAAACACACAATAGCATAATATTGTACCAAACAGGTGAACAATAATGCACTAGCTACAGGCTGATACACTCACGAATTCCCCTCTTTTTTTTTAGTTTAAATATTTTATTGGTATTTCAGAAAAGAAAAATCATAATAAAGCAATATATATGCGAAAACACATCAAGATAAACAGCAGATGAATTGAAGTGGATCAATAATATTCATAGAACAGCATTTATCGTAGAAACATATATCATATTATCATAACAATGGACATAGTTAAAAAAAAAAGGTCCAACAGGATTAGATCGAAAAATATGACAATATATTATAGAGGAAATTAATCAATCAAAAACAAATAATATTAATAAAAGGGGGAGGGAGGGAAAGAAGAGAGGAAAAGGGAGGGGGGAAAAAAATAAAGATAAAAAAATAAAAAGGGGGGGATATCAAATGATAATATAAAATTGTACATAAAACCAGATCTATTTCAATTAACGTTAGAGCAGCGAGTCAGATTTTGAAATTCAGCAGATTCGGTGAAGTTTGTCCAGCAATTCCATCTATCATGGAATTTAGTAGGGGATTCCAGAGATTGAAAGATCAGTTCCTCTATTTCCGCAATCCGTTCAATTGTTCGGAGCCATTCCGAAATGCTAGGAGGGGGAAGTGTGTCGGGATGCAGAGTTTGGCTGCATTAATCAATTGTAAAATTATTGTATTTCTGTATACGTGGTGGGGTAATGATGTGTGATGAAGTAGGAGTTGGGCAGCGTCTGGAGAGTGAGAGGTAATGAGAGTAATATGGTGGACATCTTTCCAAAAGGGTTGTATAGCGGGGCAGCCCCACCAAATGTGTAAGAGGCTTCCCAAAGAGGAATTGCAGCACCAACATGTAGGTGGAGTGGCAGGATTGAATTTATGAATGACATAGGGTGTTCTATACCACCTAGAGAAGAGTTTATAACCATTTTCCTGAATATGGACATTTATGGAACCTTTATGAATATTAGTTAAAACATGACGCCAGTCATCGGTAGAGAGGTGCAAATCAAGATCTCTCTCCCAACGCAAGATATTTCCATCCTTCTCGAGTTCCGTATCAGAAAATAAAAGTGAATACGTTTTTGAAATAAGATGACGTTGGGGGTTATTATCGACACAATATTTCAAACGGGGTTTTGGGCCTACTCCAAATCAGAGGAGGATTAGAGTTTACTACAGAATTTAGTATAATTTCGTAATCCATTTTGGAAATATTGAAATCAGGAAAAGTAAGACAGAAGGCATCGTAAGTTAGACGTTTGCCATCAGTGAAAAAGAGTTCCGCTCTCACAGAGGGAGCCAAGGTAGGTTTAATGGAGAAGGAACCTGCGGAGACAGGAAAAAGATTTGGAATCACGGGGACAGGAGTCATCGGACCTGGGGAGGATGAGATGTTGAGTTTAGCACACAATGTTCTAAAAATCTGTAGTGTGGGACTTGTAAGGGGGTGGTTACTATATTCACGGGGTATATTACGTGGCTCGGTCCAAGGGAGTTGATGTAGAGGGACCTTAGACGATAGTCCCTCCAGATTAACCCAATCTTTCGTCTTTCTGTGAACGTGCCAGTCAATGATGCGGGATAGATGGCAAGACCAATAATATTTCTGTAAATTCGGAAATCCCACTCCACCCAGCAGTTTAGGATTGACTAGTGTATCCCATTTAATCCTAGTTTGTTTAGAATGCCAGACAAATTTTAGACAATTTTTTTAATATAAATTAAAGAAGGATACCGGCAATTTAATCGGCATGGTTTGCAAAAGATAGAGTATTCTAGGGAGGATATTCATTCTGATTATGGCTACTCTTCCAAACCAGGAGAAGAAATCTCTGTCCCACTTCAGCAGATCTTCTTGAATGGATTTAAGAACTGGCAGAAAATTGAAAGAGTATAAGTCTTTCAGTTGAATAGGTATGTGTATGCCTAAATAGGACAGAGATCGATCCTCCCACCTAAAAGGAAAATTTTGTTTGCATAGTGATACCACGTCAGGTCTTAGAGTGATATTTAAAGCTCTGGATTTGTCGAAGTTAATCGATAAGTTGGAGATCTGAGAGAAAAAGGAAAAGTCCTGCAAAAGATTAGGTAAAGTATTAATGGGATCTGTTAAAAAGAGCAGGCTGTCGTCTGCGTAAGTGTCCAATTTATATATTTTATTGTTAATATTAATACCTTTAACATCAGGGTTATTTCGAATTCTTCTAATAATAAGTTCCAGAGTCAAAATAAATACAATCGGAGATAGAGGGCAACCTTGGCAAGTTCCGTTCGACACGGAGAAAGCGTCCGACAGGTATCCATTAATTTTAATCCTTGCAGTGGGAGATGAGTAAAGGGCAAGAATATAACGCAATAAGCGATCGCCAAGTCCGATAGACTTTAGGCATTCAGTCATATAATCCCACGCAACCCTGTCGAACGCCTTCTTCGCGTCGAGAGAAAGAAAGAATCCGGGTTTAGAGTGTTTAGTTAGCCAATGGTGGATATTGATAGCCTTTTGAGTGTTGAGATTCGCGACCAGGAACAAAACCAACCTGGTCTAGTGAGATTAAATACGGGACCAGGGGCAATAATCTGTTTGAAATAATTTTGGCATAAAGTTTCAGATCTACATTCAGGAGGGAGATAGGCCTATAATTAGAGACTAGAAGATTATCTTTGCCAGGCTTAGGTATCATCGTGATGTGTGCTTTTAAAAGTCCCTGTTAGGCGGATGATCGGGGATGGAATTGAAGGCTTTTAAAAAATAGGGGAGTAGAATGTCTGTGAAGGATTTATAGTAGCCTACAGTCAGACCGTCTGGACCTGGACATTTGCCACTTGTTTGAGAGCCGATATCGTTTCATCCTATCCAAATGGATGATCCAATTTATCCGCTTCCGTTTTAGAGATAGGATTAGGGCTATTAAGCTTTAAGAAGTCAGTGATCAATTGTTTTCTATGGGTGAGGTGGTCCGGACCTGGGTCAGTAGAGATGTTATAAAGCTTGTAATAAAACATTTTAAATTGTATAGCAATATCAGTGGGGGAATGAAACTTTGTCCCCCGAAGAGTCAGATATGGAGTGGATAGTAGTTTGCTTTTTTATTTCTTAGGGCATTAGCCAGCAATTTCCCGGATTTGTTGCCATATTCATAAAAAAGCTTGCGGGATAGCATAAATTTGCGTTTAGTCGTTTTGTCCAATTCTTCAAGTAAAAGTTCCCTGGCATGAAGAAGTTCATTATATGCATCAATCGCCAGCGATTGTTTATGTTTGTTTTCAAGTATATGAACTCTTTCAGCCAAGGCAGCTATATGGGCTTGCCATGCTTTTTTTCGTTTTGAGGCCATGGAAATTAGTATGCCTCTAATGACGCATTTGTGAGTCATCCAGAGGTTCAGGGGTTGTGTGTCAGAAGATTCATTTTCCTTAAAAAAATGTGTTAAGTGGGAAGTAATCGAAGACGTATTTTCAGCGTGGCTAAGGAGGGAATTGTCCAATCTCCATATAAACGATTTAACCGGTCTAATGGAAAAGGAGAGGCAGACAGAAATTGGATGATGGTCCGAGAGAATCATGGGTTCAATGGATGCAGAGATAAAAAAATGTGTTAAGTGGGAAGTAATCGAAGACGTATTTTCAGCGTGGCTAAGGAGGGAATTGTCCAATCTCCATATAAACGATTTAACCGGTCTAACGGAAAAGGAGGAAATTGGATGATGGTCCGAGAGAATCATGGGTTCAATGGATGCAGAGATCAATGAGTCAAGTTCCGCCTGGTTCAGGAAAAAGTAATCTATTCGAGAGTATTTGTTATGAGGTGGGGAAAAGAAAGTGTAATCTTTGGTGTTGGGATGCAAAGTGCGCCATGTATCATGGAGATTCAATCCTTTAAGCATAGTTTTAATTGAACGAAGAGCGGAAAAAGGTAAGGTGGAGGTACCCGAAGAAGAGTCAACCAGAGGATTAAGAGTTACATTAAAATCTCCACCCATTATCAATAGGCCAGAATGAAAATTGTGGAGGTTGTCAAAAGTGTCCCTGATAAACGGAACCTGTTGTCTATTGGGAACATAAATGTTAGCTAAAGTAAGTCTTATTGTAGAGAGCACCTTTCAAAAAAATATAACGGCCATCAGGATCTATCAATGAATCCTGAATTTGTAGAGGGCAATTTTTAGAAATAAGGATATAAACCCCTTTTGATTTAGAATCAGCATTAGTGGCGTGATATGCAATAGGGTATAAATTATTATGAAAATTTGGTATATTGTCAGTTTTGAAATGTGTTTCCTGTAAAAAAACGATGTCAGCATTAGCTTTTCGTAGGAATAGTTTTGATCTTTTTTTCAGGAATATTAAGGCCCTTGACATTTATAGAGTATAGATTAACCTTTAGAGGGGAGTTGGAATTGACATTTGATTGCAACATCTTATCTTATGGGTGAAAGGGTATGAAAAATGATAAAGGGAAGCAAACCAAATAAATTATCTTTCTCACCCTTTTCCCTCCTTCCCCTTTCCCTTCCTCCCCTCCCCTTAAAAAAAAAAAAAAAAGAGAGAATTTTTTTTTTTTAAAACGGGGGTAAGGAGTCAAAAACCTACGGAGAAAACGGAGTAGTTTTCGAACCGTAAAATATGAAGAAGGTTCGGTTCAGAGCAAAGTAAAGGGTATGCAATCAGAGAGAGCAACACCCAGAACTCTACCTCTGAGAGGGGGTTGGAATGTCCAGGACAAGAAGGAACTAAATAAAAAGGACCCACTTCCCACCGCTACAGCACTATAAAAAGAAATAAGAAACATTGTAACAGAGGGATTCTCAAGATTATTGGAGTACCTATCCTCAGAAAACGTAACAACAGAAAGAATCCGAAGATAAGTTCTATCACTGGGTTAGAAAAAAAAAACTCTACATATCATAAAATAAAATGTCGTATGTATCGGTATCGGAAGTAGAACCTAAAATAGTATGAAAAAAAAAGGATAACATCTAATAATATTAACGAAACCCTGCCAAAGCATATTACAGAGAAGAACAAACTAATGCGAACAAGTATTCTAAATGACACATCAACATGAAGACAGATGTTCCGGAAAGCAAAGAATAATTCACATAAAGAAGAATCGCAAAATAGTGTTAGGAATATAAATGTTGAATATAGCAATTATTATGTAAAGATACATTTTATATTAAGGATTTAGCGAGAGGAGAACAAAACAGATATTACAGGTGTTAAGCAATGCTTTTGCGTAAATGAACAATGCTGGTGAACAGGTGCAATGACACAAACAACTAAAAGAACAGAATGTAACTAGTTATTTTGAGCAAAAGGTATTACAATGTCCAGAAGCAAAGTTCATTTATGTGAGCAAGTATGAGAGCCCTGAGAAAAAACAATTGAGAACCACCAGCTAGTCCCTTTAAAAAAAAAGAAAAAACAGGGCATCTTTCTATTGCGAATAAGCAATAGACAGAACGCTGACAGTCAAAGATAGGGTAGAACAACAGTAAAGCACTTTAAAAAAACGAAAAACAAAAATGCAAGATAACTGTAAAGTCACAGGCATTCACAAAACCTACTGTATATTGGCCCGCATGTCAGTCAATATCACTAACAGTCCCATCTAGTTGGCAGTGAGTTGAAAGAGGTGATTCGCTCAGCGCGTGGATCACGTGTCAGATAGGAGCCAATGACAATGGATCACATGCTTGCAGAGCTTCTGATGTTGTAGTCTCGATCTGGCACAGCTGATTAGTTCAGCGCGGGGACCACGTGATGTGAGGGAATTCCTGTAACGGGTCATACGCGCGCAGAGCCACTGTGTTTCTCAGCAGTCTTGGCGAGATTTCCGCGAGCGGGGAGAGGATGTCGGTTCAGCACGTGGTCCACGGGATGAATGGGAGTCCTTGTCAGTGGAAGGAGAACGCCTCCTACGCAGTCTGGCAGCTTGAGCTTCCATCGGTTCTGATGATGCAGGGTCTTTCTTCCTGTGCACTAGGCGAAACTCCGCGTACCAGTCCGGGACATCAATATGCGGTAAGTTAAGTGCGTCACAAAAGGCTCTGAGGTCTTCAGGCACTCTCAATAAGGCAGTGCGGCCTAGGTGTGACGCAGAGAGTGCAAATGGGAATTTCCACCTATAAACAATGCCTTTGTCACGAAGGACCCCAAGCAATGGTTTAAGATCACATCTATTCTTAAGGGTAATGCTAGAAAGATCCTGAAAGATTTGTATATGTGATCCATTAAAAGAGAGGTTGGATTTATTCCTGGCACATTTAAGAATATCTTCTTTCAGTCTATAATCAACTATACAGCAGATTACATCCCTCGGGGGGTCGGTGACTTTCCCCTTGGGTTTAAGGGCTCTGTGGAAACGTTCCATGTTGATAACAGTGCGTGGTGGTCTATCCAAAATTCCATTAAACAGTTCAGTAACACAGTCAAGGAGGTGTTCATTGTCAACCTCTTCAGGAAGACCTCTGACACGTATATTATGTCTTCGTCCTCTGTTCTCCAAGTCCTCAGTTTGACGTTGGAGGTCTCTCAATTGTATTGTATGGGCATCCATTTTAAAAGCCATACGGCAAATTTCTGTGTCATGTTGAGCTGTAGACATTTCAACATCCTGCACGCGTTTAGCTATAGCATGCAAGTCAAGTCTCAGTTCAGCTATGGCAGCTGATAGCATTTCTTTGATGTCAGTCGCTACAGATCGAAGGTCTAGCAAGCTGGGTTGTATAGATCCAATGTTTAAATGACATTCCGTATTATCAGACGTCATTTTGGAGCAGGTATTAGTCCAAATGATGAGTAAAACGCCTCTCAAATCTCAGAGAAGTTTCCAATGTATTCCAATGCGATTGAGGTGATCAATGGTTTCTACTCCAATATCGATAATCAATTCCCACAAAAATCGATAGAGAAGACCAGCAGCGGTCAAGGAATAATTTGGTACATCCAATGTGTATCAGTCCCGGCTATTTACCCTCCTGTGAACGAAAGAAGCGCTGTAGCAGTGGGAGCCAAGGAGTTAAGCAGCCATCTTCCAGTGCGTCCAAGCCACGCCCCTCTTTTTTTAAAGCCGCTCAGTAACAGCACATGAGATCCTCACTCGGGAACTCCGATGGTCTCGTCACGGCAGGCTCCTCCCCTACGTGTTGCGTCATCTGCCACGTGACTTAGTCATGGGTAATCATGACTAAGTCACGTGGCACCTGTTGGGTACAATATTATGCTATTGTGTGTTTCTCTCTCTCCCCCTTTTTTCACATCTCATCGTGATCTGTGTGGAGCGGTGGTGGAGCTGTTTTATCGCACACAATCTAAGGCTGTTTGTTTCTGATCACATACACTCTGAGGCTTTCTGCTGTGATCATTTTACTATTAACCCATTGGTGGTATCATCTAACATGCTCATGGATACAAATGTGGAGAGCAGTTCTCTGTGATATTGCTTCTATGTGGACTCAAGTATAAATTATTTATTTTTTGTTTTCACTTATTATACGTTGGTGACACATTTTTTGTTTATGCTATGTCACTGCCATAGCCTAATTGAATTTGTCCTTGTGGATACATTATTATCATTAATTGATTATTATTGATTGCACCTGATCATTTGTATTGGTATGACATTATTAGTAGTTTTTTAGCGCAATTTTTATTACTTTTCAATGTTTATTTTGGTTAGGTCACCATTTCACATATTGCAGCTTCTTACATTTGGTTATTAATTGTGTGGTGTGATTTAGATTGTAGTAGCGCTGTAGTATTTTATTTTTCAATTTTTACATTTGTGGGTGCCTACCTGGCACTGGGGCTTCTGGCTTGTCACAATGGATCAGCTGGATCAGGTTTCCATCCACCTCCGTGGATAGCGTGTGTGAAATACTTACCCTAGAATGAAGCCTTCCAGCACTTCCCGCATCACCTTGTTTTCCTTCTGGGTTTGTGTCCTCCAGCCGTCTGATTGGCAATGCGTGGGAGTCATGGACTGCAGCATGGAGCTCTGAAGGGACAGCACGGGTATGCATGCCTTCAGAGCGCTTGCACCAATGACATCGCCGGCTGCATGCAGTATGACTATCTCCTAAACCGCACAAGATAGCTGCGGGTTAAGAGTCCAGTAGAGCCTCGAAGACCAAGGAGCTGCAGAGGAACTACAGCTCCATGTGCCAAGCCAAACCCATGTACAGGTTGTTTTAAACCAATCCTGTATGGTAAGGTATATCACTGCACAATAGATATCCTGGTACTACTTTCACAACTATTCCCGTCCTTGTTTAATTTGTGCAAAGACGTAATATTTGTATTCCATGCATAACTGTTTTCATCTGATGGTAGAATTTTTGCTAACATACTGCCAATGCCTAGTTTTACTTCCAATTCATTTTAACTAACAATTATTCACTTTCTACAATTTTCACATATTTTGTATTGTCAGTAATTGTAATAGTCAATAGTAAATATTTATGGTTTTCCTGGGTGTTATATTTGACTTTGTATTTATTTTTGTTAAAACTTACAGGCAAATAAACAGAAGGATCAGAATATTAAGAAAATTGAAAATTTAGAGCAAACTAACACTCAGTTAAGGCAAGTATATATGCAGTTGTACTTGCATTTGTGTCAGATATTTTCTTAGCCACACCCGCAAACAATTCGCAACATAAAACAAGCCATGTAATGCCACTGGACTAGTTTCTCTTACAATGTCAACCCCATAGTAATTATTTTATTGTTGAGATTTCTGCCAGTAATTGGTTTCTGTCAAGCTATCTGACTTCAGAGTGGTAATACAGGCACTGGCCTCTGGAAGGGAATTAATGGAAGACATTCTCTGTGCATTCAGTAATGCCACAACAGTATCTGTAAGGCCACTTTCACACTGGGGCGGTTGTGGTATAGCGCCGCTAAAAATAGCGGCGCTATACCGTCGGATTTGCCGCGGGATTCGGCCGCTAGCGGTGCGGTATTAACCCCCGCTAGCGGCCAATAAAATTTTAATACCGCCCGCAATGCGCCTCTGCAGAGGCGCATTGCGGGCGGTATTGCCGCGGTTTCCCATTGTTTTAAATGGGAAGGAGCGGTGAAAGAGCAGTATACATGCCGCTCCTCTCACTGCTCCAAAGATGCTGCTGGCAGGAGATTTTTTTCTTTCCCGCCAGCGCATCGCCTCAGTGTGAAAGCCCTCCGGCTTTCACATTAAGTATGCAGTGCAGGAGTATTTCAGGCGGTATAGCAGCACTATTTTTAGCGCTGTACCGCCTGAAAAACTCCTCAGTGTGAAAGGGGTCTAAATGTCATTGATGGGGAAGAGAGGAGGGTGTGGTGAGGTGACTGTACTGTTCTACTGGAACTCAAAAGGGCTTCTTTTCACATTGTGGCATAACATGACTGGCATTAGAAATATAGATTTATTTAGGTAGCCATAGATAAACTTTAATGTTAAATAACAAATACAGATGGTGCAGCGCTCAAATAAAATAATAAATGAATAAAAGTCCATAAAATCTCAGTACACCTCCAGTGAGTGCCAGTGTACACAGACAGATGACTGTGTAAGTAGCTTCACACGTGCTTAACACAAATCCACCACCACATAAAATGGCCTCTCACCTCACCACATGTACCCTTTGGTTATAGAGGGTCAAATGCGCTTTATGTATAGATATCAGCAAATCCAGCAGTAGTAGAGATGTCACAGAAAAACCGATAGGTAATCCCGGGTCATGTAATAAACAAAATGCCAAAACAAAGTGCTCTCCGTTTGGATAAACGATTTAATCGTAGTAAAATAAGATAAAAACACTCACAATGAAGGCACCACGAATCGGTGCCGATGTATACAGCGTGTATAATGAGCAAAGTGATAGCCGCGGGTGACGTCACGACGCTCCTTCCGTACGCGTTACGTCCTCTATGGGCGGGAAAGGTTCTCCTCCTCAGGTTAGGCATTCTTATGTTGTAAACATCGCCCTTTACAACATAAGACTGCCTAACCTGAGGAGGAGAACCTTCCCCGCCCATAGAGGACGTACTACGATTAAATTGTTTATCCAAACGGAGAGCACTATGTTTTGGCATTTTGTTTATTACATGACCTGGAGTTACTTATCGGTTTTTCTGTGACATCTCTACAACTGCTGGATTTTCTGACATCTATACATAAAGCGCATTTGACCCTCTATAACCAAAGGGTACAGGTGGTGATGTGAGAGGCCATTTTATGTGGTGGTGGATTTGTGTTAAGCACGTGTGAAGCTACTTACACAGTCATCTGTCTGTCTACATTGGCACTCACTGGAGGTGTACTGCGATTTTATGGACTTTTTATTCATTTATTATTTTATTTGAGCGCTGCACCATCTGTATTTGTTTCTCCATAGGGATTTTGTGATTATTGACCCTGGTGTTCACCTGCTATATAAGGGTTCATTTGTCATTTTTGCGCTGATTCAATTTCTCTTATTCTTTAATGTTAAATATGCAACACATCTGTCTGTAGACTATTTGTCCACCTGTTTTTTAAAGTACAACAGGTCTTCTATGACAAACAAGAATTTACCACATCCAGTTGCTCTATGTGAACCACAGAAAGCCCTCCTTTACCTTCTTTGACTGAACCAAATCCTCCTTCATTTGAGTCTCAAATGCTCCCCTTCTCAGACACTGCTACCTGCAGTAGGAGGGTTTCAGCAACAGAGTCAGTGCTGTCAATCCAGAAAGCAGTGGCGCAGACTTGGTGAGGCAAGGTGCTGACTGACAAGCTACAGACTTGTAGTGACAATGCTAATAGCCACGTCTCCTGTAAAAAATGTTCATCTACTGTAGTTTAGATAGCCTACATGAGAGTGGCAATGCTTCTCTGAATTTGGAGCAGTGCAGCAGGTTGTCATACCATCACAGGAAGATCCTTTATTAGCAGGATGAACAGATATTTGTGGGACTTTGTAGAAGGTTTAAGAGAAACTTTGGGGTCTCCTCTGCTCCCTACTGAAACTAATAAGTTTCAGTGGGAAGCAGAGAAGACATTAAAGTTCTAATAGACCCCCGATGTCTCATTTAACAGAACCTGTCATAGTATAGTATGTATGCTGGGACATAAGGAGCTTTTCCCCTATGTGATGGTAATAATATTAAAGGAAAAAAAGTGTAAAAAATGAAAGGTACACCTAAAAATGTAACCCCCCCAAAAAAGACCACACATTTTGAGCCCCCTGCCCCCAACATGCATGCACATTAGGGGTGCAACGGATCAAAAAACTCACGGTTCGGATCGTTCCTCGGATCAGGAGTCACGGATCGGATAATTTTTCGGATCGGCAAAAAAAAAAAAATCTCCCCCACTGTAATATCCACATGTCCCCCCACCAACTATAGTACCCCCTCAGTGCAGACACCCCCCCTCCTCTCAGTACAGTGACCCCCCCCCCCTCCTCTCAGTGACCCCCCCCCTCCTCACAGTGATCCCCCCCCTCTGTACAGTGATCCCCCCCCTCTGTACAGTGATCCCCCCCCTCTGTACAGTGATCCCCCGCCTCTGTACAGTGATCCCCCCCTCCGTACAGTGATCCCCCCCTCCGTACAGTGATCCCCCCCTCCGTACAGTGATCCCCCTCCTCAGTACAGTGATCCCCCCTCAGTACAGTGACCCCCCCTCAGTACCGTGACCCCCTCCTCAGTACAGTGACCCCCCCTCAGTACAGTGCCCCCCCCTCCTCAGTACAGTGACCCCCCCTCCTCAGTACAGTGACCCCTCAGTACAGTGACCCCTCCTCAGTACAGTGACCCCTCCTCAGTACAGTGACCCCCCCTCAGCTAGTACCGACAGGCACTCCCCGAGCGGTGTGTCCGAGTGCGGGCTCCTCCTCTGTGGGTGTAAACAGAGGAGGGCCGCCGCCGGGTGTACCAAGATGGCCGCGGCTCCGGAGCTAGGCCGAAGCCGCGGCCTTTCCTAGCGTTATGGTCGCGGCTCCGGAGGTAGGCCGAAGCCGCGGCCATAACATTAGGAAAGGCTGCGGCTTCGGCCTAGCTCCGGAGCCGCCGCCGTAACATTAGGAAAGGCCGCGGCTTCGGCCTAGCTCCGGAGCCGTGGCAATCCGCGGATCACAGTGTGATCCGATCCGAAGGGGGTGACCCGTTCGGATCACGGATCAACTGTGATCCGTTGCACCCCTAATGCACATACATATGTAAACACACTTGTAGGAAAATGTTTATTGCGCTACATATGTTACAGATCACCACGTTCTGGAGTGAGAGACACAATTCTAGGGGCATTTTAACTGTCACTGCTTCACAGGCACATGTAATTTTAAAGCGGTTGTATGCCCGCAAAAAAAAACCTGTAAGGCAAAGTCTCCGGCAAGAAGGTCCGATTTTCTGGCAGCATCTGCCATACCTTCAGAGTGCATGCGCCACTGACGTCGGGTGCATGCAAGGTGAATATCTCCTAAACCGTACAGGTTTAGGAGATATTAATTTTACTTACAGGTATCCTTATTACAGGTATCCTTATTATAGGCTTACCTGTAGGTAAAAATGAGAAAGCGGGGTATACAACCACATGTTGGGTGTCCATTTACTCAGCTCAATCTCATCTTTTATAATTTACTGTAAAATTGGGTAATATATTTAGCTTGTGTGCACTAAAATTAACCGTGTAGTTTTAGTCTATTTTTTACTGAAAATGTTATTCTTCTGGGTCCCTGCTCTCAAAAAAATATACTGTATACTGTGACACGTTGGGGTTTCTCAGCTTAATAGTAGGGCCAAAACACTGCGTTTACTCCATTCCAGAAGTATTTCTACCCATGTTTATTTAAACAAGTGTCAACAGTTCATACAGGAGATTCTCACCGTCAATATGAACAAACATAACATTCAGCTTCCTGGCTCTCTTGTGGCAGCTTTAAGAGTCGGTTCACACAGGGGCAACACGACTTCCAGCAGGACTTTGGGAAGCAACTTGAATGAATGAATGAATGAGAAACGTATATAGCGAGACACATGCGAACCTAATCGCCTCTGGGCGCTTGATGTTCCTGTCTCTTTTGATATCAAAAGAGATGAGTTTTGATCTTTTTCCTGAAGGCTAAGTGGTTCTCCTCCAACCGAACGCTGATTGATAAAGAGTTCCATAGTCTGGGACCTTGGACCGCTAATCTTTTACCTTTGGACTTGTAGTTGGCTTTCGGTATCTGAAGAAGATTTTGATTGGTGGATCGCAGAACGCGATTGGGATTATGGGCTTTTATTTTTTCGCATAGATAATGGGGAGCATTCCCATGGATACATCTATGGGTTAGACAGAGTGCTTTAAAAGCAATTCTGTCTTTTACTGGCAACCAGTGAAGGGTTCTTAGTGAAGGTGAGATTGATTCCCAGGGCTTTTTCCCAGTGACAAGTCTGGCGGCCGTATTTTGAACGACTTGCAAACGAGCGATTTGGTACTTTGGGAGTCCGAGGTAAAGGGCATTCGCATAGTAGAGTCTGGAGTTCACAATTGATCCCACTACGACCACTATGTCTTCTTTGGGAATAAAAGGAGTCAGTCTGCGTAGTAGGCGCAGCAGATGGTGAGAACCGCTGACTACCGACCCTATTTGTGCGTCCATTGTCATGTCGGAGTCGAAGATGACCCCGAGACTTTTGACTTTGGCGCTAGGGGAGATGATTTTGCCCAGAATAGGCGGGGGTATCCACGGTGTTGCATGTTTATTCCTCCGTTTGGCGTGAAACTGGAGAAGTTCTGTTTTTGCTCCGTTGAGTTTAAGGTAACTCTTTGTCATCCAGTTCTCTATCAAAGAGAGGCATGTCTCTAGATTGAGATGGTGATCCTTTCTATTGCAAATGCGGAAATATAGTTGCATGTCATCTGCATATGAGTGATAGAGCATTGTTTGGCTGCTGATGATTTAAAAAAGGGGACGAAGATAGATGTTGAATAACACCGGTGACAGAGGCGATCCTTGAGGGACTCCGCACGATACTGTGCGTTTCTCAGAAGTGAAGGGTCCTAACTTCACTGTTTGAGATCGGTTTTCCAAAAAAGAGGAGAACCAAGATAAATCGTCCTCTGCAACTCTGGCTACTTCAGTTAGCCGTGTCAATAATAGTTTGTGGTCTACAGTGTCAAAAGCTGCGCTTAGGTCTAACAGAACCAGAAGACAAGATTCTCCTTCGTCTGCGGCCTCGAGAGCGTCGTCCCATATTTTAAGCACTTGGACAGGACTTGAGTATGAATCATCAGGCAACTTACAAGGCAACTTCAAGTTGCCTCCTGGACAGTACAAGGCAACTTCAAGTCTCCTCCAGGACAGGAGGCTTTCCAGTGGCCAATCAAACAACAATCAGCTCTGTGGGAGGGAGGGGGAGGGAGGGGTTTGCCTGAGAAATGTATGTTATCTTCCTGGAAAGTTGCTTCAGTTAAAACAGTGATCAGACTTCTGAGGCAACTTCCATTGAAATCAATGGGTACAAGTTGCCTACAAGTCGGATTGAAGTAGTACAGGAACCTTTTCTGAAGTCGGAGCGAACTTCAGTAGTGTACATTAAGACGGTTCTCATTCACTTCCATTGATTTTCTCAACCGCGCGACTTGGGAGACTTCAAGTCGGATCCCAGGTCGCCCCAGTGTGAACCGGCTCTTACTGTTCTGAGTACCTCTACAGAGTCTTCCTGAACATTAGTATCTATTTGGCTATGAAACACGTCTCAGCTGCACTTCAGCTCTGTGTCTTTCTTGCAGCTACCCAGCTGCTCTGTCCCTCATGGACTCTCTCTGACTCAGGCCTCTGGCTTGGAGCACCTCTGACCCCAGGGTAAGACCCGGGCTCTAGGCTTCTTTGGCCTGTCTCATCCTGGACAGCCTGGTGCAGGCATGCTCCATCTTCTCCCTTACAGAAACTGACCCCTTCTGGAGGGTTGGGCTCTGAGCTCTAACTCTGGCTCTCGTATGAAGCCAGCACACACCTGTGCCATTTGTGTGCCTGCTTCTTCCAAATACTAGCCTGAACTGCCTTATCGCACAGTAACACGGGCTCGCTGTGCCACAATACTGTTTGAATGTTTTTATTAATCTCATATATATATATATATATATATATATATATATATATATATATATATATATATATTGTAAACTTTGGGGGTCTTTAAGCTCCGCGAGACAAGTGCGTAAAACCGTGTCAGTAAAGCAAAGGGTCTTTATTGGTGACCAAACAAAACAAAATAAAGCTTTTCTTCAGCATCCAAAACGTCACAACAAAAGTCCTGCTTGTTTCCAGCATAAATTAGGAAAAAGTCTTTCTTCAGAAAAACAACCAAAAGAAAGGCACATACGTTTTTAGTAAGAAGTCCTCCAGACCTTCCCTGCAGACACAGCTTCACTTCCAAACTACTCAAAGGTCCTCTCTGAGCAGCTAGCAGACTTCCATCTTGTCCTCACAGGTGCACTCTCCCAACTCACTCCCTCCAGCATCACTTCCTGCTTTAATGGGTGGTTGTCTGTGAGATTTTAACCCCTTGTGCGCTGGCTTCCAGGGTTTAGGAGTGGAGGCTCCATCCCACCCAAATAACACTTTGGAGCCTCCAAAATTCCAGGCCCCAAACTACTTTATTAAGATAGAGAAGACTGCGAGCCAGTCCTCTCTGAATTAGCGCCTGCCTGGAACTTTTCACCCACTTTTGGGTGACCCCCTGAACCTTCTACCTCTATTTAAATGGACCATAGTCCAAACAGTGGTACCGTATAGCACCCGTCCAGGACCCACCCCCGGTGTCCTGTACATATCCCCCCCCTCTGCCTCAACGCGGAGGTGTTGGAGGCAACAGTAGACACCATACAGTGGACTCAGGAGAGGGCATCGGCATTCTGATGCTGTCTCCCGGGTCTGTGCTCTACCATGAAATTGAACTCCTGGAGAGAAAGGAACCACCTTGTTACCCTGGCATTTGTGTGTTTATTCTGTCTCATCCAGGTAAGCGGAGCATGGTCTGACACCAAGCGGAACTTTCTGCCCAGGAGGAAATATCGCAGGGAGTCTAGAGCCCACTTGATGGCCAGACACTCCCGCTCCACCACCGCATAGTTTCTTTCAGCTGCCGTCAGCTTCCTACTAAGAAAGACCACAGGGTGCTCCTCCCCATTGATTTCCTGAGACAGGACCGCTCCCAACCCTTCGCTTGAAGCATCTGTCTGTACTACAAAATCTTTTGTAAAATCTGGAGCTACAAGCACCGGATCTTGGCACAAAGCTGTCTTAAGCTTTTGAAAAGCCGTCTCGGCCTCGGCGTTCCACTTTATCATCACTGACTTTCTGCCTCTGGTCAGGTCGGTCAGTGGTGCAGCAACAGTGGCAAAGTTGGGGACAAACCTCCTATAATAGCCAACTATGCCCAAAAACGCTCTGACCTGCTTCTTGGTTAGGGGATGGGGCCAGTCCTGTATGGCCTCCACCTTACTCATTTGGGGCTTCACCAGCCCTCTACCCACAATATACCCTAGGTATTTTACTTCCTCCATCCCAATGGCACACTTCTCGGGGTTGATGGTGAACCCTGCTCTTCTTAAGGAGTTTACGACTGCCTGAACCCGGGGAAGGTGGGACTCCCTATCAGTGCTGAAGATGACTATGTCATCTAGGTAGACAGAAGCGTACCGTTGGTGTGGACGTAGAGTTTTGTCCATGGCCCTTTGAAACGTGGCCGGGGCTGAGTGTAGACCAAATGGCATCCTCTTATATTGGAAGTGGCCTTCTAGGGTAGAGAAGGCTGTCTTCTCCCTGGCTTCCTTAGTCAGGGGAATCTGCCAGTACCCTTTTGTGAGGTCTAGCGTGGTAATGTACCTGGCAGGCCCCAACCTTTCAATTAGCTCATCTACTCGTGGCATGGGATATGCGTCGAATTTAGAGACTTCATTAAGCTTTCTGAAGTCGTTGCAGAAGCGGAGGGTGCCGTTGGCCTTGGGTACCAACACAATTGGACTTGACCATTCGCTCTGCGACTCTTCAATGACTCCAAGCTCGAACATTCTTTTAACCTCTTCGGACACTGCCACCCTATGAGCTTCTGGGATACGGTAAGGCTTTAACCTGACTTTTACATTGGGCTCGGTCACAATGTCATGCTCGATGACATTGGTGCGACCGGGCAACTCTGAAAACATATCTCTATTTTTTTGTAGAAACTCTTTTGTTTGCTGGGTTTGAGGTCTAGTCAGGGTAGCAGCAACCTGCACCAAGTCGATCCCTGCATGGTCCCCTGACTGTACCCCTACTACCGCGGACACTTGTTCTCTGTCTCTCCAGGGTTTCAACAAATTGATGTGGTAGATCTGGTAGGGTTTTCTTTTCCCCGGCTGGTGTACCTTGTAATCTACCTCACCGACTTTCTCTACTACCTCAAATGGGCCCTGCCATTTGGCCAAGAATTTGCTCTCTACCGTGGGTATTAGAACAGCCACCCAGTCTCCTACTTGGAACTGTCTAATTTTAGCCGACCTGTTATATACTCTCTTTTGGGCATCCTGGGCCTTCTGCATGTGCTCCTTCACCAGTGGCATCACCTTAGCCACCCTCTCTCGCATTTGAGAGATATGCTCTACCACCGTTTTGTGTGGTGAGGATTCACTTTCCCACGTTTTTTACCAGGTCGAGTAACCCCCGGGGCCTTCGACCATACACTAACTCAAATGGCGAAAAACCTGTGGATGCTTGCTGGACCTCCCGGATAGCAAATAACAGGGCAGGGAGTAACATATCCCAATCCTTCCCATCTTTCTGGACTACTCTTTTCAACATGGATTTTAGGGTTTTATTAAATCTTTCGACTAGGCCATCGGTCTGTGGGTGGTAGACAGACATCCGCAACTGCTTAATTTGAAACAATTTGCACAAGTCCGCCATTACCTTTGACATAAAAGGGGTACCCTGGTCTGTCAGGATCTCTTTGGGGAACCCAGTTCGTGAGAACATTTGAAACAACTCCCTGGCGATGGCCTTAGAGGAGGTTTTCCTCAAAGGGACAGCTTCTGGATACCTAGTTGCGTAATCTAGGATGACCAATATGTATTGGTGGCCCCGTGCCGACTTTACCAGGGGTCCCACCAGATCCATAGCGATCCGTTCAAACAGGACTTCCATAATCGGCAAGGGCACCAGAGGGTTTCTATAGTGTGGCACTGGGGCGGTTAACTGGCAAATGGGACAAGACGCACAGTATCTTTTAACCTCGGCCTTCAACCCTGGCCAGTAAAACCGGTCGTTTATCCTGGCCTCTGTTTTCTCCGCCCCCAGGTGTCCTCCCAGTGCATCGTTGTGGGCTAGATCGAGGAGCATCCGTCTATATGGTATATAGTTTCCCCTCGGCTCTCAGCCACTCGATACAGTAAGTCCCCCTTCAACGCAAAGTGAGGGAACCTCTGGTCTGCATCTGGCATTTGTGGGACCCCATCAATAACAGAAACCTGCTCTCGAGCATTGACCAAGGCAGGGTCCCGTAATTGGGCGGTACCAAATGCACCCCTGGACACATCTAGATCTGGATGTACTTGCCTTGAGGATGTTTCCCCTTCATCCTCCTCAACCGGGGAGAGCTCCTCATCATCCTCCCCCAGCATAACTTGTAATGGGAAGACCTCCCCCCCCTCAGAGATCAACCCGGGTTTAAGACCTGGGTCAGGGGCATTATCCTCCACATTAGCATTCCCTGCGACTTCATTATCAATGGTAGGTATTTCTATATCAGAGGGGTGTATTTCAGCTTCGGACCCTGTCCCTTCCAGGCCCAGTGCCCCCAGTTCCCCTGGTGGTGCCATTTGCACCTCGTTCCATAGTTCCAGAAATAGTGGACAGTCCCGCCCGACTATGATGTCATGAATTAAACTGTTTACCACCCCGACCTCCTGTGTAACTGAGGCATGGCCAACAGAGACAGTCACCGGAACCAAAGGGTACTCCTTGGTATCCCCATGAATGCATACCACCCGAAGAGTTTTAGTCACTGGTCTAAGCCTCCCAAGTACCCTGGCATGTACTAATGTTACCATGCTACCGGAGTCCAGTAGGGCCCTGGCAGGAAGGTGGTTCACCCACACTTCACACTCAAACCGTCCTGCAGCCAGGTCAAGATGAGTGGTACACACACTTCACACATAGAAGGAGCTTCTCCGACCAGTTCCGCACTCCATAGGCTCCTCCTGCAGTGGGCATTGTGCCCGGGTATGCCCCCAGGACCGACATCGCCAACATTGTATGTCTCCCATCTTTGGTACAGGAACCGACCTCCGTGGTTCTACGGCAGATGGTGTAAACCTGCTGACGCCAACATCTGGCAAGGCTTCTCTCCTCAGGTTGGTGGCTGGTCTGGGTGTCCTTGGCGTGGGTTATCGACGCTTGGCAGGCCCAAGCAGGTCCTCCACCACGGTATACCGTTCAACCAGCTCGATCAGCTGGTCAGCATTGGTAGGGTTTCCGTGGCTTACCCAGCGCTGTAGGTCATCTGGCAGGAACCGTAGGTACCAGTCCATCACCACTTGTTCCACCATTTGTGGGCCTGACAATTTTTCTGGTTGCAGCCATTTTTTGACTAACTGGATTAGTTCATGCATCTGGGACCTGGGTGGTTGGTCCGATTTGTACCGCCAGCGATGCACCCTCTGAGCCCGGACAGCTGTGGTCACTCCCAGGCGGGCCAGGATTTCAGCTTTTAGACGTTCATAGTCTTTGATGTGCTCAGCTGGGAGGTCAAAATGGGCCTTTTGCGGGTCACCAGTGAGAAAAGGCGATATAATGCCGGCCCATTGGTCCCGGGGCCACGCTTCTCTCTCTGCTATCCTTTTAAAGGTGGAAAGGCTTCCACGTCATCGCTGGGTGTTAGTTTCTGCAAGAAATGGCTGGCTCTAACAGACACTGGGTTGCTAACGGCAACGGCCGATTGCTCTTGTCCCTGAGCCAGCCGCTGTACTGCCTCCTGCAAGGCAGCCACCTGCGCTTGAGTGGACTCCTGCTGGGCTGTAAACTGGGCGGCTAGCAGCCGTGTGTCTTCCTGCTGCTGAGCCATCGCTTCCTCATGGCGACGGTTGGCGTCTGCTGACGCTTGCTGCTGGGCCACGGTGGCTTGCTGCTGGGTCACGGTGGCTTGTGCCAAAGCCCTAATGACCTCTTCCATGTCGTTGCGTGCTGTTTGTAATGTCTGGGCTGGCTTCACCCAAGACATGCCATAGGTACACTGTCTCTTTAAATGTCAGTTTTTAAACGTTTTTTTTGCGCCTGCAAATGCACTTTGCCCGCATTCGACACCAATTGTAAGCTTTGGGGGTCTTTAAGCTCCGCGAGACAAGTGTGTAAAACCGTGTCAGTAAAGCAAAGGGTCTTTATTGGTGACCAAACAAAACAAAATAAAGCTTTTCTTCAGCATCCAAAACATCACAACAAAAGTTCTGCTTGTTTCCAGCATAAATTAGGAAAAAGTCTTTCTTCAGAAAAACAACCAAAAGAAAGGCACATACGTTTTTAGTAAGAAGTCCTCCAGACCTTCCCTGCAGACACAGCTTCACTTCCAAACTACTCAAAGGTCCTCTCTGAACAGCTAGCAGACTTCCATCTTGTCCTCACAGGTGCACTCTCCCAACTCACTCACTCCCTCCAGCATCACTTCCTGCTTTAATGGGTGGTTGTCTGTGAGATTTTAACCTTTTGTGCGCTGGCTTCCAGGGTTTAGGAGTGGAGGCTCCATCCCACCCAAATAACACTTTGGAGCCTCCAAAATTCCAGGCCCCAAACTACTTTATTAAGATAGAGAAGACTGCGAGCCAGTCCTCTCTGAATTAGCGCCTGCCTGGAACTTTTCACCCACTTTTGGGTGACCCCCTGAACCTTCGACCTCTATTTAAATGGACCATAGTCCAAACAATGGTGCCGTATAGCACCCATCCAGGACCCACCCCCGGTGTCCTGTACAATATATATATATATATATATATATTAGGGCTGCGCATCTTGACCGGTCTCACGATTCGATGCGATTACGATTATCAAGTCTTCGATTCGATTCCGCGATGCATCAAGATTACTGCGCGCGGTGTTCATCTGTTCTTAAAAAAAACTCTCTGCATGTAGCAAACTGTAAACACAGCAGACAACTTAAAGAGGAGCTCCAGACTGACCCCAAAATACTACAAGAGATGGACAGAGACTGCGGACAATGATACTAGAGAGGATCAGACACTGCGGACAATGATACTAGAAAGGATCAGAGACTGCGGACAATGATACTAGAGAGGATCAGAGACTGCGGACAATGATACTAGAGAGGATCAGAGACTGCGGACAATGATACTAGAGAGGATCAGAGACTGCGGACAATGATACTAGAGAGGATCAGAGACTGCGGACATGATACTAGAGAGGATCAGAGACTGCGGACAATGATACTAGAGAGGATCAGAGACTGCGGACAATGATACTAGAGAGGATCAGAGACTGCGGACAATGATACTAGAGAGGATCAGAGACTGCGGACAATGATACTAGAGAGGATCAGAGAGTGCGGACATGATACTAGAGAGGATCAGAGACTGCGGACATTGTCCCCATAAAGTCCTGCCAAACAACAATGTATGCCATGTCATAAATTATGGTTTATGTATGTCTTATTGTCTTAGTGAATGATTCACATCACAACTTCGATACCTTTTTTTTGTATGATTTTTGCTTTTGCTCATTACTGCCACACACGTGCAATGCATGGCTGCATGTGTGTGGCAGTGATGAGCAAAAATCATACAAAAAAAAAAGGGTTTCAATTTCAAATCAATTATGTTAATCAATCACTAAGACAATAAGACATACATAAACCAGTGTGCCATCAGTGTGTCAATGCCATCAATTGCTGCCAGTGTGCCATCAATTGCTGCCAGTATGCCATCAACTGCTGCCAGTGTGCCATCAATTGCCACCAATTGCTGCCAGTGTGCCCAAATGATTGCCCATCAGTGTGCCACCAATTGCTGCCTGTGTGCCACCAATTGCTGTCAGTGTGCCACCAATTGCTGTCAGTGTGCCCATCAATTGCCGCCACTGTGCCATCAATTGCCGCCACTGTGCCATCAATTGCCGCCACTGTGCCATCAATTGCCACCACTGTGCCATCAATTGCCGCCACTGTGCCCATAAATTGCCACCAATTGCTGCCAGTGTGCCACCAATTGCTGCCAGTGTGTCCATAAATTGCTGCCAGTGTACCCATTAGTTGCTGCTACTATGCATCCCCCAAGTACCTGATGATGATGATGATGATGATGATGATCAAATCTCTGCTGCCTGCCTGCAGTACTCGGCCGTCTCGGGTCTCCCACAGCAGCCTGTGCAGTGTGCACAGCGTGAGGTGAGGAGGAAGGCTCTGGGGAGTCAGGACACTTGCTCCATGTTTCTCCCACATGGCGACGGGCGGCTAGGAATGCCGTCAGCGGGGGCGGGAAAGGAGGCGCGGCGTCTTCAGCTGCATCAGCAGGGGGCGGGAAAAGAGGCGCGCTAAAGCCCACAGCTCCTTCAGTTGCTTTAGCGGGGTGGGAAAAGAAGCGTGACTAACACTAACGCCCACGGCTTTCAGACTCAAAGTGCGGCGCGCAGGTGACGTCATCATAACATCGATTATTGCAAGTCGTAGCATTGAAATCGCATCGTGGGTAGTCGAATTGTGATGCATCGATGCTACGATTAATTTCAACACCCCTAATATATATATATATATATATATATATATATATATATATATATATATATATAATTTATTAGATATTTTTTTTTATTTTTTATAACACCCTAGAGGCTGTTATTGCAATACTTACTGTCACACCGTATTTGTGCAGCAGTTTTACAAGTGCACTTTTTTTGGGAAAAAATACACTTTTTTGAATAAAAAAATAAGACAACAGTAAAGTTAGCCCAATTTTTTTTTATATTGTGAAAGATAATGTTACATCGAGTAAATTGATACCCAACATTTCACTCTTCAAAATTGCATCTGCTCATGGCCTTAAAAATCTCCATAGGCGATGTTTAATAATTTCTACAGGTTACCAATTTTGAGTTACAGAAGAGGCCTAGTGCTAGAATTATTACTTTTGCTCTAAAGATTGCAGCAATACCTCACATGAGTGGTTTGAACACCGTTTTCATATTTGGGCATATTTGGGCATATTTTGAGAAATGCATGCCATTCCTCAAGATGGCTAGCTACTGCCATAACAACGGTATTTTGAGCCAAAGTACTGACATATGGGTACAGCGATTTGCGTGAAGTGGTTAACTGACAATTGCATGGTCTTGCAATGCTGTATCCAAATAAAATTGATGCCCTTTTTTCCCACAAAAAAAAGTTTTCCTTTAGTGGTACCTCTGCGTTTTTTTTTTTTTTTTTTTTCACTATAAACGAAAATTGACTGACAATTTTGAAAAAGACAAACAAACAAAAATGTTTTACCTTCTACTATAAAACATGTCCAATAGGAAAATGTAAAAAATAGGATTTTTTATAACAGCTTACCTGTAAAATCATTTTCTTGGAGTACATCACGGGGACACAGAACCTTAAATCATTACATAATGGGTTGTATGGTCACCAGAGGTGATTGGACACTGGCACAACCAATCAAAGACAGTTCCCATCCATATAACCCCTCCCATCAGGGAAGTACCTTCGTTTTGTAGCAAGCAATAAAGGTTCCCAAAAGAAGGGGGGGACCTCTGTGTCCCGTGGTGTACTCCAAGAAAAAGATTTTACAGGTAAGCTGTTATAAAAATCCTATTTTCTTTATCGTACACCATGGGACACAGAGCCTTAAATCATTACATAATGGGACATCCCAGAGCAATGCTTAATATGCAGGGGGGAGACACAGATCAGAGCCGGCCATAAACGGACGAGAAGCCCTAGACTGCTGCCTGCAGTACACCACGCCCAAAGGCAGCATCTATTTGATAGAATTTGGTGAATGTATGGACTGAAGACCAAGTTACAGCTTTGCAGATCTGAGCCATCGAAGCCTGGTGATGCACTGCCCATGAAGCGCTCATAGCTCTGGTCGAGTGCGCCTTAACAGAAGAAGGAGGAATCCTGTTTCATAAACCATAAGCTTGAATAATTTGTCGAATCCACCCCGAAATGGTGGATTTTGATGCCGCTTGTCCCTTCTTGGGACCACCTGGCAAAATTAACAAAACATCAGTTTTACGTATCTGAGCGGTTGCCTGTAGATACGCTTTTACTGCTCTCACTACATCTAGAGAGTGTTATAACTTTTCCTCCTCTATCCACAGATCAGGAAAAAAGGAAGGCAAAATAATATCTTGATTCAAATGAAATGACGACACCACCTTTGGTAAAAAGGTTCGATGGGGTCGTAGAACAATCTTGTCCTTATGACAAATTAAATAAGGCTTTCTACAAGAAAGCGCTGCTAGATAAGACACTCTTCTAGCCGAAGAGATAGCAAAAATGCCAATTGCCTGCTTAAAAGGATCAACGGAATATGGCAAATTGGTTCAAAAGGTTGCTTCTGCAACACTGACAATACTAAATTCAGATCCCATGGGCACAAGGGAGACTTGACTGGCAGATTCATCCGCAGTACCCCTGAATGAAAGCCTGAACTAGGGAATGAGATGCCAGCTGTCTTTGAAAGAAGACTGATAAAGCTGATGTTTGACCCGTAATGGTAATAAGGGCTAATTTCATATACACTCCTAGCTGGCAAAAGGTGAGAATCCTGCTTATGTCATATCTTTGAGGATTCCATTTCTTGGTTTCACACCATGAAACATAGGTCTTCCAGACTCTATAGTAGATAAGCCTGGAAGCTGGCTTTCTGGCATTAATAAGTGTAGAAAGCACTGGACCCGAGATCCCTCGTTTCCTCATATTGTGGGTCTCGGCAGCCAAGCCGTCAAATTTAGCTCTTGTAAAGAAGGATGGAACACTGGACCTTGCGACAGCAGGTCGTTACGAAGCGAACGCTTCCAAGGTTTTCCTACCGCCATCTTTATGATTTTGGCATACAAGGATCTTCTGGGCCAATTTGGGGCCACTAAGATTACAGGAATCCTTTCCTTCTTGATCCTGCAAAGTAGCCTATGTAAGAGAGCGATTGGCGGAAACGCATAGATCAGTGAAAACTGATTCCACTGAATTATTACAGCATCCGATCCATAGGCTAGGGGATCTCTCATCCTAGACACAAAGTTGTCCAACTTCTTATTGAACCTGGTGGCTCGCAGATCTACATCCGGGGTCCCCCATCTCTGGCATATGTCCTGAAAGATATCGGGGTGGAGAGACCATTCTCCTGGTAATAGTTGCTGGCGACTCAGATAGTCCGCTTGCCAGTTTACTACCCCTGGAATGAAGATTGCAGAGAGACAAGGAACATGTACTTCTGCCCATGCCAAAATCCGATTCACCTCTTTCTGGGCGCCCTGACTGCGGATGCCTTCCTGGTGATTGATTTAAGCTACTGCAGTAGCATTGTCAGATTGAATCCGCACCGAGTGGCCCTGTAACCTGTGTGTCCAGGTTCTGAGGGCTAAGTATATTGCCCGCATCTCCAGTATATTAATGGACAGGTTCCTTTCGGTCTTGGCCCAGGTTCCCGGTGCTGAAGCTTCTTCTAACACCGCTCCCCAGCCCCTTAGGCTGGCATCTGTAGATACCACCTTCCAGGTGACTGGGAGAAAGGATTTTCCCATCCGCAAGTTCTTGGTTTATAACCACCAACTGAAGCTTTGGCACACTTGTAACGACAGGCGCATGGGTAGATCCAGAGCTTGGATCTTCCTGTTTCAGGCGGCTAAGATACTGCCTTGAAGTAGTCTCAAATGAAACTGGGTGTAAGGGACAGCCTCGAAGGAGGCTACCATCTTCCCTAGTAGCCTCATGCAAAGGCGAATAGACGGCTTTTTCTTTGCCTTGACCTTGTGGATCAGGTCCTTTAGCAACTTGATCTTTGGTTCTGGCAGGAATTCCCTGCCTTGGGCTGTGTCTATGATCATGCCCAAATATTCTACCCTTCTTTTGGCTTGTAGAGAGGATTTTTGTAGGTTTACAATCCATTCTTACTGTTCTGGGTATTTTATTGTGGTGAGCACAGCGTGATCTAACCCTGCCACTGACTGATCTATCACAAGTAGATCGTCTAGATAGGCCATTACTGCTATGCCATGTACCCTCAAATTTGCCAACAGAGGGGCTAGCACTTTTGTGAATACCTTTTTGGTGCGGTAGCCACACTAAAAGGCAGAGCCACAAACTGGAAGTGGCAATGTTCTACCGCGAACGTTAAGAAACTTTGGTGCGCGGGATGGAAAATATGTAAATATGCATCCTTGATATCTATCGATGCCATGAATTCTCCGTCTTGTAGGGAGGCGACCACTGATCGAATAGTTTCCATTCGGAAAGGGCGATTGTTCAGAAACTGATTTAGAGATCTTAGATCCAGGATGGGTCTGACATCTCCATTTGGTTTTGGAATCACAAAGAGGTTTAAATAAAAACCTGAATCTTGCTCCTTTAGAGGTACTTCTGTGATCACCCCTTGGGACAGCAAGTGATCCAGTCCCTTGAAGGACGACACTCTTTTTTAGTTGATCTTTGGAGAGCCTTGAGCTTCAGACCTGCCATGATGGGATCTCTCGAAATTCCAGTTTATATCCTAGGGACACTGTGGATACTACCCATCTGTCCTGGATCTCTGTTTGCCATGCTGCTGAAAACTGCCAAAGTCGTCCCCCCACTAGGCCGAGCGGGGGCACCCCTTCATGAAGAGGCGGAGGGAGGGGGAGAGGAAAGAGATAAGGAGGGGAGAGGATAGCGAGAGGGAGGGGGAGAGGAAAGAGAGGGAGGGGGAGAGGAAAGAGAGAGGGAGGGGGAGAGGAAAGAGAGAGGGAGGGGGAGAGGATAGAGAGAGGGAAGGGGCGAGGAAAGATTGAGGGATAGAGAGAGGGCGGGGGAGAGGATAGAGGGAGGGAGGGGGAAAGGAAAGAGGGAGGGGGAGAGGAAGGAGAGAGGGAGGGGGAGAGGATAGAGAGAGGGCGGGGAAGAGGATAGAGAGAGGGCAGGGAAGAGGATAGAGAGAGGGCGGGGAAGAGGATAGAGAGAGGGCGGGGAAGAGGATAGAGAGAGGGCAGGGAAGAGGATAGAGAGAAGGAGGGAGGGGAAGAGGAAAGAGGATAGAGAGAGGGAGGGGAGAGTAAAATGTGGACAGAGGGAGGGGGCAGAAAGGACAGAGGGGGAAGGGAGGAGAGGGGACATGGGAGGGGGGATGATGGAGAGAGAGGAGGGGGAGGGAGGAAAGAAGAAAAAGCAAGGGGTGATGGAAATGATGGGGGGGAGGGGGATAGAAGGGTTAGAGGACAGAGGGAGGGGGAATAGAGGGGAGGGTAGGAGGTAGAAGCAGAAGAGGGGGAGAGGTTGAAGTGATAATTAGAATATGTGGGCAGTGCCGTCCATGACCTGACAGGATGGGGGGGGGGGGGGTGCTGGCAGGGGTCGATTGTTTTCCACACACCCAAACAAAATACCAGCCACCACTGATTGCAGATATATATAGGGTTGTTCTGAGATACTACTCCTGCCATCCAGACACATGTGATCTCACCTACACTGCAAGTGAGACTGATACACCATGCTTTCACCTCCAGCCCAATACTAAGTGCTTCTCCTCCATACACATTGCTGGGAATTGTAGTCCTCTATCACACACAGCCTCTACTCACCGTTTGTGTACTTCTTCCAGGGCTCCCGAGTCCTGCTACCGGTGTCCGCAGGTCCTGTTCCGTTTTTATCAGCAGCACGTGATGTGTCGGGCAGTCTGGGCAGAGAAGAAGACTCCACCTGACACAAGACTTTGACAGAGACGAGGCTTCGGGGAACTACAGGAACCATACCCTGTATCTGAGACTGTGTCCGTCCTGCGGGAAGGGGGGCGGCCGCGGGTGGTAGGGCTTCCAGCTGCTGGACGGATACAGATACAGGGCATGGTTCCAGTAAAATGCGAGTGGGCGAGTGAATTTTTGAGGGCTGGTTTTACCGCTTGATATCTTTTGGATATATTTGTCCAAATCTTCCCCAAAAAGGTGTTCACCATGGAAGGGGAAGCTGGCCAAAAGCTTCTTGCATGGAGCTTCTGCTGACCAATACTTTAGCCAAAGAATTCTGCGCATAAGGACCAGCTGCAGCGTGAGGCGGGATGCCTGTTGGATAGAATCTTTCATCCCCTGTTTCACCTGGTCTTTTAAGACCTGACACATACCCACCACTACTACAGCAGGTTGGGTTACTGCGCCTTCCAGGAGGATGGATGATTTTAGTAAAGATTCCAACCTTTTTTCAGAAGGATCTTTAAATTCCTGGGCATTGTCCACCGGACAAGTTAGGCTTTTGTTTACAGAAGAAATCGCTGCATCCACAGAAGGCAGACTCCACTTCTTGGTAAACTTATCCATGGGATAAAGCACTTCAAACTTCCTAGGAGGAGCAAAACGCTTATCTGGGTTTTTCCAGTTTGAGTAAATCAGACTCTCCAATAAAGGATGAATCGGAAAGGCACAAGCAGCCTGTGGGGATTTTAACAAGCCCAGAGAGGAGACAGGTGATTCCGTTAACTCCTTAGGGGGTAATCTGAATGTGGAGCGCACTGCTTCAGTATAATATTGCACCTGTAACTTTAGCACCTGAGATGCAGAAAAAGGTTCCTCTGATAGCTCTGATCCCTCCGAGTACCCTGATGGGGCCTCATCCTCCTCAGATCTTTCTGCAAGGAGATCTAAAACAACAGAAGGAGATCTGCTTCGCTTTTTGTCCTTTTCTGAGGCCTTTGCGATTAACGCAGTGATTCCCCCTTCAAAATTCTTTAGGGCTGTTGTCAAAGTGTCTTCAGTGGCATTAGCAGGCACAACAGGAGAGGCTGCAACTCCTGATAGAGGTAATGGCTCATCCTGTATAAATACTTCAGGTATTTCAGGAGATGAGGGTACCGAGCAGCCGCGGCTAGAGCCTCCTGTCTCTGGCGGCGATGCTTTTTTGCTTCTTTCAGAGCTTCTTCTTTGGGAAGACATAATGCTAAGCAAAGCCAAGGTAACACCAAATGCATATACTACTGTGCTAGTTTAGCAATCTACATATAAGTATGCAACTAATAACACATAGTTTAATGCCAGAGTAGGTGTCTTATCCTTGGGGAGTGCTCAGCCAACCACATGGAGATCTTACGTGCCCTTAAACACTGCTGTGTCCCTTGCAGGGAAGCTCCAGACATGTGAGGTTTGTTCTTTCCTGTCTGACCTGCAGTGAAAGGAATGTGCTTGTCGTTTGGACTGACACTGCTTTGAAGCTTGGTAAGTGAAATACTCCCCTTTTTACTCCCTCCAGTGGCGGCTTAAAAAAATTACACCCACTCTAAATAGGAAAAGTCCTTAAAGTGGAGCTCCACCCTCTTTTGACACTTTTCAGCATACCCTGTAGGTCTGTCCCCTTTAATAGATTTGGCATACGATTTTTTATTTTTTTTTAAACTCACTGTTATTTGACTGTTAATTTGTTTTGTCCGGCCACGGCTTCAGCGCGTCATCCACGGACCGCTATGCCTCCTGGGAAATGTTTGTCAATCAATCCCAAAAGGCATAGCCATCCCTGTGCTGTAACATTCTTTAGAAACCGGAAATAACGCGAAAACCGGAAATGACACCGGCGCCATTTTAAATGAGGGCAACCAGGCCATTGTTGCCAGTGTTCACCTAGCATCCCTAGCAGCAAGATCGTCAGCAGAGAAATGTAATGTGATGTGCTGTGCTGGGGACATGTAATGTGCTGTGCTGGAAACATGTAATGTGGCAATGTGCTGGGGACATGTAATGTGCTGTGCTGGGGACATGTAATGTGCTGTGCTGGGGACATGTAATGTGGCAATGTGCTGTTCTGGGGGACATGTGATGGTGGCAATGTGCTGGCGATGGGCTGGGATGCGATGTGATGCAATTTACGGGGGGCGGTGCGATTTGGCGGGGGGCAGTGCAATGTCCTGGGGCGATGTGATTTGGTGGGGGGGTGATGCAATGTGCTGGTGCGATGCAATTTGGTAGGGGGCAATGTGATGTGCTGGGGCGATGCGATTTGGTTGCGGGACGATGTGATGCGATTTGGTGGGGGCAATGCAATGTGCTGGGGCGATGCGATTTGGTGGGGGGGGGGGCGATGCAATGTGCTGGTGCGGTGCAATGCAATTTGGCGGGGGCAATGCGACGTTCAGGGGTTATGCGATGTGGGGGGCGATGCAATGTGCTGGTGCGATGCAATTTGGCAGGGGCAATGCAGTCGGAATTTCAGACAACATCCCTGCAAACCTCTCTTCCCCCTCCTCCCTCCAGGAACCCGTAAATATACTGCATGTAAAACAAGCAATATTATTCAAGAAATATATATTTCTCTATGTTATATAGATTATCGTTTAAAATTGAGTAAATATTTCCCCATCACATAGCATCGCCCCACCAAATCGCATCGCCCAAGCACATTGCATTGCCCCCCGCCAAATCGCATCACATCGCACCACCCCGCCACCAAATCGCATCGCCCAAGCACATTGCATTGCCCCCCACCAAATCGCATAACATCGTACCATCACATTGCATCACCCCGCCACCAAATCATATCACCCCAGCACATTGCATCGGCCCCCACCAAATCTCATCACATCGTACCATCACATCGCATTACCCCTTCTCTCTCACTCTTCATCTCTCTCTCTCTCGCTTGCTCTTCATCTCTCTCTCGCTCGCTCTTCATCTCGCTTGCTCTTCATCTCTCTTGCTCTCTCTTCATCTCTCTCGCTCTTAATATCTCTCTCGCTCTTAATATTTCTCTCGCTCTTCATATCTCTCTCTCACGCTCGCTCTTAATATCTCTCTCGCTCTTCATATCTCTCTCTCTCTCGCTCTTCATATCTCTCTCTCTCTCTCGCTCTTCATATCTCTCTCTCTCTCTCGCTCTTCATATCTCTCTCGCTCTTCATATCTCTCTCTCTCTCTCTCGCTCTTCATATCTCTCTCTCTCTCTCGCTCTTCATATCTCTCTCTCGCTTGCTCTTCATATCTCTTTCTCGCTCGCTCTTCATATCTCTTTCTCGCTCGCTCTTCATATCTTTCTCGCTCACTCTTCATATCTCGCTCGCGCTTGCTCTTCATATCTCTTGATCGCCCTTCATATCTCTCTCTCGCTCGCGCTTGCTCTTCATATCTCTCTCTCGCGCTCGCTCTTCATCTCTATCTCGCTCGCTCTTCATCTCTCTTGCGCTCGCTCTTCATCTCTCTCTCCACATTGTAATGTAATTATTAAAAGTTTTTTTCTTAAATATTGTAAAATTTTATAAATATATGAATAAAATTTTTTATATTTTTTGCTATGTTTTTGTTGTGTGTGTGGGTTTTTTGTTTATGTTATTTATATAAAGATTAATAGGTCATATTAAATGTAATGTTTGTATCTATCTCTCTCACTCAAACTTTAGAGTAAGAATATATACAAATAATATTTCTATAGGATATTTTTAAAGCTCTTACATTTAGCAGCAGATATCTGTATCTCTAGAATAATATTCCTTTTACATACTAGGGGGAGGAGGGGAGGAGATGTTTACATAGATAGGGGGCGGCAACTTCCTCTCACAATGGAGAGAAATTAAAAAATGAAACTGATGCCTATTATACTGCTTGTGCAGCACTGAGCATGTGCGAGATCTGCAAGCCTGAAATCCAGGAAGACATACAGTCTGGCTTCATGATGCCCACACTTAAGATGGCCACAGTCGATTTCTAGTTTATAAACTTTCTAAATGCTGTAACAACCTAACAAAACGGACCTTAGTTTACAGACTAACTTTACTAGAATACATTAAGCTTTTGTATTACAGGGGTATTTATATTTAAAAAGCGTAATTGTGGCCAGAGCTCCACTTTAAGTTTAAAACTTAGGAATTTTTCCTAGCTCACCTTGTTCCTGCCGCAGGTTCTCTGCCAGGCAGATACCAATCTTCCCCCATCCCGGCGGGGTCTGCGTGCCAAACTTCAGGGGTATGGGTTACTACTTAAAGAAGACCTGTTCCCTGGGCCTTGTAAAAGACTCTTACCAGGAATTTTAGCGTATAGAGCGAAAGTGCTGGACCCCAGAGCCCAGTCCTCCTAAGAGAGACATTACAGACGACACCTCGTCCATGAGGTTCGGATACCATCCAGTTTTGGCATAATATAATTAAACGTCTTGGATGGACCCACAGTGTAGCTCGCTACCCTCATAAGGCTTCTTAGGCAGAGCTTTCTTCAGCACATTTTCCTTGCATCCAACACCTTAGACACTGGTGAAAAAACTAAGGTACTTCCCTGATTGGAGGGATGATATGGAGGGGAACTGTCTTTGATTGGTTGTGCCAGTGTCAAATCACCTCTGGTGACCATACAACCCATTATGTAATGATTTAAGGTTCTGTGTCCCGTGGTATACGATAAATAAAATCGAATTTCTTCATCAATTTAGGCCAATATGTATTCTGCTACATACAGTATTTTTAGTAATAAAAATCACAATAAGCGCATATTGATTGATTTGCGCATCTACAAACTATTTTTATGGTATTTTTTTTTTTTTTTTACTAGTATTGGCGGCGATCAGCAATTTTTAGCAGGACTGCAACATTGCATCGGACACCTAACTGACACTTTTCTGGAAACCAGTGAAAATAATTACAGTGAACAGTGCTAAAAATATGCACTGTTACTGTACTAATGACACTGGCAGGGAAGGGGTTAATACCAGCGGTGATCAAAGGGTTAAGTGTGTCCCTAAGGGATGCTTGCTAACTGTGTAGGGGATAGACTCACTGGATGAACACAAAAATCTGCGTTTCTGCTTAGCAGGAACACAAGATCACTGTGTTCTTCCCTATTAGAACGGGGATCTGCCTTGTTCTGCCTCTGTGTGGAGCAATCGAGGGTGGGTGGCGGACATCATGTCCGCAGACCCGCTGATTGGCTCCCCCTCTGACTAATCGGTGCGCACAAAATGTAGTTTCGTGCAAAAGAGCCCACCTGCTGCAGTATATGTGGTTATTTGTACAGGACTTGTAATCATAGACCTGATTTTCTCAACCATTTTACCCCAAAGGAATCCTTGAAATAATTTTCAGGTCCCAGGGAATTCCACATCTTTACCGCTCTGAGATTAGCCATGTGTCCTCTTAAAGCAGAGGTCCTACGAAAAAAAAAAATAATATTAAAAGCCAGCCGCTAAAAAATACTGCAGCTGCTGACTTTTTTAATAAATGGACACTTGCCTGTCCTGGGTGCCCGCGATTTCAGCAGCCGAAGCCGAGCCTCGCTCGGCTGCCCCCGCCACTATCCTCGGTGAGGGGATCAGGAAGTGAAGCGTTGCAGCTTCATGGCTCGGTTACCTACTGTGCATGCGCGCGTGCCACTCCTTAACTGGTCCTCACTGTCTCCTGGGACCAGTGTGTTTCCCAGAAGACATCAGGGGGTGATGCGAAGGGGCGTGACTCCCGCGGGAGTCTATTCCCGGAAGTGCGTGCAAATACCTGTATTACACAGGTATCTGCACCCTCCTCCCCCCTGAAAGGTGCCAAATGTGACACCGGAGGGGGGAGGGTTCCGAAAAGCGGAGGTTCACTTTTTGTGTGGACCTCCGCTTTAAGCACTTCAATACCAGGCACTTCCTGCCCAAGCCAATTTTCAGCTTTCAGTACTGTCGCTGTTTAAATGACAATTGCGCGGTCATGCTACACTGTACTCAAACACATTTTTATCATTATTGTTCCCACAAATAGAGCTTTCTTTTGGTGGTATTTGATTACCTCTGCGGTTTTTATTTTTTGCAAAACAAATAATAAAAGACAGAAAATGTTGTAAAAAAATATGTTTTTCTTTTGTTTCTGTTATAAAATTTTGTAAATAAGTACGTTTTCTCCTTCACTGATGCGCACTGATAAGGCCGCACTGATAAGGCGGCACTGATGATGTTGCACCAATGAGGTGGCACTGATGGACACTGGGCATTGACGATGGGCACTGATAGGTGGCACTGGGAGGCAACACTGACGGGTGGCACTGATGGGCATTGATAGACGGCACTGAATGGCACCGTGTGGCACTGGTGGGCACTGATAATCGGCACTGAAAGGCTGCACTGATGGGTACTTATTAGCGGCACTGATGGATGGCACTGATGGGCACTGGTATGCGGCACTGGTAGATGGCACTGATAGGCATCACTGATGGCACTGGCAGGCATTGCGGATGGGCACTGATTGGCAGCTGCCTGGGCACTGATTGGCATTTCCCTGGTGGTCTAGGGTGGCATACCTGGTGGTCCAGTGTGATGGTCATCCGTGGTGGTCCTGATGGCAGCCTGGTGGTCCTGGGCGGGCATCCGAGGGGGGCTACAATAAACAATCAGCACAGACCCCCGTTGTCAGGAGAGCGGCCAATTGGCTCTCCTCTACTCGCATCTGTCAGATGCGAGTGAGGAAAAGCCGATCAACGGCTCTTCCTGTTTACATCGTGCTCAGCCGTGATTGGACACGGCTGATCACATGAGCCTCAGTGGCTTCCACTGCTAGGCATTGTTGGAGGGCTAGAGACTCCCACCAGCCAGGTGTTTAAATTGTGATGTGTGCTAAATTATTTGTAGTGGGGGGAGCACCTCCATATCTCCACCCTCCTCTGTATTGGCCCCTGGTAGTACCTGAAGGGTATAGTCACTTTGCAGTGTTGCCAGTTACTTCATTAGATATCTGGCTCTCCAGGGAAATAATCAGCTTTTTGCGCATCTCTGTTCACCCTTGAACGGTTGCTCGAGGAGCATATACATGTCACCATGTCACAAAACCATTCCTGCTGGACATGTTATTCATTAGTGTAGTGGGGATAATCCAGGAAATAGGAATTGTATTTTTACACAATTTAGTGTTAATTATCTGTTCACATTATTAATCTTCATTCCTGCCTTTATTTTATTCTGAACACTAGTTGTTTCCTAGCTGTTTGGGATCTCCTACCCACTGATCACACTGCCTCCAGCGTCCTCTCCTCTCCTCCTGCTCTTGCTCACTGATCACAGGACCTCTGAGCACACAACAGCCAGCGTTCGCTCCTCCTTCTCCCTGTCACATGGCCCTTGGCATCCTTTCCTTTTTCTCCCACTTTCACAGGCTCTGGAGTCTGCTTCCAATGCTCCTGCTCGCCAGTCACCTGCAAGCAGGTGTGGATTTTATTTATATGATTACTTCATAACTGACCACTTTGTTCATTCACAATATTGCATAATTATCTAGATTAGGCCAGAGGTCCACTTTAGGAATGTTGTATTTTTGTGCAAAAAAATTATTGTCCACAGCCTGAAAGGATGATATTTGGTGCTAATCATCTTACTGAAATGAAGTATCCTGTATGCTGAGTTCTCCATGTGTGATTTGGTAATATTTTTTTTTATATTTAGAAAAGAAAATGGGACTTTAAAGGAGCAACTGAAAGAAAAAGACAAACACATTGGGAACCTACAAAATGAATGTGAAAACGAGGTATTAACTTTGTCATATTCTTGCTTATATTGCCCTACTCTGCTGTCAGTCTGCAATTCGAAGTAACAGTATTATGGGAGAACCATCTTTCCTTCAAAATGAAAACCTACAACTGTACATTTAGCTGTCTTGTAGAATGTAGATTACTAGTACAGAAATTAAACAATGCAGCAAACTATTATGATACCCATGTACCACAGCATAACTAAGTAAGAATCACTGGAAGCACACCTGTCCGTGTTAGATGACTTGTCTCAACCCGGGCGAAAAACGACACAAAAACGATGGTAAAGTGCCGCTAGAAATAGCAGTTTTTTCAGTGTGAAAGCACTCTTAAATACATCATCTCTGTGCCTCTATGCCTCTATGTGCCTATGGACCTCTATGGCAGATTATGGCTGATGGGGAGGGGCTGGCAGTGTGCTATACATAACTTCCTGAAAACATTAAAGAATATTATTAGCTTTTAGACTCTAAAAGCTAATAATATTCTTTAATGTTTTCCGGAAGTTATGTATAGCACACTGCCAACCCCTCCCCATTTAGAGGATCCCTGAAAACCCTCCTCTTTAGAGAAGCCTACCCTTCCCACACCTAACAACTGTATTTTCATTTGAGTCCATCTGATCATCTCCCACAGCTACTACCCTTTGTTCCACTTGACCCTCTAACGAGCAGGGCCCTCTGATCCCTCCTGTATTGATTTGTATTGTGACTGTACTGTCTTCCCTGATGTAAAGCGCTGCGCAAACTGTTGGTGCTATATAAATCCTGTATAATAATAATAATAATCTTGCCTCAGTAATCCTCTTAATAGCCCAAGGCCTTGATTCAAGTAGTAGGCTGGCACTTGGAAGGCGTTATGCAAATATCAAAATGTCTTGATGGGTGATGTCAGGTTTGAGGTGTGGATGTTCCTACCTAGGCACACTGCATTTTCTTGCAGAATGCCACATGAGATGCTGACCCTCCATGAGCACTAAAGGGGATGGGCCAGAGACAGCCTGGGAAAGAAATGGCTATAAAATAGCTGGATTTCCTTTAGCTGGGAAATGATAATGGCTCGATCTGACTTGTTGCAGTTTCTTATGTGTAGCACTACCCCCGGAGGAGCTGCTGGTTTGTTTTGGGTGTCACATTTACCTTGTGGCTCCCCAAATTCTTAGGGGTGTATGGTGCATATAGCAATAGTAAAGGAATGTCCACGGCAGGTGTCTTTTGCTGTGCTCTTTATTACCCAGCTGGGTAAAAACAATAAAACTTGTGGTGAAGAAGGTAGAGTTGGAAGGAGAAGAAACATAGCAGATTCAGGCATAGCATTAGGGAAAACAATCCTGCTCCCACGTGTAACACTTTTTGTGCCACTCCTGCTTGAGTGGGAATAGCGTACCTGGACAGGCCTCTCTCACCGGCCTGGCAGCCAGGGTATCGCTCGAACCTTTAAGGATAAGTCTCTGCCACAGGCCCTCCTGGAATGAACTCAGGGAAAGACCTCTGCCACAGGCCTTCCTGATTGTGATTTCGGAGATGACCCTCCTTGATAGAATTACGCCTGGATCTCCTTCAAGTTGCTTTCAGGTACCGACTGACAGGTGACCAGCCTCTCAGTGTCCGGAAACCTCGATCCCCGGTGGTTTGTCGAGACCCTATTGGATCGCCAGCCTCTCATTGACTCTCCTCAGATGGACTCCCCACCGAACAGCTATCTCGCTTGGGATCTTCGAGTTTGGGAATCCAGCCGACCACTGGGCTCCCTGCCACAGCTCAAAACCGGGTGGCACGCACGCCCCGGACCGGCTGCTGGGGAAAAGTACCCAAATCTTGACTCGCTGCCACCTACTGCCCTGGGGTGGGAAGAACACCCCAGCAACGACAGAATGAGCCCACAGCACAGCCAAGCTGAGACAGAGACCCAAGTTTGAACATATTAACTGGATCAGAGTTCAATTAAGACTCTGATCTCCCTCTAGATTTAGATAGCACCGGTACTTTGAAGTAACCAGGCACTACATGTGCATGCTGTATGAAGCTCAGTGTGCAGTAAAATCAGACTAAGCATTTTCAGTGGTGTAGAGGAGCCTGTACAATTGTGAAGTTGATGGACTATTTCTCCTGGACTGAAGGTGATGGACCATTTCTCCTTTTTACAGAGAATATTCCACTCCCTGCTCTGAGTATCCCACAGGGGAATACACTTAAATATAGCTATAGTGGAGACCTGACAAAAGGGAGCCATTGCAAAAGGGCATGCAAACATGTGCTCTGCAGAAGGCCCACACAACACTCATTCTCAATGTTGACAATGGAGTTGATTTACTAAAACTGGAGAGTGCAAAATCCGGTGCAGCTCTACAGCTTCCAGACTTTTTTGCCAAAGTTTAATTGAACAAGTTGAAGTTAAAAGCTGCTTGGCTATCATGCACAGCTACACCAGATTTTGCTCTCTCCAGTTTTCGTAAATCAACCCCAATGAGTCCCTTGCACCAGAACAAGAGCCGACTCTTGGTCTCTGCATCCATTTCTAGCTGTATGTCAGGAATTCAACCAGTGACCTACATGACAAAAGCAGAACTTTCTGCATCTTTGTCACAGCTCCTTGGAAAATACCAGCTTTAATACAGCTATCTTTGCCAAGGGCTCAAAAACACCACACCTCTTCTCCTACTTTCATTTCTTTACTTGAGTCTGATCCCATTATGGCACGCAATGACAGACAGGGAATAAAGAGGACATTGAATCAGTAGTGGAGGAAGCTGCAGAAGATATTTATTCCCCAGATTGCTGCATTTTGGAATAGGGAGCTTCATGTAACATGCTTGCTAGTGTGGAAAAGCTTACTGTTGCCTTCAGCAAAGGCCTTGCTATTATGTAGCTCGATTCTCCTCCATCTCTCCGTGCCATTTTGGGTACAATGAGACCTGCAAAACCCTCAAAAACATTCCCTGTTCATAAACAGATAGAATGTGCAATATACAGTATGATTGAATCACTCTGGAAAGGATTTTCTCCTGCCGAACTCTATGCAGTGGATAAAGAGTTAATAATCACACAGTAGCCTGTTCCTGTAGTTGATCCTATTGAAGATGTTCCTTCTTTCCAAGTTTCTACAGATAGAAAGTTTGAGACACTTTTAAAGGCTCTCTTTACTTTAGCAGGCCCAGCCTTACAAATGGCTCTTGCTGTAATTTCCGTATGTCAAACTGCAGCTAACTGGACAAAGGTAATGAACTTCGAACACAAGCTTTTATTCCAGAACCATGTCTTAACCGAGAAATTAACATCTGCTCTTTTTATTTTTTGTGTATATGCCCTAGAACATGTGATGAGACAAACTTACAGTATGGCCCTAACCTCCATTCACATGTGCAGAATCTTCACAGTGCTTACATTGCCTTATGTAGACTCAGCTTGAGACCTATTGAAATCCTACTTCTGCTGCTTATCTCACTTCTGTCTCGATATAGCTTCAGTTACCAGAGGCATTGCTTGTTGACGTCCGGACATCTGGATGACAACAAGCAATGCCTCCAAGCTAACAGAAAATCGGAGTGCCGGGAGATATATAGAGAAGACAGGAGGTGAGTGGGAGCTACATAGAGGCTGGGAAGTAAGATGAGCTGTGGAGGCACAATTTCAGTAGGTCACAAGCTTAGTGTACATAAGTGTAGCAAATCCCAGAGGGAGCTGCTTTTGTTTGTTCAGTCTGTTACTCTGCCTTTCAACCCCAATGAACTGTCCCAGCCCCTGTGGCACACCTAGCAATGTGATTAATGGAATAACTCAGCAGGAATACACAACACAGTTCTTTTTGTTGTTTACTTGAAGAAAAGTAAAATTCAGGTTAACATTAGTCAGCCAGAACCTGTGTAAGTACCTAGGACTTGGTTAAAACTGTTTAAAGAAAACAGTCAGGAACACTAGGCAAACAATGAAAGCAATAGGTAACAATATGTGCCTCTAGTACACACCTAGTGAAATTATATCAATACCTGCGGTGTGTCCCCTTTAAGAGCAACCGCGGTAATGTCCTGGAGGCAAAGCTTTGCGTTTTTATTTATCTTCACCGGCAATGTAGGAGCTCTGTGGACAATATTTGGATATGGTATTCTATGAAAAGAATTAAAGGTTCCTGGGCAAAGCCCCCTCACCAAATTCTGTACACAGTCAGCGGTCCTCCCCTGAGTGATCGATCGATCTTAGATGCAGGTGTGTCGCAGTGACATTCAGTCCTTGAGCTGTTGCAGGGTGTCGTTAACTTTTCTTTCAAATAGTTTTTATTGGTATTCATCAAATACAGCAATACAACAGTACCAGAGTATAAAGGAATAAACAGTGCAAATACAGTAGAGATTCTTAAAGCGTGCAATGACAGGTCATGTACTGCACAAGATGGATTTGTCCATATACAGAAATTTCAAACGATAGGTAAGGCGTTACATTTATACTAATAAAAGGGGGGGTAGGGGAAAAGGGTCATGAGCAATGGGGGGGGGGGGAGGGGTATGAGAGCATCAAGAATAAATCAGTACATTAACAGGGTGTATCAGCGGTTCCACTTGCTACTATACCAATTTGCCATGAGTTCCAGAGAGTCAATATGGCAGAGCAAGAGCGCTTCCTACGTGCCAGGGTGAGTTCGTAAGTATAATGGGTTTGCACCAGTCTCGCTACGTCAGATATTGTTGGGACAGTCTTAGATTTACAGTTTCTAGCAATTAAGAGTCTTGTTGCCAATAGAGCGTGTGAAGTCACCAGTCTTAGGGGAGATGGTATGTCATCAATGGTCAGATTAAGGACAGCCAGTTGGGGGGGTAAGCGAACTGGGAAGACCAAGTATTTCCCGCAGCACCGCCTCCACTGATGTCCACAGTGTCCGTATGCATTGGCAGGTCCAGAATATGTGGAGAAGAGTGCCAGGGTTGTTGCAATCTCTCCAACATTCGTGGGAAGTGTTGGGGTGAAATCTAGCTATTCTAGACGGTGTCAGGTACCATCTCATTAATCATTTTTGTGAAAGTTCCCATAGGGAGGTACAAGAAGTGTATTTGTAAATAGACCGAATCGCTGTTTGCCATTGATGGTCAGAGAATCGGGTAAGTAAGTTAGACTCCCAGTCGGTGAGTGGTTTGGACTTTTGGAAGGAGTTTTTTTCTTGGAAGGTCGAGTAAATTAAGGAGGTGCCCTTGACCTTTTTCGTGTCAGAAAAGAGGTAGTGCCACAGGTTCGTGGGTAAGGAACCTTCTAGAGAGGGATAAGCCTTAAGGCAATGTTGCAGTCTATAGTATGTAAAGTAGTCCGAAGCGGGAGCATGGAGGGTCCGTTGAATATGGAGAAAGGATGTGTTGGTCACTAGGGGGCGTAGTTCGTGAGTGTGGGTAACTCTCCCAGTCAGCCAGGTAGGGATATGTAGATCAGGAGTCAACAGTTTAAGCGTCTCTACAGGTATGGAGATAGGTTTGGTTGGGATAGTCGCCCATTTGGAAAAATGTAGTGTTTTCCAAACCTTCACAGAAGCCTGAATGGTAGGGGAGTATAGGTAGAGTTGTGGGTTTTTGGCGGTCGTGCTGAAGAGCCATTGGGATAGATTGGAGCCCGGAATCATGTTGGATTCTATATCACCCCAAAGTGTGTTGGGATGTATTATCATCCATTCTCGTATTTGTGAAAGTATTGTGGCAATATAGTAGTCCCTAATGTCAACAAGGCCCATGCCTCCTACAGATCTATGTTTGATAAGTTAAGCCTGATTGCATCTGGGTTTCTTGCCTTGCCATATGTAGTGTCCTAGGATAGATTGCAGGGCTTTAAGGTAGGATTGCGGTAGCGGTATTGGGAGCGTACGGAACATATAAAGTAGTCTGGGTAAAACCATCATTTTAAAAGCCGCGAGACGTCCCGCCCAGGAAAATTTGTATTTGGAAATGTTTGTAGTTTCTCGGATAAGCATCTGTTTCACTTCAGCATAGTTATGGGGAAATAGAGCCTTTATGGATTTAGTTAGTGTAATACCTAAGTATGGTATTCCCGTGTCTGCCCAAGGGTATGGATATTTGTTCCTAAGTAATATGCTGGTGATTGCGTCTAAACCTATGTCTAAGATATATGATTTATGTTCATTTACCTTGTAGTAAGACACGTTACCAAATCTCTGCAACAACAATTGTACCGAAGCCAGGGAGGAAAGGGGATCTGTCAGCATTATTATCACGTCATCTGCAAATAAGTTTATTTTATGCTCTAAGGTGCCAATTTTGAATCCTGTTATTGAGCTGTGGTTTCTAATGTGCTCCGCTAGAGGTTCCGTAATGAGATTTAGAGGCGACAAGGGGCAGCCTTGACGCGTGCCATTGGTGATTGAAAAGGGTTTCGAGAGTATTTCCGAGGTATACACCTGGGCCGAGGGGGAAGAGTATAGCGCCATGATAGCGGAAAGTGTAGGTCCCTGAAATCCAAATTTAGTGAGGGTTGCATGCATATATCCCCAATGGACCCGATCGAACGCCTTCTCCGCATCCAGTGAGAGGAACAGAGAAGGCGTTCGAGTCGACTCTGCAGCATGAATGGTGTTGATAATTCTACGGGTCGCGTCAAAGGTTTGTCTACCTTTAGTAAAACCAGATTGGTCTTTGTTTATGAGTAGGGGCATTAAATCTATCAAACGGTTGGCTATGAGTTTGGCGTGGATTTTAGCGTCTAAATTTAGGAGAGAAATGGGTCGGAAGTTTTGGGCACAGGTGGGTTCCTTGCCCGGCTTCGGCAGAGTGACAATCAGAGAAGACAGCATTTCAGGAGGGAGAGAGGAGGAGGAAGCAACATCGTTGCAGACATTGGCAAGAAATGGCGCTAGGATGGAACCAAATTTCTTGTAATACTCGCTAGTAAGGCCATCAGGACCCGGGGATTTATTTGAGGGCAGCCCTGAGATCGTGTGTTGAATTTCCAAATGAGTAAACTTGATCCTTAGACAGTTTAGGGAGATTAATTTCTTGGAGAAATGATGTTATGTCTTGGGGACTGACTGGTCGGCATTTAAGTTATACAAGGTATTGTAATAGTAGCTGAAGGCATCAGCAATTTCTGTGGGGTCAATTAGTTTCTTGTTCGAGGAAGGGTGGAACAAATGGGTAATTTTCGTTTTAGAGAGGTGACCCTTGATTCTGTTAGCCATAGCTTTACCGGCTTTATTGCCTGTGGAATAATGCGTGGCCTTGAAATGGGTGTGGGCCCTCTCAAAGGAATCTAATAAGTGGGCTCTTAATTCCTGCCTTAAAACTTGTGTTTGGTAGTAGTACTGGGAGTAGAATGATTTTGAGCTTCCAAAGCTCAAAATCCTTGGTCCTGCTCACGAAGAAAGGTTCGTGCTGTCAGGATGCCCTGCTCGTGAGGGATGCTGGAGTATAGAGCTTCCACATCTATGGGTGTTAAACTTAAATATGTTGAATTTCGATTTTTGATACACTTTACTAATGTGTTTTCTCTTTCGTTCATAGACGGACACAGCATCCTTTGACCTTAGGGTTATGCTTCTTCCTACCAGGAGATTTAGGCAGAATTCTACAGCACTTAAGGTGTTAAAAACTTTCCTTCATGCCGCTCCTCCCAGGGGGCGTGGCTCCCCCAGGCATAACCCCCACTCTGCTTCAGCAGCCTCAGTTTGTTTCTGCCTAACCGTCAGGAGAGTCAGGCTCTCTCTGGAGTCCTGGACTCTGGAGTTTTTTCTTGCAAAATTTTTTTGCTTTTTGCGAGTTTTTTCCTCGCTTTTTTATTTTATTTTGAATCCTGCGATTCTTCTATCAACAGCCGACTGGGTGACAGGCTGGGTCCTCGACCCTTGTAGTCCCCCCAGGTTCGGCCTTCGAGCGTGTGCCGGCCCTCAGCTCCGCTTTGGGACGTCCACGACAGGCCCCATTGCTCCAGGGGCGGCCGGGGAACTTCGGTTCTAGGGCACACATATGACCGGTCTCTATGGCCTTGTCACAGTGTGTCTGGCTGACAACCATGCCGTTCGCGGACGTTGGTTCTGTCTGGGATACCTCCAGCCGGGTAGTCGCAGGACAGGTAAGTAGTGGCCCCTTACTCAGGTAAGTGGTCTGGCTGGAATGTTTTCCCTTGGGAGGTCGACTGAGGGTTTTTCCCTGCTTTCCTCTCTCCCTTATTCCTCTCCCTCCTTCCCCCTTTGGGTGACGGCTGTGCAGGGGGTTTTTTTCTCTGGGGCTCATTTTTTTTTTTTTCACTCGTGGTATGGCTGGGGCTGTTCTGTGTCACTGCAGGGGACTGTGGTGGACATTCTGGGCATTTTTGTGTGTGCTGTGTGCTGTTTTGGTGTACTGTCATTTTTGGGTACACTGTCTTTTTAAAACTGCGCAACGGCGGCCATTTTGCCGGAGCCGCGCTTGTATTATTCGGCGGCCATTTTCTTGTGGCCGGCGCCGTTTTCAGCACTAGTTCGGCCTCTAGTGGCCGTTTCGGCGGGGAAAAAAGACCGCGAATCATCTGAGGGGACAGACGCAGCGCTGCAGCTTCTCCTCAGCACACACTTGCCTTCACAGACCGCGCTGTACAGAGGGTGGTGAGTCTCAGGGGGCCCCATACTGTGCTCTAGCGGCCGGGAGGTGACCTGTGGGGGACTTTTTTCCTGCCATTGGCAGTGGGGGTGACACGGCAGCTGCAATATGGAGCCTGAATCAGGCCCCTCATTCCTCACAATGCCGGAATTAACCCTTAAGCGCCCCTTCCCCTGCCACATCTGTTGAGTCGGTGTCGGCTGTCCTGGAGTCTTTTTCTCACCAGGTTTGGAGCAGCCAGTGCTCGGTTGGGGGGTAAAAAAGCGCCCCCCCCCGGAGGCTGTTTCTGGGGATATCTCTGACGCAGAATCTGATGCTTCTGGTTCTGTCATGTCAGAGGATGCGGGCTTAACCCACATGGACAGCGAGGATGACTCTGCTGCGGAGTCTGCTGACAAGGAATTTGTTGGAGCTCTTATTACTGCGGTGCGTGAGACTCTTCATTTAGAGGATGTGGCGGAGACACCAGCGGTGTCAGTCCCTTTTGGATTCCGCAAACCACCGCGTACCGCTAAGGTATTCCCCTGTGTTCCTTATTTAGACAATATGTTGTATAAGGAATGGGATACACCGCAAAAGGCTTTTACTATTCCTAAAAGCTTTGATACCCGTTACCCCCTGGAGGAGGACTTTTTAAAAAAGTGGGTCACTCCTCCGTCGGTGGACCCTCCTGTGTCCAGACTGAGTAAGGCTACTACGTTGCCTGTGGAGGGGGCTCCTGCTTTCAAGGACCCCGCTGATAGGAGAGTGGAGGCCGTGGCCCGCTCCCTGTTCTCGGTGGTGGGTTCGGCGGTAAGGCCGGCTCTGGCCGGCGCCCTGGTTGCTCAGACGCTAACTGAAAGGGCGAAGCTCCTGCTGCAGGATCTGGAGGTCCAGGGTGCTTCCGAGTCCTCTAGGGACCTGGCTGAGCAGTTGATTCAGGGTCAGAAGTTTCTCTGCGAGGCGGATATGGATTAGATTCCTTTGCTTTCCAGGGCTTCTGTCTACGCAGTGGTTCTGCGCCGCCTTATATGGCTGAAGTGCTGGTCGGCTGACCAGTCCTCAAAAAAGGCCTTGATAGATTTGCCCTTTAAGGGCGGACGGCTTTTGGGGGCATCCCTGGATGACATCATTAAGGATGCCACTGGAGGTAAGAGCACCTTGCTCCCTCAGTCGGGGAAGGGTAGGGAACCTCGCCGCAAGCAAGGTCCTACTTTTACTACCCCCTAAGCGTTTTTTTTCGTGCGCCAGCGCGGCTGGAAAAGGTCCGCAAGGTGCAAAAGCCCTTGCTGCCAGGCGTAAGCGCCCCTGGTTCAAAAAACCGAACAAGCCTGCGGACAAGCCTGCTTCCGCATGAAGGTCTGCCCCCGCCCGGGTCTCGGGTGGGGGGACGGCTTCACGACTTCGTGGATCGGTGGAATTCTCTTCTATCCGACCGTTGGGTTTGCGAGGTGGTCGCCTCGGGGTACAAGATAGAGTTCCTTTCTTGTCCCCCAAACAGATTTTTTCCATCCAACCTCCAGCTTCCTCCGGATCGTCGGCTAGCCCTGTCCGGGGCTGTCCAGGTTCTTCTGGACAGGGGGGTGGTTGTGCCGGTCCCCTCGCTGGAACGGTTTCGGGGGTTCTACTCCAATCTGTTTGTGGTCCCCAAGAAGGGAGGGGTTCGCCCTATCCTGGACCTAAAGGCCCTCAACTCCTTTGTCAAGGCGCAGCGATTCAGGATGGAGTCGGTCCGTTCTATCATAGCGTCCCTCCACCAGGGGGACTTCATGGCGTCCTTAGACATCATGGACGCATACCTGCATGTTCCCGTTTGCACAAGCCACCAAAGGTATCTGCGCTTTGCGATCGGGGAGGACCACTATCAATTCGTGGCCCTCCCGTTCGGGCTGGCGTCGGCATCACGGGTGTTCACCAAGGTGCTCGCCCCGATCCTGGCCTTGCTACGGCAGCGAGGGATCGCTATCGTGGGATACCTGGACGACCTTCTCCTGAGAGCTTCTTCAGGCTCAGAGTTAGAGGAGGACGTGTCCATCACGTGTCGGACTCTGCAGGAGTTTGGCTGGTTTTCTGAATCTCAGAAAATCAGTGTTGGTTCCGTCCCAGAGGCTGGAACACCTGGGGCTGGTTTTGGATTCGGGGGAGACAAAAGTGTTCCTCCCATCGCAAAACCTGCTGACCCTGCAATCTGCAGTGAGACAGTTGTTGACCCAGAAGTGGTCATCTCTTCGCTTCTGCATGCGGGTTCTGGGTCTGAGGGTGGCCTCCTTCGAGGCGGTTCTGTATGCCCAATTCCACACCAGGGTACTACAGAAGGAGATTCTGTCACGATGGGACAGGGTCCCATCTTCTCTGGATCGCCAGATTCGGTTGAGCCATCTGGCCAAATCTTCCCTGGCATGGTGGCTGACGTCTCCGGTGCTTCAGTCCGGGAAGTCTTTTCTTCCGTGCCGCTGGACAGTGGTCACGACGGAGCCAGCCTCTTCGGCTGGGGGGGCGTCTGGGGCACCCAGTCAGCCCAGGGGCGCTGGACTCGGGAGGAGTCCCGCCTGCCGATCAATATCCTGGAGCTCCGAGCAATCAAGCTGTGCCTTGTCAGGTGGTCGCTGGAGCTACAGGGCCGTCCTGTCAGGATCCAGTCCGACAACGCCACGGCCGTGGCGTACGTCAATCATCAGGGCGGCACAAGGAGCTCGGCCGCGGCGACGGAGGTCGCTCACATACTTCGGTGGGCCGAAAGGTCCGTTCCGTCCCTGTCGGCGGTATACATTCCGGGAGTTCTGAATTGGCAAGCCGACTTCCTAAGTCGCATGACTCTGGATCAAGGGGAGTGGTCTCTCCACCCGGAGGTGTTTCAGATCCTGTGCCAAAAATGGGGCACTCCAGACGTGGACCTTCTGGCGTCCCGTCTCAATCGGAAGGTACCACGGTTTGTGGCCAGGTCAAGGGACCCGTGGGCAGACGCGTCAGACGCGTTAGTGGCTCCCTGGGGTCAATATCACCTGATTTACGCCTTCCCTCCTCTAAAGGCTCCTACCCCGCCTGCTGCGCAGGGTGGAAGCCGGTGGAAGCCGAAGGTATTCCAACGATCCTGATCGCCCCAGATTGGCCGCGTCGCTCTTGGTACGCGGACCTGGTACGTCTGGTGGCAGACGCCCCCTGGCGTCTGCCTCGGAGGGAAGATCTCCTGTCTCAGGGCCCGATCTTCCATCCCGCTTTACGGTCACTGGCTTTAACGGCGTGGCTGTTGAAAACCAGGTACTGAAGGACCGGGGCCTGTCGGGCCCGGTAATCTCTACCATGCTGCGTGCACGGAAGTCCACTTCTCGAAAAATTTACATCGTACATGGAAAGCATACATCTCTATGTGTGAGGAGATGAAGTGGCACCCCGTACTTACGTGGTGTCCCGGTTCCTGCTGTTCCTACAGCGGGGAGTGGACCAGGCTCTTGCCTTGAGCACGATCAAGAGTCAGATTTCTGCTCTGGCTGTTTATTTTCAGCGTCCCTTGGCAGCGAATTCTTTGGTTCGCACGTTTGTGCAGGGGGTCCGGCATGTGGCCCCCCCGGTGCGCCCTCCGCTACCTTCTTGGGACTTGAACTTGGTCCTCTCGGCGCTTCAGCGTGCCCCCTTTGAGGACATTCGGGAGATCCCCTTGCTGACTTTGTCGCAGAAGGTGATCTTTCTGGTAGCTATTACCTCTATCAGACGAGTGTCTGAACTGGCGGCCTTGTCTTGCAAGGCCCCCTACTTGGTCATCCATCAGGATAAGGCGGTGCTGCGCCCGCAGCCCTCTTTTCTTCCGAAGGTCGTTTCGGCCTTTTCACATTAACGAGGACATTGTTGTTCCATCATTATGTCCTCAGCCGAAGAACCCGAAGGAAGCCTCTTTACATTCTCTGGATGTGGTTCGGGCCCTTCGAGTTTACTTGTCGGCGACAGCTCCGTTCCGGAAGTCGGACTCGCTGTTCGTGTCTGTGTCCGGTCCCAGTATGGGCCTGGCAGTCTCGTCGGCCACCATTTCCAGGTGGATCCGACAGGTTGTGCTTCAGGCCTACGCCCTGAAGGGGCGGGCGCCTCCCTTTCGGGTCATGGCGCATTCGACCAGGGCGATCGGGGCCTCCTGGGCTTCCGACACCAAGCCTCTGTGTTACAGGTGTGTAAGGCAGCGACCTGGTCGTCGTTCCACACTTTTTCAAAGTTTTATAAGGTGGATGTGAGTGCATCTTCTGATGCCTCCTTCGGCCGCAGGGTGTTACAGGCGGCAGTTTAAGGTTGGAGTTCCTCCGTTGAGTAACTCCGGTTTTGTTTGGGGTGTAACCTGTTTTTGCTGTGTTATTTTCCCACCCCTCGAATTTTTTTTGACACTGCTTGGGGACGTCCCTAAGGTCAAAGGATGCTGTGTCCGTCTATGAACGAAAGAGAAAAAAGGATTTTTGTACTCACCGTAAAATCCATTTCTCTGAGTTCATAGACGGACACAGCACCCACCCCTCCTTTGTTTGTACTGCTTGTTACGAACTGAGGCTGCTGAAGCAGAGTGGGGGTTATGCCTGGGGGAGCCACGCCCCCTGGGAGGAGCGGCATGAAGGAAAGTTTTTAACACCTTAAGTGCTGTAGAATTCTGCCTAAATCTCCTGGTAGGAAGAAGCATAACCCTAAGGTCAAAGGATGCTGTGTCCGTCTATGAACTCAGAGAAATGGATTTTACGGTGAGTACAAAAATCCTTTTTTTTTTTATAATGTCATAAATTGTTGTGTTTTTTTATAGAAAAGAAATCTTGCAAATGAATTTTCCAAAAAAGAAAAACAGCAAAAATCTCTGGAAAACAAGGTAAAGTATTCTAAAGGATATTTAATAAAATAGTTGTGATGGTACTACATTACAAATATGTAAATGATATCCTTAGTGAAACAGTCTACTTTGGACAGTTGGGAAGGTTTTTACAGGGCAACGAAATATTAAAACTTTATAGTGATTGAAAACTCACCAACTTAGACAGGCCATACGTCGAATTTTGAAAGAATTTTCTTTTGAAAATCTTATCTCATGCCGCGTACACACGTCGTTTTTCGGCATGAAAAAAACGTAATTTTTTAAAATGTAATTTAAAATGATCATGTGTGGGCTTCACATCGTTTTTCGGCTTCTTTTTCAAAATGTCGTTTTTCGTGATGTAAAAAATTATCGTGTGGGGGCAAAAACGACGTTTTAAACCCACGCATGCACTGAAGCAAGTTATGAGACGGGATCGCTCGTTTAGGTAAAACTACCATTCATAATGGAGTAAGCACATTCTGTAACAGACAAAATAGCGTGAATTGTCTTTTGCTAACAAGGAATCAGCTAAAAGCATGCCAAAGGCGAATAGAACTTCCCCTTTAGAGTTCCGTCGTACGTCACCGCGCTTTGTTCATCATTTTTCCAAACCGATGGTGTGTGGGCAACGTCGTTTTTAATGATGAAGTTGGAAAACTTCGTTTTTTTTTATGATGAAAAAATGACATTTTTTTTCATGCCGAAAAACGACCGTGTGTACGCGGCATAAGAATTTTCATTTGTATTTTGCACCATGGGCTGCAGCAACAGCCAATTTTCGTGTGGCCAACGAATTTCAGTAATCAGACATGTTGGAAATGTTTTGAAAAACGAACGATTTTCTAATCATTGATGGGAGAATTGTGCGAGAAATGTAATTGAAAAAGAAATACGCATGTGCAAGAAAAGAAAATTCCCGGAAAGAAAAGATTCCCACAAAAAAAAAATTCTGTAGCATCATGAGGTGAAATTGAAGGCTTGGTTGGTCAAATTTCGAAATCAATGGTGACAATATCGGATCACAAAACGCACAAATTTTCAAAAGAAAATTCTATCTAAATTAGACCATGTATGGCCAACCTAAGGGGGATGTTCAAGTCAAACCGGGACTTTTAAATTTACAGGTATAAAATGGGATGCTGGCATGGCTGTACTACATGCAGTAGTAAGTGGCAAGTGTGTCCTATTACTGATGGCACATGTCTTGGGCCAGTCCAGAGACCGCTAATTAAGATGACAGACAACAGTGTTAGTGTGTGCATTGAACAGCGTGTGGTGATGACGTTTCTTGTGAATGAAGGTGTGCTAAGCTACTTTAGTCTGAGGTACAAGGTTTATTTGTTTTCTGTGTTTTTTACTATTTTTGATACTTCATAGATAATCTTGACACATTTGTATGTATGTTTTTTTTTTTTTTTTATAAATCTCTTTATTAATTTTCTTTGAATTTTTTTCCATACAAAATTAAACCATACATATACATTTACATTTTCCATTTGCATTAATTTGCTCTCCTCTAGAGCCTCCATACATTTAAAATTCATCCCTTTCACCTAACTCAAATACCTACCCCTTTCTCTCCCTTCATTCAGTGGTGTGGTTTACCTGTAACGAGACTCTTGCTCGCTCACTTTCACTCTCCCGACACTCCTTTGCTACTAGTGAGTCAGCTTGCAGATCGCAACGTCTAATGGTTCGGTCATCCAAGGCTCCGGGATCCGAACTACAGCTATGTGCCGTTCTTAATCCATTAGAACAAACACCAGGCAGGCTGTATGCAAGTTCAAACAGGAAAACCTTTATTGGAAGTACACAACACACTTTTAAACAGAATTTGGAACATCCCGCCCCCAACAATCGCTTTCCTATTGGTCAATTGAAAAGTACATGTAGTTCTCCTTCAGGTCCTCCTTAGCCATGCAAATGAGGACTTGAAAATGAGTCAGCAGGGATTGGTCCGATAGCTTGAATGGAGGGACTGTTATGTGTAATGAGACAGAAGCCCCAGGGGGCAATCAATGTACACAATAGCCAGACAGAACAATGGAGCCGTCTGGCCTTTAGACAGAGCAGAACACCCCCCACTGTGTAACATATTTCAAGGAGGAACACTTCTGCATTCCAAGGTCCATGACAATACTTCCCCTGAGAAACAGTCCAACAGCCACAGTGGGACCCCGAACGGGTCAACTCAAGGATGTTGGAAAAGTAGTCTTAAGGTTCCAGGTCTGTGTGCTGGGATAACCCATCCGCTTTCCTGTTTTGAGGCCCTGGCCCATAATCGGAAGGCAAGAGGCTTGCATTCAGTCCTCTCCAAAAGCCTCTGTCCCGGCTAGGTCTGTCACACATCTCCCCCTTTGGCAGGAGACTAGCACAGGAGGAGACCCCAATGCCGGTACCCACACAGTACCCCAAATAAATTGTCCCAAACCAAGCATTACTCACCCAGCCAACCTCTGCCTCTCTGAGAGCATGCCTGCCGCTGGGAAGAAGCCTGGACTGGCCCTTCTCCCTGGAGTCCTTTCACCTGCTGGAGAGAAGACAGGGTGACTGGGCTCAGTTCACCATGCTGTTGGGGATCTGGGCCAACTGCCCCCCATCCCTGGGGTATACAAGTGGAGACTGAAGTCCCATCCACTTGTGGTAGGTGAAAATCCCCAGGTGCTTGCAAAGCAATGCTGCCATCCTCCTGTCTCAGTGATTCAGCTGGGTGGTTTTTAACATTCCAAGGCTTGGTCTGCTGCTGGACAGAGGGGCCGACCGCCCCAGCTCCCTGGAGCTGTAGAGACACTGTATGTGCTAGGCACGGGCCAGCGGCACTCTGCCCTTTTGCCTGCACTTCTGCTGGGGACTTCGTATCATCCGCGCCGGCTAACCGTTGGGGAAGGAGGCTGGATTCCAACACACCCAAACTGTGTAGCTGCCATTGGGGAGGTGAGCTGGCTGCTTCCTTTTCCGTTCCCTCATCTGGCTGCTGGGACAACATGTTTGTGGTACTGTCTCCCAGATGCACGGATCTTTGCTGGGGAGGAAAGACCACCTTCTCCACCCTGGCCAACTGTTGCGGAGGGACAATGAACACCTCCTCTCCCTTCTCCCCCTGTATCTGCTGCTGGGAAGTGATCGCCACCTTCTCACCCAGAGCCTCCAGAACTGCCACAGGGGTGGGGCAGAGGTCTTGAGCTGTCTGTCCGGTGACCAGCGCTTCAGCTGGGGAAGTTCCTTGTAACTCCACAGATACTGTCCTTGGTGCTGGGCAGAGCACAGTGAAGTTTGGCCCTTATACCAGCTCTTCTGCTGGAGGCTCATCAGGTTGTTCTTCCACAGCAGAAAAGTCTATTAAATCCCCTGTCTCTGCAACTGGTGTCTGGGGATAGAGGTTCACCATCTCCTGTCCATGGAAACCCAGAAGATGCTATAGGTACTGAGCAGAGATTAGCAGAGCTCAGCCCCGCGGTCAGCACTTCAGCTTTGGTAATGGCAATCTCCAGACTTTCCCCTGCTGATTCACTGGCATACTGCTGGACAGGCACATTCCTCCATCCAAGATCATCCAATGCAGAAACAGGATCATCAAGGTCAGTCAGCACTTGCTGCATCCGCCATAAGACCTCGGCATCCATAGCTGCGGGGGCAGGTTGGCAAAGCACACTGTTACTCTGCCACATTGCCGATTCTTCAGCCAGATTTCAGAGGTGTTAGCTGATATTTCCTCATGAGCAGGAGCAGAGTCTAGCAGCTGTCTGTAGGCGATCTCCAGCTCCTCTTGTCATTCTCGTTCTCTCTCTTGTCGCTCATCCTGCAGCTGGATGCCTCTAATGGCATTCTGTATGGCGGTCTCTGATGGGTTAGCACCATATAATGCCAACCGCTTTCGAACTCGTTCCTGCTGCTGAGCAGAGTCTAGCAGCTGTCTGTAGGCAATCTCCAGCTCCTCTTGTCGCTCTCGTTCTCTCTCTTGTCGCTCATCCTGCAGCTGGATGCCTCTAATGGCACTCTGTATGGCCGTCTCTGATGGGTTAGCACCATATAATGCCAACCGCTTTCGAACTCGTTGCTGAAACAAGTCTTCATCTGACCGGGGTCGTGCATCACCATCCCTCTGATCCATCTCGGCTAGCTCACTGATCAGGGTGGCCTTATTCTTTGTCCCACCGGTCCCTCCACAGCTCTCAAGTAAGTCTTTCAGCGTGGCTCTCCTGCATGCTGCATAGCTGGTCATTCATTGTGGTGGTTTGGAGTGTCCCAGTAACTGGAGAGCAAATCCCACTGCTGCCAACCAATGTAACAAGACCCTTGCTCGCTCACTTCCGCTCTCCCGACACTCCTCTGCTACTAGTGAGTCAGCTTGCAGATCGCAACGTCTGATGGCTCGGTCATCCAAGGCTCCGGGATCCGAACTACAGCTATGTGCCGTTTGTAATCCATTAGAACAAACACCAGGCAGGCTGTATGTCATTTTAAACAGGAAAACCTTTATTGGAAGTACACAACACACTTTTAAACAGAATTTGGAACATCCCGCCCCCAACAATCGCTTTCCTATTGGTCAATTGTAAAGTACACGTAGTTCTCCTTCAGGTCCTCCTTAGCCATGCAAATGAGGACTTGAAAATGAGTCAGCAGGGATTGGTCTGATAGCTTGAATGGAGGGACTGTTATGTGTAATGAGACAGAAGCCCCAGGGGGCAATCAATGTACACAATAGCCAGACACAGAACAATGGAGCCGTCTGGCCTTAAGACAGAGCAGAAGACCCCCCACTGTGTAACAGATTTCAAGGAGGAACACTTCTGCATTCCAAGGTCCATGACATTACCTCCCCCTGTTCCCCGTTTATCCTGAGGCCGTCATGGAATTCTCTATCCAGCTTGCCCATACTCTCTCATATTTCTCCCCATGTCCTCTATTTCGATATGTCTCTCTATACAATGGCAGATTACTGTTTACTAAGTTTTTCCAGTGTACTATCGAGGGAGCTTCTGTCTTTTTCCAGTTTAGTACTATTGCCTTTCTGGCATAGAACAGTAATAGACCTATCTATGTTCTCCTTCCCACCGACATACTATTTTCTCCTACCAATCCTAACAGACAGATCTCTGCTTCTTGTTCCAATCTTATTGATGTCACTATGGCAGTCATTCTTAAAACCTCTCTCCAGAAAGCCACTATCTTCGGGCATAACCAAAATATATGCATAAAATCTCCTGGGTTGTCTGCACATCTCCAGCAGTTCTGAGAATTTGTCGGGGAAATCCTGTGTAGCTTATTGTAACGTCACACCAGTGGCTTTCCACTGGGTACAACTATAGTTGCTTCTTTCCCAGTCAACTCTCTTCGTTTCTTCCTTCTTTCCGAATACCCTCTCACTTCCTGCGGCCTATTTAAAGCGGATGTGCCATTAAAAAAAAATATTAAAAGCCAGCAGCTACAAATACTGCAGCTGCTGACTTTTAATATTAGGACACTTACCTGTCCTGGAGTCCAGCGCCGTCCGCAGCAGAGGATGAGGGAACCAGGAAGTGAAGAGCTCCGGCTTCACTACCCGGTTCCCTACGGCGCATGCGCGAGTCGCGCTGCGCCCGCCGATTGGCTCACACGCTGTGTGCTGGGAGCTGAGTGTTCCCAGCACACAACAGGGGACAGACTGGAAGTCGGGAAAAACCCGTCTTTTGCCCGAGACGTGTGGCCGGAAGTGGGTGCAAATACCTGTCCTTAGACAGGTATCTGCACCCCCCTCCCCCTGAAAGGTGTCAAATGTGACACCGGAGGGGGGGCGGGTTCCGATCAGCGCGAGTTCCACTTTAGGGTGGAGCTCCGCTTTAAACTCCCAGCACTGACAGGAAGGTGTTCCTCTATTGCTGACAGAACGCCACTGTCAGCTGGGCTTCCAGACTCACCTGATCTAAGCTCCAGCTTCCTGAACTGGACCACCAGGACTCCTTGTTCGCTACAGCAACCAGCTCCAGGCTCCCAGGACGCTCATCCATGCCCAGCTATCCGCAACCGCAAGTACTCTGCTATAGAACCCAATTGCTAAACGTTGATCTCCATACTTGTTGCTTTCTTCCAAGTTATGTTCACTACTATTGCTATCAATTGCTATGGAGTTTCCCTGAAGCCTGTAGCAGCTCTCATGTAATGTTCACTGCTACAGATATCAGCTCTCATGTTAATGTTCACTGCTACAGATACCAGCTCTCATGTTAATGTTTACTGCTACAGATACCAGCTCTCATGTTAATGTTTACTGCTACAGATACCAGCTCTCATGTTAATGTTCATTACTAACCCCTAGTGTGCAGTCCCAGTACTGCAGCTATACTTATCCTTATACCATTAATACCAAGATTTACTTTAATGTTGCTCATGCTGGAATAAGCACCATTTACTTTACCGAGGCTGTGATGATAGAACCCAAACTCTTAACTGAGTTTAGAGTGAAACCTGGGTTCGAACCTGAGAAGTCTCCGCAGTTGCAATCCATAAACCTGAAACTAATTTGGCGTATTGTTACACTTACAGTGCCTTGCGAAAGTATTCGGCCCCCTTGAACTTTGCGACCTTTTGCCACATTTCAGGCTTCAAACATAAAGATATAAAACTGTAATTTTTTTTTGAAGAATCAACAACACATGGGACACAATCATGAAGTGGAATGAAATTTATTGGATATTTCAAACTTTTTTTAACAAATAATAAAATGAAAAATTGGGCGTGCAAAATTATTCAGCCCCTTTACTTTCAGTGCAGCAAACTCTCTCCAGAAGTTCAGTGAGGATCTCTGAATGATCCAATGTTGACCTAAATGACTAATGATGATAAATAGAATCCACCTGTGTGTAATCAAGTCTCTGTATGAATGCACCTGCACTGTGATAGTCTCAGAGGTCCGTTTAAAGCGCAGAGAGCATCATGAAGAACAAGGAACACACCAGGCAGGTCCAAGATACTGTTGTGGAGAAGTTTAAAGCTGGATTTAAATACAAAAAGATTTCCCAAGCTTTAAACATCCCAAGGAGCACTGTGCAAGTGATAATATTGAAATGGAAGGAGTATCAGACCACTGCAAATCTACGAGGACCTGGCCGTCCCTCTAAACTTTCAGCTCATACAAGGAGAAGACTGATCAGATATGCAGCCAAGAGGCCCATGATCACTCTGGATGAACTGCAGAGATCTACAGCTGAGGTGGGAGACTCTGTCCATAGGACAACAAACAGTCGTATACTGCACAAATCTGGCCTTTATGGAAGAGTGGCAAGAAGAAAGCCATTTCTTAAAGATATCCATAAAAAGTGTTGTTTAAAGTTTGCCACAAGCCACCTGGGAGACACTCCAAACATGTGGAAGAAGGTGCTCTGGTCAGATAAAACCAAAATCAAACTTTTTGGCAACAATGCAAAACTTTATGTTTGGCGTAAAAGCAACACAGCTCATCACCCTGAACACACCATCCCCACTGTGAAACATGGTGGTGGCAGCATCATGGTTTGGGCCTGCTTTTCTTCAGCAGGGACAGGGAAGATGGTTAAGATTGATGGGAAGAGGGATAGACCTGAGACTGGGACGGAGATTTGTCTTCCAACAATACAATGATCCAAAACATAAAGCAAAATCTACAATGGAATGGTTCACAAATAAACATATCCAGGTGTTAGAATGGCCAAGTCAAAGTCCAGACCTGAATCCAATCGAGAATCTGTGGAAAGAACTGAAAACTGCTGTTCACAAACGCTCTCCATCCAACCTCACTGAGCTCGAGCTGTTTTGCAAGGAGGAATGGGCAAAAATGTCAGTCTCTCGATGTGCAAAACTGATAGAGACATACCCCAAGCGACTTACAGCTGTAATCGCAGCAAAAGGTGGCGCTACAAAGTATTAACTTAAGGGGGCTGAATAGTTTTTTATTTGTTAAAAAACGTTTGAAATATCCAATACATTTCATTCCACTTCATGATTGTGTCCCACTTGTTGTTGATTCTTCAAAAAAAATTACAGTTTTATATCTTTATGTTTGAAGCCTGAAATGTGGCAAAAGGTCGCAAAGTTCAAGGGGGCCGAATACTTTCGCAAGGCACTGTATATGGAGTGTAATGACTTCTATGCAAGATTTTAAATTGTATTAGTTTATCTCGGAGTGATACAAGTATCTGCAGTGGAAACCTCCATACCTCCTCCCACTTCTCTATTGCATTTGGGACGTCCCTCTGCCAGTTTTCCCTTAATTTGTCTATATCCGAAGGCGTAATCTTCATTAAATACATATAAAAATTTGAAGTTGTCTTTTTTCCTTTTTTTACCATTTGCTCCAAACCTGATTCCATTAATCGCGGGGTCCTCTCTGGAAATTGGGCTAATAAGGCGTGGATAAGCTGCCTATACCTGAATGCATAGCTCTCCGGGTGTCATGGTCTTACCTCTCTCCTGTCTCCTTCGTTTGACATGTGCTGGCGGCCATCTTGGTTTCTAGGTCTCTTGTAGCCTCCCACCCTGCGGCTCCTCCTTCCCACTGGGAGGAGCTGGATACCTGGCTCACATATATAGGAGGTCTGTGACTTCAGTTCCTTGCTTGGTCCTCCTGTGTGCACATGCTTCTAAGACTGCTGCTGCTTCTGGTTCTGATCCTGGCTTCGTCTGACTTCTCTGCTGGTTCCTGATCCTGGCCTCGTCTGACTTCCCTGCTGGTTCCTGATCCTGGCTTTGTCTGACTTCCCTGCTGGTTCCTGATCCTGGCTTCGTCTGACTACCCTTCTGGTTCCTGACCTCTGGTTTCACCATCCGTTGGACTTTTGCTTTACAGCTTGATTTTCAATAAAGCCTTCTTATTTTCACTTATCTCTTGTTGTACGTCTGGTTCATGGTTCCGTAACATTAGGACCAAGCCATGAATTTTGACGGTACAGAGCCATCCTCGCTACCCACGCTGGTTGCCAGACTTGTTCAGCTGGAGTCCCTGATGAGTCAGTTCGCCGTGGCGTTGCAGACCCTGCTTGAACGCACGGCTCATTTCGCTCCCGTTGCCGATGGGTCGGTCGTCGCTCCTGGGCCCGCTCCTACGGCCGATCCGACTGTTGCGCCAGAGTCTACCTCGACACCTGTTGTTGCGCCTGCGGTGTTTCGGGGTATGTCCGGTTCTGCCCCCCTTCCACAGCGATTTGGGGGAGAGCCAACTCAGTGCCGAGGTTTCCTTAACCAAGTGGGCATTTATTTCGAGTTGCTGCCACATGCCTTTCCCACTGAGAGATCAAAGGTGGGGTTCTTGATCTCGCTGCTCTCGGACAAGGCCTTGGCCTGGGCCAGTCCTTTATGGGAGAACAACAATCCGGTGGTTGCCGAGTTTTCCGGTTTTGTTGCTTCTCTTCGGAAGGTATTCGATGTGCCGGCTCGCGCCGCCTCTGCTGCGAAGCTCCTTATGTCCGTCAGACAGGGTTCACGATCCGTAGCCGAATACGCCATTGAGTTTCGTACCCTGGCAGCAGAGGTAGGTTGGAATAATGAGGCCCTGGTCGCTGCTTTCTCTCATGGTCTCTCGGATGCCTTGAAGGATGAGGTTGCAGCTAAGGATCTACCAGTGGAGCTCGAGGCTCTTATTTCTTTCCTGATTTTGATTGACACCAGACTCAGGGAGAGACCTTCCTTTAAGGTGAGCCTGCGGAGGCCTCCTAACAGTTTGGCGCCTACGTTTGCTGTCCCACCCGTGCCTCCCTCTCCTCCCACGCCTCCTGGTGTTGACTTGTCTGGGGGTGAACCCTCGCAGCTGGGGTTTGCTCGCTTGTCCGAGGGGGAGAGGGTACTCCGGAGACGCGAGGGCCGATGCATGTACTGTGGTCTCGATGGGCATTTTCGGTTGGCATGTCCGAACCGTCCGGGAAACGCTCGCACCTGAGATCCTGTCGGGGGCAGATCTTGGGTGGAGTCTCCTCGTCCCCGGTTTCCCGTGTTGATAAACCACTGATCACTGTTGTCCTCTCCTGGGTCGGGGGCTCGGTGACGACCCAGGCGTTGGTGGACTCTGGTGCTGGTGGTTTTTTCATTGATAGTGAGTTCGCTGCCGCCAATTCCATTCCTCTACAGGCTCGAGGTTCCCCGCTGGCCCTAGAGGCGATAGACGGCAGACCCCTCCAACCGTCACACGTGACTCATGAGACCCTTCCAGTGGGGGTAGCCATTGGTGCCGCTCACAAAGAGTCGGTCTGCTTCCAAGTTATTTCGTCTCCACACTACTCGGTGGTCTTGGGGTACCCCTGGCTCCAGAAGCATAATCCGACTTTTGACTGGAGATCGGCCGAGATCCTCTCATGGTCACCACAGTGTGGGGCTAAGTGCATCCATGGGTCTGTCAAGTTGCTGTGTACTTCCTCGGACTCTCTGTTGCCTCCTGAATACGAGGAGTACCGGGATGTATTCGATAAGGTACGCGCAGTTGCCCTACCTCCGCACCGCCCATATGATTGTGCCATTGAGTTACAACCTGGTGCCGTTCCTCCTCGCGGCAAGGTCTATCCACTGTCGGTTGCGGAGAATGAGGCCATGGAGGAGTACGTGATGGAGGCGCTGTCCCGTGGTCACATTCGCAAATCCTCGTCCCCGGCAGGGGCTGGATTTTTCTTTGTGAAAAAGAAGGGCGGTGAGTTGAGGCCTTGTATCGATTACAGGGGTCTCAATCGCATCACGATCAAGAACGCTTACCCGATACCCTTGATTTCCGAGCTGTTCGATCGCCTTAAAGGGGCCACGGTCTTTACCAAACTCGACCTGAGGGCGGCATATAACCTGGTAAGGATCAAGGCGGGCGATGAGTGGAAGACCGCCTTTAACACCAGGACCGGTCATTATGAATCCTTGGTTATGCCCTTTGGGTTGTGCAATGCGCCCGCAGTCTTTCAGGAATTCATCAACGATGTTTTCCGTGACCTGTTGCAGCAGTGTGTGGTGGTCTATTTGGATGACATCTTGGTATATTCTGAATCCAGGGAGGCCCACATTCTGGATGTCAAACGAGTGTTGCAACGGTTACGAGAGAACAAGCTGTTCGGTAAGCTTGAGAAATGCGAATTTCACCGATCCCAGGTAACCTTCCTAGGTTACATCATTTCCGCTGAGGGGTTCTCCATGGATCCTGAGAAGGTTTCGGCTGTCTTACAGTGGCCTCAGCCCAGTGGTCTTCGTTCCTTGCAGCGTTTTTTGGGCTTTGCCAATTATTATCGGAAGTTCATCAGGGACTTCTCCATGCTGGCCAAGCCTCTCACGGATCTGACCAGGAAGGGCAGTAATTCCCAGGTCTGGCCGCTCGAGGCCATCCGGGCTTTTGAGGCCCTAAAATCCGCCTTTGTGTCAGCTCCGATCCTGTCTCATCCCAACCCTGGGTTGCCCTTTGTCCTCGAGGTGGACGCGTCCGAGACAGGAGTAGGCGCCCTTCTGTCTCAGCGTAGGACACCAGAGGGTCCGCTGCTTCCTTGTGGGTTTTACTCCCGGAAACTGTCACCCGCGGAGTGCAACTATCAGATTGGTGACAGGGAGTTATTGGCCATAGTGCAGGCTCTCAAAGAGTGGAGGCACTTGCTCGAGGGCTCGGTGGTTCCGGTTCTCATCCTGACGGACCACAAGAATCTGACCTACCTTTCTGAGGCCAAGAGATTGACACCACGTCAGGCCAGATGGGCTCTGTTCTTGTCACGTTTTAATTACGTGGTCTCCTACCTACCTGGTTCCAAGAACATCAGGGCGGATGCCTTATCACGGCAGTACTCCGAGCTGTCAAGGGAGGAATCTATACCGACTTCGGTCATACCTCCGAATCAGATCCTGGCCGCCATTCGCACCAGCCTGACCTCTCCCCTTGGTGTGCAGATTTTGGCGGCTCAGTCTGGTGCTCCCTCTGGGACACCCAACGGCAGATGTTTTGTGCCTGAGGAGTTGCGCACTCGGTTGTTGCGAACCTACCATAACTCCAAGACCGCGGGGCATCCTGGTAAGAATCAGCTGTCCTGGGCTGTTTCACGTCTGTTCTGGTGGCCTTCCCTACGTTCCGACATCGCCGCATATGTAGCGGCATGCTCCGTTTGTGCCCAAAGTAAGTCCCCTCGGCACCTTCCGTTGGGCCTGCTGCAACCCATAGCCACCGGGGAGCGCCCATGGTCACACCTGGGGATGGATTTCATTGTGGACCTCCCTGCATCCCGAGGCCATACGGTCATTCTCATGATTGTGGATCGGTTTTCCAAAATGTGCCACTGTGTTCCTCTCAAGAAGTTACCCTCTGCACAAGAGTTGGCCACGATTTTTGCCCGGGAGGTCTTCCGGTTGCACAGTTTGCCCAAAGAGATAGTGTCGGATCGGGGGAGTCAGTTTGTGTCCAGGTTCTGGCGCGCCTTTTGCTCCCAGTTGGGGATTCATCTCTCCTTCTCCTCGGCCTACCACCCTCAGTCCAATGGGGCCGCAGAACGATCCAATCAGGCCTTGGAGCAATTCCTTCGTTGCTATGTCTCCGATCACCAGGACAATTGGGTTGACCTCCTGCCTTGGGGCTGAGTTTGCCAGGAACACGGCTGTGAACTCTTCCTCTGGGACGTCTCCCTTCATGGCCAATTATGGGTTCCAACCTGCCGTGTTACCGGAGGCATTCTCTCCCCAGGATATTCCGGCTGTGGAGGATCACCTTTCTGCTCTACGTGCTTCTTGGGTACAGATCCAGAGGTCCCTTGAGGTCTCTGCGCAGCGCCAGAAACTCCAGGCTGATCGCAGACGAGCGCCTGCTCCTTCCTACCAGGTCGGAGACCGTGTATGGTTGTCCACCCGCAACCTCAACCTTCGAGTGCCCACTCCCAAGCTGGCTCCTCGCTTTGTTGGTCCCTTCCGAGTGCTTCGCAGGGTAAACCCGGTAGCCTATGCCCTTGCGCTTCCACCTGGCATGCGGATCTCCAACGTGTTTCATGTCTCCCTGTTGAAGCCACTGGTGTGCAATCGCTTCACTTCCTCGGTTCCTCGGCCTCGTCCGGTCCAAGTGGGCAATCACGAGGAGTATGAGGTGAGCAATATCCTGGACTCACGCCTGGTCCGCGGTCGGGTGCAGTTTTTGGTCCACTGGCGTGGTTATGGTCCTGAGGAGCGTTCCTGGGTTCCCTCCGCAGATGTCCATGCTCCTGCCTTGCTCCGAGCCTTCCACGCACGCTTCCCTCAGAAACCGTTTTTTGCACCGCGGAGGAGGGGCCCTTGAGGGGGAGGTACTGTCATGGTCTTACCTCTCTCCTGTCTCCTTCGTTTGACATGTGCTGGCGGCCATCTTGGTTTCTAGGTCTCTTGTAGCCTCCCACCCTGCGGCTCCTCCTTCCCACTGGGAGGAGCTGGATACCTGGCTCACATATATAGGAGGTCTGTGACTTCAGTTCCTTGCTTGGTCCTCCTGTGTGCACATGCTTCTAAGACTGCTGCTGCTTCTGGTTCTGATCCTGGCTTCGTCTGACTTCTCTGCTGGTTCCTGATCCTGGCCTCGTCTGACTTCCCTGCTGGTTCCTGATCCTGGCTTCGTCTGACTTCCCTGCTGGTTCCTGATCCTGGCTTCGTCTGACTACCCTTCTGGTTCCTGACCTCTGGTTTCACCATCCGTTGGACTTTTGCTTTACAGCTTGATTTTCAATAAAGCCTTCTTATTTTCACTTATCTCTTGTTGTACGTCTGGTTCATGGTTCCGTAACACCGGGATATTCCAAAGTTGTCTCATTTCTACGTATGAGAGAAACTTCTCCCCTTGTAATACTTGTGCTAATTTCTTTATCCCATATCTAGTCCATGCCCCTGGATCCTGAATCGAATCCAGATGTGGCAGCTCTGGGTTTCTCCACAGCGGGGTATTTGGTGATAAGTTTGTTTTTAAGTCTCCTTCTTTTCCTATAGCAGCTTTCCATATTTTTACTGTTGTCCTCATTGCAGGGGTTAGATCTCGTCTTGTTTTAATCCCTCTATACAGTAATCCCTGCAGTGCCTCTACTGACTGGACCACTGCTGCTTCCAACATAGTAGCTGAATCATACCCATCTGGGTTTAACCATCTCCTCGCCGTTACTAATTGTGTAGCTATATAATATTTATAAAAATCTGGAAAGGCCAACCCTCCCTGTGCTTCCTGTCTCATCAACGTAGTTAATTTAATTCTGGCTGGTTTGTTTGCCCAAATAAATGTGGATAGCATTCCATGTAACTGTGTGAAAAAATTCTTTGGTACCCACTGTGGAGAGTTCCTGAATAGATACAGAAACTTAGGCAGAATCTTCATTTTTACTAGATCTACACGTCCTAACAACGACAGAGGCAATGTCCCCCATATCTTTAATTTCCTCCCAAGTTCCTACACCACTGGGTCTAAGTTTAACCTTCGAAAGTCCTCAACCTGTCTAGCTATTATTATACCCAGGTATTTAAATTCCGCTACCCATTTCAAAGGTATGTTCGGGGCAGCGGTTTCCTGTGCTCCTTGATTAATGGAGAATAATAGTAATAATTTCCCCAATTTACTTTAAGCCCTGTAAATGGTGAGAATGCATTTAGCAGCTCTAACGCTCCCTCTAAAGATGGGCCCGCATCTCTTAAAAACAACAACATATCATCCGCATACAGGGCTACCCTCTCCTCCAGCCCCCCCACTCGGAGTCCCTGAATGTTTGGTGTAGTCCTTAGAGCCTCTGCCACTGGCTCTATTGCTATTGCAAAGAGCGCTGGAGAGAGAGGGCAGCCCTGTCCCGTACCTCTATATAGCTGAAAAAAGGATGATCATTTTCCTCCCAACTTAACCGCTGACATAGGTCTTCCATATATTATTTGTACTCACTTAATAAATACTAATGGGAATCCCATCCTACGTATTTCCCACAAAAAAGGCCATTCGACTGTGTCGAAGGCCTTCTCTATGTCTAGGGAGGCCACTGTCCTGGAACACTCCTGCATATGATGGGTATGTATATTTGTGTAGAGCCTGCGTAGTTTAATATCTGTTGTTCTCTGTGGCATAAATCCTGTCTGGTCAGAGTCTATTCTATTTCTTTTTTTTGTTTACAAACTTTTATTGTAATAATAATGAAAGGTTGCACAAATATAATGACAATGTAATCAATAATAGAAAGTCAGTAGAATTGTACATGGTATATCAGTCTATTATATTTCTGAGCAGGGGTTGTAATCTTAATGTTAGTATCTTCGTCAAGATTTTTAAATCAATGTTTAATAGCGCTATTGGTCTATATGATGAACATAATTTTGGATCCTTTGCTTCCTTGTATATTAATGTTATATGAGCTTCTCTCATTGAATCTGGGAGGGCCCCTTTCCTTAACCCGCTTGTAAATACTTCTGCTAATTTAGGGCCTATAATTTGTATGTATGTTTAATAATAAAAATTATTTGATTTAAAAAAAGAAGGCGTTATGCCGCGTACACATAATCGTTTTTCGGCATGTAAAAAACAAAATTTTTCAGCCTCTAGAAAAAAACAATGTTTTTTCCAACTTCATCATTAAAACAACGTTGCCCACACACAATCGTTAAAAAAAAAAATGCTCTAGCAAAGCGCAGTGACGTACAACACGTGCGACGGCACTATAAAGGGGAAGTTCCCATGCGGATGACGCCACCCTTTGGGCTGCTTTAGCTGATTTTGTGTTAGTAAAAGACGATTTGCGCTTTTCTGTCTGTTACAGCGTGATGAATGTGCTTACTCCATTACGAACGGTATTTTTACCAGAACGAGCGCTCCCGTCTCAAAACTTGCTTCTGAGCATGCGCGGGTTTTTCACGTCGTTAAAGCCCACACACGATCATTTTTTACAACCCGAAAAACTACATTATTTAAAACGTTGTTAAAAAATGGAGCATGTTCGAATTTTTTTTTGTCGTTTTTCAGAACCCGAAAAATGCTGTGAAGCCCACACACGATAGTTTTAAATGACATTTTTTTAAAACGTTGTTTTTTAAATGTCGAAAAACTATCGTGTGTACGTGGCATAAAACCCAATATCTATAGAAGACTTCAAGCACTGTTCGATGATGAGACGCTCAGCCACAGGAAGACATTTTTCAAAGATGGCTGTACAGTACGCCCGTCAGTGACAATCCTGGCCGTGGTGGTTCCCAGCCCACAGCAGTCATTCCTGTGAACATTTAGTACGTGGAAAGCCTGATCCTGGATAATCGTCGTATAACCTGTCGTGAAAGAGGCTAATCTTTCTGTGGAAACGGTGAACAGTCATTCGAGAGGTTAGCGCACGTTGGGTACCAAGACAGCTTTCCGCTTTTATTGCTGGGTACAAGACAGCTTTCTGCTTTTGACCTGCACTGAAGAGTTGAAGTCTGCAGTGCGTTGATGCTTTTTAGAAAATCTGACAAATCTTTTCATGCCAAAGCTTTCCAGGCATTAGTTAAATGCTGGTATAAGTGTATACATGTAGCAGGGGAGTATGGCTAAAAATAAATGCAGTTTCCACTCCTTGAAATGTGTTCTTTTATTATATAAACTCAAATGTCCCATTTTGACTTGAACGCCCCTCGTACAAATCTGCCATCTATTTTAAGAGAATATTATTGGGTATTTGCAATGTTTTGGTGTATGTACTTTTTACTCATCCAAGGGAGGGACACAGGAGGATTGGAGACTTGCTTTATAGACTTCATTCTGGTAAAAGTTAGCTGTGGAGCACTTTTCATGTCCAGAGCCACTGGCATTACCTCAAGTGAGTCGGCCATAATTTCTTAGGTTGCTAGACCCTGATGTCTCCAGCTCCTACTGGTTTTGCTGCGGAAGGGTTAATCTTCTGGGACTGAACTCTGACTTTATCTATTGGGTGGAGTGTTGCTCCTGCTTGACATGAGCCAGCGGAACTTTAATCTTCGATCTGTTCCTGCTGCCTCTGGCCATCTGACCCTCGCCTGCCACTAGCTTTCCAGGTTTTGTGAGTACCCACAGGGTGAGGGGCGGGTTGATGGATAATCCCTCTGGGGTGCCATGAGCTCACATTCTACCAACGGTTCTGGAGCTGCTTGCAGCTTGCCTTTTGATGTTGACGTCTGCAGCCTGGAATCCCATTATCGTCTGATCTTAGAATCTGTTCTGCGATCAGAGTCCTCCTTAACTCCATCGAGTGTGGTTGGGCCTGCTCAGCTCTCGGCTGAGCTTTTTATTATGGTCATAAAAGATTTAATGGCCCAATTTATCCAGTTATTTTTTGACTGACTGCAGAGGCCACAAATGCATTCCAACATTTTTTACTGCAGATTCTATATCTGATATACCAACAGTGGCTTCCGGGTCATCAGTTGCTTTGGTCTTTGGCTCATGACCTTCCCCTGAGGTTTGGCAGTCTAATGTTATTATTCCCAAATTAAAAGACTGTTTTGGCTCTTACTGATGCAGTGCACATCATTCTTAAACAATGGGATTTACAGTAAATTACAGTCAATACATTTGCATTAGGCACTTTGGAAAAAATGTGAACTGTGGAACTGTTAAGTAAAAATTAACTTTGGAACTGTTAAGTAAAAAAGCTTTCGATCTGCATGGTCTTCGAGGGACAGGGTCTTTTCAGACCAACTCTTGGCAACCTCATTAAGGATGCTGGTGGCAAGAGTACCCATCTTCCTCAGTGGAAGCCTAAGGAATAGAGTGCAAAGTCTTCTTCATCCCTGTCTGTAAAGAAATGTCTCTTACCCAGTGTCTATTGGGAGGTATCCCGTCATATATATAGACGTATTAGAGGTTTGGAATATTTATTATACACCCCAGGTTGGATTCCATTGTTTTTACTTCATTATCTAACAGCATATACTCCTGAGCTAGTTAAGCCTTTACATACAGTATGCAAATAAACACACAGTTTCATGCCCAGTGGGTGTCCTCTCTTGGGGTGCCCAGCTAACCAACCACACAGAGACCTTACGTGCCCTTTTGCAAGTCGCTTTGTGCCAGATCAGGGAAGAGCTGCAGGTTTAGAGTGGCCTTTATGTGTTTCTGCCTGCAAAATGCAGTGAAATGACGCGTGCCCGCGACCCGCCCCTTCCTCCTTGCCCCATAAAGCACGCCCCCCCGGGGATCTGGCATCTCTGAGGGAAGCAGGAGTCTCCTGCATTATGGCAGTGAGGGAAAAAAGGGACCTGATCGCCCCATGGCAGAGCTCTGCAGCGGAGAGTGTGCTGTCTGAACCGACCTGACACTGTCTCGAGCTTGGTGAGTAAAACGTGACTCTTTACTCCCTCTAGTGGTGGAAATAGAGAAGACACCCACTTACAAGAAAATAGTTTTTAAGGTAAATTCTTAACACTTTTTTCCTGCTCACCTGATCCATGCTGCAGGTTTGCTGAAAATCAAACAAAAAACTATTTTCACCCATCATGGCGGGTATTGTGTGCCAACCTTCAGGGATATGGGTTCCTACTTAAAGGATGCCTCTTCCCTGGGCCTTGTAAAAGACTCTGCCAGGACTTTTAGCGTTTGTAAAAAAGCGAAAGTGCTGGACCCTAGAGCCCAGTCCTCCAAAGAGAGACATCACAGGCGACACCTCGTGCGCGAAGCCTGGATACCATCCAATTGTGGCGTAATAATTTAAGCGTCTTGGATGGACCCAAAGTATAGCTCTTTTGCCCCAGGGGCTTCTATGGCAGAGCTTCCTTAGTACTATCCTCATCGCGTCCAATCGTCTTGGACACTGGTGAAAAAACTGAGGTACTTCCTGTATGGCAGGGGTTATATGGAGGGGAACTTATTCTCATTGGTTGTGCCAGTGTCCAATCACCTCTGGTGACCATACAACCCACTATGTAATGACTAAGCTCTGTGTCCCGTGGTGTACAATAAAGAAAAGACAAGTCCAACTTGTGTATGTGCTTTTATGTTAATATTACATTGTATACCCCTGTATGCTGTGATCGCTAACGTGCCTATCTAATAGTTTTTTTTAAAACAATGAGTCTGGCATGAGACATTCAAAGTGGACTAAAACCTGTTCAACTTTCTGACTGTATACTTTCCACCTTTCTCACCTCATTTCTGTAAATCAGCGTCCCTTGGCTCAATGACTTTGTTACTTGGGGTGCTCTGCCAGTGTGACAGCACAGGGGCAGGCATCTGCAGCAGTTATTGTCTGCCACTACTAGACCAGCCAGTTGGCAGCACTTCATGCACACAGGTCTCATTCTGCTCCTGGAAGTAGCTCAGAACTATTACACAATTTTGTTGATAGCACCTTTTTATACCACCTTTTCATATATATATATATATATATATATATATATATATATATATATATTTATTCTGTAATATTTTTTATTTATTTTTTCATTTTAGCAAATAACTTTCTATACTGAAAGTCTATTCACAAGCATAAAGGCCAGGGGTTTTATAGATACATAACATGAAGGAAGTACGTTATTTTTAGACCTTCTTTTTTCAATTTAAGAAAAAGTGATGGTAACTTCTTTGATAATTTTTTTTATATCAAATTTATCAAAACCTAACTTATTTCCCATCTCTCATTTTTAGTTGAGTACTTTGAAGAAACAAATTGAAAATAAAAATAAGGCCATAGAGGAGCTACAACATGAAGTATGTATTTTAAAGTTACTAAATAAATATTTTGGGCTATGAAAATGGGGTAAATAACAAGATAAGCTTCTACAAAGGATTGTGAAGTGTCATTGATTGTAAGTTTCAGAACCCCTGATCTGCTTGTTTTAACATGTAAAGTCTGTGTTTCTTTTTGCCACATACATTCAAGAAATGATATTGGCATATCTTCCAACTTTTGAACTTGACAAAAAGGGACAATAATTGGGGGGCAGAACATGGCACACGTATCGAACTGCAGTGAAAACTGGGTGTGGCCAGCATGGCCATATGGGCGGGGTTTACAAATATTACTGCCGCACCTTGGTAAGCATCTCACTTGGCACTGAAATATTTGTCATAATGACAGAACTACATCCAAGAAGGTATTGTTCATTAATTTAATTATTTATGTATTTGTTTAGCTAGTTACAATTTTTGGCACAGTCTATTTAGTCTATTTTTTTCAACCCAACAGCTCCTGCAGAGAATACAGTGATAAACACCACCAAATGTACAATGTAGTTTCTAATGTTCTGGGCTCTGAAGTGCATAATGCAAGGAACAGTGTACAACTTAAAACTTCCATTTCCTCCTAAGACATATCCCCCCCCCCCCCCCTCAAGCTTATATCCCTGCTTCTAAGTACAGATCTCCCCCCACAGTCCAAAATCTCACTTAGTACAGACCAACCTCCCAGCCCCTTCTCAGTACAGACTACCCTCACAGCACAGAACCCCCTCCCAGCCCCTTTTGAGTACAAACCCTCTAGTACAGACCACCCCAAAGCACATACCCCCTTTCCCGGGAAAAGACCCCATCACAGTACAGATCTCCTTCCTCTCCATCAGAATAGACTCTCCCCCAAGTACAGGACCCCATTCCTCCCTACAAGTACAGACTCCCCTCAATTGCAGACTCCCTCCTTCCCCACCAGTACAGACCCATCTCAGGTACAGGCCACCTACCTCCCCACCAGTATAGAATCCCCCTCCAATACAGCCCTCCTCAGTACAGTCCTACTCTCACCCTGCCAATACAGAATGTCTCCAGTACAGAACCCCTCTCTAGTACAGCTTCCTTTCTCCCTACCAGTGCAGAGTAGCCCCCTCACCTTAAACTCACTCACCATTGGAATGAACAGATGCAGAGGCAGCCAATCCTTCTGTTGAATACAGCCTAGAGGGGTTTCTATAAGCTTGCCATATGAATGAGCTGCAGGGGAATTGCATATGAAGGAGTTGGTAAAGCTCATTTATATGATAATGAGCTGTGAGAACAGTCTACATGCGCAGAGAATTTGCAGGAGTAGGATCAAATTGTAGGACAGTTTCGCACAATCCCGAACTGTTTAGATGTAGATATTAGTGCCATGTTTGCATTAACCAGAACCTGACAGTGGGGGGTTTCACACACAATCCGATGGCTGTCAGGTGGAAGCATTTGATTGCGTCCATACACCTCCGGCACAGACAACACCCCCCCCCCCCACCATGTGTGCATGCACCCCATCTGCGGGCCTGGGACTGACATAGCAGATGGAGGCGAGGGAGGGGAGCTGTATGACGTCACTTCTGGGACACCTGTCACTCCCGGCTAACATAGCGGGAAAGGAATGTTTTGCAGTGTGATGTGCATTGAAGTACATTCAGTGGAGCCCAGAGGACACATGCAATGTATTTTAGAATCCTCATTAAGAGAACCTGTCACCAAAAAATCATCACATAGGAGACTTTTTGTGATAAAAAAAAGTTAAGCAAAAAAAAAAAAATGTCTTTCTTTTGCAAAAAAATTAAAGTTACACCTAAAGCACATAAAATCCCAATTTTTTTTTGAGGCCCATGACTCCCACATATACGCATGTAGAAACTCAAACACATGCGTCAGGGGCACAAACGCATGAAAACGATGCTTGCGATACAAAGCACTTGCGCCAACGTATCTCAAGATACGCCGTCGTAAGTACAAATGTGCGCCGTCGTATCCAATCGCCGACCCACAAACTAAGATACGCCTAAAAATAGGCTTCATCCGACCGACGTAACTTGCCTACGCCGGCGTATCGTGGGCGCATATTTACGCTGGACGCATGTGGCGCTCCCATTGATTTTCTATTCAAACATGCAAATGAGGGAGATACGGCGATTCACGAATGTACATGCGCCCGGCGCTGGCTACGCGCGGTGTGCATAAGTTGTACCTCCGGCCTAAAGTTATTCCCCATAAAGGAGGTGTAACTCAGCACCAGACATGCACAGGTCAGCTGGAGAGCAGCTGCAGCATCACCGTTACGAACAAGCTGAGCAACCACACTTGCAGGACAACACATCTGTATGCCAACATGCCAGGGGCAGCCATGGTCATAGCACTACTGGATCAACAGGCACGGAGGAGGGCACAGGAGAGGATATACCTAACGCGCATGAACGTCTTTGGCATGGGGGAATCGGAGGTGTATCGCATCTTCAGATTCAGCCCTGATGCCATCCTGGAATTAGCCACAGCCCTGCATGATGAAATCACCAGACAGACAGAACGCTCACATGCAATGCAGCCACTAGTCAAGGTACTGGCAACACTCCATTTCCTTGCCAGTGGATCTTTCCAACGTACAAGTGGAGTCGTGTCTGCGATGTCACAATCCACCATGAGCAGATGCGTGCACCAGGTTGTCCCCGCAATCCTCACACGCATTTCCCACCACATCATGAAACCCACCCATGAGCATCTGCGGCAGAAGGCAATGCAGGATTTTTACACAATTGCCGGATTCCCACGCACCGTGGGGGCCATTGATTGCACACATGTGGCACTACGGCCCTCCGTGCCACAGAGCACATATACCGCAATCGTAAGCAGTGGCATTCCATCAAAGTACAGGTGATAGCCGATGCCCAATGCCTCATATGGCACGTCCGTGCCAAACACCCAGGGGCCAGCCACGACATCTACACATCTACCGTCAAAGCAACATCCCAACAGAATTCGAACAGAACGTGTACAGGGACAGCTGGCTGGTTGGTGAGTGACATGGGAGTCAGGCATGACTGTCCGACACCCATGATGCAGACATCACGAGGGGCACATTCACGACTAACATCCTCCTGTCTTTTCCCTTCCAGGTGACTCGGCAGATGCACTTGGGCCCCATCTCCTGACTCCATACCGGAATCCCCAATCCAGAGGAGAGAGAATAAACAATGCTGCACACATACGTATCCGTGCAGTGGTGGAGCGCACATTTGGCATCCTGAAGTCCCGTTTCCGATGCCTGGATAAGTCCGGGGGGACCCTGTTATATTCCCCAAACTGTGTGCCAGATCATCGGTGCATGTTGCGTGCTGCACAACTATGCCATGAGAAAGGGCCTGGAGATTGATATATGTGATGACCTGACCCCCGAACTAGACAGTCCCCCCCTGCCCGAGGCTACACCATCTGCTGAGGGAACAGCAGTCAGGAGTTGCCTCGTGGAACGCATCTTTGCACGTTAAACACACACATTCATTATGGCACACGGACAATGCACGCATGCACACCACTGTGGTCCCTAACTCACACACACCACATCCACCTCACATTGGTTTAGCCCAAGTCCACTGCGTGGGACTTGGGAGCAGCAACGCCATGCCAAGGCCCCAATGATGTTGCTGTCCATTCATACCACATTCACACGGTCGTGGGGATAACCTCTCCCCGACGATCCAAGGTGACACGCCTTGCTGGTAGGAATGTCACACGCACATTCACACACCAGTCACACTGTAGCCTGCACTCCTGACCGTGTGCAGTGACTACAAAAAAAAAGGGATCATGCCATTGTCCGCCATGGCATGCCCTTACAGGAGGACGGCACATCCATCTGTGCACGTGTCTCAAAAAAAAATAAAGCTCATAGTCTGAGCGGCATACATCCTGAGAAGAGTAATTTGCCCTCTCGTGGGCTAGGCCTTGTGCCCAGGGTTCGGCTCCTCAATAGGTGTGGCGGCGGGTGGGGGGGGGGGGGCATCAGGAGGAGGTGCATCCCCTGGGCTGTTGCTCCTGGCAGATGTTGCCTGCATGCCCTCTAACGCTACGGCAATGCGTGTTGGCACACTGTTGGCCTCAGCCTGCATCCGCAGCTGCCTGGCGCTGTAGGTGCCTGTTCTGCCTTCCCTCCGCCATAGCGTCAGTGTTGGCCTGTACCACCACTCCCAGGCTCTTCACCTCCACCATGAGGCCTGCTGCTGTGGCCTGCAGCTCCCCAATCGCCCTGGTATTACGCTCCAGGCTGGCCTGCACATCCGAGCCCTGGTCACCAGATGGTGAGGGACCCCCTGCCACCATGTGGTGACGCATGGCCTCCAGGGTCTCGGCTTGGTCACCCAGACATGTGACCATGGCAGCGCAGTTTGCGCTCACCTCCTGCAGGCAGTACGAGATCGAGCTGGTATGCTCAGCCTGCTGGGTGAGGCACTGCTGCATAGCGGCTGCGGTGCCCTGCACAGCCACTGTGCAATCAGCCTGGGTCTTTGCTGAGGAGGCCAGGCTGTCTGCCACACGGTGCAGGTCACAGACTAGATCACCCATGTGGCGTGTCTGCCTTGCCTGCTCCCTCCCCAGCCCTTCTTGGAGGGATCCGGGTACACCCCTGGTCTTCCTCAATGCCTTCCTGGGGGATAGAGAGGCTTGTGTCCGTCTGGACAGGGTAGCCCGGGAGGGGGTTCCCCTGGATGGGGTAGCCCTGGAGGGGGTTCCCCTGATGGGCGTGGAGGTCTCTGAGGGTCCGGGGAAGGTGGAAGCCTCCTCAAAATAGAGGCATTCCTCCTGGTGAAGATCCACCGGCTCCTCCTCAACTACCTCTAGAGGAGAGGTGTGGGCACTCCCCTCCATCGATCTTACGGGGCTTCCCAGGGGGTCAGGCTGAGGCTGATGTTGTGTGGGTCGGACACCGGCAGCAGATGGCCCAGCTCCCTCCAGCACATCTGTGGATGACACAAAGCATTCACATGTTATGTGAACCCACATATTGTCACATGTTCCCTTCCACCCCCTCACATGCTACACACCGAATGGGGGATAAAACACACTTACCTGTCCTCAAGTCCTGCTCACTGGAGTCAAAGCCCTCCAGGCCCTCCACCTCCTCCTGCTCCAGACAGCTGGCGATCACCTCCTCCTCAGCTGTCAATTTTATTTTTGCTAGAGATGAGACAATTGAGAGGGGACACAATAACGCTCTACAAATATCTCAATAGGGATCCCAGCATAAGAAATAAACTATTCAGTCCCAGGGGGTGTAAAAGGACACGGGGACATACAGTGATACTGAAGGAGAAGCTGTTTAACCTTAAACTGTGTAGGGGGTTCCTTGGTGTTAGGACTATAAGGATGTGGAACTCTCTCCCAAAATTGGTGGTGACTGCGGGGAGTATGGCTATTTTTTAAAAGACTCTTATGCTGCGTACACACGATCATTTTTCGGCATGAAAAAAAAACGTTGTTTTTACCAACTTCATCATTAAAACGACGGTGCCCACACACGATCGTTTTTAAAAAATGCTCTAGCAAAGCGCGGTGACGTACAACACGTACAACGGCACTATAAAGGGGAAGTTCCATGCGGATGACGCCACCCTTGGGGCTGCTTTAGCTGATTTCCTGTTAGTAAAAGACGATTTGCGCTTTTCTGTCTGTTACAGCGTGATGAATGTGCTTAAACTCCATTACGAATGGTAGTTTTACCAGAACGAGCGCTCCCGTCTCATAACTTGCTTCTGAGCATGCGCAGGTTTTTAACGTCGTTTTAGCCCACACACGGACGGGGCTACGGACGATACATACCGTTTCCTATATGGGTTCTCACCGCCGCTTCCGGGTATTATGGTCGGGACTGGGCGTTCCTAATTGATGGGCATCGACCGAAGCATACAGCGCGTCACGAGATGCCGAAAGAAGCCGAACGTCGGTTCGGCTTCTTTCGGCATCTCGTGACGCGATGTATGCGTCGGTCGGATGCCCGTCAATCAATTAGGAACGCCCAGCCCCGACCATCATACCCGGAAGCGGCGGTGAGAACACCTATAGGAAACGGTATGTACGGACGTATTTTTGTAAAAAAAAAAAAACAGCCGATTCTAATTGTCATTAATCTCATAAATGCAATGTTTAAAAGTTTATTTTTAGGGGATCCTCAACTTCAAGGACCAGCTCACGTACATATAAGTCATCACTTTAAAAATGAATATCTCGGAAACGGCAGCAGCTGCTGCCACAACCGAGATATCCATCTTTAACGTGGCCGGTCCTGTAAACGATAATGGTGGTTGCGATAATGATTCGCCGCGAGATCACCGTTATCGGCGGGACCCTCCCGCGCCCTCCGCCTACCAGAGCCATTGGCAGCGGCGGAGGCGATCAGGTCCTGTGCCCTGCCTGCCTGCAATACGAGTGAGGGCAAGATGGCCCCCACCCGTCTCCATAGCATAGCTTCTTAAAGGCACATTTTTTTGTTGTCATTTTTTCAAATTACAAAAAAAAAGGGTTTTTTTTGGGACTTTAAATGAGATGCGTTTTTAAACAAACAGATGTATAAGTAAAATAGTAAACGTTTATAACCAGGCTCATACTTACCACCCAAACAGCAAGCCAGATCGAACTGTCTAACTGTATATGTTAAAAGCAGAGGATTGGTTGCAAACATTTGCAAGTACATGATTAAGCTGCAGAACCAGCGACAAGGCGATCTGCAGAGAGCCTTGTCGCTGGCTCTGCACCTTACTCATGTACTTGCAAATGCGTGCAACCAATCCTCTGCTTTTAACATATACAGTTAGATAGTTCGATCTGGCTTGCTGTTTGGGTGGTAAGTATGAGCCTGGTTATAAACGTTTACTATTTTACTTATACTACTGTTTGTTTAAAAACGCATCTCATTTAAAGTCCCAAAAAAACAACTTTTTTTTTGTAAGCTGTGGCTGGCTTAAATTTATTTTTAACACTGTGCGGCATCCCTTAATAAACCAGATCTAAAGGATAGGCGTATTTTTAGATCTTCTTGTGTGGCCTTCCCATTACCACACAACCTCCACCCACAATCTTCAAAATTCTTCAGAGCAGTAACCTGTTAATTTGCAGACAGGACTTCTACTAACATGAAAGGAAGACTGCAGCAAGCATACGCATGAACTACAATTTTAATGGGCTGCCGTATGCGCATTTGTAGCCCCAAAAAAATCTCCTGCTCCTTTTTAGGCAAAATGTTTTAGAGGTGCGTTGTGCCGTGATTTCTGCATGAACATGCTGAGCGACAATTGAGGCAAAATACCACACCGTTAGAAGTGTCATTAAGAATTATGGCACGCAACCATGCGTTTCGTGTTTTTTTACTGTGAAATCGTCAAGTGTGAATGGGGCCTAAAGATGCAAAAATACACTTTGAAATATTACTTTGTATTCAGCCAATGGATGTGACAATTGCTTGAAATACATATTTATTACAACTCCATTTACATTTACTTTAACACAAAATTAATACTTAAAAAAGATCATATAGATTATGCAAATTTGATTTATAATTGTATATTTTTTTAGAACAAGTCTTTAAAGAAGAAAATTAAAGAAGGATGCAAGCAGTGTAGTGTCTTGGAAGCTGAGGTACCGATTGTTATCATTGGTTTCTGATTCTTAATGTAACAAATGTAATTGTTATTATAGTGAAACCCAAAGTGAAAAATAAGTACCTATGCCACTATTTGCAGCACACATCTGATATGCACATATTGTCCCAGCTTCCTAGGTCAAGATATTGGCCTTCTGTCTTACCTTCTAAGCTTTAAAGCAAAAATTAACCTTCAGTTTAAATTAGCTAAATACATTCCAATTGCATGAAAACAAAAGGTCTTCATCTACAGAGTTAGGACCCTTGCTTTCTGTGGGGAAGTAGTGATCTCATTGAAGAGGTCTAGCACGCCCTTTACTGGGTCACACCTTTAGCTCTGAAATGAGAAAAACTCATGTTCCTCGCTGTTTAGAAATCTCTAACTCTAATAAAGAGATGTACAGTACATTGGAATATTATATGAATGTAAAAATGTTGTATAATACATGCTAATTGGATTGCAATGGATCCCGAATAGGCATATTTATGTATGAAATAAGAAAAGGAAAATAAAGATAAAGTGGATAAAAAAAAAAAAAAAATCTCTAACGCATCAAGTGGCATGTCTGACCACTGCAAAGGAGACCACTGCTTCCCACAAAGAGAGCTAGGGCCCCATTCTGCAGTTGCTGGCAAAATACTCTTCTACTCAGGATGTGGCTGCTTTCCGTATATTTTTGTTTTGATACATCTGGGATGTATTTAGCTAAATGAAATGCTAAGTTTAATTGTGCTTAATATTGGCACATCACTAATTAGTTATAAGAGTTGGGAAGTGACAGGGCATAATTTCATCCCAGGTAAGTTGAGTACAGTCAGGGCAATACTGTTTTCCCCTAGTCCTCCTTTAGAGCCCCACAAATACCTGCTGATCTTGACAGTGAAATCCACCTAATGCAGTTTCCTGTGAGTATGTTGCAATGATGCCACACTTCTCCAGAGTTCAGAGAAGAGTTACTAGTTTTGTGTAGGCTGTACCTGTTTGCTTTATAGTGGGATGAAGAAATTGTTGCAGGGGGTGTTTCTCTCAGCATTGTTACTGGTAATTCACAGCCTATAACTTGTCATTCAGCACCCGGTTACACCTAGACCTGCTCACTGCTCTCTGGACTGACAGCACTTAATCTGTTGCTGAAACCCTCCCACTTTGTGTTGTTGCAGTGTCTGAAAGGGGGCATGTGAGACACAAATGAAGAAGGATTTGGCTCAGTCAGGGAAGGTACAGGAAGTTTCTTTATCAGAACTAAGGGAACTAAAAATAAGCGACCTAGGGGTGTATTGCCTACAGGAGAACGGGACACTATGCTAACTCCTTTCACCTCTTAGCTGCATAAGAGATAAATATTTTTATTTTTTATTTTTTTTTCTGTAAATATATATCAGAATTTCAATGGAAGCCCCATGAAAGTAGAGATCCTAACTGAAGTTGTTATTTATCCAGTTACCATGCTACCACCTCACTGCTTTGAATAAAAATAACTTTTTAATGTTTTTTTTTTTCGCTGTCCCACACGTATTCATAGTCTTTGACGTGCTAATACTGTAACACTAGAAGGTCAAACACAGGCCTTGGCTGCACTGAGAAGATGTTTAAGCATACCTCCCATAAATGTTCCACAGGAGTGACTGGGCGTAAGGTTTGAGTAGCATGGAAAATCGATTTTAGGTGTGAGCCAAGTTGTTTACATCTCATAAAATCCAGACTGGATTCACAAGTACTGTCACGTACCTGGTAGGAGTCTGGTATGATGAGGTCAGCCCCTCTTGTATCTCCAACCCTAACCCCTCTGAGGGTGAGACAGATGGCGGTTAGGACTAGGAGGAACACGAGTGCCTGTAAGTGTGGCTTGTAGAGCGGCTGGAAGCAGGCGAAGACTTGCAGACGCTGAGAGGCCAGCGGGTACAGAGCACAAGTGATGTCGAAGGAACCAGTTGGTATTAAGGGGAACTCCAACCCACTCGCAAGGTCAGGATGAACAGCTTGCAGGAACTTCCGGGATGCGGAGGTCAGTGAACTAGCCAGGTCGGAGCACAAACGGGCAGCAGGGTACCAAATCATCAGCAGGAGCAAGGTCAGAGCATAGCCGGGTATGGTAACAGACAGGCAGTGAGGTAACCAGGGAACAGCAGGAGCTAAGTCAAATAGGAACCCGGGATCAGGAACCAGGTAATCAGGCAGATATCAGAGTCCAAGGGGGAAGTCCGATAAGATCCGATAAGGTAAACAGGTATCAAGTAATCAGGGCACTTGCTGAAGACCAGTCAGCACCGCCTGGCCGTCAGAGCACCCTTTAAATAGCTACCAGGAGGAGTCAGGAACGCCGTTTGCGTGTGCACGCCGTCTGTTGCGTCCGCGCATGCGCAGAAGCGCGCTGAGGCGGCTGGTGTATTCTTTGCATGCGCGCCGGAGTTCTGGACAGTCTGTTGTGTTCTAACAGTGCGCGCATGCGCACGTGTGTGCGCGCCAATGGTCTCTCAATCCTTCTCTTACAAGTACCTTTAATGGCTACTGTGGACATCGGCTTATTTTAGTGGGAGAAGCGGATCGCTCTGAATAGATCACGTGTAGTTAAGTTGAGGAACTGAGGGTCGGTCACACTGTGGGAATTGTGGAGTACCCAAAAGCGGTATCAAAGGTCTGGAAGGACAAAGTTCTACTAAAGGTGTCCATTTATGAAAGTGTGAACAGCAGTGATCCCGAGGATCTGGCTCATAAACGGTTTATGAAACCGAGATGATGGGGGCAGAACATGTTCTCCGCTGATGATCTCCACACACTGAAAATCCATCATTGACTGACACACAAACGGCCAGTTTATGAAGCTGCAATCTCAGCACTTCAATGGCAATCTGGTGAATCAAGGAGTGAAGAAAGAATCCCAGGGGAACTGAGAGGGAAGGAAGAAGATTATTAACTTCTACCTCAATCAGACCCCCCAAGACAGTAACCATGTCCCCCCTGTCATATTTATGCATATATATAGTGTCTCACAAAAGTGACCCCTCACATTTTTGTAAATATTTTATTATATTTTTTCATGTGACAACACTTTGCTACAATGTAAAATAGTGAGTGTGCAGCTTGTATAACAGTGTAAATTTGCTGTCCCCTCAAAAAAACTGAACACACAGCCATTAATGTCTAAATCGCTGGCAACAAAATTGAGTTCACCCCTAAGTGTCATTATTTTGTGTGGCCACTATTATTTTCCAGCACTGCCTTAGCCCTCATGAGCATGGAGTTTACCAGAGCTTCACAGCTTGCCACTGGCGTCCTCTTCCACTCCTCATGGAGGCATCACGGAGCTGGTGTATGTTAGAGACCTTGCGCTCCTCCATCTGCCATTTGAGGATGCCCCACAGATGCTCAATAGGGTTTAGGTCTGGAGACATGCTTAGCCAGTCCATTACCCTCAGCTTCGTTAGCAAGGCAGTGGCTGTCTTGGAGGTGTGTTTGGGGTCGTTATCATGTTGGATTACTGCCCTGCGGCCCAGTCTCCGAAGGAAGGGGATCATGCTCTGCTTCAGTATGTCACAGTACATGTTGGCATTCATGGTTCCCCAGTCTGTTGTTCCCCAGTTCCGGCAGAACTCATGCAGCCCCAGATCATGACACTCCTACCACCATGCTTTACTATAGGCAAGACACGCTTGTCTTTGTACTCCTCACCTGGTTGCCACCACACATGCTTGACACTATCTGAAGAAAATAAGTTTAACTTGGTCTCATCAGACCACAGGAAATGGTTCCAGTGATCCATGTCCTTAGTTTGCTTGTCTTCAGCAAACTGTTTGCAGGCTTTCTTGTGCATCATCTTTTTAGAATGTCCGTTTTGGGTTCAATAGCCATGCAGACTAATTTGATGCAGTGTGCGGCGTATGGTCTGAGCACTAACCTTCTTATAGCCTAGGCCATCTTTGTGTAGAGCAACAATTCTTATTTTCAGATCCTCAGCGTTCTTTTCCATGAGGTGTCATGTTGAACTTCCAGTGACCTGAGTGAGAGAGCGAGAGCGATAACACCAAATTTAACACACCTGCTCCCCGTTTACACCTGAGACCTTGTAACACTAACGAGTCACATGACACCGGGGAGGGAAAATGGCTAATTGGGCCCAATTTGGACATTTTCACTTAGGGGTGTACTCACTTTTGTATGTGTGTATGTGTATATATACAGTGGGCATCGAAAGTTTGGGCACCCCAGGTAAAAATTTGTATTAATGTGCATAACAAAGCCAAGGAAAGATGGAAAAATCTCCAAAAGGCATCAAATTACAGATTAGACATTCTTATAATATGTCAAAAAAAGTTAGATTTTATTTCCGTCATTTACACTTTCAAAATTACAGAAAACAAAAAAATGGCGTCTGCAAAAGTTTGGGCACCCTGCAGAGTTAATATCTTGTACTGCCCCCTTTGGCAAGTATCACAGCTTGTAAATGCTTTTTGTAGCCAGCCAAGAGTCTTTCAATTCTTGTTTGAGGTATCTTTGCCCATTCTTCCTTACAAAAGTCTTCCAGTTCTTTGAGATTTCTGGGCTGTCTGTCACGCACTGCTCTTTTAAGGTCTATCCATAGATTTTCAATTATGTTGAGGTCAGGAGATTGTGAAGGCCACGGCAAAACCTTCAGTTTACGCCTCTTGATGTAATCCCCCGTGGATTTTGAGGTGTGTTTAGGATCATTATCCATTTGTAGAAGCCATCCTCTCTTTAATTTCAGCTTTTTCACAGATGGCATCAAGTTACCATCCAAAATTTGCTGAAATTTTATTGAATCCATTTTTCCTTCTACTCGTGAAATGTTCCCTGTGCCACTGGCTGAAATACAACCCCAAAGCATGAGTGATCCACCCCCATGCTTAATAGTTGGACAGAGGTTCTTTTTTTATTAAATTCTGTGCCCTTTCTTCTTCAAATGTACCTTTGCTCATTCCTGCCAAAAAGTTCTATTTTAACCTCATCGGTCCACAGAACTTGTTTCCAAAATGCATCAGGCTTGTCTATATGTTCATTTGCAAAGTTCAAACGCTGATTTTTGTGGTGAGGACATACAAGGGGTTTTCTTCTGATGACTCTTCCATGAAGACCATATTTGTACAAGTATCTCTTTATAGTGGACAACTCCAGTGTCTGCCAGATCATTCTGGAGGGATCGCGCAGTCAAATGTGGGTTTTGAATTGCTTTTCTCACAATCCTGTGAGCTGTTCTGTCTGATATTTTTCTTGGTCTTCCAGATCTTGCTTTAACTTCCACTGTTCCTGATGACTGCCATTTCTTAATTACATTCCGAACAGAGGATTTTGACTTTTGAAAACGCTTTCTTATAGCCTTCTCCAGCTTTATGAGCGTCAACTATTTTCAGTTTTCTAGACAACTGCTTAGACGAACCCATAGTGCTGATTGTTGGGGCAAGGTCAGATGAGTCTGGGCATTTCAAACCTTTGAGATTGACCTCATCTGGTCTTCCCAAACGATGATTGAGAACAATCCATGACACTGGCAGGTCTCAGCTTTGCAAAGGGGGCAATGCATGCTATAAATTCTGCAGGGTGCCCAAACTTTTGCAGACGCCATTTTTTTGTTTTCTGTAATTTTTAAAGTGTAAATGATGGAAATAAAATCTAACTTTTTTTTGTCATATTATAAGAATGTCTTGTCTGTAATTTGATGCCTTTTGGAGATTATACCATCTTTCCTTGGCTTTGTTATGCAAACGTTCGATCCCCACTGTGTGTGTGTGTGTGTGTGTATATATATATATATATATATATATATATATATATATATATACTCGAGTATAAGCCGACCTGAGTATAAGCCGAGGCCCTAATTTTACCACAAAAAAAATGGCAAAAACATATTGACTTGAGTATAATCCTAGGGTGAGAATGCAGCAGCTACTGCAAGTGGAAAAGAGGGTCAACAATGCCCATTTGCGTGCCTCACTGTGCCCATTGCAGCCTTACTGTGCCCATTCTGACTGTGCCCATTGCAGCCTTACTCTGCCCATTCTCACTGTGCTCATTGCAGCTTTACTGTGCCCATTGCAGCCTTACTGTGCCCATTCTTACTGTGCCCATTCTCATTGTACCCATTGCAGCCTCAATGTACCTGTATTCTTGACAGGCTGCGGGCATCCATTTTTCAAAAGTCACGGCTTCTTCCTGGTCCCGTTCCGTTCCGTGATAGTCGTGTACCTGTCGGGTCACGGCCATCCATTTTTCAAAAGTTGCGGCTTCCTCCTGGTCCATGATAGGCATTTGACACTGTGTTACGCTACCGCCTATCACGGAGGTCCTCTCATCCTCGGACTCCGTTTCCCAGCAGAAACGGTGTTCAGTGTTCCACCAATCACGGACCTTCTTTCATCTTCGGACAAGAGGATGTCCATGATAGGCGGAACACTGAACACAGTGTCTGCTGGGAAAGTCCGACGATGAGAGGACCTCCGTGATAGGCGGTAGCGGAGCACAGTGTCAAACGCCTATCACGGACCAGGAGGAAGCCGTGACTTTTGAAAAATGGACGCCCGCGACCCGACAGGTACACTGACTCGAGTATAAGCCGAGGGGGGCTATTTTCAGCACTAAAAAAAGGGCCGAAAAACGAGGCTTATACTCGAGTATATATGGTATATATATTGTGTGTGTGTGTATATACACTGCCCAAAAAAATTAAAAGAACACTTTGAAAACATATCAGATCTCAACGGGCAAAAATCTCATGCTGGATATTTATACTGATATGAACTGGGTAATGTGTTAGGAATGAAAGGATGGCACATCATTTGATGGAAATTAAAATTATCCACCTACAGAGGGCTGAATTCAAAGACACCCTGAAAATCAAAGTGAAAAAATTATACAGCAAGCTAGTCCATTTTGCTGTTAGCAAAATGGTCCTCAGTATGGCCCCCAAGTGCTTGTATGCATGCCTGACAACATCAGGGCATGCTCCTAATGAGACGACGGATGGTGTCCTGGGGTATTTCCTTCCAGATCTGGTTTACCCTGAGCATATGTGAGCATCACTGAGCTCCTGAACAGACTGAGGTGCAACCTGGCGGCACTGGATGGACCGAAACATAATGTCCCAGAGGTGTTCTTTTGGATTTAGGTCAGGTGAGCATGGGGACCATTCAATGGTATCAATTTCTTCATCCTCCAGGAACTGGCTGCATGCTTTCGCCATATGAGGCCGGGCAATCTCGTGTAGCCTGTAGAGGTCTGTGCGTTCCTCCATGGATATGCCTCCCCAGACCATCACTGACCCACCACCAAACCGGTCACGCTGAACGATGTTACAGGCAGCTTAAAGCTTCTCCAGACCCTTTCACGTCTGTCACATATGCTCAGGGTCAACCTGTTCTCATCTGTGAAAAGCATGGGGCACCAATGGCGGACCTGCCAATTCTGGTGTTCAATGGAAAATGCCAATCGAGCTCCACAGTGTCTGGCAGTGAGCACAGAGCACACTAGAGGACGTCTGGCCCTCAGGCCACCCCCATGAAGTCTGTTTCTGATTTTTTGGTCAGAGACATTCACACCAGTGGCCTGCTGGAGGTCATTTTGTAGGGCTCTGGCAGTGCTCATCCTGTTCCTCCTTGCACAAAGGAGCAGATACCAGTCCTGCTGATGGGTTAAGGACATTCTACGGCTCTGTCCAGCTCTCCTAGAGTAACTACCTGTCTCCTGGAATCGCCTCCATGCTCTTGAGACTGTGCTGGGAGACACGGCAAACCTTCTGGCAATGACACATATTGATGTGCCATCCTGGAGGAGTTGGGCTGCCTGTGCAACCTTTATAGGGTCCAAGTATCGCCTCGTGCTACCAGTAGTGACACTGACCCTTGCCCCCCTCTTCTATTCCTGACCAGATCAGTATCCCAGGAGTTCTGATTCAAAACTTCCCTTATCTGGCCCAGATTCTCGTAGGAGTTACGCCGGCGTATCTCCAGATACGCCGTCGTAACTCTGATGCCGCGTACACATGGTCGTTTTTTGTCTTGTAAAAAAACGTTGTTTTTGAGCATGAAAAAAAATTAAGTTTTTCAAACTTCATTTTAAAAAACGACGTAGCATACACAGCATCATTTTTTCAAAAAGCTCTAGCAAAGCGTGGTTACGTACAGCACGTACGACGGCACTATAAAGGGTAATTTCCATGTGGAAGACGGCCTCTTTTGCTGATATCGTGTTGCTGCGTGTTAGTAAAAGTTTGGTGAGAGACGATTCGCGCTTTTCAGTCTTCGTGCTTAAAATTTTGTTTTCTGTCGTACGGTTTGTGCTTTTGGGGTCGTATCTGTCTTACAGTGCTTGTATTCAGGACGTATTTGTTTTGGCAGTGCGTTCTTGTTTGCACATTTCTGTTTTGCAGGTCGTTCTTCAGAGGCCTTTCTGTTCTTCAGGGCGTTTTTTTTAGTCCGATCTGATTTGACGACCGTTTTCTAGCCATGTTGCACGTTCTCATCGCCAAGATCGTGCTGTGCTTGTTGTTCGGATGTGTGCTGCATCCCGGCTCCGGTCCATGAACTGGGTGAGGAGGAGGTTGTGGACCAAGAACTGGTTTCTTCGCAGGGACCAGTTCTCTCATATGCCTCTGCTGCGGGAGATCCGAGAAAACAACCCTGATGATTTCAGGAATTTTCTCAGGATGTCTGACCCCGTATTTCAGCAGCTTTTGGCTTCGGTGTCGCCATATATCACCAGGCAGGACACCGTTATGCGGGAAGCCATCACTGCTGAGCAGCGGCTAGTTGCTACGTTGCGGTACCTTGCAACAGGGAGAAGTCTGCAGGACTTGAAGTTCTTGACGGGCATCTCCTCCTAGGCTCTGGGCCTCATAATCCCGGATACCTCCTCTCCGCAATCCCGCAAAAAGGGCCAGGAGGCTTCTCCAAATGGAGGAGGAGACCCAGGCCATGCTTCGCGAAGCAACTGCGGCCATCCGAGAGCCACCCACCGAAGAAGAGGCTTTCGCAGCGCTCATCGCAGCCAAGCTCCGAAATCTGGAGCGGGGCCAGCGTGTGTGCTGCAAGATGCTCATCTTCAAGGCCATAAGCATGGCGTCACTGGGGCAGCTCGATGACGACACTGACATTGTGCGGATTGCTCCTCCTGTCCTTGCTACTCCTCCTGCTCCTTCTCCTGCTCCTTCTCCTGCTCCTCCTCTTCCTGAGCCTGCTCTGGCTCCTGGCACAACCTCGGCTCCAGGAACCCAGCTCCCGAGGACTCGGGCTGCAGGGAAGAAGTCCAAGAAATGAGATGGTGCCCCTGATGAAATATTTTTGTGGCTCACAGCCTGGATTGTTAGCTTGGTGGACCCTTGTCTTTATAAATTCAAGCTTGGTGGACCCTTGTCTTTATAAATTCAAGCACGCTCTCAAGTGCTGCCTTCCTTGGCATCTTTGTTTTTATTAAGTTTTGATTTTTGGTTGCCAGCATTGTATAATTTTTTTATTCGGCCTGAATAAATGGCTTTTTGTTTTGTCGTCCAAATTTGACCATGTGTATTTTTTCAAAAATAGAGAGATCATTAGTGAGTGGGCAGACACATTTCAAAAACAAACATTTTGACAACAACCTCCTTGTGGGTAAATTCAAAGAAATAATGATGTTGTGGTCACTTCACACACTCCAAAATCAACCCAAAATATATATTCAGCAAACAGTTTATCAAAAAAAACCCCCCCCCCAAAAAAAAAGATTTTAAATATATATTGTGGGCTAGATTCAGGTAGCCCTGCGTAATTTAGTGTGGGCGTAACGTATCTCCGATACGTTACGCCACCGTAAATTAGGGCGCAAGTTCCGTATTCATAAAGAACTTGCGCCCTAAGTTACGGCGGCATAACGTATGTGGGCCGGCGTAAGCCCGCCTAATTCAAATGGGGATGATGTGGGCGTGTTTTATTTAAATTAATGGTGACCCCTGTGTATTTTAATTTTTTTACGCATGCGCCGTTCGTGAAAGAATCCCAGTGCGCATGCTCGAAATTCCGCCGCAAATCGTCATTGCTTTCGACGTGAACGTAAATTACATCCAGCCCTATTCGCGAACGACTCACGCAAACGACGTAGAAAATTCAAAATTCGACGCGGGAACGACGTCCATACTTAATATTGTGTACGCCTCATAATAGCAGGAGCAACCTTACGCCGAAAAAGTCTAACGTAAACGACGTAAAAAAATAGCGCCGGGCGTACTTACATTTTTGAATAGCGTATCTAGGTCATTTTCATATTCTATCTTGGCCTAATTTAAGCGTATCTGGTTTCCATAATACGCTTAAATTTACGACGGCGTAGATTCAGAGTTACAACGGCGTATCAGTAGATACGCCGGTGTAACTCTCTATGAATCTAGCCCTTTGATTTTTGGAGATGGAAGATACGCCTAAACACAACACAAAACAAAACATTATATAACAATAAATAATAAAGTAAAAAGCTTGTCATAACTATGTAACGAGATCAGCCGCAACAAACGAGCATTTTAGTGTAGCATTTAAAAGCATGGTGTAATGCAGCGCATTCTTTTCTTCTATAATTTGAAACCTAACTAACGAATGTGCTTACTCCATTCTGAACAATAGTTTTACCAGAACGAGCGCTGCTGTCTCCTAACTTGCTTCTTCGCATGCGCGGGCTTAAATGACGTTTTTAAAAATGTCGTGTTTTTTTTTCATCACAAAAAACGACCGTGTGTACACGGCATGAGTGTTGTTGTGGAAATTTAAAGATGTATTTATTATGTATTGTCATAGTGTCACCCATTGTTGGTTCTCCCTCAGCCCGCTCTAGAAAGCTGACTGGGGCAGACAGACTTGTGGAGATACACTTCCTGATTTGGAGAAGGGTGTTTGTGGAGGGGGGGGGGTGTCGGCCGGCGAAAGGGCCCCTGTGTGATGCACAGATATTCGCCTTCTCGGTGCGTCCACTCTGCAAACGCATTGTCAATTTAGCTGGTGTGCGCTCCTGTCATCTCTCAGTACCTGATCAATACTGTTTTGAGATGTGAGCTTACACCTGCAGATATGCTCCTCTCATCAGGAACTGTATCCTATTGTTATATTGCTGTATTGTTATTGATTATTACTGTATTGTGGTGTTATATTATTTTGTTATTGTTATATTACTGTATTGAATCCCTGTTGGAAGGGCTTCCGTATATGAGCATCTGCTGGGTGAAGCTGACACCCTGTGAGCTCACTTCCTATGGAGGTGGTCACATGTTGTGACCTCACTTCCTACTGGACTTTTAATTAAACTGCCTGCAGCCGTTTGACTAAGCATTGTTCCAATCACATGTCTGTGATTGGTTCTTTTGAAAGCATACAACATGTCTGATTGGCTGTTTTGTGAAGCCACATCTTTTGTTACTGATGTTGATACTATATAAAAAAGGGGACAAGCTGCAGGAAGCCAGTCATGGCTGGAGCGAGAATGATATGAGAACAAGCTGGTGATGATGGGCCATATTCTCAAATAATTTACGCAGGCGTATCAGCAGATACGCCGACGTAAGTCTGATCCTATGTTTAAGTGTATTCTCAAAATGAGATACACTTAAACATGCCTAAGATACGACGGCCTGCGCCGTTGTATCTTAGGCTGCAATATTTACGCTGACCGCTAGGTGGCGGTCAGCGTAGATTATGCAAATGACTAGTCACGCCGATTCTCTAACCTACGCTTGCCCGCCGTAGTGTTTTAACGTCGTTTCCGTAAGCGATACGCGGCATAAAGATGCCCCCTAGGTGGCGTACTCAATGTTAAGTATGGCCGTCGATCCCGCGTCGAAATTTGAAAATTTAACGTTGTTTGCGTAAGTCGTCCGTGAGACGTCATTTAGCGCAATGCACGTCGGGTAATTTACCCGACGGAGCATGCGCATTACGATCGGCGCGGGAGCGCGCCTAATTTAAATGATCCACGCCCCCTACCAGGATCATTTGAATTAGGAGGGCTTGCGCGGGTGGACTTTACGCGACGCCGCCGCCAGTTTACAGGTAAGTGGTTTGGGAATCAGGCACTTGCCACTTAAACTTGCGGCGGCGTAACGTAAAGGACATACGTTCCGCCGCCTCAGATCTATAAGAATATGCCCCGATGTCTTTTTGTATGGATGGTGAGTGAATCTATTTAGCTTAAATATGGATTATTTCATTAAGATGAATGAGACACAAGATATCTGTCTGTCTGCTTTGCAAACAGCCAGAATTTCTACGACAGTGTGAGGCGTCGTATCTATGCGCCTGATTCTTAGAATCAGTTACGCATAGATTTGTCTTAGATCTGACCGGCATAAGTCTCTTACGCCGTCGTATCTAAGTTGCGTATTTACGCTGGCCGCTAGGTGGCGCTTCCGTCGATTTACGCGTTGAATATGGCAATGAGCTAGATACGCCAATTCTCAAACGTACGTGCGCCCGGCGCATTTTTTACGTCGTTTACGTAAAGCTTTTTTGGGCGTAAAGTTACCCCTGGTCTATGAGGCGTACCAATGTTAGGTATGGACGTTGGAACAGCGTAGAATTTTTCACGTTTTACGTTGTTTGCGTAAGTCGTCCGTGCATGGGGCTGGACATAAGTTACGTTCACGTCGACTAGGCATTGAGCGGGCGCAATTTAATTTGAAAATTCGACGTGATACCGAGCATGTGCGCGCATGCGTCGTGCGATAAAAGCGTAATTTACGTGGGGTCACAAAACATTTACATACAACACGCCCCCATACCAGCCTAGTTTGAATTAGGCGGGCTTACGCCGTATCAGATACACTACGCCGCCGTAACTTAGAGCGGAAGATGTTTCTGAATACGGGACCTGTCGCTCTAAGTTACGGCGGCGTAGTGTATCTGAGATACGCTACGCCAGCCTAAAGATAGGCGTTTTTTTGAGAATCTGGGCCTGTGTGTATATATATATATATATATATATATATATATATATATATAATATATGCTGGTTTATGCCAGATTTTGGATAGAAAGGTATGCTGATTGCACAGCTGTGTGTTGGGCTATTTCGTTGTGACCTGACTATGGCTCAGGGCCCCACCCAACAGACAGGAAGTCTGTGCATGGGAGTCAGGTGGACTCCCATTCCTCTGAGAGGATTCAGAGGCTGCATGGGTGCAGCCAGAGCATGCATGTCTGCAGGAGGCAGATGTTCTTGGTGACAGAGCAGCAAGGCGCTGTTCAGGAGTAAGCTTAACTCTAGGAAACTCTTGTTCTGAGGAGCAGGCCTAGGCTAAAGGCCCGAAGCAGCCGTATGGCAAGAATGTAAGCCAGGAGGCTAAAGTATTGCATATGCAAGATACAGTAATGGTGGAATCCCCTCTGTGTGGGCTACTGATGTCTTTGTGAACTTTTCTGTCATTTTAAATAAAAGTGGACTACCAGGCCCTTAAAAATTCAGTTCTGGAATGGCGTACTAACTGAAAATGCACCTATCGCTGGAGTCTGATCATCCCAGTCTTACATGTGGTGGAGGTATTGCTTCAGGCAGATTTGGAAGAGTTCCAAATCCTTGCATACCAAAAACGGTGTGTTTTGCAGCAATGCAGTGATGAGCAGCTAATGTGAACCAGTGGAGTCTGCATGTGAACGTGCGCTGCTTGCAAGTCTTAGAGACAGTACGCCAAATTTTCCTGTGTTAAAAAGAACTGTTAAAAAACATTGTTGGCCTGACTTCAGAGATGGGGCGGTCAAAATGCAAAAAGGAAGCAATGTTTGCTGAGATGAGACAGAACCTTGTAGTTGTAGCTGGAGGGATTGTTACCGACAGTACAAGCCCCAGACTGGTGCAAGATGCACTTGGCCGCACTGGAGCAAAGGAAAAAGGAAAGCAAGCTGTCACCTAGTGTAAAGAGTGAGCAAATGGTGCGGTTGCCCGTGACAACAAAGCCAAAATCCGTACAGCTGACTTCATACGGCCTATGTTGCCTTCTGAACACGTTGAAGACTTTTTGGCTGAGTTTGCGATGACTGCTTCCTACAGAGGATGGCCCAAGGATGGAGGTGGGCTGGAGTCTGATCACCCCAATCTTACAATATATATATAAAATGTATTTGTGTGTGTGTATATATTGTACAGGACACCGGGGGTGGGTCCTGGACGGGTGCTATACGGCACCAGTGTTTGGACTATGGTCCATTTAAATAGAGGTAGAAGGTTCAGGGGGTCACCCAAAAGTGGGTGAAAAGTTCCAGGCAGGCGCTAATTCAGAGAGGACTGGCTCGCAGTCTTCTCTATCTTAATAAAGTAGTTTGGGGCCTGGAATTTTGGAGGCTCCAAAGTGTTATTTGGGTGGGATGGAGTGTTATATCCTCTGTGTTGTGAGGGACACAAGACTCTGGTCTGGAACAATGGATGTTTATTTCAGTACAGGCTGTACACTGCAACATGCATCTCAGGACAATACATATCTCTGCTTTCTACATGTGCTCTCTCTAAGATGGCTACTATGCCCCTTGACCCTTGTCATCACTGCTGGGTGGAGCCAGCCTTAAAGTGCCAGTACATGTGGAACTCTTCAGGTATAACATGGAGCCTCCACTCCTAAACCCTGGAAGCCAGCACACAAGGGGTTAAAATCTCACAGACAACCACCCATTAAAGCAGGTAGTGATGCTGGAGGGAGTGAGTGAGTTGGGAGAGTGCACCTGTGAGGACAAGATGGAAGTCTGCTAGCTGCTCAGAGAGGACTTTTGAGTAGTTTGGAAGTGAAGCTGTGTCTGCAGGGAAGGTCTGGAGGACTTCTTACTAAAAACGTATGTGCCTTTCTTTTGGTTGTTTTTCTGAAGAAAGACTTTTTCCTAGTTTATGCTGGAAACAAGCAGGACTTTTGTTGTGACGTTTTGGATGCTGAAGAAAAGCTTTATTTTGTTTTGTTTGGTCACCAATAAAGACCCTTTGCTTTACTGACACGGTTTTACGCACTTGTCTAGCGGAGCTTAAAGACCCCCAAAGTTTACTATATATATATATATATATATATATATATATATATATATATATATATATATATATATATATATAAATAAAATGTAGGGGGACCATTTATTTTATTAACATGAGGTGTGCCGTCTGTCCGTGTACAGTGCAGTGATAATTTATCACTGCTTAATAAATGGACACCTCAGTGTTTCAGTGGTTTTCTGGTACTGTAATCTCGTTAAGTCTCACAAGATTCCGGTATCAGGGAACGTTTCCCACTGTTTGAAGTGTTTGTAGATCGCTTCACTTCATAAAAGGAGAAGCGATCTACACTGTTTCATAAGCTGCCACCCAGAGAATCCTCTGTGAATGCCGGAAAATGGAGCAGTGGATATTTTTCACTGCTTCATAAATGGACACCTAGATGTGGCAAACCTAATGATGCTCAACAGGGCTCTCTATTGCCGAAATGGGACACACCCTTTGCCAATGAAAAAATGTACACAGAGAAAAGTAAAGATACAAAGCTGATGCTCTTGTAGTGGCCCAGTTCTGCAGCAAAGACAGAAAGATTTCAGAATTATGGTACTGATGAGAAACCTAAAATCATAACAAGAGGCTTAAAATTGAAATCACAGTAATCTGTACAGTGTACAAAAAAAACTATGGACTGCAGCCAAAATAAGGACAGACATTTTATGTTAACAATTTTAAATAGGCCTTAACAGAGTTTATGGCTTTATTTCATTCAGTCATGTGATCAGATACAGATCTGCTCGTAAGTTTACATACTCTGGTAGAATATATGATTTCTTTGCCATTTTTCAGAGAATATGAATGATAACACAAAAACTTTTCTTTCACTCATGGTTAGTGTTTGGCTGAAGCTATTTATTAGAAATGTAGCGCTACCCCCGAAGGAGCCCCTGGTTAGATTGGGACGGCATGTTGTGTTACCTCTGTGATGTGTCTAGGGATGGTGATGATGAGATGCAATGACGGAATGTCCAAACTCAGGATGTCGTTTTCTGTGCTTTTATTAATTGCCAAACACGGCAAACAGTTAACTTCAGGTAGATAGAGATAGGTTGGTGAAAGGAGAATTTACAGATTCAGGCCTATGGATAAAGGAAGCAGTCCTGCCTCCAATGGAACTTTAACTTACGTCGCCACTCCAGCCAGAGTGGGTATAGTGTACCTGGACAGGCCTCTCACACCGCCCTGGCAGCCAGGGTATCACTCAGAACCGTTGGGGAGGAACAAGTCTCTGCCACCGACTTGGCTCCAATAGAATTACATTTGGAGTGGAACCTCTGCCACAGGCCCTCTACTCAGGAAGGTGGATAATAAAGCGAATCCTCCCTACGAATTATAATTTGCCTGAATCTCCCTCAGGTAGACTTCTTGATTTTGGGGTCACTGACCGACAAGTTGCAGCATACAACTTCTCAGTATCCAGCCACCCAGATCCCCGATGGATTGTCTAAGCCCTGTTGGATCACCTGCCTCCGGGCTCGCCTCAGACCGACTCCCCACCGAACAGCATAACTCGCTTGCGATCTCCTTCATAGAATGTGGGGACCCAGTAAGTCACTGGGGCCCCTTTGCGGTTTCAGTTGCTCCGGGCCATAAGGTCCCAGAGTCGGGAACTTCGCGTAGCACGTGCGCCCCGGCCTGGTAGGCCATCTCACCGGGGCCGTGATGTGTGCACACCCTAAAGGTGGGTGCCGCACCAGGAACGGGCGAAGAACCTCACAAAATGGCGTCTGCCCTAGAAGTACCCTCCCCCAGCATGCCCCGCGAGGGGGAGAAACTCCTCTGATTGGCTGCTGGCAGGAAGGCGCACCGCCTGGACTCCTCTGGCGCCATGTGTCACCCAGAGATGGAAAGGTATCTCTGGAACACAGAATGAAACCACAGGACAGCCAAGCCTGGCAGAAACCAAATTTAACATGAATTAAATGGATGAGAGTTAACTAACTCTCTCATCCCCCACTAAATTTAGCACAGCACCTGGACTGAAAGTACACAGGCGCTACATAAATCAACAGTGTTTTTAAATCATAACGGCAACAGAAACTACCCAAATGACCCTGATCAAAAGTTTACATACCCCAGTTCTTAATGCCGTGTATTGCCCCCTTTAACATCAGTGACAGCTTGAAGTCTTTTGTGGTATTTGTAGATGAGGCTCTTTATCTTCTCAGATGGTAAAGCTGCCCATTTCTCTTGGCAAAAAGCCTCCAGTTCCTTAAATTCTTGAACTGCACGCTTGAGGTTTCCCCAGAGTGGCTCAATGATATTGAGGTCAGGAGACTGAGATGGCCACTCCAGAACTTTCACTTTATTCTGCTGTAGCCAATGACAGGTTGACTTGGCCTGCTGTTTTGGATCATTGTCATGTTGGAATGTCCAAGTACGTCCCATGCGCAGCTTCCTGGCTGATGAATGCAAATGTTCCTCCAGTATTTTTTTGATAACATACTGCATTCACCTTGCCATACTGCATTCATTTTGCTGAATGTATTTTAAGAAATTTGACTCTGGAATATAAAATTTTCTAGCTTAGGAGCGATAGAGAACTCAGGGAGTTGTCGTAGATTATTTGGGAACATGTTTTTATTCCAAATTTGGTCCAGGCATGGGGTTCTGGTAAAGTGTAGATGTGGGCTAAGTTGGAATTACCCCATAGTGGGGCATTCGGGAAGTGTGCTTCCTTGGGATACTGTTTAAGTTTCGGCTCCCCATGCCCACTGTGTGATGATCATGACTGGAGTAAATGCGTACGGGCATGGGGCCACGGAAGAGTAGGAGCTTTAAAGCCTCTAGTGACTGTACCACTGCTGCTTCAAGTAGCACCACCGGGTTGGAGGCATCAGGGTTCAGCCACCACACCGCCATAACCAATTGTGCAGGCATGCTTGTAGAAATCCGGAAACACCAGACCTCCCTGGGATGCCGGGCGCATCAATGTGGACCTCCTTGGGGACTGAGGGGCCCAGACAAAGGAGGAGAATAATTTGTTTAGCTGGGTAAAACAAGACTTAGGAATCCATTGTGGGGGAGTGCCTAAAAGGTAGGTGAATTTTGGCATGATCTTCATTTTCATCAAATTAATTTGTCCTAGTAACGACAGGGGCAGGGACTCCCATGCCTTCAGCCTCCTGGATTATTGAGGATAAATTCAGGGGTATATAGTCTGTGACCTGTCTAGACATTACTATCCCCAGGTTTCGAAATTGTTCCACCCATATAAGCGGCAAGTCCGGGGGGCCCCCTCTCGAGCAGCTGTATCAATGGGAAATACGAGTGACTTGGACCAGTTCACCCGCAGTCCCGTAATTGGGGCAAACGTATTTAAGACTCGGAGTGCTCCTGCAAATTAAGGATCTGCGTCATTAAGGAACAATAGGAGGTCATCCGCATACAGCTCCACCCTCTCCTCCAGCCAGCCCATCTGTAGTCCCTTAATGTGTGGGGAAGTGTGGAGAGCTTTCGCCACTGGCTCAATGGCAAATAAGGCTGGAGAGAGAGGGCAGCCCTGCCGGGTACCTCTAGACAAAGGGAAGGGTTCGGAAAATCCTCCTCCTAGCTTAATGGCAGAGGTAGGTTGTTTGTATATTGTTTGAAGCCACTGGATAAATATTAAAGGGAAACCCATCCTGCGGAGGACCTCCCATAGGAAAGGCCATTCAATGGTATCAAAAGCCTTTTCAATGTCTAGCGAGGCCACAACCCTGGAGCCCATGTTGAGGCGCTGTGCGTGAATGTTGGTATGTAATCACCTTATATTGATGTCAGTAGATTTATTGGCCATGAACCCTGTTTGGTCGATCCCAATAATAGTGGGCAGCAATGGTTAAAGTCCCAGGGTGATTAATTTGGTGAGTATTTTAAAATCTGGGTTAAGGAGGGCAATAGGAGGCGCCCAAGATGGGGTCTTTGGGAGGTTTATGTATCAGAACCACATGAGCGTGGTACATGGAGGGAGGTAGTTCTCCTGATTTAAGACAGTGCAAGTACAGGGAGGCCAGAATTGGTGCTAGAAGATTCCCATACATTCTGTAGAACTCAATGGGTAGGCCATCTGGGCCAGGAGATTTTCCTGCCGGGAAAGACTTGATTGCCTCAAGGACTTCCTCCGGAGTTATCGGTCCCACCAGAGTGACACGTTCCTTACCCGACAGCCAGCCCAGAGCCTAAGGGTTAAGGTGTTCCGCCAATTCCCTGGGATCAAAATTCTGAGGCAGTACGGATTAGTAAAGTGAGCCGTAGAATTGCTGTAAGGCATTGAGTACCGTATTTATCGGCGTATACGCGAACTTTTTTGCCCTGAAAATCAGGGCAAAATCGTGGGTGCGCGATATATACCCGCTTCCCGCGCTCAGTTTGAACGCCTCCGCCGACATATACCGAGCGCAGTACACTCGGGGACATTCGGCCAGGCTCGGCTTCGCTCGTAGTCACGCTCTGTGACGTTTATGCGTGAGAAGCCGAGCCTGGCCGAATGTACCCGAATGTACTGCGCTCGGTATATGTCGGCGGAGGCGTTCAAACTGAGCACGAGAAGCGGGGATTCGACTCGGAGACAGCGCGGGAGAAATCGGGAGGACACCACCGAGGCCACAGACGGACGCCAGACCGGACAAGGCCGCCGATGGACGCCAGGCAAGGCACTAAAACTGTAAGTAATAAAATGTTTTTTTACAGGAATTTCAGGTCAACATTAGGGGTGTGCGCTATACGCCGGAGCGCGCATTACCCTGATAAATACGGTATATCTGGGGACACTATGTTACATCTTTGATGTTTGGGGTGTTTGCCTATCTACTCTTTGTAAAGATATACTGTACTGTGAGGAACACAGCAACAATGGGAATATTGGTTTATGATTATGCTGTTTGATATTATTTTGTTTCATTATAGATTGTACGTCTGGTATAAATGTTTTTTTTTTGACACACCCTCATAAGCTAGTATTTACACCCTGTGATTCATTAAAGCGGGGGTTCACCCTTCGAGGGCACTTTTCCCCCTTCGCTTCCTGCTCGTTATTACTAGGGGAATCGGCAATTTATTTTAAAATATGTGCAGTACTTACCCGTTTACGAGACGCATCCTCTCCGTCGCTTCCGGGTATGGGCTTCGGGAATGGGCGGTCCTTCTTGATTGACAGGTTTCCGAGAGGCTTCCGACGGTCGCATCCATCGCGTCACGATTTTCCGAAAGAAGCCGAACGTCGGTGCGCAGGCGCAGTATAGAGCCGCACCGACGTTCGGCTTCTTTCGGCTACGAGTGACGCGATGGATGCGACCGTCGGAAGCCTCTCGGAAGAATGTCAATGAAGAAGGAACGCCCGCTCCCGAAGACCCATACCCGGAAGCGACGGAAGAAGATACAGCTCGAAAACGGGTAAGTACTGCACCTATTTTAATATAAATAGCCGATTCCCCTAGACCGAACGAGCAGGAAGCTAAGGGGAGATTTTTATTTTTTTTTTAAATGGGTGAACTCCCGCTTTAAGTAACTAAATGTGCTTTATATATATATATATATATATATATATATATATATATATATATATATATATATATTTATTGTTTTAATCATTGGGATGGATTTTAATCCTTTGCTGTTAAATGTTTTTTATGTATTGTAAGGGTGGGACCCTGTGCTGTGTGAGAAATTGCTGGTTTACGCCAAATTCTGGAGAAAAAGACACACTAATTGGACAGCTGTGTGTTCAGCTATTTAGTTCTGAGCTGACATGGACTCAGGGCTCCACCCCACAGACAGGAAGTCTGTTCCTGGGAGCCAGGTGAGCTCCCATCTCTCTGAGAGGAGAGAGAGGCTGCATGGGTTGCAGCTAGAGCATGCATATCTGCAGGAGGCAGATGTCGACTGGTGTCTCTGTGTGAGAAAAGAAGCTGTGTGCTTCAAGAAGATTGATGCTGTGTGTGTCCAAGAAGCTCAAACGATGTGTGCGGATAAGTCGCTGTGTGCGAATCAGACGCTGTGTGCGGCTGTTGATTTTGCAAGATACAGGAATAGTGGAACCCCCCTGCGAGGGCTGCTATTGTATTTGTGAATTTTGATGTTTTTTTTTTTTAAATAAAAGTGGGCTACCAGGCCCTTAAAAACTCAGTTCTGGATTGACGTACTCACTGGAAAACGCATCTATCGCTGGAGTCAGATTCCCCAATCCTACATATGGTGGAGAATGCGGGCAGTTTGGAAGAGTTCCAGATCTACGCATACCAAAATCAGTGAGTATGTTTTGCAGCAATGCTATGATGAACAGCCAATGTGAACTGCTGTTAGCTGTGTGTGGCAGCCAAGAGAACTGCTTTGCACAGGCGTTCAATTAATGGACTGTGTTGCATATAGGTGGTTTACCTGTGGAAGTGAGCTCAGCGTGGCCTGAGAAGATGTATCCATTTGGGAAGGCCCAGTGAATGGATGATTCAAGTGAAATCGCAAAGAGTGAAGTCTGCATGTGAAAGTGTGCTGTTAAAACCCTCCTTGCAGCAAGGTCAAAGACTGAAAAAGACCTATGTATTATGGGTGCACCTAAGGTAGTCCAGCAGAGTGCTGAGAGAGATGTGTTAGGGGTGACCAAAACAGTTGGTGTGCCATGTTCCTTAGCGATAGAGACAGGTGCTGCGGAGTTGCCAAGGGAAACTGCCAAGGAGCCTGTATTGGTGAGGCAAGTGGTTTCCCAAGACAACTGTGAAGCCGCCCTAGTGGGCAAAATAATTCCTTTAGAGAGGAAGGGTGATGTGCTGAGTGCCATGCGTTCTGACAAACGACAATCTGATAGAGATTATAAAACTGCTAGGTTTATGAATACTGGTGATGAAGATATTGCTGATGATCCATGTACTTATGGTGATGTGATGCTTAATGAGGTAGGGGTGATCGCTAAGCAGAATGTGCGATTTCCCTTAGCAACCATATATAAAGCTGCAAAGCTGTTCTTAGAAACCTCCAGGGAGCTCTGTGTGTTGGAGCCAGAGGTTGGCGGGGACAACTGTGGTGCGGCTCGGATGGATAAGAGGGTACTAGACCTTGGTGATGAGAAAAATTGTAAAACTCAAATGTTTAAAATTACTTGTAGCGATAATGGGTTACTGCGGTCTGTCACTGCTGGCAGAAAAGGTTCTCATGAGTTTAATGAAGCGCCACCTGAGCGAAGTGGTGAAGTTATGTTATTGCAGCCTGCTGTGTTTAAAAATGTGTTTGCAGTGAAGTGGACACAATTTCTGCTGTGTTAATGGGAGAGACTGCAGGGCCGGTAGACACAGGTGCGTTGGCTTTTTCAGAGTTAACCCTCTCCCGTTGGAAGTATCTGAAAAGTGCAAATACATAGCAGAGGTTTTGTCCACAGCAAAAGAGATGAGGAATGTTGAGCTTCAGGATGATGGGGTAATGGATAGCGATTTGGAGTCGCTCAGTGTTGCTGAAGGTGAGAGGATGAGTGTGACACATGCGATTTGCAGTGTTTATGGGGAGCCGCAAGTTTTGTCAGTTGCCTTCAAGGTAGAGGTCTCTCTAAATGACTCTGCCTCTCACGCTTTAGCAAATGAGCCCCTCCACATCGTTAGTAAAGGAAAAGTTCCTAGAGTTCTGTGTTTAGATACGGCATGTCTAGAAATAACAGATGTTGTTGCAATTGGTGAAAACCTTTCCAATGTACACCTGCATGTATCCACAGCAGAGGGACGACGTGGTACTGCGTAGTACCAATCAGTGGACACAGGTGGTACAGGCGTTGTTAGGCAGTGTTGATGAAAATTGGTTGCTGTACTGTTGGTTAATCTTGTGCAAAGTTGTCTTACAGTTCTCTTCGAGAGTGCTTCCAGCGGCGGTTGTGTGCAGAAGGCTCTCAGGGGAATTGTTAGAGAAATCAGAAATGGTGGACATAGTGGAAGATTCTCCGTATGCTGATGTGATGGGATGTATTCCTACTGGGGCAGTCCGAGGTACGGCTGAGCAGTGGCAGTCGGTACGTGGCGCGCGTACTGTCTCACCCTCTAGACCTAAGGTAAAGGAAGGGCTCGGAATGGACGTGGCAGTAGTGGGAGTTCAGTCCATCACTCGCATAGAGGTGCAGTTTGAGGCACCCGGAGACACTTTGACAGGAAATAACAGTAATGGTAACTGTAACGGAAAGCTGTATGAGAAGCACTGTAGAGTACTATCAGACAGCTCAGAGGTATTGGTTGAGGTACCAATGGTCACAGAAATGGTTAAAGAGATGGGTGTGGGAAAATGTGCATTGGTAGGACAGTTGCTATTGGAGTGTTGGACAACAGGGGGCGATGTGAAACTGCGGGACTATCCCATAGGGAGTAACTGCTTGCCTGTAGGTGGTCCCTCCATAGACACTGTCCTAGCAAACAAGGGGACAAGAGGTCCCAATGACTATGTTGAGTTGAGTAACCCTTTGTGGAACATTGCTAGTGAGGTTAAACAGAAGGGTGTGGTGTTGATCCCAGATGGTTTGGTTGCCAAAGGTAACCACATAGGGGTTAGTGAACCTGAGAAACAAATGTTGTTGGTTAATGTTGCATCAGGTAGTGAGAGCAGTCAGTCCCTGACAGATTACATGGGAGTGGGTCCCCAACAGTCCCAGGAGAGTAGGTCTGTAGGAGGAAAAAGAAGGATCTTGAGGCCAGCAGGTAGAAGGGGTATAGAGATTAGTGGGAGCCCACGGTTCAGGAAGAAGTGCTGGTGGAAGCACACCCGGAAGAAGATGTGGGTGGAGTGCCCCTTTAGAGAAATGGTTGGGCAGATTAGGACTCCTGCTGCGGATAGTTGGCACAAAGGCGCCACGGTGAAGTGTTGGTGGAAACATACCTGAAAAAAATGGGCCTATGCAGCTATTGACTTGCACAGAGGTGTCCCATTTGTGATGATGGGTCTATGTGTTCCTCCCTCCGGTTCGAAACAAGAGGGGGGGTATGTAAGGGTGGGACCCTGTGCTGTGTGAAAAATGGCTGGTTTATGCCAAATTCTGGAGAAAAAGACACACTAATTGGACAGCTGTGTGTTCAGCTATTAAGTTCTGAGCTGACATGGACTCTGGGCCCCATCCCACAGACAGGAGAGAGAGGATGCATGGGTTGTAGCTAGAGCATGCATATCTGCAGGAGGCAGATGTCGGCTGGTGTCTGTGTGAGAAAAGAAGCTGTGTGCTTCAAGAAGATTGATGCTGTGTGCGTCCAAGAAGCTCAAACGCTGTGTGCGAATCAGACGCTGTGTGCGGCTGTTGATTTTGCAAGATACAGGAATGGTGGAACCCCCCTGCGAGGGCTGCTATTGTATTTGTGAACTTTGATGTTTTTTTAAATAAAAGTGGGCTACCAGGCCCTTAAAAACTCAGTTCTGGATTGGCGTACTCACTGGAAAACACATCTATCGCTGGAGTCAGATTCCCCAATCCTACAGTATCTTGTTTTAAGTTTTTCTTGTTGCTGTTGATTTGCTTGACTACCTCAACAAATATGAATTACAATGTGAAAATTTAATAAGTGAAAAAGTACAGCATCACAAATGAAAAGTGTAAATAGCAGGATAAAAGATTTTGATGACTTACACCAGCACTGCAGGGTTTTTGATGAACTGTGGATTTGCATGTTAAGTGATTAAGACTTTAGAAGATGATAGCTGTCTTTGAACTAATAATATAAAGTGATCAGGGGAGGGACTCATTCACATATAAGCAACAAAAACATACTTGCATACTTATTTAAAGTTCTATTCCTCATCGGAGGGGGCATTTTGATCGATTTATATACATTTCCTAGACAACTGTAAATATGACTGTTTTTATCACTTAAATGTCATGTAAATTAACTTTAATATTTGGCTAAATACCAACCGATTTATCAAATGCATTGCATTTCCTTTCATGTATCAATTATGTTTATTTGTAAAGGTAAATGGATTACATGCACAGATCAAAAATGATAAAATGCAGCATGAAGAAACAATTAGCAGCATACAAGTGGAGATTGCAAATGCAATATTTAAGGAAGAAACTCTGTGTGAAGAGGTATGTTATTACTTTATATTTCAGCTAGCATTAATTATTTTATTGGAGGACATTGAGAGGTTTATTAAATTAGAGAAAAGGTACAAAACTGAGAACTGCAATGCAACCAAGGGTAGGTCATTCTGTCATCTGACTTTAGTGAATGAAAATTTGATGGTTGCATATAAAATAATAAAATCGATACACTCACAAATGAAGGTGAATAAACAGTGTCAAACATTTCCTCCAATAGAGAGCCATTTAACCACTTAAGGACTGGCTCACATACATATACGTTATCAGTTTAAACATTTATATCTCGGTAACGGCAGCAGCTGCTGCCACAACCGAGATATCCATCTGTAGTATGGGCAGTCCTGTAAACGATAACGGTGGTTTCCGTGGCAGATTTGCCGCAAGATCACCGTTATCGGCGGCGGGAGAGGGGCTCTCCCGCGCCCTCCGCCGCTTACCGGAGCCATCGGCAGCGTCGGAGGCGATCGGGTCCTTCACGCTGCTTTGCTGGGATACAAGTGAGGGCACGATGGCCCCCACCCGTCTCCATAGCATAGCAGGGCGTTAAAGGCACATTTTTTTGTTGTCATTTTTTAAAATGACAATTTTTTTTTATTGCATTTTAGTCTAAATATGAGATCTGAGGTCTTTTTTGACCCCAGATCTCATATTTAAGAGGACCTGTCATGCTTTTTTTCTATTACAAGGGATGTTTACATTCCTTGTAATAGGAATAAAAGTGACCCATTTTTTTTTTTTTTTTTTAAAACAGTGTAAAAATTTATAAAATCTAAAAAAAAAAATTAAATCGCCCCGTCCCGACGAGCTCGCACGCAGAAGCGAACACATAAGTGAGTAGAGCCTGCATATGAAAACTGTGTTTAAACCGCACAAGTGAAGTATCGCCGCGATCGTTAGAGCGAGAGCAATAATTCTAGCCCTAGACCTCCTCTATAACTCAAAACATGCAACCTATAGAATTTTTTTAAACGTCTCCTATGGAGATTTTTAAAGGTAAAAGTTTGACGCCATTCCATGAGCGGGCGCAATTTTGAAGCTTGACATGTTGGGTAATATTTTACTCGGCGTAACATTATCTTTCACAATATAAAAAAAATTGGGCTAACTTTACTGTTGTCTGATTTTTTTTAATTAAAAAAAGTGAATTAAAAAAAAAAAAGTGCGCATGTAAGACCGCTGCACAAATACGGTGTGACAAAAAGTATTGCAATGACCGCCATTTTATTCTCTAAGGTGTTAAAAAATATATATATATATATATAATGTTTGGGGTTCTAAGTAATTTTCTAGCAAAAAAAAACTGTTTTAAACTTGTAAACACCGAGACTGAAAAACAGGCAAGGTCCTTAAAGTGGAGGTTCCATAAAAAAAACTATTTTGCTTTAAACTGTAGATTGCACCTAAAAAAAATGTTTTACCCACCTTGAAATGCCTGTTGCTATGCGGTCCACAAAATCTGCCTTTCTATCCACCTAGGATCCTGACGTCACCCACCTTGGCTCCTAACAGCGCTAATGCTCCTGGGAAATGATGAGTCATTCAGCCGTGCACCTCCCCTGTACAAGAATCGCATTATTACTAGACAATATCAGCCTATTAGCAAGGCAGGGGGCGGGACAGCTGCAGATCGTGACAGAGAGCGAGAGACTCTTCATAATAACAAGTGTAAGTTTGGCAGCTCTCTGTCACGATCTGTAGCCGTCCCGCCCCCTGCCTTACTAATAGGCTGACATTGTCGGCCGCTCGGGAGAAATGGCATAATACATACAGGCTGCTAACTATACTGCGGTCCGTGACAGGGCTCACCTCTTGCTCCGATGGCAGCCACGGACCGGTACTGGACTGCTGTGTGATCGTCCCAGCTTGTTGTTGATGGGTTGCCATAGTGATTTACGGCGCTGCAGCAGTTTTGCGCATGCGTGAGATAGGGGCGGGACGGGTGCCTCGTCAGAAAGCGCCATCCACACTATACCCGGAAGGAATCGCTTGTGGGCTTCACATTGCCCGCAAGCAAAATGGGAAATCTCAGGAACGATGAGGATAAAGAAATATAAAGTTTTAATTTCATAGAACTTGGCGGAACGGCGGGCCTTTTAAACGCAGTAAGTGATACTATATCGATTTGAAAGAAAGCAAGATGAAAGGACATTTTAAAAAATTGAAAAACGGAAAGGAAACCCCCGCTTTAAGTGGTTAAGAACAGCATACATACAATATGCCTAAGATATAATTACATATATATTAGAATATTTTTTTTTCCTTTTTTTTCATACACATTGCTATTGTATTGCATGGCTTTATTATCCCGTCTCTAGCTTACAATCTCTTCCCCTGTTGGTGTCCAATGGTCTGTCGGCATTGGTTTACTGATAGGTGGAGAAAGGGAAGGACCCATGTGTATGTTTATAAGTGTGCGTGCGTAGGTATGTGTGTGTGTGTGTGTGTATATATATATATATATATACTGTGTATGTTTGTGTGTGCATATGTCATGTATACATATTTTTAACCATACCAATTATTATAATCCTTATTTTTTTTCGTACATACCATTATACGGCTATTTTCACCCCCGGCTTTCCCTCGGGAGTGGGCGTTCCTAATCACAGGCTGTGTCCGAACGTCGGTGCGCATGCGCCGTATAGAGCCGCACCGACGTTCGGCTTCTTTCGGCAACTCGTGACGCACAGTATGCGCCGGTGGGAAGCACGTCAATCACAGCCTGTGATTAGGAATGCCCACTCCCGCAGGGAATATTGATGGACAGGAGAGAAACTGCTGCAGTACTCAGGTAAGGATCGCGATTAAAAAAAAAACACAGCGGATTAGTTATTGTCTATGCCTGTAGGTATACTTGAGCCAAAGTCAAAATTTAGGGTGAACCTCCGCTTTAACTAATTTTTCAGGTAATAAGTCTCCAAATAGTTTATAATAATCTCTATATGAAATATCGAATTATGTGCACTATTCACTTCTTATTTATATTTTATTTATCTTTTATTAAATTGTACTCTATAATGGATTCACCATATATGTTATATATACATACACACACACACACATATATATATATATATATATATATATATATATATATATATATATATATATATATATATATTACACACACAGTGGAACCTCGGATTATGAGCATAATCCGTTCCAGGAGAATGCTTGTAATCCAAAGTACTCGCATATCAAAGCTATTTTCCCCATTGAAGGCAATGGAAAAGAAAATAATTAGTTCCAGATTGACTTCTATGGCATGCAATACCACATCTGGCCAGAGGTGGGGGGCACTGGAGAGCCTAGAAAACACAAGGAAAGGCCCGAGGACAGCTCGGCTGACCACGGAAAGGCTCGGGACTGGAGTCTTTCTGAGCATTTCCCAGAACGGAGGTGATCGCCGTTTGGCTCCGCTCAGTTCCGGCGCCCCACCTCAGGCCAAACGAGGTACTGCACACCACTTTGGCTTGAATCCAGCTCGTTTTGCATGACAACACTCGCAAACCGAGTTAGGATTTAAAAAAAAAAACAGTGCTCATATTGCGAAGCGCTCGTTAACCGAGTTACTCTCAATCAGAGGTTCCACTGTGTGTGTGTATACACACACATGTATAAATGTACACATGGTTCCTTCCCTTTCTCCACCTATCAGTAAACCAATGCCGATAGACCATTGGACACCAACAGGGGAAGAGATTGTAAGCTAGAGGTGGGACAATAAACCCATGCAATACAATAGCAATGCATATGAAAAAAAAGGAACAAAATTCTGTGTAGCGGGGTCATCATGTCAAAGTCTCACGACAGGTCATCCCTGCTGGAACTTTATCCATTTTTTTGTAAATAATTAGGATACCTTTAAGAAAGTTATGCATTGTGGGAATGCAAGTAGCAGGAGATATGGACTCCATTGACTCGTAGAGAAACAGACTACACTTCCCACAATGCTCTGTGTTATTGCAACAGACTTATGGGGGAGGTTACTTAAGGAAAGGGAGGGCTGTTTTTCTCTCTCTCGGGACCTGCACTTCTTTCCACTGCGGAGCTGCTAACAGAGCACAACCGTGCTGTTAGGCCAGAAGCCTGGGCCTATCCACTGAGAGACCAGCCATCCAGACGGAAGCAAGACTCCAGCACCCGACCCGTGTTCCTGAAGATTGAGGAGACTGCCCAGCTGACACTGAAACAGGGGAGTACCTCCGTCCGGGATCCTGTGTGCCGTGGAGCAGTGCTTGTCAGCGCGCCCTTTCTGAGGGGAACTCAGGCGGATCGGCCTGTTGGGTGAGAGAGCACTTGCTCAGTTTCAAACTCTCGGCTTAACACCGACACCTAGTGCCATTTCACAGGCCACCGACACTTGGTTGGCCCCTAGCCGGAACTTAGAGGCCCATTTAACTGTTCCAGTGCTACACAGAAGTGGTTGACGCTGACGAGCGGCCAATCCACCAACTTTCAACTACCTTAGACATTTTGTTGCTTAGGCCTTTTCCCCTATTGCCACCTGTGGATTACAATTGATAACGTGCACCGACCGGCCGCAACGGGGATATTGACTGTTCTATAGGACTGCCTGCCATTAGATTAGATGAATGGTACCATTCATAGGTTAGTTCCTCCTTGCTTACATAAATTACAGATCCTTGCAAGGGCCCTTGCGGATCCTATCAAGCCCTTACTGGCTAGATGTGTTTATGCCTAAATGTATGTTTTGCCCTTTTGAGTTTCATACAGTAAACCTATCTTTGATTTTACATTGATACATATTCACTGTGTGGAGTATACTTTCTTTCTATAGTCTGGAGGGACCGTCTATAACCACAGGTAATTTAATCTCCATGTTGCCACTGTATACTGCATGTTTGCTATTGTGACCTCAGCCTAGCGGGCCGCTCACAATATCTCATTCTCCAGACTTCTGATGTGTCAAGGGAGGGTTCGAGCTAGTTAAATAGGGGTGAGCTAAACCGAAGGAGAGTAGATCTCAAATCAACCAGCGGCTCCTTCGGGGGTAGTGCTACACTTAGGGGCTCGTCCGGGATTTCTACTTCTAAAACCACCTATTACCCCCCTAAGAGTGAATCTTGCCCTTATCAGGAACTACCATGGATACAGTCACTGCAACAAAGTGGTGCCAGAGTGAAGGTGTCTCATTGGAGAAAGGCTTAGTGGTTGTGGTACGGGGAGAAGTCTGGAACGAGAGAAACATATACTGTCTTAGAAACCCTGTCCCAGGGCTGGAATTTCTGGGTGATTCAAGTAGAGGTGGACAAGCTTAACCCACACACCTATGCTTTATGTGAGTGGCGAACTAGAGTCCCAGATTTCCTGAAAATACCTAGTGTAAAAATCACTGACGGCAAAGAACTTTTCATGATACATCCTGAACAAGAACCAGATGATCCTTCCTCTTCTGGCACCCCGGCCCCCAGTGGTCCCTCTGGAAAACCGGCCCAAGGATTGGAAAAACCATCTCTCAAAGACCTCAACCCAGAGTTGTGTGCAGTTCTAGGGGAGATCGTAGCCCAATGCAAAAAATATTCTGCAGACTGTTCCATTACAGGGTATAGAAAACTCAGAGCTTTCTAGGGAAGACACCCTGTACCATCTTCAGAAGATGGGTTTGAAGAATGGATGGACCAGGCCACCCAAGCTCTGGAGGAGTGGGGAATCCCAGATAAGAACAAGAAACAGAGGATCATGGAAAGTCTCCGAGGGCCAGCACTAGAAGCCATACGCAATCTAAAGCTCAGTAAAGCCAACTGCTCTGCTCAAGATTACCTGGATGTCTTAGGCCTCGTACAGTCGAGCGAACATGTCCGATGAAAACGGTCCGCGGACCGTTTTCATCGGACATGTCTGCTAGCAGATTTTGGTCTGATGGTTGTACACACCATCAAACCAAAATCCCCGCGAAAAGACAGCGCGGTGATGACGCGGCGACGTGCGCGAACCCGGAAGTTCAGTGCTTCCACGCATGCGTCGAATCACTTCGACGCCATGCGCGGGTTCTCGGGCCAGCGGACATGTCCGATGAGTCGTACTGACCGTCGGACATGTCCGACAGATAAAGGGTTCCAGCGGACATGTTTCTTAGCATGCTCCGCTGGAAACCTGTCCAGTCGGCCGGAAAATTGTCCGGTCGGCCCTACACACGACCGAACATGTCCGCGGAAACTGGTCCGCGGACCAGTTTCAGCAGACATGTTCGGTCGTGTGTACGAGGCCTTACAGAACGTGCTTGGAAGGATTGAAGACATTAGTGAACTCCGCTGCCAACTGGAACACTGTTTCCAAAAGAAGGGAGAAAAGTTATCTGAATTTGTCAGTCGTTTGGATAAGATTTTACACCGGATGCTGTTGAAGAAGGGAATACAGCCAAAAGAGGTGGATGAAACACGGCTTCAACAGGTAGTAAGAGGGGCTCGGCCCATGGACCCCATTGTTCTCCAATTAAGGATCCAAAAGGGAAGCGATGTATTCAAATATCCTGATCTGATCCGGGTCATTCGACAGGAGGAAGACCTTTTAGACCAGAAGAGCAAGTACCAAGCCACTGAAACTTCTGCGCGAGTACGTGTGGTGGCCACTGAAGAAAGTGACCCTCGGGTCAAGCTCCTGGAGACACAAGTGTCTCAACTGACAGAAATAATCACCGTCTTATCCGGCCAAACAGGGTTTTCTCCATATCAACCTAGAAAAGATAAGGCCGAGAAGCCTGTCCACGGGCCCTACAACCCACAGAACACACCAAGAAGGTTCAATGCCTGCTTCAATTGTGGAGGGATAGGACACACCAAAGAAGTTTGCCCCAGCCCGGCCAATGTTTACCAACCAACCTTCCAGCCGGCGGAAAACTTCAGAGGGCCCCGATGAGGGAGTCAACCGGGGACCCACCTATTGCAGTTGGCTCCAATGTGAGACGTGAGAAGGAAAAACCTCCCCCCAGGACACCTCCTAATCCCCGCCCACCTGACTGTGTGGGACCCAAAAGAAACGCTCACCAAAGAAAGGTGAGGGTCCGTGTTACAAAAGGGAAAGATAAAACCATGTTTCGAAAGTTCCCTGAGAACCTAGTGGGGCCTTCCCTCTACTTGGTGCCTATCCAAGTAGAGGGAGTCTACACCAGGGCCCTCCTGGACACCGGAGCACAGGTGACTCTCCTGTACAGGGATTTCTACAAAAAGTATCTTACTCACCTACCTCTGCAGAAGTTAGAAGACTTGGAAATATGGGGCATTGGGACTCAGTTTTCCTTATGACGGATATCTGCCGATTCGTTTGACTTTCGACCCCTCGACTGCTGGGACCGCTAAGACCTTCGATACCCTGGCCATAGTCTGCCCTCGGCCCCCAGGGGCCAATAAGAGCTCCCTCATTATAGGGACGAACACGGCTTTGGTCCGAAGACTTTTGACTCCCTTGACCGGAGCGGCAGAGGCCACTATTCAAAGGGTTCATCCGAGAAGGGTGTTCCACCAGCTGGTGATGGAGAGAAACTCCCCTGAAGAAGGAGTGGGAAGGATCTGGCGTTTAGGAAGATCCGTGAGAACCCTACAGCCTGGAGAAGTAACCTGCCTCAGGGCCTCGGTAAAACTTACCTGGTCTCAGCCAGGCCCGTTTCTTGTTCTTGAACCCGACCCGGTGGGATCCCCAGAGGGATTGGAAGTGATGCCTGAAGTGATTCTATTGAAAGTGTTGGAGGAAAATCATGGATGGGTGTCTGTCAACATCCGGAAACCCTACCGCAAATCCTGTGAAAATGCCAGCCAGAGTGCTACTGGGCCGGGTGCATCAAGCCACCCCCATCAGCCCTTCGGACCTAGCGGATGGCAGAACGATGGAGGACCCTAAGGAGAGTCGTCAGCTTGATGGTGCTGAACTCCCACCAGAATGGATGGATAGGATGGAAGCTCAGCTTGGCAGATGGCAGAAGATCTTTTCTATAACTCAGTTTGATGTTGGACGTGCCAAGAGCGCCACCCATCGAATTCACCTGAGAGAAGACAAACCCTTCAGAGAACGGGTCCGAAGAGTTCCTCTGACGGATTTAGAAGACCTCAGGGAACAACTTGCGGAGTTTAAAAGGATGGGAACTATCCAGGAGTCCTTACGCTTCCCCCATAGTCGTAGTAAGGAAGAAAAATGGTTCCCTGAGGCTATGCATCAATTGCAGAACCCTAAATAAACGAACCATTCCTGCCAAAGTACACTACCCCCAGGATTGAGGATGCACTGCAGAGCCTGTCAGGAGCAAAGTGGTTCAGTGTCATGGACTTGAAGAGTGGTTATGGCCTTCTCAACAATCAGAGCCTAATGCCTCGTTCCTGCCCTCATCTGAGGCGACCGATAGTGGGATACTTCGACCAGAGGCCCCTGAGTTCATACCTCAAAACGTGTCTAATGAAGGACTAAGCGATGATATTGATTTGTACTCAGCTGAAGATTTCATGAGGTCCCAAGCTCACCACACAAAGTTTCAGATGACTCGGGAGATGAGGGACCTGTTATATCAGCAACCCAGGATGGTGCTGCCACTCAAGACATTGAAATAGACTAGGTCCCTTCTACCTCTGTGTTGCCAGGAGAACCAAAGGAAAGGAGAGCCATCCACCCTCCAAAGAGACTGACCTATAGCCAACTAGGAGAGTGCTCTGAGGAAGCCATCCTCACCTCAAAAAGATCTAATGTCTTGAGTGACCCTCCCGCTGCCAATTTCGCGGAGGTCGGCCCCTGACACATCTGAACCTAGCACTTTGGTGTGGGAAAATAGTAGACAGGACAGCTTGCTCTTACCCAATGATTGGTGGGAGTTTCCCCTGTCTAGCTTATGCCAGTCTATGAGCTGTTTAGCTTTGAACAGAGTAAGGAATGATGCACTAAAATTAGTACCTTGCATGTTTTAACAACCTTTTTCCCTGCTTGTTTCTTGGAAAGCATGTACTAGGCTTCATACTTTATCCTCTTTGGGGACCAAAGATTTGAAGTGGGGGGAGTGTGTAGCGGGGTCATCCTGTCAGTCTCACGACAGTTCATCCCCGCTGGAACTTTATCCTTTTTTTTTTTTTGTAAATAATTAGGATACCTTTAAGAAAGTTATGCATTGTGGGAATGCAAGTAGCAGGAGATATGGACTCCATTGACACGTAGAGAAACAGACTACACTTCCCACAATGCTCTGTTATTGCAACATGTGACACCTCCGCACAGACTTATGGGTTAGGTTACTTAAGGAAAGGGAGGGCTGTTTTTCTCTGTCTCGGGACCTGCACTTCTTTCCTCTGCGGAGCTGCTAACAGAGCACAACCGTGCTGTTAGGCCAGAAGCCTGGGCCTATCCACTGAGAGACCAGCCATCCAGACGGAAGCAAGACTCCAGCACCCGGCCGTGTCCCTGAAGATTGAGGAGACTGCCTAGCTGACACTGAAACAGGGGAGTACCTCCGTCCGGGATCCTGTGTGCCGTGGAGCAGTGCTTGTCAGCGCGCCCTTTCTGAGGGGAACTCAGGCGGATCGGCCTGTTGGGTGAGAGAGCACTTGCTCAGTTTCAAACTCTCGGCTTAACACCGACACCTAGTGCCGTTTCACAGGCCACCGACACTTGGTTGGCCCCTAGCCGGAACTTAGAGGCCCATTTAACTGTTCCAGTGCTACACAAAAGTGGTTGACGCCGACGAGCTGCCAATCCACCAACTTTCAACTACCTTAGACATTTTGTTGCTTAGGCCTTTTCCCCTATTGCCACCTGTGGATTACAATTGATAACGTGTACCGACCGGCCGCAACGGGGATATTGACTGTTCTGTAGGACTGCCTGCCATTAGATTAGATGAATGGTACCATTCATAGGTTAGTTCCTCCTTGCTTACATAAATTGCAGATCCTTGCAAGGGCCCTTGCGGATCCTATCAAGCCCTTACTGGCTAGATATGTTTATGCCTAAATGTATGTTTTGTCCTTTTGAGTTTCATACAGTAAACCTATCTTTGATTTTACATTGATACATATTCACTGTGTGGAGTATACTTTCTTTCTTTCCTTAGTATACTTTCTTTCCTTAGTCTGGAGGGACCGTCTATAACCACAGGTAATTTCATTTCTATGTTGCCACTGTATACTGCATGTTTGCTATTGTGACCTCAGCCTAGCGGGAGTCACAATATCTCATTCTCCAGACTTCTGATGTGTCAAGGGAGGGTTCGAGCTAGTTAAATAGGGTGAGCTAAACCGAAGGAGAGTAGATCCCAAATCAACCAGTGGCTCCTTCGGGGGTAGTGCTACATATATAATATATATATATATATATATATATATATATATATATATATATATATATATATGTAATTATATCTTAGGCATATTGTATGCTGTTCTTAAATGTATTCTAGTTGTCATATTATCCCTAATATGTTTTTCTATAAATAAAAGGGGGCGGGTCTGAGGAAGGAGGCCACGCCCTCCAAAACATGTTATCCTGACAACTACAGCATCCTCTATCAGTTGTGCAAAAACAATAAGGATATGGACAGCCGCACTCCAGTAACTTGAAAAAAGACGTGCCCTTTATTGGGTACAGGAAAAAATGCACTACAGATATCAGCACACAGTGGGATAAACAGCTGACGCGTTTCGCATTGAGTGTCAATGCTTAATCATAGCTATGATTAAGCATTGACACTCAATGCGAAACGCGTCAGCTGTTTATCCCACTGTGTGCTGATATCTGTAGTGCATTTTTTCCTGTACCCAATAAAGGGCACGTCTTTTTTCAAGTTACTGGAGTGCGGCTGTCCATATCCTTATTGTTTTTGCACATCCTGTGCATTGCCAGCACCCATCTGCTTCTGAGTGGACATCAATTACCCTAGTGAGCTCATCTGGAGCGGCAGCTTTCTTACCTGTTTATCCTCTATCAGTTGGCTTTACCAGAGCTCTCCCTGGGACAAGTGTTGTAGGCACCCCACAGCCCTCTCCTGACCGGCCGTTTCTTCAGTCAGTGAGCAGCTCACTCGTGGCCTGTCAGCAGCTTCTTGATGAGCTTGTGTCTGTGGAGCCAGCCCATCCAGCAGTCTTCTCATCCACACTGAAGCACGAATGTTTCTCTCGCTAAGGCTCTCTATTGGAGGAACTGTTTGACGCTGTTTATTCACCTTTACTTGTGAGTGTATCGACTTTATTCTTTTATATCCAATAAAAGACGTTATTGCTCCATGAGCCTGTGCGCTCGTTTTTCCCTTTTGTTTTCACAGCTCTCAATTTCCTATTGATCACTAAGCTGCAAGGAGTATGGTGCTGGCCAGATTGTTTCACATTAAGCATTCTCATTAAAGGGGTTGTAAAGGTTTGTTTTTTTATTTTCTAAATAGGTTCCTTTAAGCTAGTGCATTGTTGTTTCACTAACCTTTTCCTTCGATTTTCCCTTCTAAATGTTTATTTTCTTTGTCTGAATTTCTCACTTCCTGTTCCTCCTTAGTAAGCTGTTCTGACTGACTAACCACCAGCCAGAACGGCTTGGATGATGGGGGCAAGCTTACTGAGGAGAAACAGGAAGTGAGAGATTCAGACAAAGAAAAAAACATTTAGAAGGGAAATCGAAGGAAAAGGTAAGTGAACCAACAGTGCACTAGCTTAAAGGAACCTATTTAGAAAATCAAAAACGAACCTTTACAACCCCTTTAAGGGATTCCTTGGTCATTAAGTTCTCACTTTGGATTAGACATTTTGAGCGCAAAGACTACTTTTGTTGTATTGCATGAATAACTGTTTTTGCACATCTTCATTGTTCTTTGTAATGCTGAAATAAATAAGCCCACAAGTTAGCCTGCAGCTTGATGAGAAATACATAAAACCTAGTAAAGAACAGTATTAGTGTGTTAACACCCTTAAAGTGAACCTTTCACCCCAAATTAGAAAAAAGGCACATTTGCATGTAGCTCTGCTACTCAGTAAAGTACATTTTTTACATCCTATATTTTTATTAAAAATTAAGTTACTTGGGATCCTACGAGGCTTTACAGCATCTATTATACAGGGGTCCGAAGTCTTCACATAGTCTTACTAGCTCTATGCTCTCTGTACTAAAAGCCTTGGGTGTGGTTCTCAGCTCTGCACCCGAGGAACCCCCTAGGTTCTCTCCACATGTACCCTTGTGGAAAAACCCAAACTTGACTCATTTTTATTTGCACCATGACCCAATAGTATGGACGAAATATGGCATTAAAACATTGCAACACGTTACATCTCAGAGTTCTTTGAAGTCCTTCGATAAGTTAAAGGCACTATTCCAACTAACTATTCAAAAAAGAGGGGAGAAGCTGGGAGGGGATTATCACGATGCTTGCAAATAATAATCAAAATCATATATATAAAAAGTTATAGTTTAATAAGGACACGATTAAAAACCAAACAAAGCAGTTTGTTGAGTAGTGTTTAACATTTTATTGTGATGGTGATCACATGGCGAAATTTCATGTTGAACAGGGATCTCATGTTCATATAATAACCCGACATGTTTCGCCTTATGGCTTCATCAGGGTAAATACGAATCAACCAATGACCATGTGAAACTGTACAAAAAATAGAAAATATAACATAAGCAAAATATATAAAAAATAGACGTACATCAATGCGTGCAAAGTACTAAACACTGGCCCCCCTATTTCAGTACAGCCCTGCGCTTAGGATGAATCTCAAAATCCAGGAAAAATAAAATCTATTTAAAATGGAACACAATATAAACAATGATAGCAGCTGCTTAAGTAAAAATAGTCCATGTGAAAAAGCAGAAAGATAAAAACACGCCCGTACAGAGCTTGTATATAGTCCTGCAGCAGCGCTGCAAACCCCTGGTTTGTTGTGTATGCTGTGTAGAATGACCAGATCAGAAGAATCAATGATATGTGCTCCAATCACCAAAAAGGAATTCACCACGTGGGGGGATATGGGGTCCCCTTCGGGGAAAGCACTCACCAGATGGTTACTTTAAAACAGCGTTTCAGTGTAACAGGTCACTGTCAGATGGTGGATTGAATCAGCATACCGCTCTATCTCCTTGATCACCATGTAATTTTCACTCTCCAGGTAATGGCAGTTATGTAAGGGAAGGAAAAATCCACATAGCGCAATATAGTTTTGATAATGTTTAATGTTACCCAAAAACATATTAAAGCGTATCCCCTTAAGACAACATGCGTACCAGATTTGTGAAATAGGCAGAAATATAAAATTTATGTGGGTGTTAGTGCCACTCTCACTGTTGTTAGGACCCCTGAAGACCACTTGGATGACCTTCCTGCAGCTTACTTCCTGGTTTCCTCAACGAGTGGAGCGCATAACGTCACTTCCGGTCGGGATGCTGGATAGCAGCGCTCTGACGTTTCGTCCGTTCGGACTTCCTCTAAGAGCATGCTAGTCCTGTGCATCCCCCGGAATTAAGTAGCCAAGCAAAACAGGTGAGTTGGAAGCTCTGGTGCATGAGGAGAGCTATGATGTAATCGGTATTGCTGAAACTTGGCTTCAATCCTCACATGACTGGGCTATTAATATTCCTGGCTATGCTCTCTTTCGGAAAGACAGGGTAAAAAGGAAAGGTGGAGGTGTCTGTCTCTATGTGAGAAGTGACCTCAAAGCAAGCGTGAAAGAGAACCTGGTTGATGGAGAGTGTGGTGAGGCTGAAGCATTATGGGTGGAACTGCATACAGATGTGCGTAGTTCAAAATTAATCATTGGAGTTTGTTATAAACCACCCAATGTTAATGAGGAGGTAGAGACTCAGCTCCTTGCACAGATGGAAAGGGCTGCAAGGGCTGGGACGGTGATAATAATGGGGGATTTTAACTACCCAGAAATTGACTGGATTAATGGCACTTCTGGGACAGTTAAAGGACAAAAATTTAAAAACCTATTGCAGGACAATTTTATGGTGCAGTTTATTGAGGCCCCAACTAGGAATGATGCTCTGTTGGACCTGATAATCTCAAACCATGCAGAGCTTATTACTAATGTTCAGATAAAGGAACACCTGGGTAGCAGTGATCATAACATGATTTCATTTAATGTTAACTATAAGCAGGAAATACATACAGGAAATATTAAAACACTAAATTTTAAGAGAGCAAATTTTCCAAGGATGAGGGCTGCTCTCCAGGACTTGGACTGGGAGGGACTATTGACACAGATGAACACAGAACAGAAATGGGAATTTTTCAAAGACTGTGTGGAACCTCACTGCAAAGTATGTTCCCATGGGCAATAAGTTTAAAAGGCTAAAAATAAAACCTATGTGGCTCACGGGCAAAGTTAAAAAAGCTATAAACAATAAGAAAGTAGCTTTTAAAAAATATAAAAATGAAGGAACACTAGTGTTGTTTAAATGTTACAAAGAATATAACAGGATATGTAAAAAGGAAATCAAGGATGCAAAAATTCAAAATGAACGACAGATTGCAAAAGATAGTAGGACAAACCCCAAAAAATTCTTTAAATATATTAATAGTAAAAAGGTGAAGTCTGAGCATGTAGGCCCCTTACAAAATAATCTAGAGTGGGTGACTGGGGACAAAGAAAAGGCAAATTTATTAAATGCTTTCTTCAGCTCTGTGTATACAATGGAGCATGGGGGAGCTCATGTCCAAAATGGGGGTGGGAGTGACACAGCCCCAAATCCACAATGGCTCAAAAGTGATATGGTCCAGAAATATTTAGACAGAATAAAGGTGGATAAAGCACCTGGACCAGATGGCATCCACCCACGGATCCTAGGTGAGTTGAGCTCTGTCATTTCAAAGCCACTGTATCTAATATTTAGGGACTCATTAATGACAGGAATAGTACCACTGGATTGGCGTAGAGCCAATGTGGTGCCTATATTTAAAAAGGGAACAAAGTCTTTACCAAGTAACTATAGACCTGTTAGTCTAACTTCTATAGTTGGGAAGATACTGGAACGTTTAATAAAAGACCACATGGATGAGTTCTTGCAGGAAAAAAACTATTTAAGCAGCAGACAACATGGATTCATGAAAGACAGAAGTTGTCAGACAAACCTGATTTCCTTTTATGAAGAGGTAAGTAAAACCCTGGACAGAGGCGTGGCTGTGGACGTGATATATTTGGATTTTGCAAAAGCGTTCGATACAGTTCCGCACACACGGCTCATGTGTAAGGTAAGGTCTACAGGATTGGATATATCAGTTTGTAAATGGATAGAAAATTGGCTGAAAGCCAGAATTCAGAGAGTCGTGGTTAATGATTCTTACTCTGAATGGTCCAATGTTATCAGTGGTGTACCCCAAGGTTCTGTGCTGGGACCCTTACTTTTCAATATATTTATAAATGATATTGGGTCTGGGATCAAAAGTAACATTTCTGTCTTTGCAGATGACACCAAGCTATGCAGTGGAATAACGTCCTTGCAGGATGTCTCCAATTTACAAGCCGACCTCAATGCTCTGTCTAATTGGGCGACTGAGTGGCAGATGAGGTTTAATGTTGATAAATGTAAAGTTATGCACTTGGGGGCTAAGAATATGCATGCATCATACATACTAGGGGGAGTACAACTGGGGGGATCTGTAGTGGAGAAGGATCTGGGGGTTTTAGTTGATCATAAGCTCAATAATGGCATGCAATGCCAAGCTGCGGTTTCCAAAGCAAGCAAAGTCCTTTCTTGTATTAAGAGAGGTATGGACTCCAGAGACAGAGATATAATTTTGCCCCTGTACAAATCATTAGTAAGACCTCATCTGGAATATGCAGTTCAGTTTTGGGCACCAGTTCTCAAAAAGGATATCGGAGAACTGGAGAAAGTGCAGAGAAGAGCAACCAAACTGATAAGAGGCATGGAGGAGCTCAGCTATGAGGAAAGATTAGAAGAACTAAATCTATTCACTCTTGAGAAGAGGAGAATTAGGGGGGATATGATCAACATGTACAAATATATAAGAGGTCCATACAGTGTACTTGGTGTTGAGTTATTCACTTTATGGTCAACACTGAGGACAAGGGGGCACTCTTTACGTCTAGAGGAAAAGAGATTTCACCTCCAAATACGGAAAGGTTTTTTCACAGTAAGAGCTGTGAAAATGTGGAACAGACTCCCTCCAGAGGTGGTTCTGGCCAGCTCAGTAGATTGCTTTAAGAAAGGCCTGGATTCTTTCCTAAATGTACATAAAATAACTGAGTACTAAGATTTGTAGGTAAAGTTGATCCAGGGTAAATCCGATTGCCTCTCGGGGGATCAGGAAGGAATTTTTTCCCCTGCTGTAGCAAATTGGATCATGCTCTGCTGGGGTTTTTTGCCTTCCTCTGGATCAACTGTGGGTATGGAGTTGGGTGTATGGGATTGTATTGTGTTTTTTATTTTGTTTGTTTATTTTTTTGTGGTTGAACTGGATGGACTTGTGTCTTTTTTCAACCTGACTAACTATGTAACTATGTAGCATTGCGCCGCCCCCTAGCCAATGACAAAGCTCCGGCTGGTGCTGACACTCCCTCCATGTGTCATTGGTGGAATCCTCTCCTTCGGGCGCCGTGTGTAACCACGCCCCCGGCGGGGAGGAGATGTGTGGGACTTAGCTTTGTACTGCGCTCCTATTGCAACTCGCTGTTCCCACCATAGAACAAGTCCGTGAGCGGAGACAGGGAGCTTGCAGTACATGCTACTACATAGAAGGGCTAGAACTAATTACAGGAACTTGAAATGTTCAGTGCCCGGCATTCTATCAAGTGAGGGATTACCCGCACTCCCAAGAACAGCCAGTGACACATTTATGTTAGAGATAATCAAACCATATCATGTATACCCTAAGAGCGTTATTTCTGAGAGTCTCGCATGTATATGGCAGGATCATTGCAACAATAAGCCATATTAATCTATGCAATATAAACATAAAAATATAGTGTAATAAATGTTCACACATAATAAAAGGGATCCAATCATTAAATACATATAGAAATTATAAAATCATAAATAAATAAATACGTGATGCAACAACACATCTAAAAAATGTGTGTGCATACATATGAATATATATCTATGTATACATATAAAGTTAATTATATATATAAAAAAATTTAATAAAAATATAAAATATATATGTATAAAAAAAATGTATTAAAAAGTAGATAAAATAGAAATCCAAAAAATATATAAATGTAAAAAATTAAAAATGAATAAGAATACATAAATATATATGGAAATCTAAAAAACGCTTAATGCCGCAGGGATATAAATTGGAGATTGCATATGTGTACATAAATATACGTACATATGTATATCTATAAAACACAATGGAATAAAATTATGCAAGGATATCTATAGCACCAGCAGAGCCCTATAAAATATATACCGTTATTCCAATATTCCATTCATTTATATGTAAAGCAGCACTATGTATGGAATGTGTATGGGGAATGTGCATTGGAATTGCGTGAGAAATATTGTATGGATAGTATTTTAACCGGGGGTTCCAGTATCTGAGGTACTAATAGGTTTATTAATACCCTCTTTATAGTTATCCCCTTCTGATATTTAGAAAGGACCACCACCCTTGAGAATTGTGACTATAATTTGTCTACTTCTACTCAAGTGTCGCTTATAAAACAATTAATGTCCAGTTCTACGTTTAATCCTTTAGGCACTAGTTCATCCGTTAAAAATATCCAATTAGTTTCTCTTTTTGAGAGTTCCCGTACTCTATGTGAGCCTCTCCAGTGTGTTTCCACATGTTCAATTCCCCAAAACTCCAGACCGGATGGGTCCTGGTTGTGTTTCATTTTGAAGTGGAGGGATACATTATGATCAGTATATCCTATTCTGATATTTTTGATGTGTTCTCCAATTCTAATTTTCAGTCGTCTTAGTTCGTCCGATGTAAAGTAGACCGCATGGGCATCTGAGTGCATACACCACGTGGGTGGTATTACAGGTGATGAACTGCTTTATTTTCGAATTCCTGGTGATTTGTTGGTGATGTAAAATGGTCCAGGCCTCTCTTCAGTAGTCTGACTTCTTTGCACGGTTTGCACAGCACCCCCAAACAAGAAATCAACTACCAGAGGATGCAGGGCTGGAAGGAGGGTCCAGGAAAAGAAGTCGGCACCAGTAACAGACGGAATCTTCAATCTAAGTAAAGCGGAACTGACACACAAAGAACTGAATATCCTGAACATGGGGCTGAAATGTGGAAGGAAAAAAACAATAAACAAATTTGATGTATATATTGATGTACACAAATACATTAGGAAATTAAACATCAAAAAATACTTTGTTGGTCTGAACACACAAACAATACCAATTAATAATCATCAAGGGGTTGTCAACAGTGGTTTAAAAAACAAGTCCTTGTTTAATCCACCAAACAACCCAAATCACCAGGTTGAAGTGTGTAAAGGACTGGTCTTGCGTGATTTGAATCAACTGAAAGTAAAAAAGAATGTTCGTTCACAACATATCCAAGATGGCATAAAACAGCTGGAAAAACGTAAAGATATAATAGTCAGACCGGCTGACAAGGGTGGGGGAGTAGTGATACTATCTAAGGAGTAATACCAAAGCCAGATTTCAGATATGCTATCGGATCATGCTACATACGGCCTACTCGACCAAGATCCAACACAATCCTATAGGGATCAATTAAAAACATTGGTACAAATAGGCTCCTCCCTAGGAGTACTCTCCTAGAAAGAGAAGATGTATTTAAGTAAGCAGTAAGATCCCTACCATCTATACACTGCCCAAAATCCACAAGGATCCCATCAACCCTCCAGCCCGTCCGATTGTGAACAGTATAGATTCTATAGCCGCAAGAATGGGCCAGTATCAGGACAAATTTTTACAAAAGAGTGTGAAAATGACCAGATCCTATTTAAAGGATACAAAGGATCTTTTAAACTGTTTGCACAATGTCACTTTTACAGAAAACCAGCAAGTCCTATTAGTCACAGCAGATGTGTCCTCATTATACTCGATCATACAACATGATGATGCCACGCTAGCCCTGAATTGGGCCCTAAGCCAAAGGGATTATTTACCCCACAATCAAAAAGTTTTTATCGGTCATGCTTTAAATTTTTGTTTGTCACATAACTATTTTTGGTATGGGAACGAGGCGTGGCGTGGCGATGGGGGCCAAATTTGCTCCGAGTATTGCCAATTTGTTTATGGCCGAGTGGGAAGATAAAACCATTTTTAAAGAAAGGAAAGCAGAACTGATTTTTTATAAACGTTTTATTGATGACCTGTTTTTTATCTGGGAGGGAACAGAAGAATCATTGAATATGTTTTTAAACGTTTTAAATAATAACAACAATATCAGACTGACATCAGAATGGCATAATAACACCATCAATTTCTTGGATGTGACTATTTTTCGAAAAAATAATAAACTAGAAACAAAGGTTTATTTTAAACAAACAGACAGAAATAGCTATTTACCAACGACAAGTGGACACCACCCAAAATGGCTAAAGAATATTCCAAAGGGACAAATCATGAGAGTCAAGCGGAATTGTTCTTTGTTTCTCAGCCAATCCAAAATCCTAACAGAAAGGTTCAAGGCGAAAGGATACAACCCACAGTTCTTGGAAAAAATTGTGAAAGAAGTCGAAAAGATCCCTAGAAGTAAATGTCTGGAAGAGAAAGTGAAAAATGAAACTTGTGAATCAAACCCCAATGAATGGGGGTTCATAACGCAATTTCACAGCCAATATAAAGAGGTGGAGTCCATCTTTAAGGAACATTGGCACATTCTGCTGTTAGACAAAAAATTAGGACCTGTAATACCTCAGCACCCCCGATTCATCTACAGAAAAGCCCCTACTTATGGTGATACAATTGTGAAGAAGATCTTCGACCTACCGGCAAAACCCCAGAGTTTCTGGGATAAAAATGGCTTCTTCTCCTGCAGAAGATGCAAACCGTGCAAAGAAGTCAGACTACTGAAGAGAGGCCTGGACCATTTTACATCACCAAATCACCAGGAATTCGAAATAAAGCAGTTCATCACCTGTAATACCACCCACGTGGTGTATGCACTCAGATGCCCATGCGGTCTACTTTACATCGGACGAACTAAGAGACGACTGAAAATTAGAATTGGAGAACGCATCAAAAATATCAGAATAGGATATACTGATCATAATGTATCCCTCCACTTCAAAATGAAACACAACCAGGACCCATCCGGTCTGGAGTTTTGGGGAATTGAACATGTGGAAACACACTGGAGAGGCTCACATAGAGTACGGGAACTCTCAAAAAGAGAAACTAATTGGATATTTTTAACGGATGAACTAGTGCCTAAAGGATTAAACGTAGAACTGGACATTAATTGTTTTATAAGCGACACTTGAGTAGAAGTAGACAAATTATAGTCACAATTCTCAAGGGTGGTGGTCCTTTCTAAATATCAGAAGGGGATAACTATAAAGAGGGTATTAATAAACCTATTAGTACCTCAGATACTGGAACCCCCGGTTAAAATACTATCCATACAATATTTCTCACGCAATTCCAATGCACATTCCCCATACACATTCCATACATAGTGCTGCTTTACATATAAATGAATGGAATATTGGAATAACGGTATATATTTTATAGGGCTCTGCTGGTGCTATAGATATCCTTGCATAATTTTATTCCATTGTGTTTTATAGATATACATATGTACGTATATTTATGTACACATATGCAATCTCCAATTTATATCCCTGCGGCATTAAGCGTTTTTTAGATTTCCATATATATTTATGTATTCTTATTCATTTTTAATTTTTTACATTTATATATTTTTTGGATTTCTATTTCATCTACTTTTTAATACATTTTTTTTATACATATATATTTTATATTTTTATTAAATTTTTTTTATATATATAATTAACTTTATATGTATACATAGATATATATTCATATGTATGCACACACATTTTTTAGATGTGTTGTTGCATCACGTATTTATTTATGATTTTATAATTTCTATATGTATTTAATGATTGGATCCCTTTTATTATGTGTGAACATTTATTACACTATATTTTTATGTTTATATTGCATAGATTAATATGGCTTATTGTTGCAATGATCCTGCCATATACATGCGAGACTCTCAGAAATAACGCTCTTAGGGTATACATGATATGGTTTGATTATCTCTAACATAAATGTGTCACTGGCTGTTCTTGGGAGTGCGGGTAATCCCTCACTTGATAGAATGCCGGGCACTGAACATTTCAAGTTCCTGTAATTAGTTCTAGCCCTTCTATGTAGTAGCATGTACTGCAAGCTCCCTGTCTCCGCTCACGGACTTGTTCTATGGTGGGAACAGTGAGTTGCAATAGGAGCGCAGTACAAAGCTGTAAAGACCCTGCTCTCTGTATTTGTAAATAGGTTTGGATCTCAGCTGCGGAGGCTTATCAGGTCTAACCACCAGTTAACTCTCAATACTGAAATGAGATTATGGGGTTAAGTCATCATATCCTCCTTGGGAGACAGAAACATGAAAAGGGGACAGCGTATTACTTCATAAGCTATCGTGAGAAATAAACTAAATATATAGTCTCATGAGCACAAAATCAGTCACTATAAGAATATGCTGCAGCAGTAATATTAGGAATGTGGTTCTATGAATAGTTATTATTCTATAGATATGCCAACTTGCTCCCAAATGTCAGAGTTCAGTTCACAAGAGAGTATACATTGCATGTGCAGAGATGAGGCATATAGTTACAGTCCCTTGTATCTATGAGCAGATAATAGGCAAGACAGTTTGTTATACTGTTATTCAGATACTTGCGGTTCTGTTGTTATTAAAGATGAGGTTAAATTGCTGAGAACTTTGTCCAGGCTTCAGCAGACTCTTTGGAGATGAAGATCCAGGCTATGGTGAGGATGCAGGGGTGCTGGGTTGGTATCAGGGCCACCAGAGGATACAGGTAAGTGAGTCCAACTTCTGCAGTGATGGTGAGTGATGGCCTGGAGGAATCACAGCGTGTATTCGTCAGGGCGTTTATGCAGGAGGGTCTCCGGTCCCAGATGGCGGCAGGGGTCCAACGAGAATATCGGAACACCCTGCCGACATCTCTCAGAGTTTAAATAGCCCCGAATTCGCGGGGAAAAGCACAGCTCCACGCTGGGTCGCACTTCCGCGTTCCAGCGTGGAGCGCAAACGTCCGCGCACCGGAAGTGACGCGGACGGAACGCGGCTGCCTGAATTGGAGAGAGGCGCGCTCGCCAGGATAACGGCAGAGGCGTTACAAAAGCTAAGTCCCACACATCTCCTCCCCGCCGGGGGCGTGGTTACACACGGCGCCCGAAGGAGAGGATTCCACTAATGACACACGGAGGGAGTGTCAGCACCAGCCGGAGCTTTGTCATTGGCTAGGGGGCGGCGCAATGCTACTTAATTCCGGGGGATGCACAGGACTAGCACGCTCTTAGAGGAAGTCCGAACGGACGAAACGTCAGAGCGCTGCTATCCAGCATCCCGACCGGAAGTGACGTTATGCGCTCCACTCGTTGAGGAAACCAGGAAGTAAGCTGCAGGAAGGTCATCCAAGCGGTCTTCAGGGGTCCTAATAACAGTGAGAGTGGCACTAACACCCACATAAATTTTATATTTCTGCCTATTTCACAAATCTGGTACGCATGTTGTCTTAAGGGGATACGCTTTTATATGTTTTTGGGTAACATTAAACATTATCAAAACTATATTGCGCTATGTGGATTTTTCCTTCCCTTACATAACTGCCATTACCTGGAGAGTGAAAATTACACGGTGATCAAGGAGATAGAGCGGTATGCTGATTCAATCCACCATCTGACAGTGACATGTTACACTGAAACGCTGTTTTAAAGTAACCATCTGGTGAGTGCTTTCCCCGAAGGGGACCCCATATCCCCCCACGTGGTGAATTCCTTTTTGGTGATTGGAGCACATATCATTGATTCTTCTGATCTGGTCATTCTACACAGCATACACAACAAACCAGGGGTTTGCAGCGCTGCTGCAGGACTATATACAAGCTCTGTACGGGCGTGTTTTTATCTTTCTGCTTTTTCACATGTACATCAATGCGTGTAACAAGTTTACATAATTTGCCAATGTCCACCCAAAGAGGGAGCTTATCGCCTTAGAATTCCCAGAGAGGGCCACCAACTAATTCCCACTTTTTTTTTTTTTTTTTTTTTTTTTTTTAGGTATTCACAATTATGACACTGTTTTTAGGTTCAATTTGACCCCAGGCATATTTCCCTAGAAGCTAGTGAAATGGAATTGTTGCCTCGGGATGAGGACCTGGTCAAGCTGTTGTCCACTATATACAAAGATTGTTTTCCCAAAAACTATTTAACTGATACATCCCTTTAAATCAGCTTGGGAAGTTGTGGGTCCTGGCTTAGATCAGGAGGAGTTGGGGAGACGTTTGGGAAGCGCCTTTTACCAGATTAGTCTATGCTAGAGACCGTTAAATATACTTTAAGTCCATTCATGGGGTCTATCTCACACCTGCGAGACTGGCTATGATATTTGGGAACCAATTCTCCCTTTGTTGGCGATGTTCCACACCAGACGCAGATTTCATGCATGTTTTTTGGAACTATCTGGCTATAGGTCCCTTCTAGAGGGAGGTTTTGGCATGCATCGCTTCTTCCTGCATTTCTTTTCCGCTCTCCATAGAAATGTGTTTATTAAGTCTGGTTGACTCACTTGCCACTACTAAAGCTATACAGTACGTACCCTCCTTACACTATTGTTGTATTACACCAGGAAGTTGATTATGCTATCTTGGAAAAAATCATCAGCACCCTCTGTGGCAGCATGGAAATCATTGGTGAACAAAGCTGTCCCTTTGTAAAAGGGCACTTATGCAAATAGGGGGTGCGTTTACGAAGTTTGATAAAGTGTGGAGTAGATAGTCTTCTACGGATACTGTTTCTGACTAAATACTGTATGAACTCACTCTCTCAGCTGTATATTTATGGTATATTCCTGTGATGTGTTTTCATAGCTCTAAAAAGGTGACTGTATATTCCTTGTTCTCGCTGGTGGGGGGGGGGGGGGGGGGGTGGGGAGGGGAGATGGGTGTTGGCATATTACTGTATGTGTATCCTGCAGTGACATGGGGGGGGGGCAACATTTCACTGGTCTAGGGTTTTTCCCCTGGTTGGGTGACTTAAACACTGACAATCTTGTTGAGGCTACTGTTGTACTGTTGTTATTTTTACTTTCCTTGGTTTTCTCTTTTTCTTTTTGAATTTTGTATGCTTGTTACCTGGCAGCTTGTATTCTTAAAATGTTTTGTATACCCTTACAAAATTCAATAAACAGAAGTTTCCAAAAAAATAAAATTATTTACATTTTCGCCTGACCTTAGCAGCCTCCTGGGAAGGCTAAGTCACCAATGCCTTTCAGGCAACTATCGATGCTGAATGATAAAGTCCACCTCAAATCTGGGCAAATTTAATTCCATCCATAGCCTTTTTGGTATATGAGACTGGTTGTCTGTCGTGTGTCAAACAGCTTGTTAAGAATAAGTAAATGGACAGTAGATTTATAAAAATCTAGATGATTTTTTTTATTTTATGGCATTGACATCGCAGATGGTGATATTGCTTGCAATCTGTTAACGCATAAACATATTTTCTACTAAACCATTTTGTATCAAGCTAATTATATATTTTTTGTTTTTGGTATTAAGGTTCAAAAGCTAAAGTTAGCATCTGATGAAGCGATAAAGCTGCAGAAAGAAACTGATGTTAAATGTCAGCATAAGATTACCGAAATGGTGGCACTGATGGAAAAGCATAAGGTATATTGAATATATTTTCTTATTTATTATTTTTTAAGTAGTATTAAACTCTCAGCATTTCTTAGCTTAAAGTGGTTTTAAAGGCCCAAGCTTTTTTACCTCAATGTATTTTCTGCTTTAAAATAAAAAAAACCTTCTGTGTCTAGGATCCCCCAGCCCCCCACTTATACTTACCCGAGTCCCATTTTGATCAAGCGCTGTGCAAAAGAGCAGCGACTCTGTGCTCTTTTCCTCCTCACAGGGCAGATTGATAGCAGTAGAAGCCACTGGCTTCAATTGCTGTCTCCTGCTGCTGCTGTAATCAAATCCTATGATGAGGGAGTGGAAGGTGGTGTCTAAGGACGCAGCAAGCAGGGCTCAGGAGCAGGCCCCCACAAAGAGGAGCCAGGATGCCTGGTGGGTAGGGGTGCAACGGATCGTCAATGATCCATGATCCGAACGGGTCACTGTGTTCGGATCGGCACACCACGCAATCTGCGGATTGTCGCCATAGGAAAGGCCATGGCTTCGTCCTAGCTCTGGAGCGGCGGCCATCTTGGTACACCCGGCGGCGGTGGCCTACGTGAGCTCCCCAGTGGGGAAGATGTGGACATTACAGTGTGGGGAGATGTGGATATTACAGTGTGGGGAGATGTGGATATTACAGTGTGGGGAGATGTGGATATTACAGTGTGGGGAGATGACGTGGATATTACAGTGGGGGAGATGACGTGGATATTACAGTGGGGGAGATGACGTGGATATTACAGTGGGGGAGATGACGTGGACATTACAGTGGGGAGATGACGTGGACATTACAGTGGGGGAGATGATGTGAAGATGTGGACATTAAAGTGGGGGAGATGTGGACATTACAGTGGGGACTATATATGGTGGTCCGAAAAATGATCCGATCCGTGACTCTGATCCAAGGAACGATCTGAACCGTGAGTTTTTTGATCCGTTGCACCCCTACAACGGGGACCCAAGAAAAGGAGGATTGGGGCTGCTCTGTGCAAAACAATTGCATAGAGCAGGTAAGTATAACATTGTCATTTTTATTTTATTTTAAAAAATTCTACAGGTTGCATCTTTTGAGTTACAGATCAGGTCTAGAATTATTGCTCTCTCTAACGATTGCGGTGATACCTCACTTGTGTGGTTTAAACACCGTTTTCATATGCAGGTGCTACTCGCGTATGCGTTCGCTTCTGTGCGCAAGCTCGTCGGGACGAGGCATTTAAAAAAAAAAAAAAAAAAAAATGGGTCACTTTTATTCCTATTACAAGGAATGTAAACATCCCTTGTAATAGAAAAAAGCATGACAGGTCCTCTTAAATATGAGATCTGGGGTCAAAAAGACCCCAGATCTCATATTTACACTAAAATGCAATGGAGCCGGGTGGGGGCCATCTTGCCCTCACTCCTATCCATGGCAAGCAGGACACAGGACCCGATCACCTCCGCCGCTGCCGACAGCTCTGGTAAGCAGCAGAGAGGCGGGAGTTGTGGCAGCAGCGGCTGCTGTTACTGAGATATCCCTCTTCAAAAAGAGGATGTATATCTACATGCGGCGGAGCTTAAGTGGTTAATCTCTATTCATATGCGCAGAATCTTATTGTTAAAGGTTTGGACAGCAGAAGCTGCTTGCAAGAGGCACCTCACACGTATGGCTTTCTGAACAAGATGCCTGTTTGGTGACCAATTCATTCAATTCAAATTTGGTGACCAACTTGACCAATTCATCAGAGTTCACTTCCTCAAAAGAAGGTACTAAAACCTCCCTCAGAAGCTCCCAACACTTCAAAATGCAGAGTATCTATACACTCTATTCAGGCTTAAACTTCAAACCCCAAGTTTCAGCCCTTCCTTTCAGCACAAGGCTTGGCCAAAAAGGCCACCAAGCCCTCTTCACAATGAAGGGTCATCCTTTCTCCCGGGGTCACAGACACCCCAAGCCTGTGGTTTCAATCTGTTCAAAACTCTACCGCCTCCTTTAAAACCAACCAAAAGCTGTCCGAGGACAGTCAGATATGCAAAATGCCTTGTGCCACCTCTTGTTCCAGGAAGTCACTGTATTGGTGCCACCACAGGACAAGTTCAAGAGATTTTACTCAAAACCTGTTCACAGTACCAAAGTCCAGCAGGGTTCTCATCCTATCCTGAACCTAAAATCCCTCAACAAATTTCTTCAGATTCCAAAATTGCACATTCAATTCACACAATCAGCAATTGCCTCTCTGAGACAAGATGAATACTTGGCATCCATGGAAATCCAAGATGCCTATCTGCATATTCCTATTTACCCACCTCATCAGTGTTTCCTACGCTGTGCAGTCAATCACCAGGTTGATGTTCTGCCTCTTGGCCGAACCTCTGCTCCCAGGGTGTTCACAATAGTCTTGGCACCCTTGCTTGCCCCTCTCAGGGCAACCAAGTGTCATCCTCATGCAAATCTCAACAGATGTCCACACGTCAATTCAATTGCTCCAAACCTTTGGCTCGTTGATCAATTAAAAAAAATCTGCTCTGGCAGCATTCCTTTAGCCTAGATTACTTGGGTCTAATCCTGAATACATCCCAAGCCCCTTACCTGAACTTACCCATGCTCCTATCCACCCAAGCAACAACTTCCTTGTCCTGGTGGATCACCTATCCAACTGTAACAGATTGGAGGTTCCTTCAACAGACAAGTCTGTCAGGCTGGGGAAGGGTCTTCCAATTTTTGACAGTTCAGTGATAATGGGCAAAATAGAAATCCAAACTCTCCATCAACATTTTGGAGCTCAGGGCAGTGAGATTGTCCAGCCTGCACTTGAGTCACCCTTCCACTCAGTGGCATATGTCAATCATCAAAAGGGACACGAGAAGCCTGACTACATTGAAGGAAGCAAACCAGATTCTATATTGGACAGGAGCTCACTACCCAGCAATCTCTGCAGTCCAGATCCCAGGAATGGACAACTGGCAGGTGAAATATCTCAGCCACCACCAATTGTACCAAGGGGAAAAGTCTCCTTATCCAGATGTGTTCAATTAGATATGCCAAAGGTGGGGGGGACTCCCGATGTGGAGATCTATCCTCTAGCTCCAGTGGTGTCACCTGGTGTGGTAAAACATGATGTCACCCCTCCTCCACCAACTATAGTCGCCCCTCAGTACAGACCCCCTCCTTCAGTAGAACCCCTCCACTAAGTATAGATCCCCCTCTATTCGTACAGACCCCCCCCCAGGCAAAGCACCCCCCTCCATTAGTAAAGACCCCCCAGGACAAAGCACCCCCTCCATTAAAACAGACCCCCAGGACATAGCACCCCCTCCATTAGTACGGACCCCCCCAGGACATAGCATCCCCTCAATTAGCACAGAACCCTCAGGACAAAGAACCCCCCTCCATTAGTACAGACCCCAGGACATTGCACTCCCCTCCATTAGTACAGACCCCCCCTCAGGACAAAGCACCCCCTCCATTAGTCAAGACCCTCCCTCAGGACACTGCTCTTCATTAGTAATCCCTAATCCCCCCATCACAAGCCGACACCCACTACCCCCCCCACCGTTACCGCACCAGCTCAGGCGGCTTAGGTACATGGTACACTCGGGCAGCAGCTGGAGAGGAGAAGACAGTGTGCAGCCGCGCCGTCCGGTTGCAGAATCGATCATGACAGGCTCGGGCAGTGAGAGACAGAGAGGATGAGGAGAACACAGGCGCGGCAGTAGCACTGGAGCTGGGTTTCCGACTGAAAAAAAAAAAACTGCAAAAAAGGGAGCCAGGGCTTTTGTCACCCCTGTAGTGGGTGGTACCCGGGTGCGGACCGCACCCCCCCGCCCCAGCGATGCCACTGTCTAGCTCTAGCCTTGGGTTTCTCTAATTATCTGTTGATCTCAGTGCAGGCTAATTTATGCCGTTATTCCACTGCAGATTCTGACTGTCTTGTTTCTCTAAATAGAGGAAAAAAGGAAAATGGCTAATTGTACCTACATAGAAAATAAGGACTTTAGATGTGCTACAAGGAAAACAGAGTATGACCAAATATTGCTTCAGGATAAAAAAAGATTTTATATTTTTATTTTATACAGTAAATGCCATATAAAAATCTCATAGCAGAGATCAACTATCCATAGAAAAATATAAAAAATGTATACAATATACAATTTCAAATCATATGGATTGGCATCTATGTCACTGCTACTTGAGAACTGGGGCATGGTTTTTCAATCCACAAGAGTTTTATCCATCTTGTAAACATTGGGGGTTGTTAACTCAAGTGGTAAATGCGTTTTTCAGCGAGTCCACGGCAGTCAGATGTTAGGTTTGAGGGTATGGCAGCCCATTTTTATTGAAAGGAAACAAAATAACAGTTCACACACAGGATTCCCACACAGGGGTTCTTCTCCAGTAATGTTCATATAACCAAAATGCCAAGCCTCCTGGCTCCTAGGCTTACTTAGCCTTGCAGTACCTGCTAAACCTGGCCCACTCCTGGGCTCAACGGGATTATCCAGCCTACTGTCTCCCAGACTTCTGGACTTCCTTCAGCCCCCTTTAGACTCGCTAGCCACCTCAGGTCTACCAGCCTCCCAGTCCGTCAGGCACAAAATCCCCCCACACCAGGGATGTAGTCTTCCAGGGCAGACAGCTTTCCACACACAGTGTTTTGAACCAGCAGCCAGCTGCACACACTCCACCTTCCTCCACTCTCTGTTCTGACCAGTCCCTCATTATATGGGTTGTGTGCACCTGGGAACACAACCTGCTGTCTGTAAGATCTGGACACAGGATTGGAGATCCCATCCCGCCCAAGTCTCTGCAGGATCTCCAAACTACAAAGCCCCATTCTAAACTAGCAAAACCTGGAGAAAACTGACAGAGCAGTTTTCTCCATTTAAACTCTACACTCTAGTTTTGCAGTCCGCAGATATGCAAACCCTGTGTCCATTTTACCTCCAATTTCATAGGTACAGAGCCTCTCACTATTACATATCCCCCCCCTTTGTTTCGAACCCGAAGGGGGTGGAACACCAGCACACGTCATCAGGGTGTGGACACCTCTGTGCCGGCTGTCAGCCACATAGGCCCAACCTTTTTTTCGGGTGCGCTTCCAGGTAAGTCCTACCCTGACTCTCCATGGGATCCCACTCGTTTCTATCCCATGCTTTCTCCCTCTTCTGGGGTTCCTGGGCTTATTTGCTTTTCTCGAGGGAACTCTTCCTTCCCTAACACCCTCACTTTCTTCATATAGGGAACCTGTTCCTATTACTTCGCCTGATGGGGAACCACCTTTTCCCTCAGCGACACCAGACTTTCCCATTACAACAGGTTTTTTCGGTTTAACAACTTGTCTGAGATTACCCATGGCAATTAAACCCTCGTTGGCAATACCAACCATTAGCAGATCACCAATTTTGAGATGCCAACTGCCGATACCATCAGTGCTTTTTTCAGAATTTGTTAGGACCCGTCCCGAGGAGAGACCACACACAGGCGAGTGACTAGAAACTATAACCAAGCTCCATTGGGCGGTTGTCCTAACAAATGGCACTGACCCGACGACACAAATCATTCCTTACGGCGACAATGCTAACTGGTGTATGCATTACCTTGCCACAGCACCCAATTCCTTTAGCACTTTCTCCCACAGTGTCTCCTGGTACTTTAACCACTTGCCCACCGCCCACTGTAAATATACGTCCTGTTTTTAAAGATGGATATCTTGGTAACGGCAGCAGCTGCTGCCACAACCGAGATATCCATCTCTTCAGTGGGCGGTGGTGTACACGATAACGGCGGTCTCCGCAGCGGATTCGCCGTTATCGGTGGCGGGAGAGGGCCTCCCGCCGCTTACCGTTGCCGGTCGGTAGCGGCGGAGGCGATCGGGACTGTTCGGCAGCTGTGTGGGGTTGCGAGTGAAGGAAAAATGTCCTTCACCCGTCCCCATACCTCTGCTGGGCGGAAGTGACGTCAAAACGTCAGTCCCGCCCAGCGTCTTAAAGAAACATTTTTTTTTTGTCATTTGAAAAAATGACAGTTTTTCAATTTTTTTTTCTTTTTTTGCATTTAAGTCTAAATATAAGATCTGAGGTCTTTTTGACCCCAGATCTCATATTTAAGAGGACCTGTCATGCTTTTTTCTATTACAAGGGATGTTTACATTCCTTGTAATAGGAATAAAAGTGATACATTTTTTTTTTTATTTCAGTGTAAAAAATTATAAACGAAATAAAAATAAATAAGAAAACAAAAAAAAAATTTTTTTAAGCGCCCCGTCCCGACGAGCTTGCGCACAGAAGCGGACGCATACGCAAGTAGCGCCCGCATATGAAAACTGTGTTCAAACCACACAAGTGAGAGCAATAATTCTAGCCCTAGACCTCCTCTGTATCTCAAAAAATGCAACCTGTAGAATGTTTTAAACGTCGCCTATCGAGATTTTTAAGGGTAAAAGTTTGACGCCATGCCACGAGCGGGCGCAATTTTTAAGCGTGACATGTTGGGTATCATTTTACTCGGCGTAACATTATCTTTCACAATATATAAAAAAATTGGGCAAAATGTATTGTCTTATTTTTTAATTAAAAAAAGTGTTTTTTTTTTTTCAAAAAAAAGTGCGCTTGTAAGACCACTGCGCAAATACGGTGTGACAAAAAGTATTGCAATGACTGCCATTTTATTCCCTAGGATGTCTGCTAAAAAAAAATATATAATGTTTGGGGGTTCTGATTAATTTTCTAGCAAAAAAATTGAGATTTTTACATGAAGGAGAGAAGTGCCAGAATAGGCCCGGTGGGCAAGTGGTTAATTTGTACCTTTGTGCGAATGACAGGAAAAATCTCTGTTACTGCCAAGTCCATTTCGGTCCCTTCCTTCATGTGAAGCCTAGTGGGTGAGGCAGTGTCCATGCCCTCTACTGACCACCGCTCAGCCGCACTTTGGACTGCATCAGCAGAAATTTTCCTAGTCACTGCATCAGACGGAGAGACTTCTGATGTTTTCAAACGTTCTCCTGAGCGCCTTCCATCCAAACCGGTAACTGGAAGCACCCCCTCAGAGAACCTTGAGACCATTTGCCACACTACTAACAAACATGGTACCAACCAGTTCCTCTTGTGATTAACATCAAGCATAGCCTGTACTACTTGGCTCCACCTACTGGTACTACGCAGTACCACCTTGTCCGACCACGGTGGATACACCCAAGTGTACAGCAAATGTGCTTTTTGGACTTCAAGCATTTTCAACAATACATTAGTCATCTTAATGCAATCCACATCTACATACAAGACCTTTCTAGGGACTTTTCCATTATCAATGACGTGGAGAGGCTCATCCACTGAAGCTGGAAAGGTAGAGACATTTATAGCGACCTCCACCTCACTGGCGGTATCGGTCTTCACAGCCTGGTGCTCAACTGGAGCGCCGTCAGATATACATCTCACATTTATCCCTTCTGTCACATCTCACATTTATCCCTTCTGTCACAGCATCAGTGAGCCGCTGCAGGTCATAAGTCACATTGCCATTTTTGCGCTCACTATTTTCCAGCGGTTGGGCTGCAGATAACACAACTGCCATGCATGCGCCCTTAACCGGCCCTTCTGACTGGAGGGGACCAATCTCTGCAGGGGCCAACACGCCCTTGGTCACTGGCCACCCTGCAATCCCTCCGTTGGACATAGCAGGTGTTATGTCCACATCTGTGTTATGTGACCTAGCCTTATCCAGCATGGCTAGCAACTGTTTGGCCCAGCTGTCCCAGTCAGTGGTACTTCCCTGACAGGTATTCTGCAGCGCTGCATCACCTGTTCCAAGAGGCACCAAAGGAATCTGGGACTTATTACCCAATACAGTATATTTGTCATCGCTATACGCATCACATTGTACAAGCACAGTTGCACTTATGTCACATTGGGATGATGCTTCGTCACAAACCGCAGGATGCAATACACTATTTTGACCAGATTGTTCTGGTGGCACTATCATCACATCCAGCTTTACACTACCAGCTTTAACAGGGTGAACAAATTGTTCACCAATCTGGTCATATACCAGGCAGGTGGTCTGCACCCACACACTCTCATTGTGTAGTGCAGTCCCTCCTTGTTCCCCCAGAGTAGTGCCAGAGTGGTCCTGGACAACCTCCCATTCCAACACAGGGAGATCCCTGGAGGTTTCCCCGGACAACCCTGCAGCTCTGCCTCTGGCGGTCACGGAAGACATCCTACTTCCATCTTTTTTAGTAAACATATTACCAACATTATTCTCAAATATGACATTTCGATAAATACATTTCTCAACCTTTAGAGGATCATCACAACACTTAGACGTATCTGTAGCTATTGTGGGTGGCCCCTTACCCACTTGAGAAGCTCTACAGCTGACATGGGAAACTCTTTTCTCCAACACTGTGGGCTTCTGGGAGGTTTCCCTGGGCAACCCCACAGCATATATAGTATATGGATTTCTTTGGTCACCCCTAGTACAGCTCTTTCAGCACTCTGCTGGATTCCACCAGGTACATACAGAGTCCCCTAGCTAAATTCAGGTATGGTGCCGCATCTTTAAGGCGGTGTAGCGTATCGTATTTACGCTACGCCGCCTTAAGTCAGAGAGGCAAGTACTGTATTCACAAAGCACTTGCCTCCTAACTTACGGCGTCGTAGCGTAAATGGGGCCGGCGTAAGCGCGCCTAATTCAAATGAGGGTGGGGGGGCGTGTTTTATGTAAATGTTTGGTGACCCGACGTGATTGACGTTTTTTACGAACGGCGCATGCGCCATCAGTGTACATATCCCAGTGTGCATTGCTCCAAAGTACGCCGCAAGGATGTATTAGTTTCGACGTGAACGTAAATTATGTCCAGCCCCATTCACGGACGACTTACGCAAACATAAAATTTTCAAGTTTCGACGTGGAAACGACGGCCATACTTAACATTGACTACGCCACCTAGGGGGCAGCTTTATCTTTACGCCGGCGTACCTCATACGGAAACGGCGTATCTTTACTGCGACGGGCGCACGTACGTTCATGAATCAGCATATCTAGTCATTTGCATATTCTACGCCGAACTCAACGGAAGCATCACCTAGCGGCCAGCGGTAATATTGCACCCTAAGATACGACGGCGCAGGCCGTCGTATCTTAGATAGGTTTAAGTGTATCTCAGTTTGAGCATACACTTAAATTTACGACGGCGCAGATTCCGAGTTACGTCGGCGTATCTATTGATACGCCGGCGTAACTCTCTCTGAATCTGGCTACCCATGTCCTTTTTAGTCTTTAGTCCTGCTGACAGTTGGGCTTTACCCTGTGCCTCCCCCCTACTCTGGGTAGCACACTGTAGCAAGTCCACCCGTACTGCGGATCTCCCCACTGAACACACTTCCACTTCAATGGGTTCTGTCCCATAAACTGCAACAGTCTTACCAATTCCTGTAGCTGTTGTCATAGCCTTCATTTGAGTGCTTTGTCTCTTATCTGTGGTGTCTCCATAGGCTGACTCTTCCATGTGGTCATGGAGAAACACTGCAGCCTTTCCGGAACAACCAACACCCCCTGCATGTAACACAGGATCCCTGTTGCTAGGGGTAACAGCAGACCAGCACTCCAAAGATGGTTGGCTACACCTCATGGTGGTTACAGACTGTTGTGTCCTTTCTGGGCTGACTACTTCACATAAGCGGCCATAATACACATCTTTACATTCCTCATTGGTACCCCCTGCAGGCCACACAAACTTCTTGCCACTGTTGCCAGGGGTGACAACCTATATGTTTGCAGAAAACGCAGGGCTGCTATACTGATGCAGACTCATGCTCTCCTGAGCCATTGCTTGACTGGTGCTTTGTTGTCGCAATGATGCCTCTTCCTTTGCTATGGGTGATGACCTCCCTTTGCTGGAGCATTGCTGGCGGCCCATGATGCGACTGAACTCTCCTCTAAGAAGGATTTCCTCTTTAAACTGGCAGCAATCATCATGGTCACCGTCCATCAAATGGTAAACTGACCGGTACTCTACCAATAATAAGGTTTGCAGCAACTTTGGCCACCGATCTCTAGGCCATTTCCTCCTTAAAGCGACTTTTTCAAATTTTTCTAGGAAGTCTCCAACCTCCTCTGTAGGTAGCATGGGTTGCATGTAATCAGAGGCACAGATCATAGCCCCTTGAACTGCATCCCCCGCTTTACTCTGGTTCCGCTTGAACCACTCATTCACGGTCTCATACACCACTGGCCCCTTTTGACTGGCACTCCTAGGTGGAGACATCTTCAGGCCACGCTGAGCTCACTTCCTCTTTAACTTGCTTTAACATGTACTACTTGTGTTTTGACTGCCTCATCCTTGCAGTCGCATGCACAGCAGCTTGTCACACAGTTCACAGCAGGGAAAAGGAAAAAAAAATCTCACAGGTGCACCACCTCTATGCAACACAGTCTGTCAAAATAAACTTCTGCGCAATGCAGTTCGCCTGACTGCCACACACAGCTAGCAGTAGTTCCTGCTGCGACTCACCACGGAGCAAGGACCCAGATTCCACCATCTAGATGCCCGCTGAATCCACCACTGTAAACATTGGGGGTTGTTAACTCAAGTGGTAAATGCATTTTTCAGCGAGTCCACAGCAGTCAGATGTTAGGTTTGAGGGCATGGCAGCCCATTTTTATTGGAAGGAAACAAAATAACAGTTCACACACAGGATTCCCACGCAGGGGTTCTTCTCCAGTAATGTTCATATAACCAAAATGCCAAGCCTCCTGGCTCCTAGGCTTACTTAGCCTTGCAGTACCTGCTAAACCTGGCCCACTCCTGGCCTCAACAGGATTCTCCAGCCTACTGTCTTCCAGATTTCTGGATTTCCTTCAGCCCCCTTTAGACTCGCTAGACACCTCAGGTCTACCAGCCTCCCAGTCTGTCAGGCACAAAGTCCCCCCACACCAGGGATGTAGTCTTCCGGGGCAGACAGCTTTCCACACAGTGTTTTGAACCAGCAGCCAGCTGCACACACTCCACCTTCCTCCACTCTCTGTTCTGACCAGTCCCTCATTATATGGGTTGTGTGCACCTGGGAACACAACCTGCTGTCTGTAAGATCTGGACACAGGGTTGGAAATCCCATCCCGCCCAAGTCTCTGCAGGATCTCCAAACTACACAGCCCCATTCTAAACTAGCAAAACCTGGAGAAAACTGAGCAGTTTTCTCCATTTAAACTCTACACTCTGTAGTTTTGCGGTCCGCAGATATGCAAACCCTGTGTCCATTTTACCTCCAATTTCATAGGTACAGAGCCTCTCACTATTACAATCTATAAAATAAATAACACTGATGTAATACACTGTCTACAAACTGCATATACAGTGCCTTGAAAAAGTATTCATACCCCTTGATATTTTCCACATTTTATCGCGTTACAGCCAAAAACATAGTATTGTGAAGTGGAAGGAAAATTATAAATGGTTTTCTTTTTTTTTTTACAAATAAAGATCTGAAAAGTGGGTCGTGCATTTGTATTCCGCCTCCCTGAGTCAATACTTTGTAGAACCACCTTTCCCTGTAGCTACAGCTGCAAGTTTTTTGGGTATGTCTCTACCAGCTTTGCACATCTAGAGAGTTACATTTTTGCCTATTCTTCTTTGCAAAATAGCTCAAGCTCTGTCAGATTGGATGGAGAACATCTGAGAACAGCAATTTTCAAGTTTTGCCACAGATTGTCAATTGGATTTAGGTCTGTACTTTGACTGGGCCATTCTAACACATTAATATGTTGTCCTGCTGGAAGATAAACCTTCGCCTCAGTCAAGTCTTTTGCAGACTCTTCTAAGATTGTCTTGTATTTGGCTCCATCAAACTACCCATCAACTCTGACCAACTTCCCTTTTCCTGATGAAGAAAACTATCCCTACAACATAATGCTGCCACCACCATGTTTTACGGTGGAGATGGTGTGTTCAGGGGGATGTGCAGTGTTCCTTTTTCCACCACACATAGCGTTTTGCCTTTAGGCCAAGAAGTTCAACTTTGGTCTCATCTGACTTGAGCATCTTCTTCCACATGTTTGCTGTGTGTCCCCCCCCCCCTCATGGCTTCTCACAAACAGGACTACAACGGCCAGATTTGTAGAGTGCACGACTTATAGTTGTCCTGTGGACAGATTCTCCCACCTGAGCTGTGGATCTCAGCAGCTCTTCTACAGTTACCATGGGCCTCTTGGCTGCTTCTGTGATTAATGCCCTCCTTGCCTGGCCTGTCAATTGAGGTGGATGGCCATGTCTTGGTAGGTTGGCACAACTGCAATACTCTTTCCATTTTCAGATGGTGGGTTGAACAGTGCTCTGTGAGCAGTGTCATCTTAAGAGCATTATAGGCCCCCGGGCAATACAGTGCACTGGGGCCCTGTCTACACAATTACGCACGAGAATTACTAACAAAAATCATAAAATTTACTGGCAGAACCACATTTTTTACTGCCACTGCAAAAAAAGTACCTAAAATTACAGTTTTCAGTGCCCAACAATGCAAATGTCAGTATTTAAACTATAAACATATAGCTAGTGCTATTAGAAATTGACATGAAGGTCAGGTTACTATAACCCAGCCAGCACAGAGTTTCCTCTTACATCAGAGTCTGCAGGATTCCCCCTTACAGTGAAAGGGAACTCTTATGTAAAGGGGAACGCTGCAGATCATGATCTAAGGGGGGAACTCCGATGTGGAGGGGGGCTATGGTGACCAGAGACAACCTTATATCAGAGTCCACTGCTTTCTCTTTCCCACTTACATCAGGGTCCGCAGACTGAGTTCCCCCTTGCATTGTAAGGGGGAATCCTGCAGACTCTGATGTGGGGGGTACTCTGGTGACCAGAGACCACCTTCCTTAGATTAAATACACTAAGGTAAGGGGGGTCACTAATATAGGAGGGGGAACCTTTATATCAGTGCCCCCTTACATTTTTGCATTCACTCCCCCCTTACATCAGCAACCCCCCGCACTCGTGGAGGACCGGATCTTCTCTGTGATTTCCGCGAACTGGGCATGGGCCGTTCTAACCCGTCACTCTCCATAATTTTTTACTGGGGTTGCTGGGCAGCCGGTGGGGCCCCCCAGGCAAGCGGGGCCCCCGGGCAACTGCCCAGCGTGCCCAATGGAAAAGATGGCCCTGTCTGTGAGATGTTCAAAACTTGGGATATTTTTTTGTAACCTAACTGGCTGTGACTCCCCACTATAGTGCTATGCTGCAGGCATTCCAGGAATTAAATTGTACCAACATACAATAATTATATACAGTATCTCCCAAAAGTGAGTACACCCCTCACATTTTGGAAATATTTTATTATAACTTTTCATGTGACAACACTGAATAAATTACACTTTGCTGTACAAAGTATTGAGTGTACAGCTTGTATAACAGTGTTCATTTGCTGTCCCCTCAAAATAACTTGGCACACAGCCATTAATGTCTAAACCGCTGGCAACATATGTGAGTACACCCCTAAGTGAAAATGTCCAAATGTGGCCCAATTAGCCATTTTCCCTCTCCAGTGTAATGTGACTTGTTAGTGTTACAAGGTCTCGGGTGTGAATGGGGAGCAGGTGTGATAAATAAAAAAATTTAAATTAAAGATTGCCAAGACCCCGAGACTGAGCTGCAGCATGGTGGCCAAAACATCGGTTTAACCGGACAGGATCCACTCAGAACAGGCCTCGCCATGGTCGACCAAAGATGTTGAGTGCACATGCTCAGCATCATATCCAGAGGTTCTCTTATTTTGAAATAGACGTATGAGTGCTGCCAACATTGCTGCAGAGGCTGAAGGGGTGGGGGGTCAGACTGTCAGTTCTCAAACCATGCGTCGCACACTGCATTAAATTGGTCTGCATGGCTGTCATCCCAGAAGGAAGCCTCTTCTAAAGATGATGCACAAGAAAGCCCACAGTTTGCTGAAGACAAGCAGACTAAGGACATGGATTACTGGAACCATGTCCTGTGGTCTGATGAGACCACAATAAATGTATTTGGTTTAGCGAGTGTGACATCAACCAGATGAGGAGTACAAAGACAAGTGGGTCTTGCCTACAGTCAAGCATGGTGGTGGGAGTGTCATGGTCTGGTGCTACATGAGTGCTGCCGACACTGGGGAGCTACAGTTCATTGAGGGAACCATGAATGCCAACATGTACTGTGACATACTGAAACAGAGCATGATCCCCTCCCTTCGAAGACTGGTCCACAGGGCAGTATTCCAACATAATGACCCCAAACACACATCCAAGATGACCGCTGCCTTGCTAAGAAGCTGAGGGTAAAGGTGATGGACTGGCCAAGCATGTCTCCAGACCTAAACCCTATTGTGCATCTGTGGGGCATCTTCAAATGGAAGGTGAAGGAGAACAAAGGGCCAGATTCAGGTAGAATTGCGGCGGCGTAACGTATCGTAGATACGTTACACCGCCGCAAGTTTTCATCGCAAGTGCCTGATTCACAAAGCACTTGCGATGAAAACTTCGCCGGCGGCCTCCGGCGTAAGCCCGCGCCGGACCTACTGCGCATGCTCCGTTTCGTAACTCTCGCCGTGCTTTGCGCGAAGTGACGTCATTTTTTCGAACGGCGACGTGCGTAGCGTAATTCCGTATTCCCGGACGTGTTACGCAAACGACGTGAAATTTTAAATTTCGACGCGGGAACGACGGCCATACTTTAGACAGCAATACGTTTGCTGACTAAAGTTAAGGCACCAAAAACGACTCCTAACTTTGCGATGGGAAACTAGACTAGCGGCGACGTAGCGAACGCGAAAAACCGTTGTGGATCGCCGTAACTCCTAATTTGCATACCCGACGCTGGTTTACGACGCAAACTCCCCCCAGCGGCGGCCGCAGTACTGCATCCTAAGATCCGACAGTGTAAAACAATTACACCTGTCAGGTATTAGGGATATCTATGCGTAACTGATTCTATGAATCAGTCGCATAGATACTCTGAGAGATACGACGGAGTATCTGAGATACTCCGTCGTATCTCCTTTGTGAATCTGGGCCAAAGTCTCTAACATCCACCAGCTCCGTCATGGAGGAGTGAAAAAGGACTCCAGTGGCAACCTGTGAAGCTCTGGTAAACTCCATGTGCAAGAGGGTTAAGGCAGTGCTGGAAAATAATGGTGGCCACACAAAATATTGACACTTTGGGCCCAATTTGGACATTTTCACTTAGGGGTGTACTCACTTTTGTTGCCAGCGGTTTAGACATTAATGGCTGTATGTTGAGTTATTTTGAGGGGACAGCAAATGTACACTGTTATACAAGCTGTACACTCACTACTTTACATGGTAGCAAAGTGTAATTTTTTTTAGTGTTCTCACATGAAAAGATATTATAAAATATTTACAAAAATGTGAGGGGTGTACTCACATTTGTGAGATACTGTATATGTAATTCTTATGCCTTAGTTCTGAGAAAACTGTGAAATCACGAAACATGCTGACATAATAACGGGTGCCAATACTTATGATTTTTTATTGTATATTGTTGATCTCTGTTATGAGTTTTTTTTTTTTTTTTTTTATATTTGTACAATAAAGTTTTTCTAAAACTGTTAAGAACTTTTTATCCTAAAGTAATTTTGGTGTACATTGTCATTCTTTGTTTTTCTGGTAGCACCAGGGCCGCCATCAGGGGGGTACAGCTCAAACTCATGTAAGGGACCCGGGCATCCCAAGGGTCCCGGATGTCCCGAGCGACTCAGACCCCCAAGGTATTTCCACCCTCTGCGTTAAGGCTGGATGATTGACAGCCACTTTTGGTCACTCCGGCACAGTTCCTGGTTGCCTGGCAACGCCAAGCTCACAGCACCAACGATTAGATGCCTTGGGATGCACTTCTGCTGGGATTGGTGGAGGGGGAAATGGGCGGAGAAGTTTTCACCCACCTCCCCCTCCACCAATCGCAGAAGAAGTGCACCCCGAGGCTTATCTGCGGCGCCTGTGAGGAGTGAGCTTAGCATTCCCCCGACAACCAGGAAGTGTGCCGGAGTGACTGAAAGTATGGATGGTCTCACGGAACAGGACAGAAAGGGGGGCTCCTGTTGATCTCATCTGATATTCTCCTCCTGCCGCTCCCCCCAGTGCCTAATTTTCTCACAAGTGGTAGAATGAATGAATGAATGAAAAACTTATAAAGCGCGGCGCATGCGAACTGAATCGCTTCTGGGCGCTAGTTGTTCGTGTCTCATGACATCAGAAGAGCAGAGTTTTGATCTGTCTTCTGAAAGTCAGGTGGTTTTCCTCCAACCGAATGCTGGTTGGCAAAGCGTTCCATAGTCTCGGACCTTGAAAAGCAAACCTTCTTTCTCCTTTGGACTTGTATTTGGTTTTTGGTACCCTGACCAGATTTTGGTCGGTGGATCGCAGAACGCGATTCGAATTGTGAAATTCTATCTGGTCGCAAAGATATTGCGGAGCCTTCCCATGGATGCACTTATGTGTCAGGCAGAGTGCTTTAAATGCAATTCTGTCTTTTACTGGCAACCAGTGAAGGGTTCTCAGCGAAGGTGAGATTGATTCCCATTTTTTTTTCCCAGTCACCAGTCTGGCGGCCGTATTCTGAACGACTTGCAGACGGGAGATTTGGTACTTTGGGAGTCCGAGGTAAAGGGCGTTAGCATAGTCCAGTCTGGAATTCACGATTGTTCCCACCACGACTGCTACGTCTTCTTTGGGAATAAATGGAATAAGTCTGCGTAGTAGGCGCAACAAATGGTGCGCTCCGCTGACTACTGACCCTATTTGTGCGTCCATTGTCATGAAGGTGTCGAAGATGACCCCGAGACTTTTGACTTTGGAGCTAGGGGTGATGATTTGGCCCAGAATGGGCGGGGGTGTCCAGGTTGTTGCCAGTTGACTCTTTCGGCTGGCGTGAAACATAAGAAGTTCTGTTTTTGAACTGTTGAGTTTAAGATAACTTTGTCATCCAGTTTTCTATCAAAGAGAGACATTTCTCTAAACTGGGATGATGATCCTTTTTGTTGCAGATGCGAAAATACAGTTGCGTATCGTCTGCATAAGAGTGATAGAGTAGTTCTTGGCTACTGATAATATCAAAGAGAGGGCGAAGATAGATGTTGAAAAGCACCGGTGACAGGGGGGATCCTTGGGGGACTCCACATGACACTGTGCGCTTTTCCGACGTGAAAGAACCCAGTTTAACTGTTTGTGATCGGTTTTCAAGAAAGGAAGAAAACCATGGTAAATCACCTTCTGCGACTCCTGCTACCTTGGCTAGTCGCATCAGTAACAGTTTGTGGTCTACCGTGTCAAAGGCTGCGCTTAGGTCCAGCAGAACCAGGAGACAAGATTCTCCTTCGTCTGCGGCCTCGAGGGCATCGTCCCATATTTTGAGTAAGGCCGTTTCTGTCCCGTGTCCGGGACGGAAGCCTGATTGTAATGGATCCAGTAGATTGTGGGTATCTAGATGCTGTTGCAGCTGTTGTACCACTACTTTCTCCATTATCTTGGAGAGAACATTTAGGCCTGTTATGGGACGGCGGTGAGTTGGGTCCTTGGGATCCAGGTTAGGTTTTTTCAAGATGGGCTGGATTGTGCCCTCTTTCAACAGGGATGGCACTGTGCCTTCCTTAAATGACTGGTTTATAAGCTGTGTGATGGGTGGTGCCAGGATGTCGGCACATTCCTTCAGCAGTTTGGTGGGGATGATATCATTGGGCGATGTGCTGTTCCGCAAAGCACCAATGATATTTTTTGTGGTATCGATGGAGATCGGTTCCAGAGTGAACTTAGTTGATTGTAGAGAGTTTCTGTGGGTGTTTTGTGGTTGATTGACGGTGGGGTTGAGGGGGGTATTGTTTTGCAAGATGTTTTCCCGGATTCTGAAGAAATTGAGGAGATCGAGCAGCAGGAGGAGAAGACGGAGCTCATCCCTGCACATCCCTACAGCAGATGGAGGAGATGGGGAGCAGAGTGCTGAGGAGGGATCAGAGGTGATTGTCAGGAAGAGCTCTCCCTGACACGCCCCTCCAGTCATCAATATGCAATGACAGGGCTCCTTTTTATCCCTTTCTGCATTGATGTCCTGGCTCCTCGCCCCTACAGATGCTGGTGAGTAGCTGTGTCTGCACACACATGTACTAAGACCCCTTTCACACTGGGTCGGTGGGTGCATCGGCGGTAAAGTGCCAATATTTTTAGCATCGCTTTACCGTCAATTTTGCGGCACTAAAAGGCTTAAAACCATCCGCAAAGCACCGCTGCAGCGCCAAATTTGCCGGCGGTACAGCCGCGGTACCCATTCATTTCAATAGGCAAGAGGGTGGAGGAGCAGTGTACACACCACTCCTTCACCGCTACAAAGATGCTGCTAGCAAAAAATGTTTTAGCATCCTGCCAGTGCACCGCTCCAGTGTGAAAGCGCTTGGGGGCTTTCACACTGGAATGTGAGGAGCGGCTCCTTCAAGGCGCTATTTTAACCACTTCTACACCGAGGACGTCATATGACGTCCTCGACTTTGTGCGGTGATATCTGAATGATGCCTGCAGCTACAGGCATCATTCAGATATCACTGTTTTCTGCCGGCGATTCTGGTCACGATAAGAACAATCATAGCGGCAGTTCCGCCGATTGATCGTTCTTATAGGCGGCAGGAAGGAACGTCATCCAGTTCTTCTCCGGGCTCTCCTGTGCCATCGGGGGCCTGGATAACTAATCGGCCGGCGCTGGCTCACGACGATAGAGATGACTGGTGACCAGATGGGCACCAGTCATCTCTATGACCGTCGGAGGCCCGGGCGCAACATTGTGACATCACACCCGGGTACCCGGAAGTAAACAGAGCCGCAAACGCGGCTGTCGGCATGAGGTCGGTGAATTTTTTCACAATCTCATGATTTCAATTCTGGAGGAGAGATGTGGGGTCTTATTGACCCCACATCTCTTCATAAAGAGGACCTGTCACAATGATTCCTATTACAAGGGATGTTTACATTCCTTGTAATAGGAATAAAAGTGATACAAAAAAAAATGTAAAAATTAAAACGAGCCTATCCCCGGGAAGCTCGCGCTCAGAAGCGAACAAGCATGTAAGTCCCGCCCACATTGGTTAACTCTGTTTAAACCCCACATGTGAGGTATCGCCGCATGCGTTAAAGCATGTGCAGCAATTCTAGCACTAGACCTCCTCTGTAACTTGAAAATAGTTACCTGTAAAAAATTTAAAGCATCGCCTATGGAGATTTTTAAGTACCGAAATTTGGCGCCATTCCATGAGTGTGCGCAATTTTAAAGTGTGACATGTTAGGTATCTATTTACTCGGCGTAACATCATCTTTCACATAATACAAAAAAATTGGGCTAACTTTACTGTTTTGTTATTTTTTAATTCATTAAACCGTTTTTTTTCCCCAAAAAAGGCGTTTAAAAAATGATTGCGCACATACCATGCGAGATAAAAAGTTGCAATGACCGCCATTTTATCCCCTAGGGTGTCTGCTAAAAAAAATATATATATATAATTGGGGGTTCTGACAAATTTACTAGCAAAAAAAATGATGATTTTTACATGAAGGAGAGAAGTGCCAGAATAGGCCCGGTGGAGAAGTGGTTAAGCGTTATAGCGCCTGCAAAGCGCCTCGTGTGAAAGGGGTCTAAGTGGAATGTTAATGTTACAGGTAGTGTCTGAATTACTTTGATCTCACCATTTATGCATCTCCTCCCCAGGTAACTTTTCATGTGGGTCTGCTAATTATACAGGTGATACTTGAAAAATTAGAATATCGTGCAGAAGTTCATTTATTTCACTAATGCAACTTAAAAGGTGAAACTAATATACAAGATAGACTCATTACATGCAAAGCAAGATAGTTAAAGCCTTGATTTGTCATAATTGTGGTGATTATTGATTACAGCTCATGAAAACCCCAAATCCACAATCTCAGAAAATTTGAATATTACATGCAATCAATAAAACAAGGATTGTACATAGAACACTATCGGACCTCTGAAAAGTATAAGCATGCATATGTACTCAGTACTTGGTTTGAGCCCCTTTTGCAGCAATTACTGTCTCAATGTGGTGTGGCACGGAAGCCATAATCCTGTGGCACTGCTGAGGTGTAATGGAAGACCAGAATGCTTCAATAGCGGCCTTCAGCTCTTCTGCATTGTTCGGTTTCATGTCTCTCATCTTTCTATTGGCAATGCCCCATAGATTCTCTATGGGGTTCAGGTCAGGCAAGTTTGCTGGCCAATCAAGCACAGAAATCCCACGGTCACTGAACCAGGTTTTGGTGCTTGTGGCAGTGTGGGCAGGTGCCAAGTCCTGCTGGAAAATGAAATCGGCATCCCCATAGAGCTCGTCTAAGGAAAGGAAGCATGAAGTGCTCCAAAATCTCCTGGTAGACGGCTGCGTTGACCCTGGACTTAATGAAGCACAGTGGACCAACACCAGCAGATGACATGGCTCCCCAAATGAACACAGACTGTGGAAACTTCACACTGGACTTTAAGCATCTTGCAGTGTGTGTCTCTCTATTCTTACCTCATACTCGGGGTCCTTGGTTTCCAAATAATATGTAAAATTTGCTCTCATCAGAAAAGAGGACTTTGGACCACTGAGCACCAGACCAGGTGTGTTTTTCTTTAGCCCAGGTAAGACACTTCTGACATTGTTTGTTGTTCAGGAGTGGCTTGACAAGAGGAATACAACATTTGAGGCCCATGTCCTTTATCCGTCTGTGTTGTGGTGGCTCTTGATGCACTGACTCCAGCCTCAGTCCACTCCTTGTGAAAGTCCCCAACACTTTTGAATGGCCTTTTCCTGACAATCCTCTCCAGGCTGCGGTCATCCCTGCTGCTTGTGCACCTTTTTCTTCCACGCTCTTCTCTTCCACATAACTATCTATTAATGTGCTTTGATACAGCACTTTGGGAACATCCAACTTCTTTTGCAATTACATTTTGAGGCTTTCCCTCCTTATGGAGGGTGTCAATGATGGTTTTCTGCACAACTGTCAGGTCAGCAGTCTTTCCTATGATTGTGTTTCCTACTGAACCAGATTGAAAGACCATTTAAAGGCTCAGGAACCATTTGCTGGTGTTATGGCGTAATTAGCTGATTATAGTGGGAAATATTGAGCCTAGAATATTGCACCTTTTCACAATATTCAAATTTTCTGAGATTGTGGATTTGGGGTTTTCATGAGCTGTAAGCCATTTTCTTCGCAATTATGGCAAATCACGGCTTGAACTAGCTTGCTTTGCACGTAATGAGTCTATCTCATATATTATTAGTTTCACCTTTTACGTTGCATTAGTGAAATAAATGAACTTTTGCACGATATTCAAATTTTTCGAGTATCACCTGTAGAATCTGTCCTACTTTCACACTGAGACGTTTTCCAGGCTAAAAATCTATCTAAAAATAGTGCCTGTAAACTGCTTTTTCTGCAGCCCCAGTGTGAAAACCCGAGTGCTTTTGCACTGGAGCGGTGCGCTTGCAGGACAGGAAAAAAAAATTCCTGCAAGCAGCATCTTTATGGCGGTGCGGGAGCGGTGAATACAGCGCTCCTAAACCACCCCTGCCATTGAAAACAATGGGCAGCGCTGCCAAAGCGCCTGCAAAGCCATTCAGCAGCGGCGCTTTGCGGGGGCGCTTCTAACTCTTTTTTGGCCGCCAGCGGGGGTTAAAAGCGTACCGCTAGCGGCTGAAAAGTGCTGCTAAGACTACGGTAAGGCGCTGCTAAAACTAGCGGGGGGAGGGGGTGGGCCAGGCCTAAAGCTGTGTAAGGGGCCCCAAAATTTCTGATGGCTGCCCTGGGTAGCAAATATAAAGTCCTTATTTTTATGTAGGTAAGATTTATTGGTTCTGATGGTAATTTACTGGTTATTTTGGAAATGAAAGATTCCAATATCTCTTTATTTGCATGATGATTTTACTGGCTTCGAACTGACTCAGAGCACACAGACATACGCAAACTGTTTGTAGACAATCCTTGGCTTCTTCCCAACAAGCTAGATCTCCTGTCTCAAAGTCCCTCTATTCCACCCTGCTTTGCACCCTCTGGCTTTAAGGTAATGCTGTTGTAATCTAGATGTTAAAGTGGTTGTAAAAGGAAAAAAAATGTTTTCATAATAAGCATCCTTTACCTGCAGACATTCCTCTTTTCACTTCCTCATTGTTCGTTTTTGCTCAGAAGTCGCTCTATTTCTTCTCTGTTCTGTTTACTTCCTGCTTGTCTGATTTTACTGACCACCGTGACGGGAGGGTTTACTGTGGTGGTCAGTAACGTGCTCACCCCCTCCTGGGAACTACATCTGTGTGGCAGGATGCTCTCTACATGTTAGAGACTTCAAGGAGGTGTGAATTACTGGGCGTGCCGCAATTCATACTGGGAAATGTAGTTCTTACATGAACGAGCGATGCAAACCAGGAAGTTAATGAGAGAACAGAAACTAGAATGCCAGAGGTGATATAGATGAAGGAATTTAATAGGTATTTACTAGTTTTTTAACAAAATCATTACACTATTCTGTCTGTCTACCTTGCAGACATTAATTTTTGGCAAAAAAAAGTTTTTCCTTTAGTGACCCTTTAAGGCAGCCCTCAAAATTTCCACTCGCCTACTAGTATTTGGCGAGTGGATTTAAGCTGGGGGCGAGTGATGACAGGGCTGCATGACCAATCTCCCTCCAATCTGTGCCTACACTTAGAGTCCCGATGAGATTGGCGGCCGAAGAGGAAAGGTGCATGCTCGGGAAAAGTAGTCTGGTGAGCCGCGCACAGGCAGAGCAGTACACAGGTGCTCTCCTTACAATTCTCATTAATTAAGCCATGGGACCTAACAGTATGACCTCTCTGAGCCTGCCCCCTCCCCCGGGCCCCGACCAATGTAGCTGGAGAGAAGAAAGTAATGAGTGAGGTGGAGGATTGCCAAAATTACCACTCCGGTGCAGCGCTCACTGAAAGTTGCCCTGACATGAGAGCGGCAGCCTTCTAGTTTGTGCAGTTTTCTTCTCCTTGTGCTCTATGTAAGTGTCCAACAGTTTATCCTGAGCACTGTGAACAGATTGGTCTCAATGTGTGCTGTGCGCTGTCAGTGTGCGCTGTGCTATGGTGTCAATGGCTGTGCAGTTGTGTGGATCTCAGCGCTGGATTGTACTCCCTCCCGCTGTGCTGCAGCTCCTCTCTGCCAGCCTGAATAAAAGGGGGAAGTGGGGACATGCACGCGTGGAGCCGCACACACAGGCTCCTGATGATGAGATGAATGGGAGAGAGAGAGAGGATGGATGGGAGTTGCAGAGGAGACAGCAAGAGAATGGGGAAGAGACCCAGTTCTAGTGCCCTGTCCCTCTGGTCTGCCCCCAGTGCCCTGTCCCTCTGGTCTGCCCCCAGTGCCCTGTCCCATTTTGTTAAAGTTGTTGTTGGTAATATTTAATTTTGTAACTTGATTCTGCATTAAACATTGTCATTCCATGAGATAATCTACGAGGGCGTGTTTATGGGTGCAATTAGGCGCAGGGCAGTGTATGAATTAGGTGGGGCAACTGGTGGCGAGTAAATCTTGAGGCCTGGCTAGTAGCTCAGGACTTGAAATTTTGAGCCCTGCTTTAAGGAATATAGTCATTTCTGAGTCTGTTATTCCTACTCTGCTTAAAGCAAGAAAGGCCACTTCCAGGAAATCTGACTTTGCCTGTTTTGAGCTCACTCAATTCAGACCCACAGACTATCCTCCCGTTCTGGCCTTCCTACAAACAGGTCTTGACCAGATTACAGCTTTAAGCACCCTAATTTTTCAAATACCTCTGGCCTTGCACTTTCTTCACTGCCACCTTTGTGCCTGCTTCTTAGCACCCACTCGGTGCCATAAAAGCTACTGCCTCTATTACACACATATTCCCTGTTTGTCCTTCTTTTGAACCCCACAATCGTAAGAGGCATCCGGCTCCAAAATCCACCATTGCAAGGTGTATCAGGAATTTGATTACAAGAGCTTATGCTACTAAGCAGAAACCTCCTCCTGTGCTGTTGCATGCCCACTCTGCCAGATCTGAAGGAATATCCTGTACCTTTAGGCACAAAGCCTCTGTTGCCCAACTCTGTAAAGCCAACACCTGATCTTCTGTTCATATTTTCTCAAAGTTCTATTAGGAGGGTGTCCTTCTGAAGAAGCAGTTTAGCATTGCAAGGTTCTTTGACCTCTATTTTATATTGGGCCTGTTGGCACCATTCAGTTTGCCTAGTTATTGCACACCTCTGAATTCATTGCTGGCAGAGGTCCCATGGTGTAGGAATAAGTTGGTAAAGCATTGTATAGCGCTAATATTATAAATATATGAAGGATGACTCCTAAGAGGTGAGAAAACCCAAATTACACAGTATAAAACCTAAAACAATGAACAAATAAATAATGAAAAAAGCATATGTGCATAACACACTATGGATAATACATTGAAGTCCCAATAAGAATGTAAGTTTTCAGTAATGTGATAAAATATATAAAAACTATGGGCCAGATCCTCAAAAGAGATACACAGGCGGATCTGCTGTTCCGCCTGCGTATCCCTGTTTCTATCTTTGGAACTGATCCACAGAATCAGTTTCCAAGAGATAGACAGAAGGTCTGGCATGTGTAAGAGACTTACACTGCCGGATCTTAGGATGCAGTACCGCATCCGCTGCTGGGGGCATTTCGCGTCGAAATGCCGCTTCGGGTATGCAAATTAGCACTTACGGAGATCCACGAAGCTTTTCAGCTTCGTTTTTTCTCCGTAAGTATTAAGTTGCATGTGTAAAATTAGGGCTGCTTTTACAAAGTGTAAACTGTTTACACCTTGTAAAAGTAGACCTTTCTGTCCAGCGACGCAGTTTTTTTTTTTTTTTTTTTTAAAAAAATTCCCCGCCGTATCTTTTTTTTTTTTCCCGACGCAACTTTATTGACCCGACGCGATCCACAAAGCTTGGCGTAACGTAATTTCGCGATATGCACGTCGGGAAAATGACGTCACGAGCATGCGCAGTACGGCGGAATTTAAGTTACACAGCTGAAAATTTCTAGGTAAGTGCTTTGTGGATCGGGCACTTAGGTAGAAATTTTAAGGCAGTGTAACTTAAATGGAAAATTTTATGTTACGCCGGGTCTTTGTGGATCTGGCCCTATGGGTAAATGTCAGCTACAGCAACACCATTAAGGAAGAGCTGAGCACACACACTGGACTACAATCTGTATGCCAACATGCCAGGGGCATCCATGCGCATAGCTAGACTAGTGACTTTAGTAACCGAGGGTACCCCCTCTTCTGAGGGAACAGCAGTCAGACGCCTCGCAGAATGCATCTTTGCACAGTAAACACACACATTAATTATGTCACAATGAGAATGCATGAATGCACACCACTGTGGTCCCTAGCACAGACACATCACATGCACATCTAATTGGATTAGATCCAAGTACCCCCCCAATGGTACTTGGGAGCAGTAACGCCCCGCCACGGCTCCAATTATGTCACTGTGCATTCATACACCATTCATGGACCTGGGATCACTTCTCCCTGGTCCTGGGGATCCCTACTCCACCAAAACTGAGGGTGACACCCTTATTTAATCAGGAATGCCACCCCCACAATCACACATCATTCACACACATGAAACAAATCATAAGTACAGTATACAAAACAAAATCATAAAAATAAAAAAACAAAAGTACCCTGCAAAATTACCAGCAGCGGCGATTGCTACGCCTGGGCCGCCCACGGGCACGGCCAACCAGAGGAGCCTCCTGGGGGGGGTGTGAGCAGGGGAAGGAGGATCATCCTGGGGGGGGTGTGAGCAGGGGAAGGAGGATCATCCTGGGGGGGTGGGTGAGCACGTGAAGGAGGAGCTCCCCTGGTGACTGTCCTCCAAGGCCACTGCTATCCTGGTGAGACACATTGTGAGGGCAGCTGTATTGGCCTGGCCAGCCCGGGTAATGGCCTGGACAGCCTGGGTCAGGTCACTCACCTCCTGGGCCACGCCTGCTGTGGCGGTCTGCAGGTCACACAAGCATGTGATGACCGCCAAGGAGTTTGTGGCCACATCAGTGATTGACTCCTTAATTGCACCCAGGCTGGCCTCCATCTGGCTCATAGTCTGCTTGATCTGAGCCAGATTGCCCGGCAGACGCTCAGCCACCCCCCTGGTCTCCTGGGTCGCCATCCTGCCTGCAGCCGTGTCTTGTGGCCTGGGAGGAGGGGAGAGAGAGAGTGGGAGGGGCTACCCCTGATGGTGGCCTGACTGCTGCCAGCCTCAGGGGTAAACAAATCCGATGCCAAAAGTACTTCCCTGCCAATCTCCATATCTTCCTCCTCCACCCCCCCTCATCCTCCTCCCCCTCAACCTCCTCATGAGGGGAGGTGTGGCCACTCCCCTCCCCTGGGGACTCCTGCCCTTCTTGGGACTCCTCTGCAGCCTCTTGTCCTGGGGATGGTGCAGCAGCCTGGCCCGATTGGCCCAGCAACCTCCTGGCCTGATGGGCCTGCAATCTCCTGGCCATCTGTGGAGGACACAAAACATTCACAGGTTGGAGGATCCACACACTTGGCACATCTTCCCTTCCCCCACCCACACATGCTAATCACCAGATAGAAAAACCAAAAACGTACCTGTCCTCACAGGAACATCTGATTGATAGCCATGCAGGCCCACCACCTGCTGTGGGTGGAAACACCGGGCCACTGCCCATTCCTCCTCACTCAGCCTGATGGGGCAGGGTCCGCCTCCTCCAGTGATCTTGGCCATCTTGTCCCGGACCAGGCTCTTAAGATCATTGATCTTCTTTTGTATGCCAGCAGGGGTCCTCGTCCCCCCCCCCCCCCCGCCGCATTGATCTGATCCGTTATTTTTTTTATGATCGCCTTCCTCTGGGCCGGGGAGGTGTTCCGGCTCTCAGGGCCATGTAAATAACGCCCATATTGGACGATGGCCCGAACAAGTATTTGCTTCTCAACCACAGAAAATGTAACTTTCTGCGCTTGGGTGCCATCACAGCCACCAAAAAAAAAACAGAAAATACACTTAGGAAAAAACAACTACAACTACACTCTACTACTCCTCCAAAACTTTTATCTCACACGCAACTCACCAACAAACGACAGAGCAGAAGCAACTTGCTCTAGGAAGGGTAACACAGGGATATACTTTTGCAAGGGAAGTGTGTTTGTCTGGGGCTATTTATACACAGGGCGATCCTCAAACTAAGTACGCTTGGCCTTTTTCCTATCTCACTGATTGCGCCGAGCAAAGTTCTGCACATGCCCAGTGAGGAGCAGATTCGTGCGCGCATGCGCAGTACGGCCGGTCCTTCATTTGCATGGGGTCACGGCTCATTACAATGAAGCACGCCCACTTCCTTCCCACTTGCAATAACCCCGCCTTACGTCTCGAAATTTAAGTTACACTTGCGCAGTTTTGGACGCAAATGCGCTGTGGATACGGCACTTACGACACAAAATTAGGGCGCCGTAACTTAAATGACATAAGTTTTGAGTAACTTAATTTGCGCCACTGTTTGTGGATCTGGCCCAAAGTCCACAAAAACGTAAAGAAACAAATGATGCTTCTTCCTGTTAAAGTGACACCAAATAGTGGAAATGGAGAAAAGAGTTGCCTGTAGTCACTCTAATAACTCTTCTGAGGTAAATGAATAAGGTACTTTTACCGACTTGGGTGGACACACATGTCTTCTAACAGTGGGTCATACGAGCTTAGGATCCAGGATGGTCTAGGTCCAATGTTAAGCAGGGAAGACGGTCCAGATGGATCAAGTTGTAGGATCCCCGGGTCTTGACTTACTGAATACCGCAGGTACAGCAAACATCCCTTCAGGGTCAGATTACACTGAGAGCACACTGGGGTATTTCTTCATGGGCTCCAACGGAAAAAGAAAAATGGAAAAAGAGGCTCCAAATGGTGCAGGTCAACTAAACAAATAGTTTTATTGAAACAAGTCAAGTATCAAAATGACAAGATAAAAAAAAGTGATCACAAATTATAAAAAAAAAAACAATAAAAAGCAATGTGGGGTGCAGTACATGCTGCCCAATGCGTTTCAACACTAGGTGTCTTCAACTGGGGCATATCTCTGACCCCTCACAAAAGTTCAAAAATTACAGCTCCACCTCTAAAAAGGGGCGGAAAAATAAATTAACAAAATAGCTTGCTTCCCAAACCTTGATATGAATTGAGGTGGAAGATGGTATATAAATCTAAAATGGGTGTCAAATTCATACAATAAATCATAAATTCACATAATATAAGGGGACCAGTGGTAAAGATCTGGGTACACATACAATAAAGGACCATCTCGCCATATGCCCTCTAAGCCTAGTTTTAGAGATGGATTTGTAAGCCAATCGGACTATATTACAGAGTGGCAAATCTCCACCTATCCCCAATAAGAAGATCACGTGACACCGGCGGCTTACGTTATGCGGAACCGCGCTCCCCTCACTAGGAGTCGGAAACTGCCTTGATCCCATTGCCGGGGTCACAGGCTCGCTGGCTCTAAGCTAATAGAAATGGGAAATTGTAGAGGATAAGAGATGGACAGCCGCACTCCAAAAAACCTTTGGGTTGTCTTTAATATAAAAAGAATTTAAAAAAAATTCACTACAAAAACCAGCAGAAAATGGGGATAGCACCCTATGCGCTTCACACTATAGATCAGTGCTTAATCATGGCTAACATGCAAATAAAACACACTTCAAATATATGTGATTCCTACCAAAGACACGTGACTAACACTAACCATCTGCGGGTGAGAACCAATTAATAAAAGGAACTTTCAGAAGCAAATCAGGAAGTGTCATCACCTGTGCACATGAAGGTAACCTAAAAAATGTGTTCATATTCTTTTTTTATTTCAATATATTTTTATTGGATTATTCAAAATTTTACAATAGTAGCAAAAAAAATAACAATGTTTTACAGTATACAAGATGTGAAATAGCATACATCTTCGATTGCACATATACAATGCTAGTTAGGAAGTTGAGTATATACAATACTGTTTAAATAAGGTAGAGAATTCCTAGTGATACTTAATGTTGAAACAAAAATCTAATTTCAATCGTAGAAGGGAGGATTGAACTCCCCCGAAGAACCCCGAGGGGACTCACAGTGCCCGGGAGGCAATCCTTCCATAAGAAATGTTAACTAAACAAAAAGAGTAAATAATACTATTAAATTAAATAAAGCAAATCATGTCAGGGTATCGTACCAGAGATTCCAAGTAGCCCAATGGATCGTATATTTATGAAGTAAGCCTAAGGATGATGCCAGTATTTTTTCATAGGAGTTATGATGGTTGGTAAGGTCAACAGCATCATCGGGAGATGGCGGATTAGAATCTTTCCATTTCCTAGTAATAGATAGTCTAGCCGCTAAGAGGAAGTGAGTTACAATTCTTTGTAGATTAGCCGGGAATTTTTCTATTCCCAGGGATAACAAAGCCAATGCCAGATCGGGTGTTACTTGTGTTTGTGTCAAATCAGAAATTGTTTGGAAAATTTTTGTCCAGTAGTTGTTAAGCTTAGGGCAGCTCCACAATATATGAAATATGTCCCCTTTAGCAGTACAAAGTCTCCAACACGTGTTGGGGGATTGGGAATTAAATTTGGACATTACTGCTGGAGTATAATACCAACGTAGAGTAATTTTGGTAGATAATTCCCATAGGGAGGTGCACTTAGAAGCAGATTGATTGGCTTTGCAAGCTATATGCCATTGGTTATCAGTAAAGGAACATTTAAGGTATTTTTCCCACTGTAGATGAGAAGATTTAGTGAAAGTACGTTTTTGTTGCATTAAATTATAGAATAAGGAAATGCCTCTTTTTTGTTTTACTGGTGATGTCAAATAGGACCAAGCCGAAGTGTGAATGAGCTTAAAGAAATGGCCTAGTTTATATAAACAATGTACCACTTGTGTATATTGAGAATAATTAATGTGAGGTAGGTCATATTCGGATTGAATAGATTGGAAGGATTTAATGTATCCATTCGAGTAAAAGTCCTGTAGATAATGCCTTTTTTGTGCCAGGAAGCAATCGGAATGTGACTAATAAGAAGGTATAAAGCTTGGATAGGGACCATATCAATGCTGGGATCTGTTAGTTCAGAATCATCCATTTTGGACATCGGAATTGATGCTGTGTCCAGAAATTTATTACAGCACCAGTTCCCTTACATCTGGGAGGACACTAAAATTCCATATTTGGGTATCAACCTCACCAGAACTACCAAATCGCTATATGCATATAATTACCTTACCCTTAGAAGTAAATTACAAGCAGACCTTCAAAATCTGAGCAAGCACGAATTCTCTTGGTGGGGCAGATTATCTGCTTTCAAAATGATTCATCTTCCACAGGTGTTATATTTTTTTCGGAATTTACCTATTCCTATTCCCAATATTTTTTTTAAATCCTTGCAAACGCTTTTATCCAAATTTGTTTGGAAGGGAAAGAGGTCTAGATGTGCTCATAACAAATTAATTAAACATCGAATGTCTGGAGGAGTGGGATACATTGACTTTCAAGATTATTATCATTCCTCCATTCTAACCCAAGTGAGAGAGTGGTTTAACACTACTTCTACTACTCAATGGGGTAATATTGAATCCAGTTACTGTACGTATGGCCCAACCAATATTTGGTTGTATGGGGCCATTTTGGGGGTTAAAATCCCAACACATCTACCACCTACGATGGCGGTTTCCATTAAAACATGGCTTAAAATGTGTTCACATTCAAAACACGCATCCGTAGACACAAATGTGAAAAGTGAAAAATTAGAAATGTAAAATATATATGTGAGTCATCCCCTTAATTCAAGTTAATGACTATATATGAAAATATAAATATGTAATAAATAGTGTATGAAATTACTACAGTTACTGAGCCACATCACGCATATATATATATATATACATGCGGCAATACCAGACTGTAGTAGTATACAAAACCCATTATAGTGTACCAGGATACAAGGGAGATGATTCTATATATAAAAAAAAGGTGTGATAAGTATGTGAATAACATATGTGTCTATATGTGTAAAAATAAGATTTAAAGAAAAAGTGTAAGTATAGTCCGATGGACATTATATACTAATAGTGAAAAAGTTATTTCTTAGGTGTTTATGTGTGTATATATAAATAACCACATAAAGTGCAAGCACAAAGTTGCATTTATCTTATAAGTGACAGTTATGTGTCGAGTGGAACCCGACGTATCAAAAGTGTATTAACCCTAGATAAACATAAGTGAAAGTACATGAAATAAAAAACTGTACTGTGCTGAATCACAATATATATATATGTAGATGTAATTGTATATAAGTAAACATTGGAAAACATTATTATAAATTAATATATCCTCCAAATGTGTATATATGTATATATTGATTAGTAAATGAATGCGGATGCATGCATGCTCATATGCTTGTCTCTGCTTAAAAGAGATATTATATATATATATATATATGTCTATGAAAGACCTATATCCATCTATCTTAGGCCTCGTACACACGACCGAACACCGGACCAGTTTCCGCGGACCTGTCCGACCGTGTGTACGGCCTAGCGGACCGGATTCCTGGGCTAGCGGACAGGTTTCCTGCGGACAAATGTTTCTTAGCATGCTAAGAAACATGTCCGCTGGAAGCCTGTCCGTCGGACATGTCCGATGGTTAGTACAACTCATCGGACATGTCCGCTGGGCCGAAATCCCTCGCATGCGTGGAAGCATTGAACTTCCTGGGTCGCGCACGTCGCTGCGTCATCGTCGCCGTCACGTCACCGCGTATTCTGTCCGCGGGGAATTTGGTCTGATGGTGTGTACACACATCAGACCAAAATCCCCCAGCAGACATGTCCGATGAAAACGGTCCGCGGACCGTTTTCATCGGACATGTCTGGTCGTGTGTACGAGGCCTAATAGTAAATAATATCCTAAAATAATAAATACCATAAAAGAGAAAGACATACACATGCATATATAATATATTCGAATACATGTTGGAGTATGTATCTACGATTGGAAGAAGTTCATATATATTGGATCTAAAAGGCGGGGTTTTAATTCATGTACCGTCCCGCATCAGAAAATAAACCAATATATTGTATCAGAAAAATTCTGATGTTGTTAGCGGAAATAAGGAGGACAAATTGGGATATTCTATTAAAGTAATATATTGTGTGTACTATCGGAAGATCCCCATATGGACGATCCTATCCGTTGTCGGTGGATTGCACTAATATATGTATGCAAGTCCAGATGATTGGACACGCACACACATAACCCTCCGCATCGTAATTTGCCTTGTGCATTGCCGGCACCCTCGATCTCCTGAATAGTCATTGATTGTTCATCACACCCACCTGGAGCGGTAACTTCCTTTCTCTTAATGGAAATGGGAGCCGAAGTGTGGCATCATGGGACGGATGCTCAGATCAATCCCCATACTGCAGATCACGTGGCCATGCGTCATACGAGCCCACGCTCCCCTCTCCAGGAGCTGGGCATCACCACAGCCTCGTCACCTAGGCTACGCGTCTGCTGGGGAAAGAAACGCGATTGACAATCAGCAACCAATGGGGATAAGACCTGAATGTTGTAAATGTCAAAACAACATGGGTCTATCTCTGGCCACTGAAGCCCATGTTGTCAGCGAAAAAAGTGTCAAATGAGCCTCAGTACCTACCTAGTACCAGGGACGAGACATCACCACACATTAATCACCAGGGATACATGTCCAAGCAGTGTTATCATCACTGAACGGGTAATTAAACAATTAAATGGAGGCATTATGAATGGCCTTTGGTTACATAAAAAGGAATATAAAATTATAAAACTACAAGTATATCCCTCTTAGAACATTTGGAAAGTGACGTGATGAGGACGTGACGCGGGTGAGGGTGGGAGGGGCCGACTGCTCCATGGCTGCTAGCGGCGTCTGCCGAGTCTCCATCGAATCCATCGGCGGACCGACTGATACCAGCGTGAGAGGCTGAGCAACCAGAGGACCGAGCGGGAGACTCACCCCCTCCCAAAGACCCGACGAACGTGGAGAGTGATCATAACGCCCCACGATCCCCAACAGCCTGTATTACAGCGGATGGCCGAGCGGAGCACAGTGGAACCGACAGCGGGGGTTACATCAAGGTTCCCCCCACAGAACAGCACAGCTCAGCGGCGGTCGGCAAGATGAATCAGGGGATTGGTGAGGCGCTCCCGGACCCCCCCCCCCCTATTCTCAATATTCCCTTGTGAATGACTTTTGCTAATTACTGTGTTTGTTCAATCCTGGGAGGATTTCAGGTGTAGCGTACCCTGGGGACTAGCTGCCGCGGATTCGATACGGGCATGATAGGTTAAAAGAGTGATAAGGCCGCATCCTCTTTTGCTCCGGTTGCTTCATTGCTTTATTGTGGTTTAGGATTCAGGACATATGAAAAGTTCTACTTTCCTCTTGTGAAACAATCAGGGGTGGTGTTGCAAGGAACAGTAAAGAGGGGGTCCTGAGGTGTGGTGTGACACCCAGAGGAGCCGAGTAGGGTCGGGCGCTGTCCCGTTCCCCCCCCCCCCCTGAAACCCCCCCCCCCTTTTTTTTTTTTTGTGTTTGTTTTTCTTTATTTTTCTCCATGTGTCCAGGCGGATATACCTCTTAATGCTCAGCTCAGTAGTGACATACCTGGTGCAAGAGCAATGAGAGACTGATTAACTTGAGTAAAACCCTGGTGTATTTGCTATAGGGGTATGTAAGGAGGACTATTAAGATATTCTTCTTTAAAACTTATCTTTTGCCTTATGAACACTAGTGAAGGGGAGATCTCTATCTTAGGAGATTAAAACTAGTCTGAAGCCACACAGAAAGACTCAGGCCCACCTCCGTTGAGCAATAAGGCAAAATTGAACATAAGCATTGCTGGAATTCTCCAGATATTTGAACACCCTATACACTCGATAAACCGTGAAAAATCAGTAAGCATAGCGGGCATCTCCTACTGTAAAGATATACCCCGCAGGTTTAATAGCCCGGCTTAAAAGTGGTAAATAAACGGCGAAACAGAGGAGAAATTAACAAGACTGCCCAGGGAAACAGGATCAAATAGGTATGAGGTATACCCCCCTTTTCTATATACCTCTCTCCACAAGGGGGTCAGTATAGTTGGCGTTTTGGTACGCTGAACACCCTCATGGGCATAGAACCCGAGATAGTTAATCAAGTTAGATTACTGTGAACGGGGGGAAAGGGAAGGAGAGAAAAAAAGGGAGAAGAAAAGGAAGAAAAAAGGGCCCTGAAGCAGGGGTCTGAGAAAGGCGGAGCAAAAGAAACAAATAGCAATCCTTAAACACCTTCAAACTGGGGAAGAGAATCAGACCCAACAATAAAAGCAGGATGAATAGAACAACTAGGGGCGTTACTACAAAAACACCTAAAAATAATCCGGGAAACAGTTCAATACAGCAATATATGACTCAAGAAGGGAGTCTCAAAAGCCCAGGGCTTGCAAAGAGAAATGAAAAAAAGAAGAGTGAGACAAAAAAGGGGGAGAGCAGTGCTGAGAGTTCTAGAGGAGAAACGACAATAGAGAGCGAACAAGAACACAGTAAACTAGTAGAGCAAGCCCAAGACACACAACCCCCCACGAAGGCTGAGATGAACACTATGCTATTGAGGATGGAAAACATCATAAAAACAGAAATCAACAGAATAAGATTAGACCTAGGAGGGCTTCTTGAAAGAGTAGAAGTGACAGAAAGGAGAATAGAAGAACAGGACCAGGAACTAAACATACTGAAAAAGCAAGTGAAGGCAATGAGTGACAATCAAAGATTGATAGCATATCGGATAGAGGACCAGGAGAATCGCAACAGGCGGCAGAACCTCAGAATCCGTGCGATTGTGGAAGAAAAGGGTGAAGATCTCAGAGCAATTATGAATACAATATTTAACCCCCTGCTAGACAAAACAGCAGAAGCGAAGCCCCTCAAGATTGAAAGAGTACACCGTATAGGTAACCCCCAACAGACAGAAAGATACGGACCAAGAGATGTCATTGTGCGATTCAGGAACTATGTGGACAAAGCGGAAATCTGGGGAAGACTTAGGGGGAAACCCCCCCTAAGATATAGAGACTGAGCTCCAAATATTTCCTGACCTGTCGAGAGAAACGTTGGCAAGGAGAAGACACTTGAAACCCTTACTAGAGTCGATGCGGGCACAAAATATTAAGTATCAATGGGGTTTTCCTGCATGTCTTATTGGAATAAAGGGGGGTAAAACTGCTCGACTAAGACACCCGGAAGAATTGACAGAATTTTGCTATAAAATGGACTTGACAGTATCTGAGCTACCGGACTGGGTGGATTAGTCTAGTGTTGATTTCAGCCACATTTGATAGGGGGGGGGCAGCTAGAGGAGCACTTGGGTGCACCACCACTAGGGAGGAGCCGATGGTGAAGACGGGGAGGCAACCAATAGCGGCTCCCAGGCCAGGATTGGGCCAGGGGGGGGGGACGGGAGGAGGGGGGGGATATCGGGGAGGGACCATCGAAACGACTCCACAAGAAGTATTTCAACTCCTCCAAAATACCTATAGATGATAGAATATAAGTTTCTCTCGTATAACGTGAGAGGTTTAAACTCTCACGTGAAGAGACATAAAGTGCTTAGCGAACTAACGCAGTACAAAGCAGATGTAGTTTATTTACAAGAGACCCACATAACTCTAGAGTCTAACATAAAGTTATACTCACCCAACTACCCTACATGGTACTATGGGGACACAATTTCATCACGGTCCCGCGGAGTAGCTATAGGATTTGCAAGAGATGTACGATTCACACTGGTGGATAGACAGACAGACCCCGAAGGGAGATTCTTGTTTTTGAAGATTAAACTAGGAGGGGAGGATTACACTCTGGCAAACGTCTATGCCCCTAATGCGAATTCTGTTAAATATATTAGTAAAATACTTAGAAAACTAAGACTATGAGGTAGGACATGTGGTATTGATGGGAGACTTTAATCTCTGTATGAACCCGGCACTCGATAGTACGTCCCCTGCACAGGGGACAAATTGTGAGCTGATCAAGGCTTTGAAAAAACAAATGCATTATAGTCAAATGGTGGATGTATGGCGAATTATGCATCCTAAAACACGCGACTACACGTTTTTCTCCCCTGTGCATGGGACGTACTCGAGGATAGATTATATTCTCATAGATCATAGACTCCTCGAGAGGGTAACTGAAACGGGATGCGAGATCATAACGATCTCAGACCATGCCCCTATAAATATAAAAATACGTTTTCCCATACAGAAAGCCAACCCACCAGAGTGGAGACTGGATGAAAGCTTGCTGAGAGACGAGGAGGTAGTCGGGAGAGTTCAGAAGGAATTAGAATTCTATTTCCAAGAGAACGATACGGAGGGAATCTCAGGGGCTTCCCTATGGGACGCCCACAAAGTTTACATAAGAGGGATTCTTATAGCCGAAGGGGCAAGAAAAAAGAAAGAAAGAACTAGAAAATTAAAAACATTAATGGAAGATATATATAGATTGGAACAGGAACATAAAACCCAGGGGCAAAAGAGAGAAACTCTACATAAACTAACTATAAGAAGAGACGAATACAGAGTCCTTATCGAACAAGAAACTAAGAAATCTACAGACAGGACTGTGAGAGAAAGCTACGTTTGGGGGAATAAATCCAGTAAAAACTTTGCCAGAATGGTACAAAAAAAAAAAACTAGGAATTTTATTGATAAAATTAAAAACAAGACAGGAGACTTTGTCTATGCGACAAATAAAATAGCTGACTCTTTTAGAAGTTATTACGAAGGCCTATACGACGTACAACAAAGGCGTTGGGACCCGGACGAGAAAGAGGCCAAAATAAGGGAAGTATTACAGAAAGCCAATCTCCCTAAGATAGCAGAGCACGAAACTGTTAAAATGGAAGAACATATAACAGAGTAAGAAATTAGCGATGCCCTAAAACATGCTCCAAAGGGGAAAAGCCCTGGGCCGGATGGCTTAACGACTTTCTACCTACAAAGATTTAGTGCCATTCTGGTACCCAGACTCTGCCAATACTTTAACGGGTTGGGGGCCGATTACGAAATGAGCAGAGACGCATTAACAGCAAACATTACAGTTATAAAAAAAGAGGGTAAGGACAACACGCTCTGCTCTGGTTTTCGACCCATCTCACTCTTGAATGCAGACACGAAATTGTATGCTAAAATCCTCGCCGAACGCATGAAGGGTGTAATGACAGCCATGGTCCATCCCGACCAGGTTGGCTTCATACCTGGAAGGGAGGGCAAGGACAATGGGGTCAGGGCACTCCTCCTCCTCCGGCAGATTAAAGAAAGTGGGACCCCCGGTCTATTCCTGTCAGTTGATGCCGAGAAAGCGTTCGACAGGGTAGACTGGGGGTTCTTGATGCAAACATTAGAAACTATTGGAATCGGCCCGAGGATGATGAAGTGGATTAAAACGCTTTATTTCCACCCATGCGCAAGGATCAAAATAAATGGGTCCTTGTCTGTTCCCTTTGAGATGAGAAACGGGACCAGGCAGGGATGCCCCCTGCCCCCCCTCCTTTTTGTTCTATCACTGGAACCCCTCTCGGCAATGGTGCGACATAACCCCGATATTGGGGGTGTAGTTGCAGGGGAAGAGGAGCACAAACTTTCCGCTTTCGTGGATGACATTCTATTTTTTATAAGCAATCCGAGAACTACTCTCCCTAATTTGATGGCTATCCTAAAACAGTATGGTGAGGTGTCAAACTTCAAAATGAATATATCTAAGACAGAGATTCTGAATATTAATATCCATAAGGAGGAAGAACAATACCTTCAGAAGAAGTTCAACTTCTCCTGGCAGAAAGAGATAAACTATTTGGGAATAAAACTGGCAAAGTCTCTTAAAAAAATTTATAGAATAAACTTTATCCCCCTGCTTGACGAAATTAAACGAGAAATCAAAAATATATATATAATAGATCAATATCATGGCTCGGCAGGATAAATGTGGAAAAAATGGTCCTAGTGCCAAAAATTATATATAAATTTCAAATGATCCCAGTTTCACTGCCACAATCCTACATTAAAATAATAAATTCCCTATTAATGAACTATATATGGAAAAATAAAAAACATAGGATCTCCGCCCAAATTTTAAAACAGACCAAGAAAAGGGGCGGACTTGCGGTACTGGACATCAGAAAATACTACTATGCTTCGGTCCTCTCACAGATTATAGAATGGGCTAAAGAGACCCAGGATAAAAGATGGATTAGTATCGAATGTACACTAGCTAGAGCACAGTTAGGGAGATTAATTTGGAACCCACCACAATATAGATCCTTACACACGTCCACACATGCAATCACACTTAATGCTTTGAGGATATGGGATAGATTACACAAAAAATTAAAAACAAAATGTAACTCTCCACTAATAGACTTACAAGAAAATGAATACTTTGCACCAGGGACAAAAGGGGTAGGTGGAAATCGGATTAGAAATAGAACACAATTAAAAGATATAATTCATAAGGGTGAAATTATGACACTTCACGACATCAAATATAAGATAGATTCCATGACGCTTGACGAGTGGAGATACTTGCAATTGTCTTCATTCGTCAAGCGCTTACCGTATCCTTTGCGTCCACGAGAGGAGTACACTTTACTAGAACAACTCTGTATTTCCGCAAGTTCTAAAGGAAACATTTCTAAAATATATAGATATTTACTGAAAGCGGAGGAGTCAGACACGCTAAAATATATTCAAAAATGGGAAAGAGAACTAGAAGTCCCAAGGGGGAAAACGACAGTAAGAAGAATCCTCAACATGACTCACACCTCGGCGGTGGATGTAAGAACTGCCGAGATGAATTTTAAATGTTTGACGGGCTGGTATGCCACCCCAGATAAAACTTGTAAATTCAGAGAGGGGCAGACAGCTGAATGTTGGAGAGGTTGTGCTTCAAGGGGAACGATGGCCCACCTATGGAGGAGTTGCCCTAAGATAAAAACTTACTGGAAAAAGATTCTGACTCTGATAAAAGCTATAACCAAGAAAGAGGTAGAGGACGACCCATGGGTAGTGCTCTTTCACGGGGGGGAGGTTCCCCTGAATGAATACAGGGGATCTTTAACCCCCCATCTGCTTAACGCAGCTAAGCGTTTGATACCTAAAAAATGGATGGATAAGGATAGTCCACAAATGTGGGAGTGGATGGACTCCGTCGAGGACACGTATAGGAAGGAGGAGTTGAAATATGGTGTAGATAAGGACAAGGTAGGGACTAAGGATGTATGGGCAACTTGGAGAGAATTTAAAAAATCCCGGTGCTTCGCAGAAAATCTGCGAGAGGAAGAATAACGTTACACCAGCATGGGGAACAAATTCATAAGTGTGGAGTCGGGCGATGGTGGGGGGAGGGGGGTGGGAGATGAAGGGGGTGGGAGGAGGGTTAGGGAAGGGGGGCGGGGGTTTTGTATTGTAGATAAAAGTTCCCACACAAAAACATTTAAACAAAAAAAAAAAAAAAATGTACAAACATAACAGTTGATATACCACAAATGATGCAAAACCAAAAGTGGAGACTGAATTATGAATAAAATCATGAGCAAGTCTCTTGCTGTGGTTGAGTCTGAGGTGAAAAAAAAAAAAAAACATTTGGAAACGCATCAACATAAACAAAGGGTATGGCGTCTACACACATATAATGACAATTATATGTTAGCCATAAACTTGATAAACACAAACATCACGTGCCAATTGGTCTTAAGAACTGTTAAACAGCAATAAGTGCCACCAGAGAAAAACCTACACTACCAAGAGCACAAGATCATAACCATGTTCGTATGGAAAGCATAATAATAAATGCTGAAATGCTAAATGCACATGAAAACAAGTGAAAGTAAATAAACTTGATATGCAAAAGAAAATTATTTGATAATTGACACTGGGGGGGGGGGGGCTGCAGGTGTGTGTCTAGATTCTATATATGGGACGCAGAGGATGTTGATATCAATATTGCCGATCACGCCCAGTTAATGAAGCAATTGATGTCCCAATCAACATTCATACCATAAGGGGAGTAGCACTTGAGCTCATGTATCCAATAAGTTTCACGTCTTGACACACCTCGCAGACACAAATCCCCCCTCCAGTGAGGAACAAATCTATCAATTATCTGGAACTGGGTACCAGTGGGATCTTTCCCATGGTATTCCAAATAATGACGGGGTACCGTGTGTTTAATTCATCCTTTTTTGATTTTGGCCAAGTGCTCATTGACCCCGATAGCGAAAGTCCTGATAGTACGGCCCATGAACTGTTTTTTTACATGAGCACGTGATGAGATAGACTATAAACTTGGTCACGCTGGTGGTAAAATGTTTCATAGAATAAACATGCAAAGTGACTGTGGACACGAAGGTGTCTGTCTTGCATCTACCTAGAACATTGTGTTGGCAGACATTGCACTTTCTGCATGGAAAATAGCCTTTACATTCTGGAAAGAACAAAGCGGTCTTGGGGGGGCTCAATGGTGTTTGGGGCAATATCGCCCTGAATGGAGCGTGCGCCCCTGAAAATGATTCCCGCCTGCTCCGGAAGAGAAGACCCCCAAGATTTTATTACTACGCAGTACTTTCCAGTGTCTATTGAGGATTTTTTTTATCTCTTTGTGCTGGTTAGAAAATTAAGTGAAAAAGGACCACTTGAATTTATCGTCTTTGGTGTTTTTAGGTTTATCTACCAAAATAGAAGCTCTATCCACCAGGGATACTGCACCCATATCTGCATCCAAATCTGAGAGCCGATATCCCTCATCTACAAATCTCTGTATTGGAATATTGAATTGGAAGGCAAAAAGTTATCATTAGTGCAGTTCCTCCTCAGGCAGAGAAATGGCCCCTGGGGACAGATTGAAGCCACTGACGATGATAACTGTCTACCGGGATGTAGCCATTCCTATCTGTAGGCTTGAAAAAAGTTCAGTTCCAGATGGTTGTTGGTAGCTGTAATTTCAAGTTCCAAAAAGCGAATAGTCGTTGTACTAGCCTCATATGTTAAAACGATACCTTGGTCGTTGTCATTTAAAGTGGCCATGAACACATCCAAAGACACTCTGTCACCCCTCCATAGGAGGAGGATGTCTTCTATGCATTTCAGAATTTATTATTATGCTTTCCATACAAACATAGTTATGATCTTGTGCTCTTGGTAGTGTACGTTTTTTTGCTCTGGTAGCACTTATTGTTGTATACCAGTTCTTAATACCAATTGGGATCATGACGGTTTCCGGCTCCTAGTGTGGGGAGCGCGGTTCTGCATTATGTAGGCCGCCGGTGTCACGTGATCCCCTTACTGGGAATAGGTGTAGATTCGCGGCTCTGTAATACAGTCTGATTGGCTTACAAATCCATCTCCAAAACGAGGCTTGGAGGGCATATGGCGATATGGTCCTTTATTGTATGTGTACCCAGATCCCACTGGGTCCCTTATATTATGTGAATTTATGATTTATTGTATGAATTTGACACCCATTTTAGATTTATATACCATCTTCCACTTCGATTGATATCGAGGTTTGGGAAGCAAGCTACTTTGTTAATCTCCGCCCCTTTTTAGAGGTGGAGCTGTAATTTTTGAACTTATAAATTTAGTAGCACTTTTTTATCTTGTCATTTTTATACTTGACTTGTTTCAATAAAACCATTTTGTTTGGTTGACCTGCACCATTTGGAGCCTCTTTTTCCTTTTTTTTTTTTTCGTTGGAGCCCATGAAGAAATACCCCAGTGTGCTCTCAGTTTAATCTGACTCTGAAGGGACGTTTGCTGTACCTGCGGTATTCAGTAAGTCGAGACCCGGGGATCCTACAACTTGATCCATCTGCACCATCTTCCCTGCTTAACATTGGACCTAGACCATCCTGGATCCTAAGCTTGTTTGATCCACGGTCGGAAGACGTGTGTCCACCCTAGTCGGTAAGAGTACCTTATTCATTTACCTCAGAAGAGTTATTAGAGTGACTACAGGCAACTCTTTCCCCCATTCCCACTATTTGGTGTCACTTTAACAGGAAGAAGCATTATTTGTTTCTTTACGTTTTTGTAGACTTTGGTTTTATATATTTTATCACATTACTGGAAGCTCACATTCTTATTGGGACTTCAATGTATTATCCATAGTGTATTATGCACATATGCTTTTTTTTAGCTTTTTTCATTATTTGTTTGTTCATTTTTTAGGTTTTATACTGTGTTATTTGGGTTTTCTCACCTCTTAGGTGTCATCCTTCACATATTTATAATATTAGCGCTACACTATACTTTACCATTCCTATTAGACTTTGAGTGTTAGCTGCTTATTTTTCTCTTTCGTTTATGGACGGACACAGCCTTAATCTTGACAAAGTGGGTATTAGCCTTCCTTTAGGATTGACTAGGCAGAAACTTATAGAAAATGTTAAACACATCATACACACCCTACAACCCCGCCCAGGGGGCGGGCCCTCTGGGTATAACCCCTCTCTCTGCATCTCGCAGATCAGTTTTTTTCTGCCTAGTTAAGGAGAAGACATGGCTCCCTTCAGGCCCATAGGCCTGGAGGCTTTATTTCAAATTCAGTTTTGGATATTTTTTTGCTTTTATTTTTTTCCTGTGATCTTCTATCAACTGCCGACTGAGTGACAGGCTGGATCCCAGATCCTTGTAGTCCCCCCATTTTCGGCCATAGAGCATTTTTTCTCCAGGCTCCCAGATACGGCGGCGCTCTGAACGATCGTTCCTGTAGCCGCGTTGGGTAGGCCTCTAGCCGCCATTTTCCTGTAGATCCCATCTAGGCTGGCGGCCATGCTTTTGTGGCTCACGCGCTGTTGGCCTCTAGTGTCAGATCGGCGGCCATTTTACCATGGATCAGACCATTTAAAAACGGCAGATGAACAGATACACCCTGCTGACTGAGCAGTCTGAAAGATTGACAAAAATAGCAGCCCCACAAACAGCCTTCGATCCCAGCTTTGGAGAGCACAGATCTACAGACACACTCGCTAGAGGAAGCAGCTCTGCTAGCTAAACCATCTACCACGGTTCTTGGGTGGTGAGTCCTCGATAGTGGACCCTCCTGTGTCCAGATTAACCACTTCCATACCAGGCACTTACGCACCTTCCTGCCCAAGCCAATTTTCAGCTTTCAGCGCTGTCGCAATTTGAATGACAATTGCGCGGTCATGCTACACTGTACCCAAACAATTTTTTTATCATTTTGTTCCCACAAATAGAGCTTTATTTTGGTGGTATTTGATCACCTCTGCGATTTTTATTTTTTGCGCAACAACTAAAAAGAGACCAACATTTTTAAAACAAAAAAAAAGTTTTTATTTTTTTCTGTAATTTTTTTTGTAAATGAGTAAATTTTCTTCTTCAATCACGGGCACTGATATGGCTGCACTGATGGGCACCGAGAAGGTGGCACCAATGGGCACTGATGGGCACTCATAGGCGGCACTGATGGGCACTCATAGGCGGCACTGATGTGCACTCATAGGCGGCACTGATGGGCACTCATAGGCGGCACTGATGGGTACTTATAGGTGGAACTGATAGGTGGTACAGATGGGCACTGATAGGGCGACACTGATGGGAATGGATGGTCACTGAGAGGTGGCACTGATGGACACCGAGAGGTGGCACTGGTGGACACTGAGGGATGGCACTGATGGTGGCATTGCTGGGCATTGCTTTTTTAAATGTTTCCTATGTTGTGCCCATGTTGCCAGTCAGTGACCATTTGTGGGCACTGATTGGCAACTATTGCAAATATTTTTTTAACATGTGGATGGCCATGTGATACATACCTGGCCATCCACGTTGCCCCCCTTCCCTGGTGGTCCAGTGTGAAAAATAAAATGAAAAAAATAAATAAAATAAAGGTCTGGTGTGACCCCGCTAACACCTCCATCCTTATTAGTGCCCATTCACACCTAGGCGTATATACGCCTGAAGCACTACGCCGCAGCAGCCCCTGATACGCTGGAGGGGTGAGTTTACATTGTCGGCTATGGAGATGGTTCACATCTCCATGCCGAACGCCGAAACGCCTGAAGCCCAAAACAAGTCCCGGACCTTTTTTTCAGGCGGCTTTCCGCGTTCGGCCATAGCCGACAATGTTGATCACCCCTCCTGTGTATTTTACCGCGTTTTGTCGCGGCAAATCGCGGGACAAAACGCCGCAATTTGTCGCGGCAATTCGCGGTAAAATACGCCACGCTGTAGTGTGAATGCAGCCTAAATACACAAAAAGACAAAAGGGGGCAGCCCTGGGACTTTGAATGAGGTGAGAGAGGTTTAGCCAATGTTCACAACCAACAATGAGACAAAATCTATTTATTATTTTCAAAGTGTTATGTAACTAAGTGGCAACAACAATGAGTGTGAGTTACCCGGCATAATAGCCAATGTACACAGCACAAGTGAAAGTAAATATATGATGATTTATTACAATTGTTGTACATCAATGAGCAACCGTAAAACGTGAAAGTTGCAAGGCCAGTGGATGCACATATACAAAAAATAAAATGTACATACATATAAACAGAAGTATGTAGACTTAATACAGACATCAATAATAACCAGCATGTACAGGCATAAAACAAGCATCGATAAAGCCCTGGTGGTCCAGTGTGGGCATCCGCGGGGGGCTCAACGGCTCTTCCTGTTTACATTATGATTAGCCGTGTCTTAAACACGGCTGATCACGTGGTAAAGAGCCTCCGCCGGAGGCTCTTTACCAAAATCGGAGATGCAGTCAGGAACCACTTCCCGGACGTCAATTGTCTATTGACCGGGCGGGAAGTGGTTAAACAAGTTAACCACCAGGGCTTCAAGTCAGGCGGTGGTATTACGCCGCTTGCTTTGGTTAAAGATTTGGTCCGCCGACCAATCTTCCAAGAAGGTGGACTTGCCCTTTAAGGGCGACAGACTTTTTGGAGCTTCCCTGGATGACATAATTAAAGATGCTACAGGAGGTAAGAGCACACTGCTCCCACAGTCCAAAAGGGGGAAGGAGCCACGCCGTAGGCAAGGGCCCTTCTTTACCGCACACAAGCGTTTTTTTTGTCCGCGGGTAAAAGACCACAGGCCGATTAAAGCGCCTGCTCAGGGACAGAGACATCCCTGGTTTTGCTAACCCAACAAAACCTGCAGACAAAGCTACGTCCGCATGAAGGTTTGCCCCCACCCATCTCTCGGGTGGGGGACGTCTTCGCGACCCGGTGGACATCTCAGGTCCCTGACTGGTGGGTTTGCGAAGTAGTGTCTTCAGGGTACAAGATAGAATTTCTATCTTGCCCACCAAACAGATTTTTTCCCTCCAACCTCCAGCTACAACCAACTCGTCGGGAAGCCCTATTTGGGGCAGTTCAAGACCTGCTGAAACGCGGAGTGGTTATTCCTGTCCCAGTACAGGAACGGTTTCAGGGGTTTTACTCCAATCTGTTCGTAGTACCAAAGAAGGAAGGCGTTCGCCCAATTCTGGACCTCAGGGCCCTCAATTGCTTTGTGAAGGTACAAAGATTCCGGATGGAATCGGTTCGCTCTGTCATCTCTGCCCTCCAGCCGGGGGACTTTCTGGCATCCTTGGACATCAGGGATGCCTATTTACATGTCCCCATATGCACAAAGCATCAGAGACTTCTGCGCTTTGCGGTCGGGGAAGACCACTATCAATTTGTGGCTCTCCCCTTTGGCCTGGCATCTGCACCAAGGGTGTTCACCAAGGTGCTTGCCCCAATTCTCGCCCTACTAAGACAACGTGGCATCGCTATTATGGGCTACTTGGACGACTTGCTTCTGAGGGCCTCTATAGCCTCAGAATTTAGAGGGGAGTCGTGTCTATAACCTGTCAAACCCTCCGACACTTTGGTTGGGTACTGAACATTCAGGAGTCAGTAATGGTACCGACTCAACGCCTAGTATATCTGGGGTTGATTCTGGACTCCTCAGAGGCAAGGGTTTTTTTCCCTGTGAAAAAGTTGCAGATCCTTCGGGCTGCGGTGCGGCAGTTGACATCCCAGAAATCGTTGTCACTCTGCTTTTCCATGCGAGGCCTGGGCCTCATGGTGGCCTCCTTCGAGGCGGTACCATATGCGCAATCTCACACGCGAGTGCTACAGAAGGAAATTCTGTCCAGATGGGACAAGCGCCCATCAAGCGCATATCAAATTCGGATGAGCCACCTGGTCAGGACCTCCCTTGTTTGGTGGCTGACCTCACCGGCACTTCTGTTCGGGAAGTCGCTCCTTCCTTTTCATTGGATAGTCATCAAGACGGACGCCAGCCTTACCGGTTGGGGGGGAGTCTGGGGGGCTCAGGCAACCCAGGGTCGCTGGTCTCCGGAGGATTCCCACTTGCCGATCAATGTCCTGGAACTTCGGGCTATCAGGCTGTGCCTCTCCACATGGTCTCAGAGGCTACAGGGGTGTCCAGTCAGGATCCAGTCAGACAACGCCACGGCGGTGGCATATGTCAACCATCAAGGAGGAACAAGAAGCTTGGCAGTGTCAGAGGTCGCTAACATCCTAAGGTGGGCAGAAAGAAGCGTACCGGCCCTGTCAGCCGTTTACATTCCAGGCGTGGAAGATTGGCAGGCAGACTACCTGAGTCGCCAGATGGTGGACCAAGGAGAATGGTCTCTGCAACCGGATGTATTCCAGCTCCTCTGCCAGAGATGGGGTACGCCAGACGTAAATATTCTGGTGTCCCGACTCAATCGGTAAGTATTGAGATTTGTGGCCATGGGCAGGCGCAACAGATGCATTAAGCACCGTGGAGTCAGGACAATCAGGGCTGTTGTTAGAAATTAAGGGGCCCCGTACAGCCTACCTAGCAGGGCCCCCTCCCAATATATCAAGACCATATTTTCACAAAAAATACACTAAAATCATTATTAGTTATTAGTGGACACAAACATAACAGAGAACCTGTGAATTGGCCCTTTTTTATTTGTTTTTTACATAAAAAAAATTATATTCACAGTGACAAAGGGGAACATGGGGGGGGGGGGTCAGAAGCAGGCAGAACAGGGAGGGGAATCAGTGTCGGGGAAGCAATTACAGGAATGATGCGCTGTGTCTGTGTCTCTCCCTGCAGCAGCTGAAAGGGGAGAAACTGGCTTTCAGCTGCTGCACAGGGCATCCTTCTGTAACTGCCCCTCTGTCAAACCATACTAATTCCCCCTGCTGTTTAGGCCCCCTGTGTGCCCGGGCCCCCTACAGGAGGACTGGTGGTCCCCCCCTATCAGCGGCCCTGAGTACAATAGCACGCCTTCTATAAGGTATTGCAGGGATGGCAGAGTATGGATGGATGGATCTGTGACTGCAGTTGTCACAGATCCAGCCCACAGCACTGCTGCCACCCGCTCTCCCCCCTCTCCTACTGTACCGATCGGTACAGAGAGGGGAGAAAGAAAGGAGTCATTGGACAGAGCGATCACGTGGTAAACGGCTGGGTCCTCCGGCGTGTCCTCTGGTCACTGACACTCCCATGTGCACACCCCAGGGGGAGTGTGGGAGCGCAATTCTGGGAGGACATTATATAACATCCTCCCAGAGTTAAGGAACCACCCTGCCGCCGTTTTTTTTCCGGCGTGCGGTGGTTAAGTGGTTAAATAAATAAATCCTAAAAATGGAAACTAATGCAACCATTGCATCTAAGAATTGGTAAGCTGCAATAAAATATATGTTTGTTTTTGGGTTTAATACTACGTTGACGTGTATTGCTATAATGGGTGCATTAAAGTGCCACACCGTAGAAGTGTGAATGGGCCCTGATTATAGATGGCAAAAAAAGTAGAATATGATTTCCGGGAAGTGGCAGTGAGGGAAAAAAGAAGCATAACATAGAAAGTATGCCCTAAGAAACCCCATCAGTCTTTTTTGGCATATTTCCTACACCCAAGGTCCAGAAGAGGTGAGGCCATCAACTCTTCAGAAGACTTTGCTTTTCCCTCTTTTTATCATGCAGATCTAAAACTCTTAATGAATAATGAATACTTAAAGTGAATGTGTACTTTGCTTTAAAAAGTTAAAGTTCTGCTTAAAAACAGATGCCGCAAGATGCCTGATATTACTTTTTTTAGACAGGAAAGGCCTCTAAGGTGCCCCTCTGGATTTAGGTTTACTTCACAGCTAAGATTCACCAGCTGCCATCTGCCAGGCCCATTTCAGCTGGTTGGCTCTTTGTCATTAAAGCTGAACTCCAGGCTCCCCCTCCTCCTATTCCCTTTAACTAATAATTGGTATAAAAAATATTCTACTCACCTAAATCTGCAGTCATGTTACATTCGGGTCCCGAGACTTCTCTCTTCTGTGCATAGAAGCCTACAACAACGCCTGTGTGACGTGGACACATTCAAGAAAAGACAGATATAAAAAAAAGTATCCTCACTAAACAACAGATGAAATAGCAAAATTAGTGAGGTTCATTTTAACAGGTTCAAAGGCTATAGATAGATATTTTATAGATTAATATGAATATGTTTTATCTTTTTTTTCTGTTAGCATCAGTATGATAAACTGATTGAAGAAAAGGATGGAGAATTGTGTCAGCTCCGAGCAAAAGAACAGGAAACAATTTGTTCAAGAGCTTTACTGGTAATAAGTAAAATATGTTTATATGTAAAATAACTATGGTAAAAAGAGTGATGATCAATATTCAAAATCAGTAATTTTCTGGGGCAAAATATATTTGGGATAAACAATGACCAAGATCAAGTGCGTTAGAGATTTCTCATTAGCAATGTTCATCTCTTTTTCGATGTAGGATACTTTGTAGGAAAGCACTGGTTAATGGAGTTTGCTGATGTATATCTCTGTAGAACTACAGCAGCTCACATACCAGGGCTGGCGCCAGCGATGGGTGGCTTAGGCAGCCACCTCGTCTAAGGGTGCCTGGGGGGTCCAAATCCCCAGACACTTAGGCCCCTTTCACATGTACGGATCCCGTGAGAATCCGTACATGTCTCATCTGCTTGCTCAGCGGGGATCGCTCTGTTGATCCCCGCTGAGCCGGCAGATGACAGGGCGTTCCCTGCACACTGTGCAGGGACCACCCTGTCAGATCTCCGCTCTCCCCTATGGGGGGATCGGATGAACATGGACCGTCTGTCTGTGTTCATCCGATCTGCTCTGCAGATGGATGGAAATATAGGATTTTCCTCCGTCTGCAAAATCGGACCATAGCAGGGACGATGAGATCGAGTGTCAGCGGATGTTCATCCGCTGACACCCGCTATCCCATAGGGATACATGTATGTCCGTATTTCAACCAAAAACGGATGGATAAAATACAGACATACTGTCCGCATGTGTGAAAGGGCCCTTACTGAAGAAACAAATTGTATTTATTGTTTGTCAGCTGTAGTCCCCTGCTGGCAAACAGCTGAGCTTTTTCTCTCAGGGTGGATGGATCTGTAGGGAGGGGACCGAGACAGAAGCAGACCGTGGGGACAGGGCTCAAGGAAGAAGCTGCAAACTTATTTAGCCACGTTCTGTCACTGGGGTCCACTAATTGCCCTGCAGGGGAATCTACAGTGCCTATGCCTGCATCCAGCACCCCCCCCCCCCCCGCTGCTCTAAATGCCTCTCCCCTGTGTGCCCCCCCATTGCCTTGATCCTCCTTAACCTCCCAGCACTGCCAGCTTCCCTTCTCCTGCCAGCTGCTGCAGAGGAAATTTCAGATTGGAGAGCGGGAAAAGAGGCCGATAAATTTGTAATTTCCTGACCACTTCCTTTCCTGAATGATCACAGTGAGCGATTAGCACCGATCACTTCTGTGTACATTTATAACTGAAGCATAGTAATCCGTGTTTACTATGCTTCAGTTTGTGAATGAACAGGAAGCTGCTAAGCGCAGAGCACTTCCCATTCATTCACTGTCCGGTGACTAGTGTTGTAGTAGTAGTAGTAGTAGTAGTAGTAGTAGTAGCAGGAGTCTCTCTTTAGCAGTGTTCATTGCAAATATGTTTTTTTGTTTTTTTTTGTCTCCCAAGGAAAAGGAGCTATCCAGCAAAAATAATGAAATATTCAAGTTCAAAAGAGAGCTTCAAAATGAAAAGGAACATAAGGTAATGCATTATTACATGTTAAGGCCTCATGTTAACAGGGCATTGGAATTTCTCTGCTATACTCCTGGCAGTAAAAATCTGCCTTAAAATCATGCCTATAGCCGCATATTGAACAAATGTTTAGGTGTGTCAAACGCTTGAGCTTTCATCGATTCAGTTGGCCATAATATTCATTTATATTGGCCATTGGAATGAAAGAAAGCCCTGTAGCTGAGCAGGAATGGAGTCCGTTGAGGGGGGGGGGGGAGGTGTTCAGGGTATCCAGGCAACCGAAGGGTTATGAGAGGTATTGGTTTTTGAAAAGTTGGCATCCTCATTGGTCGGTTAAAAGGTTCTGGGGGGGGGGGAGCTAGGGAGATATTAGCTTTGAAGGGGGGGGGGGGGCTCCAACAGTTGATTGTGGTAGCCAGGGAAGAACATCTCAGCTTAGTATTAAAATTGTGGACAAGTAGCAAAAGGGATATATTACGGTGCAACTATTTAGGCGGTAATGATGAGAAAGAACAATGTCTTATATAAAAAATTACAAAATAATTGTATTCAGTACAAAAAATACATATTAAAACCTATAGTTAATTTAGTATCATAAATACAAGTGTTCGTCAGATGGCAGGATTGTAGTTTACTTGAAAAAACAGACAGAAGTCGCATTTCCCGACATGTTTCGCGGGTTCCGCTTCCTCAGGGGAAAACGACATCCATCTTATTAATTACAACTAAATAAGAAACATAATCAAATTAGCCACATAGGATCATAAATTGACACTATATGGCTACAACATTACAAGATGTTATATATGAGCAAAAAAGAGAGAGAAAAAGAGTGTCAATTTATGATCCTATGTGGCTAATTTGATTATGTTTTTTATTTAGTTGTAATTACTAAAATGGATGTTGTTTTCCCCTGAGGAAGTGGAACCCGCGAAACATGTCGGGAAATGCGACTTCTGTCTGTTTTTTCAAGTAAACTACAATCCTGCCATCTGACGACCACTTGTATTTATGATACTAAATGAACTATAGGTTTTAATATGTATTTTTTTGTACTGAATACAATTATTTTGTAATTTTTTATATAAGACATTGTTCTTTCTCATCATTACCGCCTAAATAGTTGCACTGTAATATATCCCTTTTGCTACTTGTCCACAATTTTAATATTATCTATTTGGGATTAGGTGCCTTGATGAATGGGTGATTCTATAAATGTCTGGACTATAATAAAATACATCTCAGCTTAGTGTTCTCCCGATCATCACCGCTGTTATGAGCGAGCTGGAGCATTTATTATCCCAGCTTAGGGCTGCGGCCGATGTTCATGGCACAGCGTGAGTGCAGAGCCAAGTCGTGGCTTCCCTGCAGGAGGTCCAGCCCCCCCCAGATGGGGCCTGCGTCACCACGTGCTCAGCAGTCTAGGCCTCTGGAGCGCTTCAGTCCTGACAGGACACCTCTGGCTCAGCGCCGCAACGGGAGCCCGCCTTCGGACTCTTCAAGCCTGCAGTGAGGGACAGGATTTGGAAGGGGGAGTATATGGAAAAATGTTCCCTGCTGCCGCTTGAAAAGTTCAACCTTGATCGCGGGAAACCGTAGGAGAGCAAGAAGGAAGACGAGGAGAAGCGTAGGCATCCCCTTTATTCCTCGCACGTTTGCCAACTGGTTGCAAGCTTTTGCAATCTTGGCAAGTGTGATCGGCGAAAAGGAACCAGAGAGCTGTTCGGCCCTATTTTGCTTTTTAGATGCAATTGGGGAGGCTAATAGGGTCTATGGGGGCGTGGCTTTGCTATGAACAGTTTAGGCAACATAAGTTTAGGCGACCATAAGGACATTGGCCTCTGTATGAAGCTGATGACCCCGATCAGGGGTGGGAGCCAGTCCTTTCTAAGGGGGGCTGGTGGAGCCTTCACCTCAGGTTCGTCGGGCACTAGGAAGAAAGGGGTTTGCTGGCAATTTAACAACAGTTCTTGATGATTTGGGGGGTTCTGTGGTTTTAAGCACGAATGTTCAGGGTGTGGTGGGAGCCATTCGCTCGCACTGTGTTTCAAGTCTGGAAAAGGTTGGGCAGGCGATGCGATTGGAAAAAGGGACGACTCTCCTAAGTAGGTACCCTGATCGGGAGTCTGCGCGACTCCTTGGTGAGGGGTTTACGGTGGTTTTCAGTATCCTGTGCACATTGAAGGGAGTTCCCCCTTTGTCACCAAATTTACGGTTGGCTCTCCAGTTCCTGGAGGTGGTTTCAGAGAAACTTTCGAAGGAAGTTTGTCTGGGTAGGATGAGTGGAACTTTTTCCTCTCCTCCATTTCCGGGCCTGGTCGTTTCTCCTCTGGGGGTGGTTCCCAAGAAGGAATCGGGCAAGTATTGTTTGAGTCATCATCTTTCCTACCCGAAAGGGGGCTCGATTAACAATGGTATTGAGCCTGTGCGGTCACCTATACATCGTTTGACGCGGCAGTGGCCTGGGTTCGTAGGTACGCACAGGGGTCACTGTTGGCCAATATGGATGTGGAGGCAGCGTTTTGCCTGCTACCAGTTCATCCGGACAGTGTGCACCTTTTGGGTTGTAGGTGGGGCGATTCGTATTTTGTCGATCGTTGTCTACCAATGGGGTGTTCCATTTCATGTGTACTGTTCAAGGCTTTTAGCTCTTTTGTCGAATGAGTAGTGCGGGATGTGTCCAGCCTAAATTCCATCATCCACTGCCTGGATGATTTCCTGTGTATCGGGCCGCCGGCTTCTAACGCTGGCTCGGTTTTACTGGGGACGCTTCAACACATAGCGGATTGTTTCGGGATTCCTTTAGCTGATTTTAGCTGATCCGGAGCTGATTTTTCTGGGCATAGCGATCGATTCCGTGGCCATGGAGTGCCGTTTGCCCGTGGAAAAACTGGTGGCTCTGCGGCGTTAGGTGAAGGCCATGGCCATGAAAGTGAGGGTGAGGGAGTTGCAGTCCCTGCTGGGGAAACTGAATTTTGCCTGCAGGATAATTCCTATGGACCAGATATTTTGCCGACAGCTGTCCTTGGCTATGGCGGGCGTCAACGCCGCGCGGCACTATGTTTGTTTCACACGGGATCTCAGGGCGGACCTCAGGGTCTGGGACGAAATTCTGGCAGCTTACAATGAGCGATCCCTGTGGATGGTGGGGCCGGTGAGCAATGCTGAACTGACGCTGTTTATGGACACGGCCGGGTCGGTGGGATATGGAGCGTTCTATCGGTCAGTGGAGCGCTGGGCGGAGGCCTGAGACTCAGAGTGCGGCAGGTTGGTTGAGGAACCTTGTGCTTTTGGAATTGTTTCCAATTGTATTGGCGGTTGAACTCTGGGGGGATGCTTTTTGGGACAGGAAGGTGCGCTTCAATTGTGACAACATGGAGGTGGTGACGGCTATCAATAACATCTCGGCCTCCTCTCTGCCTGTGGTGCGCCACTTGCTCCATTTGGTTCTGTTGTGCCTACAATTGAATGCTTTCATCTACGCTGTCCACATTTCAGGGGTTAGTAACAAGATTGCGGATGCCTTGTCTCGTTCACAGTGGGAGGAGTTTTGCATGTTGGCCCCTCGGAGGCGGAGCGGCATGGGACGCCTTGTCCACCACGGTTATGGAAGATCGCATTGGAGTCGGCGCAGGATTGATCTGGGATTCCCTGAGTGTGGCAACGTGGGACGCGTATTCCAGGGCGTGGAGGGAATGGAATTTGTTACTGGCTGAGGTAGGGGGGATGAAGTCGGGGGTGGATTTGTCTTCCGTGGTCCTCTATTTCATAGTGCATAATTTTGTTTGGGGGGCATCGGCTTTGGCTGTGGACCATAAGCTGACGGGCCTTGTCTTCTGGTTTAAGTTGCAGGGTATTGGGGATGCCACAAAATCCTTTATGGTGCTACAGGCAATGAAGGGATACCGCAAGGCCTGCAGGTCTAGAGATTCCAGGTGTCCTGTGTCGGTCGCCATATTGAGGACTGTTTTGGAGCGCCTGAGTTCAGTTTGTTCGACTGCTTATGAACGGACTTTGTTTCAGGCTGCCTTTTTGCTGACCTTCTTTGGGGCCCTTAGGCTGGGGGGGGGGGGTTGGGAGGATATGGTGTTCACAGATGCTTCAGTACGGATTGGAATACAGCATTCCAAGACAGATCAGGCAGGGAAGGGGTTACATTTGGAATTGTTCCAGGGAACGGAGGCAGGTCTCTGCCCGGTTGTTGCCTTGTCTCAGTTTGCGGCGTTGAGCCCGCAGCTAGCCTGCCAGCTCTTTGTGCATGCTGACGGTTCTCGTTTATTGCGTTTTCTGTTTATGGCCGTCTTTCGCAAATGTCTTGGGCGGCAGGCTTGGATCCCAAGCAGTATGGGTCTCACTCTTTTCGCAACGACGCAGCTACCGAGGCGTCTCGTTTGGGGGTTGGACCACGCTGCGGTCAAGCAGATCGGCAAGTGGGAGTCTAACAGGTGCCAGCTGTACGTCAGGCCACATTTGTTGTAGAGGGTGGGGTTTGTCTTCTGTATCTTGGTGTCCGGCTATTGTTTTCCACCCTTTCTCTCACTGTTTGTTTCTGCTGTGTGTCAATGTGTTTTCCAGTGTGTTGGTGGTACCGTGTTTTTTTTTGTTTGCTTACAGGTCATAGATGCCTTGTATGGATCCTGGGGTATTCCTATGTGTACTGGGGAGCCAGGAAGGCGGAGGTCAGGCCAGAGGCCGGACAGTTAGGCATCCACAGGGAGTTGGGCAGTGTCCGATGGATCGGGGTCCGGGGCATGATGCGGAGTAAGGTGGTTCCCGAAGCGAAACGATTTGCCCGTTTGGAAAGGCCCCCGGACATTCTTGTTATACATGCGGGGGGCAATGATTTGGACATCAGAGCTTCTAGAGCGGGATATCCGCTTTGATTTTCTCCGGTTTGGTCGGATATAGTGGCACGCACCATGTGGCGTGAGGCCAGATCGGTGGAGAAGATCAACAGTGCTCAAGTCAAAGTTAATTAGGAGGTGGGGATGTTTTTCATTAGAAATGGGGGCCTGGTGGTCAGGCACTTGGAGTCAGACGCTTGGCCATTCCTTATGGGTGATGGTGTTCACATCTACGCTGTTGGCACAGATTTGTGGTTTATGGGTTTGAAGCATGGAGTGCAGAGGGCTTTTCGGGAGTGGTGGGGCGTGCAGGTGTAAGGTGTCACACCGAGGCGCTGTGGCATTTTGGGGTCCTTGGCGGCGGTATAATTCGATTAATTTGGGTAAGCGATGGGGAACCATCTCGGGTATGGTATCCTCGAGTGGGAATGATTCACTGGGTACTGAACTGAGAGCGTTGGGAAATCCTGGGTGGCTAAGGTCAGCTGGGTTTAGGCCCTGAGTCTATAAGTTGCAGCTGGGGTGGCAACTCAGCTAGCTGGTACCTCTGACACAATAAAGGGTATGGGTAGATTGGTACCGTCAAGGACCTCAAAATCATTATATCGGTTTTTTGGTCATTTAAAATGTTATGTTGGTTAATTTAATCATTTGGTTGTTAATAAAAGGCCGGGTTCGGCTCCTCTTTAGGAAATCAACCCCAATGGCTAAAATAGAGGTCTGTTTTACAGGCAAAAACAAATTGCCAATTGCCTGTAAAAGCTGCTTTTTTTTTTTTTTTTTTTTTCTTTTCTTTTTTTTAAGCCCTAAGTGTATGTAAACCCTGACAATTAACTTCTCTTACATGTTCTCTTCTGGTCTGCAAAATATACCATTGAAAATGTTTGTTATATTGTTCAGTCAGTGAAAACAATACATTTGATTTTGTCAGTATTCTTGTGAGCTGATAACATCCTGAGCTCCGTGCATGTGCACAAGGAGGGGTTATGGAGATGAAGAAAGGATTGTGTTCTTTTTTTTTTTTAAGTGTATTTTGTGCGTGTACTCGAGAGAGGAGCCGGACTGCAGGAGTTGGGAGTAGGCAGGCCTCCCCCAGAGGCAATCTGCCACCTTCCTCCATGCCCCGGGTGGCAATGGCGGGTGTGTGAGGGGGACCTCCCACACAGCCCGCCCTACCTGCTCCGCTTTGAAGCCCAACGGGGTAGAGGGACTCCCTATAAGGGAGTGAGAGGATTTGCCCGCTTAACCAGCCCCGTTAGTCCTTCGCCTCTCTTTTTAGAGACCGCGTGGTCAAAGTGCGTGCATGTTAACCCAATTTCGAGTGCGTGTAAGTGTGGTGTTTTTTGTGGGAGGGGGGTGGGCGTACTAAGCGCAGGCTTACCTCGCATAGCACACCCACCGGGAGCCGGGCTGAGTCCACCAAACTCAATTCACATGTAGCCGAGACCGGGATCCGAACCCCTAGCTGCAGAGGTGAATGGCTTGTCAGCGCAGTGCCAATCGCGTTGAGCCACCGCAGCTCCCTAAAGGGATCTCCAGCAGATTGACAGCCTCAGCTGTTTTTGTTCCTCTCTTCTTGCACTTTGAAGAGATGTCGAGAAGAGAAGACTGCAGATAAACACGTAAAACGTATGTAGGAAGAACCGTTTCATCTCTGTATATCTCCTGAGGATAATCACTTCACTGGGTTTAAGTAAAGCCTAGAACACACAGGCCGAATGTCTAACGACATTTGGCCGTTCTGTCGACGGGTCATGACCGAAAAAGGTCTGCAGACCAGCCCCCGGCTGAGAGTGCTTACCGAAGTGCTCTGGCGGGGGGGCTGTCCACCTGTAAGAACACAATAGCACCGCAGGGGAGATCGCTGTACTAACATCGGATTTTTAATACAGCGGCTCCGACCTGAGCTGTCAGTTTTGTTTTGTTCAACCCGCTAGGTTTAATGAAAAAAAGACTAGTTTATAACCACTTTAAGCCAATGGTCATCTTTCAGGTTCCAGATATACTAGACTCACAGCCATTGCTCTGACCACATTTCTCATTGTTTGCTTCTTGAATTGATTACTTTTTTTCAGTACTTTTTAGGAAAATATAAAAACAGGGTATGCAAAATCTAAAACTTCAGTCTGACTGGCAGTCAGATTTGGTATTATTGCAATCTGCTTAGAAAGAGAGAGCTTTTTTTTTTTTAAGTCGGTGTCAGTTAGTTTCAATGGGCCAGATCCACAAAAACCTGGCGTAACTTAAAAAATCCCATTTAAGTTACACTGCCTTAAAGTTTCTACCTAAGTGCCCGATCCACAAAGCACTTATCTAGAAATTTCAGGCTGTGTAACTAAAATTCCGCCGGCGCAAGGCGTTCCTATTCAAATGGGGCGAGTCCCATTTAAATGAGGCGCGCTCCCGCGCCGGCCGTACTGCGCATGCGCGAAGTTACGTTACGCCGAGTTTTGAGGATCGCAACGGCTTAAAAAAGTTGCGTCGGAAAAAAAAAAAAATGACAGCGTCGCTCGGCATGCATTCCTGAGGGAGAACTCCATGCCAATTTTCAAAGAAAAAACCGGCATGGGTTCACCCCCCAGGAGCATACCAGGCCCTTAGGTCTGGTATGGGTTCTAAGGAGACCCCCCTACGCCAAAAAATCGACGTAGGGGTCCCCCTACAATCCATACCAGACCCGTATCCAAAGCACGCTACCCGGCCGGTCAGGAAGGGAGTGGGGACGAGCGAGCGCCCCCCCCCTCCTGAGCCGTGCCAGGCCACATGCCCTCAACATGGGGGGGTTGGGTGCTCTGGGGCAGGGGGGCGCACTGCGGGCCCCCCCACCTCAGAGCACCCTGTCCCCATGTTGATGAGGACAGGACCTCTTCCCGACAACCCTTGCCGTTGGTTGTCGGGGTCTGCGGGCGGGGTGCTTATAGGAATCTGGGAGTCCCCTCAAATAAGGGGGCCCCCAGATACCGGCCCCCCACCCTAAGTGAATGGATATGGGGTACATCGTACCCCTATCCATTCACCTGTAGGCAAAAAGTTAAAGTTAGTAAACACACAACACAAGGCTTTTTAAAATAATTTATTATTCTGCTCCGGATGCCCCCCCTGTCTTCTTTATTAGCTCTATTAGCAGGGGGGGCTTCTTCTTCCGCTCTCCGGGGCGGGTTTCTTCTTCCGCTCTCCGGGGCGGGGCTTCTCCGGACTCCGGGGGTATTCTTCCATCTTCTCCCCTCTTCCGCTGTTGACTCGGCGAACCCCGGTTCTTCTGCAGATGTCCGGTGCCTTTTTCTTCAGCGCTGGCTGCCTGCTATCTTTGTGTGTTAGCTCAATTTCTAGCAGGCAGCCGGCGCGGTCTTCTGTGACGTCAGGGTCTTCTTCTCCCCTCTTCCGATGTTGCCTCGTCGCCTGTTGTCGCTGTAATGATGAAAGCGCGCCTTGCATCCCATTTATATAGGCATCACCGTCCCATCATGCTCCGGCAGGTACCCACGTGCACCCACCACGTGGGTACCTACCGGAGCATGATGGGACGGTGATGCCTATATAAATGGGATGCAAGGCGCGCTTCCATCATTACAGCGACAACAGGCGACGAGGCAACATCGGAAGAGGGGAGAAGAAGACCCTGACGTCACAGAAGACCGCGCCGGCTGCCTGCTAGAAATTGAGCTAACACACAAAGATAGCAGGCAGCCAGCGCTGAAGAAGAAGGCACCGGACATCTGCAGAAGAACCGGGGTTCGCCGAGTCAACAGCGGAAGAGGGGAGAAGATGGAAGAATACCCCCTGAGTCCGAAGAAACCCCCCCCGGAGAGCGGAAGAAACCCCCCCCGGAGAGCGGAAGAAGAAACCCCCCCCCGGAGAGCGGAGAAGACCCCCGGAGAGTGGAAGAAGAAGCCCCCCCTGCTAATAGAGCTAATAAAGAAGACAGGGGGGGCATCCGGAGCAGAATAATAAATTATTTTAAAAAGCCTTGTGTTGTGTGTTTACTAACTTTAACTTTTTGCCTACAGGTGAATGGATAGGGGTACGATGTACCCCATATCCATTCACTTAGGGTGGGGGCCGGTATCTGGGGGCCCCCTTATTTGAGGGGACTCCCAGATTCCTATAAGCACCCCGCCCGCAGACTCCGACAACCAACGGCAAGGGTTGTCGGGAAGAGGTCCTGTCCTCATCAACATGGGGACAGGGTGCTCTGAGGTGGGGGGGCCCGCAGTGCGCCCCCCTGCCCCAGAGCACCCAACCCCCCCATGTTGAGGGCATGCGGCCTGGCACGGCTCAGGAGGGGGGGGGACGCTCGCTCGTCCCCACTCCTTTCCTGACCGGCCGGGTAGCGTGCTTTGGATACGGGTCTGGTATGGATTGTAGGGGGACCCCCTACGTCGATTTTTCGGCGTAGGGGGGTCCCCTTACAACCCATACCAGACCTAAGGGCCTGGTATGCTCCTGGGGGGGAACCCATGCCGGTTTTGTTTTTACAAATTGCCGTGGAGTTCTCCCTCGGGAATGCATACCAAATGCCGTCGCTGGAATGGGCTTTTACATGGTGTGACTAGTTTACACTTTGTAACATCAGCCCTAGTTTTACACTTGCAAAATAACACTTACGGCGAAAAAACGAAGCTGGAAAGCTTTGTGGATCGCCTTAAGTGCTAATTTGCATACTAGAAACGGCATTTCGACTCGAAATGCCCCCAGCGGCGGATGCGGTACTGCATCCTAAGATTCGGCAGTGTAATTCAATTACACATGCCTGATCTTCTGCCTAACTTTGGAAAAAGCCTTTTGAGGATCGTTTCCAAAGTTAGACACAGACTGAACAGCAGTTAAGTCTGCGTATCTCTTTTGAGGATCTGGCCCATTGTGCATGTGTACATTTCCTTTAATATGTAAATATTTTATTTTAGGAAAAACTTGAAAAGGAGAAAATACAACTAAAGACAAATATGAAACATAAGGTGAATAATATTTTTTTAATTTTAATTAAAAGTAAAGTAAAATCTGCAAGTTCAATACAAAGTTATATGGCATTTCTGTTTCTCATATAGGAGGTTCAGACCTTTATTGCAGAAACTCCAAAGCAGTCATCCAAAATAGGAAGTATACAGACTTCTTCCTCTTTTTCAAAGAGATCAACTCTTGCAGAAATAATATCACAAGGACAGCCTGACAGAAAATCTGATAACAAGATTTCATCTCCATGGACCAATTCAAAGAGCTGCAATTACACAGTTCCAAAGGTACAAATATTTATTCTGTTCTTTTTAAACAGCTTCAGGAAGGCAGATGCAAGTGAGGTATGGATGTGCATGTTTCGAAAAGTCGTAACCAATTTAAAGGAGAAGTATGGCCAAAGCTTTTGTGGCCATACTTCTCCTATAGATTACAGGAGTGTAGTTTCTTCTGCACTCCCGTGACATGTTTTCAGCCGATAGTGGGCTAAAGTCTATTGTCAGCTGACGTCACCAGGCTTGGGAAAGATCCCGACCATGTGGTCGGGATCTATCCAGATGCCTGGACCGACACCTGACTCAGCCTCTCAGTGATCCGCTGAGAGCCTAAGCCAGCTCCTCCAGCCCTCTTCACAGCCCAGCGCTGGAGGAGAGAGCAGAGAGCCATTGACTGACAGTCACGGCTCTCTGTTCAGAGCCGAGGGGCAGAACCGAGCGATATGCGTTTTTTTATTGCTTAGTTCTCCCTGCAGACCCGACAGGGGACAGATGCAGCATCAGATTGATGCTGCGACCACCTAGGTGAATATGATTGTTTGTTTTTAATCCCGAACTTCTCTTTTAAGCATTGATTGTAGTAAAAAAGAGAAAATGAGCACTTATGAGCATTATGTTGAAAAGGCCTTAAACTTTTTTTCCATTTTAGGGGAATGATCCCCTCACTACATGTGGAATGATCCCCTCACTACATGTGTATTTCATCTGGAGTCTAAATTTGTACTGGTGCTGTCCATGGATAGGTTGAAATTTGTCTGGTTCAGCAAGGACTGGTCGATTTTTGATCCATCTGTAGCCATTCCTGTTCCAGAGAATTTGATATAATTATTGACTTCTCTTGAATCAGCTTGTTGGAAATGTTGTCTGTTCCTAGTGATTAGGAACAACAATCTCTCTCCTCCTCCAGTCCCCATACAGTTAGAAACACCTCCCAGGGAACACATTTAACCCCTTGATCATCCCCTAGTGTTAACCCCTTCCCTGCCAGTGTCATATATACAGTAATCGGCGGTTATTTTTAGCTCTGATCGCTGTATAAATGTCAATGGCCCCAAAAAAGTGTTCCGATCTGTTCCGCTGCAATGTCACAATCCTGCTAAAAATCGCAAAACACTGCCATTACTAGTAAAAAAAAAAAAAAAGTGCCATAAATCTATCCCATAGTTTGTAGACGCTATAACTTTTGCACAAACCAATCAATATACACTTATTGAGATTTTTTTTACCAAAATTATGTAGCAGAATAGATATTGGCCTAAACTGATAAATACATTTGTTTTCTCTTATCGTCCATGGACGGACACAGCTCCTTAAATCTTGACAAGTGGGTTATGTTTCTGTTCATAGGAGAGGACTAGGCAGAACATTAGTTATCTTAAAACATGTAACTTTAACAGAGTTGAATAGCCCCGCTCAGGGGGTGGTCCCTCCAGTCATAACCCCTCACCCTGCAGTATGCAGCTCAGTTTTCTTCTGCCTAGCAGAGGAGGTGGACTTTTTGGGCCCAGAGTCCTGAAGAAATTTAAATTTTTCTATTTTTGTGATTCTTCCATCAACTGCCGGCTGGGTGACAGGCTGGATATTATAGATCCTTGTAGTCCCCCCAGTCCGGCCATAAAGCGTGAGTAGACCTTAGCTACGCGCTGGTTCGGCCACAACATATCCCATGGCTCCAGGGGTGGCAGGTGAGCATATCCTCCGGGGTCCACATATGACTGAGCTGCTGTTGTCTCACTCACAGTGGACCGGGCCGACAGTACGAAGTAGCTATCGACAAGCAAGGGAAGAGGCGCCTCTGGATGGACCGGCGGGTGAGGGATGATGACGTCACCGGGCAAGCTTGCCCGGTGACGTCATCATCCCTCGCCCGCCGGTCCATCCGCGCCTTGAGTGCCTGACAAGATCCATTCACCGCAGCCGCCCCTCACCACCAGCGGTAAGAAGATCCTGATCTCCCCTCACTCCACAGCGCCACTGCGAGGACCAGGGACACGACATACAACATCCACCTCTCCCTCTTGGGAATTCCTTACATGCCTGCATTACACCACCAAAATGTGAGTGGTTTTTAAACTATGCTTTTAATAAAATTGTTTTAAAGTATTGCACCCAGAAGCGCCTCTTCCCTTGCTTGTCTCTACAGAATTGGAATATGGTTTCTGTTCCCCACTGATGGCAGCCCTGAGAGCATACCACCCCAAACGTTTCACATCTCAGACTTTTCACCCCAATTCATATTGCACTACCAACAGCCTGAACTCATTGCCTAATTTGACATTTACTCCATGCTCTGTATGCTGGTTATGCTGACTTATATTTATTACTCTGGTTCTTTGTGCACAATTTACTTGTTGTACTTCGTACTATCGGTTGTGGGTCTGTCAGGGACACGCCAACAAATCCTCGCAAGGACAGGTAAGTACGGTTCCTCCTGCCTCGGCAGGATGGAACAGCTGGGCATTCCCGGGATTACGGGGTTCTCCTGTCCTCCCTTTCCCTGCTCTCTGTCGCCCTTTCCCATCCTGCCCTAGGGCCCGCTGTGACCGGGGTGTACCTGTGGGGGGACTCCGGGTCCCTGTGGGGGACCATGGGGTGTCATGGTCCACTTTCTGTGAGGGTGGGTCTGTCTCTTGGGAAATCTCTGCACGTCCTTTTCATCCACATCTCGGGGCTCAGGCGCCATTTTTTGCAGCGCCAATGCCATTTTTAGTGTGCTTGCTTTTTCTATTGTAATTTCCATTGGTGGTCATTTTGTCGTGGCTGCGCTGTGGCACAGGTCGGTATTGCGGGTGGCCATTTTCTTGTGGTCCGTATTCTTTTATCTGAGATGTCTGGCAGCCATTTTGGAGTGGGTTTTGGCCTCTAACACTGGCTTTCTGAATGGCGCGCAGCTCATTCTCCTCAGTTTTTTTTCCCTCAGTTTTTTCCTCACACACAAGCTGTGTATACAAGGAAGGCGGGTAGTGGTGCTGAGCGGTCTCCCTCTGGGTGGTGAGTCCCCTGGGTAACGCCCCCCCCCCCAGTCGGTGCAGCAAGGAGGGTGGACTTCTTGAGTGTTTTTCACTTAGTCCCTGAGGGCTGTCAGTGGGTGAATATGGAGTCAGTATCTGGCCTTTCTTCCCCTAAATTGCCAGAGGCAGCAGACGGTGCCCCTGCACCTGCGGTTCCCATGGATACGCTGTTGGCAGTCCTGGAATAATTTTTTGCCAGGGTGGAAGTGCTGTGCGAGCGTAAGGGGGGTAAAAAGCACCCCCTCCCCTGCCATCTTCTGGGGAATGCTCTGACTCGGATTCGAGCCTGGCTGTGGCTCAGGACCTCGGTTCTGGTATGTCAGAGGATGCGGATGTAAGGGCTTACCTTGAGTGGAGTCCATTTTGCAGGTTTGTATGCTCACCCTTACAAATACACACAGCCCACAGTAATAAGGTAAGACACTACCTGGGCTGTGAGTCTGTGCACAGGGGCTTGATAGGGATTTGCCAAGGATAGTCAAAGTATAGCCGTGGTCCAGGATTCCAGAGAGAGAGTCAGGTAACTACTAACGGAAAGTTCAGGGTTGCAAACAGGAACCAAAGACAAGTCCGGGGCACAAGCCGTGGGTCAAGGGCTGGAGAAGGCAGGGAAAGTCCGAAAGTACAGGCCGGGGTCAAAGGGCAGGAGACAGCAGCATTCCAGGGTACGTAAGCCAAAAGGGTCAGAAGTTGGGGTCAGTCTTGTAGCTGAAGACAACCACAGGAACACAGGAAGCTTTGGCACAGACAGGACATTCACAGAACAATGAACTGACACCTCCCTCATAGTGAGGCAGGGCTTTATACCCTGGTTGATTAGGAAACCTGCCTCAGCTGGACCAGGATAGACAAGTGCAGATTTTAGGGAGATCCAGAGACAGGCAATCTGCACATAGTTCAGAACCAGGCTCCGACGGACAGCAAGAAGAATATCAACTGAGAAGTGGCTCAGAGGCAAAGACCTGGACCAGCAATGGAGAGGTCCTGGGTTCAATTCCACCCAGAGCCAACTGGGGCACGACCACGCCTCGCTGTCCGTTTGGCACGGTAGTGACCGTGACAGCGGACCAGGACCTCCTTGGTGAGGAGGACCCCTCGTCCGGGTCAGTGCAAGACAGGGCACTTGTGAGTGCACTTATTGATGCTGTGATGGACTCTCTAAAGCTAGAGGATGCATCTGGGACTTCCACAGAGGGGTCTGTCTCCTTTGGGTCACACAAATCTAACCGCTCTGTGAAAGTTTTTCCTTATGTTACTTTCTTTGATAAGTTCATAGATAAGGACTGGGAACGGCTGCAGAAGTCCTTTGTGGTTCCTCAGCGCAATCCTGGTCAAACCCAGTTTGTTCGTCCATTCACTGTTAAAAAGCCCTGTGATGAGCACAGATGTTTATGATTACCCTGTATTATACTTCAGCGAGTAGTTAGACGCTGACTGATTGGTGATCCTTACCCACCTGTAACGGTTTTGTATGGTCATTATATCTCATATGCTCATTGCAATGTATCTGTGTCTTATCCTTAAAAAAAAAAAAAAAGCCCTAGGAGGCTTTTCCTGTTTAAACGCAGCATTTTGGCGCCATTTGGCACACAGGTCCCTGCAGATGCCGCACAGTTACCTCACGGTTCTTTTCCTCTCACGCTGTGTGCTGAGAGCGGACGGCAGCGCTGGGCAGTCTCCTCCTGAGATGAGTCCCCTGGTTACCCCTGGTCAGCGCAGCAAGTGGGTGAGAGGCCCTGAATAGGGCTCTAGGAGCTTTTGTTTATTTGTAAGGACAGGTGTGCATATTATAATACACACTATGTAAATACTATTAATATCTGGAGTCAGTATCTGGGTCCTTCCCCACATGCTGGTGGTGGCAGCAGGTGTTAGCACCTGGGATTCCCACAGAGGTTTTATTGTTCGTCCTGGACACGTTTTTGCCGGGGTGGACTGTGGACGGGCGGTAAAAGAGTGCCCCCTTCCCCCGTTATCCCCTGGGGAATGCTCTGTTATGGAGCCATGGACTAGGTACCTGGCTAGTAAAAAAAAAAAAAAGCAGGCTAAGGCATTGATGGGTGCACTTTTTACTGCTGCAAGGGACTCTCTTAAGCTGGATAGTGCAGCTGGGTTTCCGCCGAGGGCTCGGTCTTTTTTGAATCACACAAATCAGACCGCTCTGTGTAGGTTTTTTTTTTCTGGGCCCTTCTTTGATAATTTCTGAGATGCGGAATGAGAAAAGCCGCTGAGGGCTTTTGTAGTCCCTCACCCCCGCTTGTATGGATCTGACTGATAGAAGATCCGAAGTACTGACTCGTTCCAGGTTTACCATGCTGGGGTCTGACTTGCGGCCTATTGTGGCCACTACTCTGGGGTCTCAGTCGGCGCTGGCGCAATTTTTCGGGAGGTTTTTCAATTACATTGAAAATTCCCATTGGCGGCCATTTTTTCATAGCTGCGCTATGGCGCAGCTTACATTGTGGTCGGCCATTTTCCTGTGGCCGCGTTCTGAGCGCTCGGCGGCCATCTTGGAGTAGTCCTGACCCCTAGTGCTGTATACAACTCACGGAGTGAGCATTTTGCACCAGACAGTGGAGGAGCACCGACTCTCTCCCGAAGTTATTAGGCTAGCGGACCAGCTGGTCCAGGGCCTCATATAGGTCTGTGATGCTTCATTGAATGCTGCGCCCTTGTTATCCAGGGCTTCTGTTTCAGAATGGTTTTATGCACATGGTGGTGTAGTGGTTAACTCCATTACTTGGCAGCAAGAGAGTCATTGGTTCGAATCCGGACACTGATGCCAATCTGCCTGGAGCTTGCATTGTCGCTCCCTGTGTCTGCGTGGGTTTCCTCCAGGTACTCCTGTTTCCTCCAAAGGCATATGTGCATACACCTACATAATATACATACACACTACGTGTGTGTATTATTTAGGGGCAACCCTCCCAGGCCGTCAAAGGCCCAGCTTGGGGACTAATCCGTCCCTGGGTGCGTAAGCCGATCACGCCGGCACCCAAATCCTGCCAATGTATGTAGCCTTCCCTCCCTGTCTCTAGGTGGGAGGGGCAGCTTGCAGGTTCACAATTCGGTGAAACCTCCCTGCTCTCCAGGCCAGTGGGTCTGCGAGGTGGTCTCTTTGGAGTACTAGATAGGGTTGCCTCCTATCCACAGAACAAAGTTCTTTCCTCGTTTCTTTCTTCTCCCGGCCTGTCGGTCTGCCTTGGGCAGTGTGGGATTTGCTAAGCTGTGGGGTAATTTTACCTTTCCTGCAGGACGAGAGGTTTGGGGTTTTCTATGGGCCTCAGGCCCTAAATACCTTTATGAACGTTGGGTAGTTCCGCATGGAATCCATTTGTTCGGTGGTAGCTGTGCTCCATCCGGGGGACGTACTGGCATCCTCGGATATTAGGGACGCATACATGCATGTCCCGTTTTGCGCATGTCAGTGTTTTTTTTCTGTGCTTCGTGATGAGAGAGGGTCTCTGTCAGCCTGTGGCCCTCCCTTTTGATCTGGCGTCAGCACCATGGGTTTTCAGCTAGGAGCTTGCACTTATCCTAACTTTGTTGGGACAGCGAGGCTTTGCCTCATTGGCAACTTGGACGACTTTCTTCTGAGAGCAGCTTCTGTCTCCGACCTAGTGGATGTGTTATTCCCATTCAGACCCTCCGAAGATTCGGGTGGGTGTTAAACGTTTAGGCCAGAAGGTGTAGCTCAGTGGCAGCAAGCCTGCCCTCCATTTGTGCGACCCAGGGTTCAAATCCTGGGCATGCTAGGTTCCGACTGAGCGTTCTAGTATCTAGTGTTGATCCAGACTTCTCGGTGGCGAAGGTCCTTCTTCCCCTGGAGAAATTGCAGACTCTTCAGTCTGCGGTGAAGGTATTGGCATCACGCAATCGGTCTTCTCTCCGGGCGCCTGCTGGTTTGGGGGCTGTGGGTAGCCTCCTTCAAGGCGGTACTGTATGCCCAGTTCCACACCCTGGTTTTCCAGGGGAAATTCTGTCCAGGTGGTAAAAATCTCTTGTCTCTGAAATCATCAGATTCCGGTGCGCCACCTAGTCAGAGTCTCTCTGAGTTGGTGACAGAGATCCCAGACTCTTCGGTCCGGGAAGTTTTCTTCCTTCCAGTGGTCAGTGTTTACGATGGATGCCAGCTCACGGGTTGTGAACCTGGGGGCTTCACAAACCCGGGGGGTCCAGTTGGCCCTGAGTCGCTGGACTTGCGTGGACCTACGGCCACACCTCCCTGAATGTGTCTGGTCTCAGTAGCTACCCAGGGTCGGGCCTGGCTAGTGCCTGGGTGGGAGACCGCCTGGGAATACCAGGTGCTGTCTACTGTTCATATTTTAGGCGATCAGGCTATGCTTCTCCTCGTGGTCTCATCCGGACAACGCCACGGCCGTGGCTTCGGTCTACCAATCAGGTACACCGGCAGGCGGACTACTTTAGTCGCCAGATGCTGGATCAGGGCGACTGGTCTTTGTGCTTGGGGTGTTTCGGCTCCCTTGCAGGAGGTGAGCCTCACAGGGCATGGATCTCCTGGCCGCTCGTCTCCGCCGCAAGGGTGTCGAAGTTAGTGGCCAAGTCTAGTGATCTGGTACAGATGCGTCAGTCGCGCTGGTGGCCCTGTGGGGTCTGTATCGGAGACTTTTTGCCATTCCTCCATGGTAGTTGCTTCCTTGGCTGCTCCACAGAGTGGAGGCTGAGGAGATCCTGATGATTCTAATCGCTCCAGATTGACCTCGGCGTCCTTGGTACGCCGATATCGGGCGCCTGGTAGCAAAGGTACCCTGGCGGTTGCCAGGGTAGGATGTCCCTTTGTCTCGAGGTCCCATACTTTCTCCTGTTGTACAGTCATTGACTTGCTCAACATGGTTATTGGAAGCCAGACTTTAGGTGACCGGGGGTCTGTCTGACTCGGTCATCTCAACAATGCTGAGGGCACCGTAGTCTTCTTCCGGAGGATCTACCGTCGCACCTGGCAGGCCTACATCTCTTGGTGCGAAGGGATGGAGTGGCGTCCACGGACGTACTCGGTGTCCAGGGTCCTGCTGTTTTTAAAGCTTGGAGTGGATCTAAGAATTGCTTAAAGCACCGTTTGCGGGCAGATTTCAGCCTTGGCTGTGTTCTGCCTAGTCCTCTCCTGTAAACAGGGAACATAACCCACTTGTCAAGATTTAAGGAGCTGTGTCCGTCCATGGACTCAGAGAAAAGGATTTTACGGTGAGTACAAAAAAAAATATTTTTACCTGTGCCACTGGAGGAAAGGTTTTAGGTATTCTATTTGAATCTGTTTGTAGTCCCAAAGAAGGATGGTGTTCGTCCGATCTTGAACCTCAAGGCCCTCAATACCTTTGTGAGGGTGCGAAAGTTCAGGATGGAATCAATTTGTTCGGTGGTTGCTGCGCTCCATCCGGGGGACTTTCTGGCGTCCTTGGACATCAAGGACGCTTACTTGCATGGTCCAATTTGCGCAAGTCACCAGAGGTTTCTGCGCTTTGCGATAGGGGAGGACCACTATCAGTTTGTGGCCCTTCCTTTTGGACTAGCATCAGCACCACGAGTTTTCACCAAGGAACTTGCACCGATCCTAGCTTTGCTGAGACAGCGAGGCATTGCCATCGTGGGCTACTTAGACGACCTTCTTCTGAGAGCAGCTTCTGGCTCAGAATTAGAGGTGGATGTTTCTATAGGCAGCCAGACCCTCCAAGAATTTGGGTAGGTGTTAAACATTCAGAAGTCGGTACTGGTACTCCTCGAAAGCGAAAGTCTTTTTTCCCCTGGAAAAATTGCAGACACTATAGGTCTGCAGTGAAGGTGTTGGCATCCCGCAAATGGTCGTCTCTCCGTTTTTGCATGCAAGTCCTGGGCCTGATGGTTGCCTCCTTCAAGGCAGTATCGTATGCCCAATTCTACACTCCTGTATTGCAGAGGGAGATCTTGTCCAAGTGGAACAAATCTCCATTGTCTCTGGATCGTCATATTCAGGTAAGCCATCTAGTCAGAGTCTCTCTGACTTGGTGGCTGAGACCCTGAAGTTGTTTCTTCCCTTCCAGTGGACGGTGATTATGACGGACACCAGCCTCACGGGTTGGGGGGGGTCTGGGGGGTGCAGTCGGCCCAGGGTCGCTGGACTCTGGCAGAATCCCATCTGCCGATCAATGTCCTGAAACTTCGGGGGCGATCAGGCTATGCCTCTCCTCATGGTCGAGGAGGTTGCAAGGTCGCCCAATCAGGATTCAGTCGGACAACGCCACGGCGATGGCTTATGTCAACCATCAGGGGGGAACACGGAGCTCGGCTGCAGCGTCCGAGGTTGCTCATATCCTAAAGTGGGCGGAAAAAAACATGCCGGCTCTGTCAGCTGTCTACATTCCGGGTGTGGAAAACTGGCAGGCAGACTACCTGAGTCGCCAGATTCTGGACCAGGGGGGATGGTCATTGCATCCGGAGGTGTTTCAACTCCTTTGCAGGAGGTGGGGCACACCGGACGTGGATCTCCTGGCCCCTCGTCTCAACCGCAAGGTGTCGAGGTTCGTGGCCAGGTCCAGAGATCCCTGGGCAGACGCGTCAGACACGTTAGTGGCCCGTGGGGTTAGTATCGGCTAATTTATGCCTTTCCCCCATTGAAGTTGCTTCCTCGGCTGTTCCGCAGAGTGGAGGCCGAGGGGATCCCGATGATTCTAATCGCTCGGCCTTGGCATCCTTGGTACGCCGATCTTGTGCGCCTGGTGGCGGATGCACCCTTGCGGCTGCCAATGCTGGAGGACCTTCTGTCTCAAGGTCCCATACTGCATCCTGCTTTACAATCGCTGGCTTTAACGGCATGGCTGTTGAAAGCCAGGTATTGAAAAACCGAGGTCTTTCCGACTCGGTCATCTCAACCATGCTGAGGGCACGAAAGTCTTCTTCCAGGAGGATCTACCAATGCACCTAGAAGGCCTACATCTCTTTGTGCGATGGGGTGGCGTCCATGGACGTATTCGGTTTCCAGGATCCTGCTGTTTTTAGAGCATGGAGTTGATCAGAAACTTGCCTTAAGCACCATTCAGGGACAGATTTCAGCCCTGGCTGTGTTCTTCCAGCGGCCTTTGGCGGCCAATTCTCTGGTGGGTACTTTTGTGCAGGGGGTTCGTCATGTACTTCCCTCTCTTAAACCACCTCTTCCCCCTTGGGATTTGAATCTGGTGCTCTTGGTTCTTCAGAGACCTCCCTCTCTTGACACTATCTCAGAAGGTGGCCATTACTTCTGTCAGATGTGTTTCTGAGTTGGAGGCCTTGTCTTGCAAGTCGCCAAACTTGGTACTCCATAAGGATAAGGCGGTGTTGCGCCCGCAACCTTCCTTTCTTCCGAAGGTGGTTTCGTCATTTCACCTTAACAAGGACATTGTACTTCCATCCTTGTGTCCTCGGCCGGCGCAACCTAAGGAGGTTGCGCTACATACTTTGGAAGTGGTACGCGCTTTGCGGGTGTACCCGTCTGCTACTGCTCCGTTTCGGAGGTCTGACTCACTTTTTGTGTCGATATCTGGCCCACAAAAGGGCCTGGCGGTCTCGTTGGCCACCATTTCTCGGTGGATCAGGCAGACCGTCATACAGGCCAATGCACTTAAGGGGCTGGTGCCCCCCTTTCCGGTCACGGCACATTCAACCAGTGCAATTGGTGCTTCCTGGGCTTTCCGACATCAAGCGTCTGTCTCACAGGTGTGTAAGGCGGCGACATGGTCATCCGTTCACACCTTTTCCAAATTTTACAAGGTTGATGCGAGTGCATCTTCAGATGCTTCCTTCGGCTGCAAGGTTTTGCAGGCGGCTGTTTAAAGTTGCACCTCCTCCTTTGAGGAGCTCTGCTTGTTTGGGGTGAAGTTGTTTGTTTTTTACTGATTACCCACCCCTCGTTTTTGACACTGCTTGGGGACGTCCCACTTGTCAAGATTTTAGGAGCTGTGTCCGTCCATGGACGATAAGAGAAAAGGATTTTACGGTGAGTAAAAAAATCCTATTTTTATATCCATCAGGCAGCCTGGCTCTACAGTTTCCACATTTCTTTTTCATCGATCTATCCTAAAACAAAACAGAAACAAGAGCCATAAGAAAAGAAGGCCCATACAAAAAAAGGTCCCCTACTGCATAATCACAGACAAGGGCTAACCTTGGGGGCAGTATGGGAACCGGAGGCTGCCGCTGGTTCCATCCGAGCAGGTGCTCCCTCCTCAGGCCTGTCCTTAAGCTCCATTGGTGAGTAGAGATCGGCCGGGGAAAAAAAAGGCTGCTGTCCCAGGCAGCATGCCCTTAGTGTACTCCGCCATGTTCCTTATGAACACGGTGCCGGAAAGTGCGTCACGTGACTTCCGGTTCTGGCGCCATCTTGCCGCGTCACCGGAAGTCCTCCGACGCCATTTTGGTACACCTTGGTGAAGCCAAGGAAGACAAGGCTTCCACCAGGCAGAGCTGGGGGAAAAATCTGAAGGAAGTTTCCACCACATACACAGGTAAGCAAGTACCTCCAACAATAGGGAACCCTTCTGGCCGAAAAAACAGGGACTGAACACACCCAGGACTTGGCCACAACCAGTACTGGATGTTGCCAGAGCAGGGGTGTCCGCTAAGCACAGTTACAAGACCTAGGAAAAACAAAAAATGTGTCGGTGCTCCTGGAGGGTCTGGAAACACAAAACAACTGAGGGTCAGAGGAAAGGGAGGGGCCTTTTAAATTGTATCTGATTTGTGTTTCCTGTAGAGGGCGGAGCCAATCATCGCTCAAGTAGCTGTCCTGGAAGGTGAGGGGGGAAATGTACTTTATTTCTTTATCGTACATCACGGGACACAGAGCGGCATTCATTACTATATGGGTTATATGGAGTACCTTCAGGTGTAGACACTGGCAATCTCAAACAGGAAATGCCCCTCCCTATATAACCCCCTCCCATAGGAGGAGTACCTCAGTTTTTACGCCAGTGTCTTAGGTGTTAGTCATGGTTTAGCTTGCCTCCGCATCCTTGGGATTAGGTGAGCTACCGGTTCTGTCCAAAAAAGCCTCAGCGCTAAAGTGGTCAGTAACCGGACCCCAAACCCTTGGGGTATAGCCCATAATGCTTTTCTTTTTAGAGAGCTGGACCCTGGGCCCAGAACTTAGAAACCTTTGGGTACCTAAAGTTTTCTGTTGCCAGGGTGCTATATGGGCCCAGGACAGTGGATCCTTCATAGGAACCCAGGGCCTGAAGGTCTAGACATCCCCACGGAGATGGGGGAAGATTGGGCCTCTTGCTTGGCAAAGTCCTGCGGCATGGAGCAGGTAAGTGAGGGGAAAACTTGCGGAACTTGGTTCTTAGCAGGTTTTTTTCTGGGGGGTCACAGGGGACATGCCTAAAGTTATGCACTGCATCTGGCAAACTAGTCACATATCATAAAGATAGGATGGCTCTCTATGTATTATTCCCCATAAGATGTGACCTCCCTTGTAGTGTTGGAAAAGCATTGAGTGGGGCCTGTGTTATATAAAAATATATGTGTGTGTCAGAGAGCTTTGCTTACCTGCAGGCCTCCAGGCGATGCTCCATTCAGTCTTCCTCCTCAGAGCCTGCAAGCAGGCAAAACGCTGACCTCCTCATGGTTCCAGGCTGCAGGCTGCAGTTTGCTGGAACAGAGAGGTCCCTTCCTCCCAAAATCCCCCCCCCCTCCCTCTGTCGGGAGGGGCATTTCCTGTTTGAGGTTGCTGGGGGGGAAGGGCGGGTCAGTGGCTTAAAGGAAGGGGCGGCCCTTCCTTGTTTGTTCCATCAATACTTTGGAACTGAGGAGAAAGACCAGAGCGGCAGCACGGGGCGCCGAGGACACACAGTGGCCAGAAAGGATATTGCAGTCTTCAGAGGACTGTTTTGTCAAGCCTAGAAATAGGCTGTTTCTTTTCCATCTCATAGTTTTTCTTTGCAATACTACTCAGGGGGACAGAATGTTTTTTTCTTTCCTGGATTTGAAACAAAAACGAAAAAAAAAAAAAAAAAAAAAAGTCATCTAGGGGAGAGGAAGCATTTTTTTATCCCCCAAACAGGTGTTTGGACAATTAACTTTTATAGTTCCAAATACCAATAGGTAGCAGGTGTACCTCGGTATTGTACCATGGTATGCCGCTGTTTTCCCTACAGGGAGCCTTGGGGCCATCGGGATCTGGGGCTGGAGCTGACGCGGGTCAGTCCAACCCTAAGATGGTCACGGAGGATGTATTACTCACCTCTTTAAAAGAGATGCAGAAAAGCATGGGAAAAATGATATCCGCAGCTATGCGGGGCAGTAAGCGGAATAGATCTCCGTCGCCCGAGCGCGGACCCTCAGAAGAGGAGGTCCTTTCCTCAGGGGAATTGGACGACCTCTTGGACACGGACCAAGTAGGTTCAGGGATCGAAGACCCGGATACAGAGGAGTCTGGGGCAGTCTCCCTGAGGGAGAGCTGGTGGATTCAAGGATTGTCGGACTTGGTCCATAGGACATTCAACTTGCCAGTACCAGATCTCCAGGTATCGACGGTTTCAGCTTTGGGCTCACTGAGGGCGCCTCAAAGCAATGCTGTGTTTCCGATCCATCCTCTATTAGAGGGAATTTTGTTCCAAGATTGGAACAAGCCAGATAAGATCTTCTTACCACCTAAAAGGTTCTCTGTCCTATATCCTATGGAAGAAAATTTTTCCAAAAGATGGGCTACTCCTGCAGTGGACGCAGCCATCTCATGTGTTAACAGATCGTTAACATGCCCTGTAGAAAACATACAGGTGTTCAAGGATCCAGTTGATAAGCGCTTGGAAGCACTACTTAAGAACTCCTTCACTACTGCAGGGGCAGTAGTACAGCCAGCTGTGGCTGCGATTGGGGTCGCTCAAGCATTATCGGATCAATTTAAGCAGATGCTTAAACTTATTCCGGCCCAGCAGGCAGAAAAATTTTCGGATGTCCCTAAGGCCATATGTTTTACGGTAGACGCAATCAAGGATTCTATCCAGCAAGCGTCACGTTTATCGTTATCCCTTATCCATATGAGAAGACTCTTATGGTTAAAAAGCTGGGAGGCTGAGCCCCCATGCAAGAAGCTCCTGGTAGGGTTCCCCTTCCATGGAGGACGACTCTTCGGAGAAGACCTAGATAAATACATTCAGACCATTTCAAACGGCAAGAGTACTCTCTTGCCAACTAAGAAGAAGGTTCAGGGACCTGCGTTTAAACGACAGTATTCCCCTGGGCAGGGGCCCTCTAATGCCAAGCAGTATCGACGGCCTCCTGCAAAAGCAAACTTCGGCTTCAACAGCAGATCACAAGGACAGGCTGTTAGAGGCAAAAGGCAGTGGTTTCGCAAACCAGCAAAACCAGCCCCCAAGCCAACCTTATGAAGGGGCGCCCCCACCCACGAAGGTGGGGGGAAGGCTGCGACTCTTTTCAGAGATTTGGGAAGCCAGCATTCCCGACGAGTGGGTACGGTCTTCCGTGGCCACAGGCTACAAATTAGATTTCCTAAGGTTTCCTCCTCCTCATTTCCAGAAGTCGAGGATTCCAAACGATCCGGAAAAGGGAGCCGCATTAAGATCGGCATTAGATCATCTACTTTCCCAGGAAGTAATAGTAGAGGTACCAGTCCTGGAACAGGGGCTGGGTTTCTACTCCAACCTATTCATCATCCCAAAATCCAATGGAGATGTCAGGCCAATTTTGGACCTAAAGATGGTAAATGCATATCTAAAGATCCGCTCATTTCGGATGGAATCCGTGCGGTCAGCAGCTGCCACACTCCAGAAGGACGACTTCATGGCGTCCATAGACATAAAGGATGCCTACCTTCATGTTCCAATTTATCAGCCACATCAAAGATATCTACGCTTCATGGTGGCTTCGCGTCACTTCCAATTCGTGGCGCTTCCCTTCGGGTTGGCTACGGCCCCCCGGGTGTTCACGAAGGTCCTAGCTCCAATCCTAGCCAAACTAAGGATCCAAGGGGTCACGATCCTAGCATACCTGGACGACCTCCTAGTCATAGATCACTCGTCTCCCGGCTTGGAGCGAGCAGTGGCCCTCACGGTCCAATACCTCGAGAGGTTCGGCTGGGTCCTAAATCGAGAAAAGTCAGCTTTCCAGCCCACAAAGCAGTTGGAATATCTTGGCATGAGATTAGACACAGAACAACAAGGAGTGTTCCTACCTCTGAGGAAGGTAAAAGCCATCAAGGAATTAATCCTACTGGTTCTAAGCAAGAAAGAACCGACTATTCGCCTATGTATGAGGTTACTAGGCAAGATGGTGGCCACATTCGAGGCGGTACCATACGCCCAGAGCCACACTCGCATCCTACAGGCAGCCATCCTGTCAGCATGGAGCAGAAGGCCACAGGCCTTGGATATCCCGTTGCCGCTCTCATCAAGAGTCCGACAAAGTCTGTGTTGGTGGTTAGACCCTCAGAATCTACTGAAGGGGAGGTCTTTCAGCCCAGTGGCTTGGAAGATAGTGACCACAGACGCCAGCCTGACGGGCTGGGGAGCAATTTTGGATGGTTGCACTCGCCAAGGTACTTGGGCAAAGCCAGAGAAGCAGTTGCCCATCAACATCTTGGAGCTCAGAGCTGCTCGACTAGCCCTCAGGGCTTGGACGTCAAAATTGCAGGGGTTCCCGGTGAGAATTCAATCAGACAATGCCACGGCCGTGGCACACATAAATCACCAAGGGGGAACCAGGAGTCAAGCCGCTCAGAGAGAGGTGAGCTTGATTCTTCTATGGGCAGAGGCTCATGTGCCCTGCATATCGGCAATATTCATTCCAGGAGTGGACAACTTTCAGGCGGACTTCTTAAGCCGCCAGACTCTATGGCCGGGGGAATGGTCTCTGCATCCACTAGTCTTTCAAGCACTCTGCCAAAGATGGGGAGTGCCGGACGTGGATATCATGGCATCGAGACTCAACAAGAAACTAGACAGGTTCATGTCCCGCTCAAGGGATCCGATGGCCTGCGGAACCGATGCGTTGGTTTGCCCTTGGCATCAGTTCAAACTTCTTTATGCGTTTCCCCCGCTCCAGTTACTACCCCGCCTGCTGCGCAGGATCCGGGTGGAGCACATACCAGTCATCCTGGTAGCTCCAGCATGGCCCAGAAGGGCATGGTACTCACTAATCTTAAGGATGGTAGTGGGAGACCCTTGGACTCTTCCTCTACGGCCAGACCTGCTATCGCAAGGTCCGATCCTCCACCCTGCCTTACGGCATCTAAATTTGACGGCCTGGAAGCTGAATCCCTGATTCTCAGGGGTAGAGGTCTGTCTCAGAAAGTAATCTCTACCCTAATCAGAGCCAGGAAACCGGTCTCTAGGGTGATTTATTACAGGGTCTGGAAGGCCTATGTAGGCTGGTGTGAGTCCAAGCGATGGCTTTCTCGCAAATTTACCATCGATAGAGTATTAAGTTTTCTCCAGCTAGGAGTGGATAAAGGATTGGCATTAAGCACAATCAAAGGACAGATTTCTGCTCTGTCAGTGTGGTTTCAGCGGCCGCTGGCCACCCACTCGCTGGTTAAGACCTTCCTTCAAGGGGTCTTACGTATTAGACCTCCAGTTAAATCCCCGCTTTGTCCGTGGGATTTAAATCTTGTTCTGTCAAGTTTACAGAAACAACCGTTTGAGCCGTTGGCTGATATTCCTTTGGTTCTACTGACAAGGAAGTTAGTATTTTTGGTTGCCATAGTTTCCGCAAGAAGAGTTTCGGAGCTGGCAGCCTTATCCTGTAAGGAACCATATCTTGTTTTTCATAAGGACAGGGTCGTTCTCCGCCCTCATCCTTCCTTCCTTCCGAAGGTCATATCCAGTTTTCATTTGAACCAGGATTTGGTATTACCATCCTTCTTCCCTAAACCTACTTCCAGAAAGGAAGGGTTGCTGCATACCTTGGATATTGTCAGGGCCATGAAGGCCTATCTTAAAGCTACAAAGAAGATCCGGAAGACAGATGTGCTGTTCATTCTACCGGATGGGCCCAAGAAGGGGCAGGCAGCTGCAAAGTCCACCATTTCTAGGTGGATTAAGCAATTAATCACTCAGGCCTACGGCTTGAAAGGGTTGCCTCCTCCAGTATCATTAAAGGCTCATTCTACTAGAGCCATGGGCGCCTCCTGGGCAGGGCAGCACACCACCAGATCTCTATGGCTCAAGTTTGCAAGGCGGCAACCTGGTCTTCTGTCCACACGTTTACAAAATTCTACAAGTTGGACGTAAGAAGGAATACTGATACTGCCTTCGGGCAGGCAGTGCTGCAGGCTGCAGTTTGAGACCCTCGGATTCCGGGGGCTCCTCTTGTTCGAGTTAAATTTAAAAATTTTATTTTTCTCAACTAAGTTGGATTTATTATGATTTGAGTATATCTCTAAATTAAATCCTTTTGTCTTGGAGATGTTCTCCCTCCCCTCATTGTAAGCATTGCTTTGGGACATCCCATATAGTAATGAATGCCGCTCTGTGTCCCGTGATGTACGATAAAGAAAAAGAGATTTTTAATACAGCTTACCTGTAAAATCTTTTTCTTGGAGTACATCACGGGACACAGAGCTCCCACCCCTCTTTTTTGAGGACCATTTTGGGAGGCATACTGCTTGCTACAAAACTGAGGTACTCCTCCTATGGGAGGGGGTTATATAGGGAGGGGCATTTCCTGTTTGAGATTGCCAGTGTCTACACCTGAAGGTACTCCATATAACCCATATAGTAATGAATGCCGCTCTGTGTCCCGTGATGTACTCCAAGAAAAAGATTTTACAGGTAAGCTGTATTAAAAATCTCTTTTTTGTAGAGAACAATATTGAATTTGAGCATTGATATTTCAGCGTATTTGCTTAGTTGTCAATCATTACTGCTTTTCAGATATACTTTGCATTGCTTGGTTGTTAAATCCAACATTGTCCATTTATACCAAGATATATTTTGTAGATAAAATGCTTACAAATATAAGACCACAGAATGCTATCTCGGCTGTAAAAAATATATGAACTGCACATTGTCACAAATGATGTACATTTAATATCTGGACTTATGCTATGTTCCTTGATTTGCACAATACATTACTTAAAAAGGTACAACATACTTTGTTTTTTAAATTAAAAACAGATAACAAATAATCATCCAGGCAGCGCTATATATATCCACACGTCTACTCTTCAACGTGTGTTTTCAGTGCAATGTCAATCTGAACAGAAGCGGTGTGATAATATCCAAATAAAAATGCAATCCTGGTGCTATGTTCAGTTACGTTCATACACCTTCACTTTTAATCCTATATGGGGGGCTAAAGATAACACCCCCTAAGAATTGGACTCTTACCACACTGTGCTAATGACAAGCAAACAACTCCCGACGGGGATGTGGATCTTCTCCTTGGAGCGATAATTCACGCACTCCACAGCATCAAGGTGTAACGATAGTCAGTCCACTTTGTTAATGAAAAGCAGACAGCACCGAACGGGGATGTAGATCGTCTCCTTGGAGCAATAGTTCACACACTCCACAGCATCCGTGTGTAACGATAGTCAGTTGACGAGCTCAATCACATGTAGAAAAGAAACAGAGCTTCCATAGCGTAATATTGTTACAAAATATGTTCATTGTTCTCCCCTTTATAAGACATGCACTTACAATGTAAAATTAAAAACTGGCACATGACATAAATCTTTTCAGTCAGCGGGGAGTGTAGCAGTACTGCTGTTTACTGCAGCATCACTTGCACAAGCAAATGACTAGTTCACATCAATCCTGGTAGTCGTGTAGCCTCTACTGACGCATTTCGTCATCATACTACATCATCTGAGGGAATACTTTGTTTTTGACCATTATATCATATGTATACATATTTAATTGAATATATTTGCTTTTCAGACATATTCTGTGAAGACCCCACCAAAGTTTGCCAATTTACCTGACCATTTAAATGCATGTCTTCAAGATCCAGCAAAGAAGAAAAGAAAGGTTTCCGTTGATTTTGAATTCCATTCTGATAGCTCTGACAATGCAGATATTCTGGTAAAATATTTCATTCAAATTAAAAAAATATATATCTTATCACTTTTATTTGTTAGTCCTTATAAATTAGTGGTACATTTTTTTAAATAAAATATCCACAGGAAATACAGAGGCTTTCTTTATTAAAGCAGTAGTAAAGGTTGAACAGGGGAAAAAAACGCTCTCCCTGCAAGGTAAAGGCATAATGTGCTAATATGCATTGCATACTAGCACATTATGAAAGACTTACCTTAAAACAAAGCCTTCCCGCAGTGTACTGTCACCACTTCATAGGCTTCCATATTCACCTGGTCTTCCTTCTGGGTTTGCGGGCTGTGGCCACTTGGATAGCCAAGCACTCCGCATGGGCACAGGAGTCGCAGCCACGGTACAGAGCTCTGAAGGAACAGAGTGCATACTTCTGATGTCACACGTTTAGGAGATATTGATTTAACCTACATGTAAATTATTATAAGCTTACCTGTAGGTAAAAAAAAAAAAAAAAATGAAGAGTACTACCACTTTAACTGAGTTTTAATTCGAATATTAGGCTATTTAAAATAATTTTCTTCCTCTTATTTTTTAGAGGAACTTTATTTGCCCTCTAAGGATTGTAAAAAGTAATTATTTGGAACACACAAATTTACTGTATATAAAAAGTATAGTACACTTATGTAAATTATGATGAAAAAGATCATTTGGCCTGACCAAGAGAAGTCCAAGTAAACATACCGTATATACTCGAGTATAAGCCGAGTTTTTCAGCACATTTTTTTGTGCTGAAAATGCCCCCCTCGGCTTATGCTCGAGTCTGTGTACCTGTGACTGGTGTCCAGTGTTAAAAAGCCACATGAGTCCTGTGTAAAAGTTGTGTGAATCCAGTGTAAAAGCCTTCCCTCATCCTCCTCATTCTGTTCCGTGATAGCCGCGGGAGTTCTGTGTTAAAAAGCTGCACCTCCTCCTCGTTCTGTTCCGTGATAGGCGGAACACTGAACGCAGTCTCTGCTGAGTGTTCCGTCTATCACGGACCAGAACGAGGAGGCGGCGCGGCTTTTTCAGGTATCGAGTTAATGATGTTTTTTTCAATGCTAGCAAGACTGATATCAGTGGGCAGAAGGACCTTTGATGATGTCATATGCATGTTAATAAAAGTGGAGATTTTTGTTGCTTGTTTAACTGAAAAATCCATGTAGGTTGTTTGGTTAGCTTAGTTGTGTTACCAATGATGAGGTTTTTACATTAGATAGATTTATTGAAATCATGCATATACAGTTTATGATTTTTTTTATTGACTGATATAAAAGTCAGTTTACTTTATTATTCATACATGGCTTAAACATATACAGTATACTTTATATATACATTATACAGAATAAATAAAATTAACTGCACTATAAATGCATGTGTTTTTATTTTGGGTTGAAAAATACTTTTAATAATTTGAGGCTGCTGAGTCGGGCTGCGGCTCATGGCCAGGATTCTGATGCGTCAGAGGGTGCGGACTGCGGCCATTCAGATAGTGACGATGACTGGGTCTGGATCAGCACGTGAAAAGGCTCTAGTCAGTGAGCTGATCACCGCAGTGTGGGACACACTGAAGATGGAGGATTCTGCGGAAGCAGCGGAGGCGTCGGTCCCCTTTGGGTTTCTGTAAGCTGACCCGCACTGCAAAAGTGTTTCCTTGTGTTTCTTATCTTGATAAGCTTTTGTACAAGGATTGGGAAAAATCACAGAAGGTTTTTCTGCCCCAAAAAATTTGGCGGTACGGTATCCCGTTGAGGAGAGTTTCTTGAAGAAATGGACCTCTCCTCCGGTAGTGGTCCCCCCTGTGTCCAGGCTCAACAAAGTGACCACGATTCCGGTGGAAGGGGCTCCTGCTTTCAAGGACCCTGCTGACAAGAAGGCTGAGGCGATCGCCCACTATCTTTTCTTGGTGGTGAGCTCGGCTGTGCGTCCAGCGGTGGATGGGGCTCTAGTGTCTCAAACGCTGACGGAATGGGCAAAGATACTGCTCCAGGGGCTAAAAGCTTGTCAAGCGCCGGATGAGGTGGCTTTGGCCGACTAGCTAGTGCAAGGCCTTAAATTCGTTTGCGAGTCCGACCTGGATACTATTCCTTTGCTGTTCAGGGCCTCTGTCAATTTGGTGGTGTTGCGCCGCGGGTGTTGCGCCGCCTGATCTGGCTTAAGTGTTGGTCGGCGGACCAATCTTCTAAGAAGGCCCTGATGAATTTTCGCTTTAAGGGCGAAAGACTGGTGCCTCTCTTGATGATATTATCAAGGATGCCATGGGGGGGCAAGAGCACGCTGCTCCCGCAGTCCAAGAAGAGTCAGGAGCCACACCGTAGGCAAGGCCACTCTTTCACTACGAACAAGCGATTTTTTTTCATCTGCCCAGTGCTGCGGATAAACGTTCCCAGGCTGACAAAGCGCCTGTAGAGGGTCAGAAGCGACCTTGGTTTCGTAAACCCAACAAGCCTACGGCAAATAATGTTAGAAAAGGGATTCTGCGCAAAACTACACGCTAACTAAAAATATAAAAATATACAAAAAATAAATGACGGTGATAGTGGACTGTGCAAAAATATATATACACATAAGTACATAAAGAGAGAAGCCTCTAAATGTATAAAGTGGAAATAATGTGCAAAAATGAAAAAAGTGTGCAAAATGTCCCATAAGTGGATGCAGTGACGAGCTGCCAATGAGAAAAGGAATGCAACTGAATGTCCACTAGGCCAAGTGTAGATATCTGACTGACAAATGGGTGGTTATATCCATCCAAGGGCTCCCAGAACTCTTACCTCAATAATGAAGGTATAGGGCATCAAAAAGAGATCCTTAGTGTCAGTCTCCTGCCTGCAGCCACAGCATCTTCCCACCTGTGACACTCCAATGGATTATCTCTTTGATCAATCCCTAGTAGCACTCAGAGCAGAGTGAAGGGGGGGAGAGAGAGAACAAACAAGACCTCCAATAGTGAAGTAGGTAAACTCGGGGAAGTTTAATAAAGAATAGCCTGCGCTTACATCAAACAAATAAAACTCATGCAGTACATAAAACGACCAGCGGCGTCCTCGGCGCCTGTTTACGTCACTCCAGGTGTACGTCTGTCCAATCCCTACGCGTTACAACACGGTCACGTGTCTTCATCTGGGGAACCCGATTGGTGGTAGGGCTAGAGTTTATATATCTCAAAACTGGAAGTTGTATCGCGCCCATTTTGTCGTAGTCCGCCACATACTGTATACTGTGGCCATTAGATTAATGTTCTGACATAACAGGAACTGGCGGTGATTGGCCAAGAGCGGTTAATCACCCACAAAAGGTTGTACGGACCAAACAAATGGACTGGAACTAGAAAAAAGGCAAATACTGCAATACTAAAATCGCCATACAGCGGGATAAATTGACATAATAAAATAGCTTAAAATAAGTTAAAAAACAGTAAAATCGATATTGAATATTAAAACTTCAAATGCAGCCCAATCGGGAGAGCACCTGCTGCACAATATGTGTAAATACACTGGCAGAGGAAACTCATACATAAATAGGGGAGAAACGCAGCTCACACCTATAGGAAGCTGATCTTAATATTTAAAATAAGGGCCCATAATCATGGATATGCCTGTAATGAGCAAAACGTCAAGGGGTAAATATGGTGGAATAGTGCCTCCTGTGGACATATGGTGATCTCACACCTGGTTTGCCGCTTACTATAACAGTGTCACATAGTAACTATTACCCCATATCTTAGACATCCTTAACCACAGAACCTCTGGATGTTAACAAAAATAGTTAAATATGAAATAATCCAGAATAGCCAATATATGTGTGTATATATCGATCCACACATATAGTATAATACTGTCTAATAATAGGAAACATTATTATATAAACATTAAAATAAAATAAAAGGTCAGAAATTACTGAGGAAGCAGTTGAGATCAAATTCAACATTCATTCCTCCTGGTACAAGTGTATGCATACTATGTATCCATTTAGACTCTTTTTGACTTATGGTTCTGACCTTATGACTACCTCTCCAGGATGGATTGTATTTCTCGATCCCCCAGAACTGAAGTTGAGTCGGGTCCGGATTGTGTACCCGTTCGAAGTGCCTAGAAACATTATGTTTCGGGAAACCCTTAATTATATTTTGGACATGCTCCTTAACCCTAACCTTCAATGCCCTCTTTGTCCTTGCCACATATTGGAGGTTGCAGCTACATTGTAGCATATATACAACACCCTCAGTGTGGCACCCAATAAAGTCTCTAATCACATGTGTTTCACCTGTGTTTGTAGCCACAAATTCAGTTCTTTTCTTTTGAAATCTGTGTGACTTACGACACGCATAACACCCCTTGCATGGAAAGAAACCTTTTCCCGAAAAGAATGTATACCCAGGTTTCGGTGGAGGTTCAACTACTGATTTGACAATTAGATCCCTAAGGGTGGGTGCTCTCTTATAGACTATCCTCGGTTTGTCTGGGAGGATTTTCTGTAGATCTTTGTCATTTTTCAAGATGTGCCAGTGTCTCCTGATCACCTTGGCCACGTCTTTATGTTGGGAATTGTAGTCCAGGATGAATCCCGGTGCTGCTTGTTGATGGGTGATTTTTTCATTTTTCTTTATCCTGTAACATCACATTCCTATCCATTCTACCGACAGTTTCTATTTGATTTTTCACCCACGATTCTTCATAGCCTTTCTCCTTAAACCTCGAACCAATAGATTTAAACATCAGTCTGGAAAAGGACAAAATAGTCACCAAAACACATTTTAAAAATGTGGACAGTAACAGTTATCTCTCCATGGATAGCTGCCATTTTAAACCATGGCTTTTCAACATCCCGAGGGGACAGCTCGTAAGAATGAGAAGTAACTGTACAAAAGAGAGTGACTACATACTGCTTGCAGAGATTATTGGTTCGAGGTTTAAGGAGAAAGACTATGAAGAATCATGGGTGAAAAATCAAATAGAAACTGTCGGTAGAATGGATAGGAATGTGATGTTACAGGATAAAGAAAAAGGAAAAATCAAGCATCAACAACCTGGGTTTTCGGGAAAAGGTTTCTTTCCATGCAAGGGGTGCTATGCGTGTCGTAAGTCACACAGATTTCAAAAGAAAAGAACTGAGTTTGTGGCTACAAACACAGGTGAAACACATGTGATTAGAGACTTTATCGGGTGCCACACTGAGGGTGTTTTATATGTGCTACAATGTAGCTGCAACCTCCAATATGTGGGAAGGACAAAGAGGGCATTGAAGGTTAGGGTTAAGGAGCATGTCCAAAATATAATTAAGGGTTTCCCGAAACATAATGTTTCTAGGCACTTCGAACGGGTACACAATCGGGACCCGACTCAACTTCAGTTCTGGGGGATCGAGAAATACAATCCATCCTGGAGAGGTAGTCATAAGGTCAGAACCATAAGTCAAAAAGAGTCGAAATGGATACATAGTATGCGTACACTTGTACCAGGAGGAATGAATGTTGAATTTGATCTCAACTGCTTCCTCAGTAATTTCTGACCTTTCATTTAATTTCTGACCTTTTATTTTATTTTAATTTTATTTTTATCTTTATATAATAAGGTTTCCTATTATTAGACAGTATTATACTATATGTGTGGATCGATATATACACACATATATTGGCTATTCTGGATTATTTCATATTTAACTATTTTTGTTAACATCCAGAGGTTCTGTGGTTAAGGATGTCTAAGATATGGGGTAATAGTTACTATGTGACACTGTTCTAGTTAGCGGCAAACCAGGTGTGCGATCACCATATGTCCACAGGAGGCACTATTCCACCATATTTACCCATTGACGTTTAGCTCATTACAGGCATATCCATGATTATGGGCCCTTATTTTAAATATTAAGATCAGCTTCCTATAGGTGTGAGCTGCGTTTCTCCCCTATTTATGTATGAGTTTCCTCTGCCAGTGTATTTACACGTATTGTGCAGCAGGTGCTCTCCCGATTGGGCTGCATTTGAAGTTTTAATATTCAATATCGATTTTACTGTTTTTTAACTTATTTTAAGCTATTTTATTATGTCAATTTATCCCGCTGTATGGCAATTTTAGTATTGCAGTATTTGCCTTTTTTCTAGTTCCCGTCCATTTGTTTGGTCCGTACATCCTTTTGTGGGTGGTTACCCGCTCTTGGCCAATCACCGCCAGTTCTTGTTATGTCAGAACATTAATCTAATGGCCACAGTATACAGTTTGCGGCGGACTACGACAAAATGGCCGCGATACAACTTCCGGTTTTGAGATATATAAACACTAGCCCTACCACCAATCGCGTTCCCCAGATGAAGACACGTGACCGTGTCGTAAAGTGTAGGGATTGGACGGACGTACACCTGAAGTGACTTAAGCAGGCGCCGAGGAGGCCGCTGGTCGTTTTATGTACTGCATACATTTTATTTGTTTGATGTAAGCGCAGGCTATTCTTTATTAAACTTCCCCCTGAGTTTACCTACTTCACTATTGGAGGCCTTGTTTGTTCTCTCTCTCCCCCCCTTCACTCTGCTCTGAGTGCTACTAGGGATTGATCAAGGAGATAATCCATTGGAGTGTGACAGGTGGGAAGACGCTGTGGCTGCAGGCAGGAGACTGACACTAAGGATCTCTTTTTGATGCCCTATACCTTCATTATTGAGGTAAGAGTTCTGGGAGCTCTTGGATGGATATGACCACCCATTTGTCAGTCAGCTATCTACACCTGGCCTAGTGGACATTCAGTTGAATTCCTTTTCTCATTGGCAGCTCGTCACTGCATCTACTTATGGGACATTTTGCACACTTTTTTCATTTTTGCACATTTCCACTTTATACATTTAGAGGCTTCTCTCTTTATGTACTTATGTGTATATATATTTTTGCACAGTCCACTATCCCCGTCACTTATTTTTTGTATATTTTTAGTTAGCATGTAGTTTTGCGCAGAATCCCTTTTTCAACATTATTTCACTTGTGTATTGTAAACACTATTAGGTTTTGCTGCATTTCATTATTTTGTTTGGTTATCATCATTAGTAGTTCATAATAGCGCTAAGGATCTTTTCTACCAAGCCTGCGGCAAAACCACAGTCCGCATGAAGGTTTGCCCCGCCCATCTCTCGGGTGGGGGGACGTCTTCGCAAATTGGCGATTTGGTGGGTGTTTCTGATCTCCGACCGATGGGTTTGCAAAGTGATTTCTTTGGGGTACAAGATAGAGTTTCTTTCTCGTCCACCAAGCAGATTCTTTCCCTCCAGCTTCAGCCAGCGCGTCTGGAAGTCCTGTTGGGGGCAATTCAGGATCTGCTGGCTCGTTGAGTGATCATACCTGTTTCGTCGCAGAAACGGTTTCAGGGGTTCTACTCAAACCTTTTCTTAGTGCCGAAGGACAGAGTCCGATCCTGGATCTCAAAGCTCTCAATTGCTTTGTGAGGGTGCAAAGATTCAGGATGGAGTCGGTTTGCTCTGTTGTAGCAGCTCCCCATCCGGGGGATTTTCTGGCGTCCTTGGACATCAAGGACGCATACTTGCATGTTCCCATCTACTCAGTTTGTGGCTCTCCCTTTCAGCTTGGCGTCGGCGCCAAGGGTGTTTACCAAGGTGCTGTCTCCGATTCTGGCCCTGCTATGGCAGCGTGGCATCGCTATCGTGGGCTACTTGGACGACCTTCTTCTGAGGACCACTTCAAGCTTAAAATTAGAGGAGGGCGTGTCTATAGCCTGTCAGACCCTCTGAGAATTTGGTTGGGTGCTAAACACCCAGAAGTCGGTCTTGGCCCCGTCTCAACGCCTGGAATACCTGGGGTTGGGTCTGGACTCAACGGTGGCAAGGGTTTTTCTTCCGGTGGAAAAGCTGCAGTCGCTTCAGACAATGGTACAGCGGTTGACATCCCAAAGCACTCTGGTCGGCACTCTGTTTTTGCATGTGGGTGCTGGGTCTCATGGTCGCCTCCTTCAATGTGGTGCTGTTTTCTCAATTTCACACTCGAGTGCTGCAAAAGATGATCCTGCTCAGATGGGAGAAGTGCCCATCGTCCCTGGATCGCCAGGTCCAAGTGAGCCACCGGGTCAGGGCTTCCCTGGTTTGGTGGCTGATGTCCCTGCCACTTCTGTCCGCGAAGTCGTTCCTCCCCTTTCCCTGGACGGTGATCACGACGGACTGCAGTCTTTCCGGCTGGGGGGGTGTCTGGGCGGGTTCAGTCGGCCCAGGGTCGCTGGACTACGGAGGAATCCCGCCTGCCGATCAATGTATTGGAACTCCGGGCGATCAAGCTTTGTCTCTTCACGTGGTCTCAGAGGCTACAGGGGCGTCCAGTCAGGATCCAGTCCAACAACGCCACGGTGGTGGCGTATGTCAATCATCAAGATGGAACAAGAAGCGCGGCGGCAGCTTCGTCCACGGCAGCTGTCACCTAGGGGTATCAGGCGGTAAGGTCAAGATTGAGGGAGGGGAGGTTCTTCCCACACCATTGTACACTGGCACACGTGATCACATGGTTGGCCGCTGAGCCTCACCTTTGGTTGCGAAACCTGTTTCAGGACGCAGGTTGGTCCATTGGGTAGTGCCATTCACCGCTTTCGGATTTCTGTCCGGTTTCTCATCCGTCACGTTACTTAAGAATAAGCAGTTGGAGGATTCTTTCCGGGTGGCATCTGGGCACCCCTCGGCAGGTTACAGGGGTCACACAGTACACTAGGTCCGGTCCTCCACCAGAGGGCTTTGTGGTGTCACCACTTCACAGGGTTGGTTTGCTGAGTTACGGGGCAGTTCAGTTCATGATTTTTCGTTCGTGTCCTCAGGGTTTTCACATTTCTTTTTCCGGCATTTCAGGTAGGTATTATGTTTTAATTTTACCACTTGGCATTCAGTCTGTTTGGCGTGTTAGGGTTTCACCACATTCTTCACCGTCATTTGTTGCCTATCACGTTCATAGGTATATACGGATTGAGATAATCGTTTTTTATTTACTTGTGCGTTGGCAAGTCTGCTCATATAATTTCATTGTCATTTCATTACTCTGTGTTTCTTGCCTGACACGTTTTCAGGTATCCGGGGCCTGAGTGTACGTTGTTAATTACCTGTTACGCCTCAGGTCCATATTCCACTCAGATATCTAAACCCACTTGCACCATATGGAGTTCATGGGTTAGTCACTCACTCACCATTTCAATGTCATAAACTGTCATGTATTCGGTTCTGACATGTTTTTGGGCTAACCTGCTCTCCACCCCTTTTATTTCGAATTAGGTCATGTCTCAGGCGGCAGACATTAAAGATTTGTCGATTGTTCCTCCTTCCCAGGATGGCGATTCCGAGCATGGCAGCATACCCTCCCTGAGGTCCTGAACTGTTCCCAGATTAATGGCTGAACTTCAGCGCAGGGGTATCTCCTACCGGGCTTCTGCACGCAAGGCGGGACTTTTCAGGCTGTTATTTCCCAGTGCTTCAGGCGCCACACTCCGGAGCAAGTTACACTGCGTTCGGTTGGGGCATCCCTTGCGCTTATCCATTCCTCTTTAAATGTTTTGGCGACATATTTTACGAGCCAGGGTAGAGGTCCTGGAAAGCCCTCCTTGCCTGTGTCCAGTAGCACCTGCCATTTCCGCCACATCAGCAGGCCCCGTGTTACCCTTGGTTGTCCCGTTAGCTGCAGGTAAGACCGCTAGTTCTCTATCAGTCACTCCCGCCCATTTCATCCCTACTAACATAAAAGTCGCAAGCTCTCCATTCACTATTTTGTGCTGGCATTTAGCATCTTCAGGGATGTTATCTGCTCAGTCAGTCCTCAAAAGAGGGAGGAGCTTGATTTATATTTGTATGCGGTAGTAGAGTTGGGCCAGAAATATGGTGGTTCAGCCTTCTACGACTATCATCAGTCTTTTTCTGCTAAGGCTGTGTTTGCCCAGCATCAGGTGATGACCGACTGGAGCGTTGTAGATACTGAACTGTTTTTTCGCCATTTTGAAGGTTTAAGATATCCTGCTTGCACCACATGTCATCCACACATACGTCCTACTGGTGCCTTCTCACGGGACCCCCTGCTGTGCCGGGTACCTCCTCTAATTTGTTGCCAACCACTGCCCTTTCAACCTCTTTTGACAAGCTTGGCCGGCCAATTTTTAGGTAAATCACAGATATGCAACAACTTTAATCAAGGCTCATGCAATTACAGCCAGTGTCGCCTGCTACATATCTGTGCTGCCTGTTATAGGGCACATCCCAAGTCATCCTGTTCACTCAAGCAGGGGAAGTCTTCTTGACTAAGCCGCATTAACGTTGCTTTCTTACAGACCTGTTTAGCTTCCCACCTGTCCCCCTCGCTATGTCAGTTTTTGGTGGAGGGTTTTGTTCAGGGGTTCCATACAGGTTTTATTACGTTGCCTCAAGGCACCTTTGAATGTAAGAATTTATTGTCCGCAGGCACAGACATGGAGGCAGTGGATGGGCTGCTCCAATCTGAGCTGGATAAGGACTTCATCATAGGGCCTTTTTCTTCCCCACCATTTCATAATTGGAGGGTCAACCCTCTTGGCCTAGTCAAAGGCAAATTTTCAAATAAACTACAGTTAATTTACGATTTGTCAGCTCCTCATTGCTCTCATGTGCCTAGCTTAAATTCCATGATTCCATCAGAGGCGTTTTCACTCAAATATGCGTCGTGGACCAGCCTATCTAACGTATTATTTGCATAGGTAAGAACGCTTGGTTGTCCAAAGCCGATATTTCGGATACGTTCAAGCTTATTCCTATTCAGCCTTCCCTTTGGCAGTGGCATGATATCAAGTGGAGGGGGGCGTACTATTTCGCTACAATCTTACTTTTGGGTCCAAGAGCAGTCCTTGGCTTTTAAATGTGTTTGCTGATGCACTGAATTGGATCCTCTCACATAGGGTATGCTGTCAGGAGGTCTTACATTATCTGGATGATTACCTCCTGAACGAGGGTTCAGGTCGTGCACCCTCTGATCTTCAGAAATTGGTGGCTGTGTTTTCTGCTCTCAATGTCCCATTGGCAAATGAGAAGATGGAGAGCCCAGCCACCACTCTGACCTTTTTGAGAATGACATTCGATTCTCGGACCATGCAGGCAAGTCTGTCGGCAGATAAATTGGCTAGGATTAGGGAGAGGGTTCTTGGGTTTTTAGTGTCCCGAGCCACCTCCAGGAAAGAATTGCATACGTTCATCTCTCGGTTGCTGGTTTTGCTTCCCGCAGCCAATGATTCTGATTCCGTGGTCAAATTAGACTCCGCGGCCGTAGCTGACCTGCGCATGTGGGATCAGTTCCTCCAGGACTGGAACGGCATGTCCATGGTTATTCCTGCAGTCTCTGAGTTTTTTCTTTTCAGGTTGTCACTGATGCCGCGGCCACTAGGGGTTATGCGGCCATTTTTAGCACCCATTGGCTGGCAGGACCATGGCCGGACGAATTACGTGTTCCCGGGTTTTTCCGGACGTCTGTTTTGTTTGAGGTCTACTCCATAGTGGCTGCGGCTCCGTGGTGTTCTATACGGACAATCAGGCGACCTCAGAGATCATTAACGAGAGGAGATCTGGTTCACTACACGTCACGGCTTTTATACGTAGGCTCATCTGGCTATCCCTACAGTTAAGGTTCCATATCCACTGCCGGTTTATTAGTGGGGTGCATAATTCGGCAGCAGACACTCTGTCTCGTTTTGATGTATTGTCCTTTTTCCAGCAGGTTCCGGACGCAGACGTCTGTGCCACCCCATCCCCGCATGTCTCACTGTTAAGGATGGATTGGACACGCACTGGGCAGGGGCTTTAGGGTTGATTAACAGATCGCTGTCTATCAACACAAGGAGGCCTTAGAGTACTGCCTGGAGAACATTTCAGCCTTTCCTAACTCGGTAACCTAGGCCGGATTGTTTTGATAATCGGTACCTTTTGTCTTTTATTGCCTATTGTAATTTCCAACTGATGTTGTCCCACAGTACAATCAAGGGGTATTTGGCAGGTATCCAACATTTCATGTCTCTTCTTCATCCCGGATGGCAGTCACTGTTTGCGGCTCATTCTGTTAAAGCTATGCTCAGGGGTATTCAGAAGAGCAACCCCCTAGCCCCACTAACAGGTTGCTGTCGGATATTTTATCTAGGGCACCTTTTGGGCAGCTGCCTAGCCTGGTGCTGAAGGCGTCTATTTATCTAGCCTTTTATGGTTTCCTTAGACCGGGGGAGTTCACTCGTATGGGATCGAATTACCGTACACTGGTCATTAGTCAGTTGATCAGGTGCCCTGACCATTTCGTGTTACATCTAGAGGCATGCAAAACGCAGAAAACTGGGGCTGGTATTGATATCAGGTATTTCAAGGTTCAGGCTGGTTGGTGCCCGGTGTCGGTGTTGGATTTGCTCATGGCCCGGTTATCAGGGCAACCCAGGGATAGTCCTCCTTTGCCGGTAATGGAGCCCATCTCACCTCTGCTCTTTTCATTAAGTATTGTCGCACCCTCTTAGGGAATCTGAGGTTAAATCCCATGTCCTACTCAGGTCATTCATTTAGGATTGGGGCCACGTCTGCGGCCTCACGCCAGGGTGTCCTGGTTCACATTATTAAAAGGTTGGATAGGTGGAGCTCATCATGTTACACCAGATACATCCCGGAGCCACTCAGTGAGATGTCTCATGCTTTCGTTCATCTGACCGATTAATCTGTGTTGTTTCAATAAACTTCCTTTATACACTCATCCTAGTGTCTTTTGTTTTTGCCCCCTTTTAGGCATACTGACCGCGTGACCATGGCACACCCCAGGTCACCTTTTCTGCTTTCTTCTGTTCTCTCCCCTAGTTTCACAAGAGGCTCTAAATACAATTAAGAAGACGGGGCGCATTTGTAGGAGGAGCCTTGCATTCTTAAACCAGCCCCAGGGCCTCCTCTTACTGTCGGCTTTCATTTCCCCTAGTTTCACAAGAGGCTCCGAGTACAAATATTAGGTATCTCCATGCACGCACAGCAGGGAACAATCTATGGTAAATGGCGCCTATGTCAAGTGCTAGAATTTTGGCCCTGCTCAAACAACTGACACTCCAGTTCTGGAACACACACATAACAAGGTGCAGAATAGGGAATTACAACATGGCATAAAGAATCAGGCAGTGTGGAAAAGGAACGCACAAGCATAGTATACAGAATGATTTAATGCAGACAAAATAATACAGCATGGCATATTTTTGTACCATAATAGAATGATTCTGAACCCATTCATACCTCTATCAGCATGGACCTGTGGCGGATTGCAGTGACAGTTTAGCCAATTGGTGCCCCAGTTCCAGAAATTATTAAAGATGTTTGCCTTTTTAGTTAAGATGTGCCATATTCAGACCAATCGGAGCACAGTAAAGGAAGTGATTAGTGTGAATTTCCCTGCCCTAGCTCTTTGTTTACATGTGACATCAATGATCAACTGTGCTGTCACTGCTGGTCCATGCTGATGGAAGGTCTGAATGGGACACAACTTAAAGCGGATGTGCCACGGGAAAAATATATTAAAAGCCAGCAGCTAGAAATACTGCAGCTGCTGACTTTTAATATAAGGACACTTACCTGTCCTGGAGTCCAGCGCCGATCGCAGCAGATGACGAGCCGATCGCTCGTCACCCTGCTGCTCCCCCCTCCATCCTCGGTGAGGGAACCAGGAAGTGAAGCGCTCCGGCTTCACTGCCCGGTTCCCTACGGCGCATGCGCGAGTCGCGCTGCGCCCGCCGATTGGCTCCCGCTGTGTGCTGGGAGCCGAGTGTTCCCAGCATACAACGGGGGACGGACGGGAAGGAAGGAAAAAACCCGTCCTTTGCCCGTATCGTAGGGCCGGAAGTGGGTGCAGATACCTGTCTGTAGAGAGGTATCTGCACCCCCCTCCCCCTGAAAGGTGTCAAATGTGACACCGGAGGGGGGGAGGGTTCCGATCAGCGGGACTCCACTTTAGAGTGGAGATCCGCTTTAAAGTAAAAGCAAAACTATCCCTGTTAAAGAGATTCACCCTCTCTATTTGTCCTGTTTGCCATTATCATTGAAAGTAAAAGAAAATCCCCAAATTTTGTGTTGTCATCAGAAAAGTAATACAGGGGAAATCTTCCTATGGGGACACAGATGGTGAAAATAAATCTCACAGGGGTTATAAACCCTTGCTCTATCCAAAATTTAAAAAAAAAGTTTTGCCTATAGTTCTACTTTAACTAAAAAGGCAAACGCTGCCACTGTCTTTGAGTGGTACATGCCCTGCCTGCCATACCCTACAGCAGGGGTGCCCAACCAGTGGCCCGCAGAGACCTCTGATGTGGCCCGCGACCTCCTGCTCTGGGATGGAATAGAATACTGTTATTAAAGGTCAGTTTATTACTAAAATCAAAGTGTATATATGGGCATATCTGTTCTGCAGTGGTTACTGGGCTGCTTTGAAACTGACCTGAAGATGCAAAGCAGTGCACCTGCGGGTTACCTGCACTGAGCCATACACATTCTGAAAGTGCACCAAACATGCAGAATATATTAGAAGTCTATTGCAAAGTGCAGGAAAGCCAAAGGTACATTGTGTTGGTAAATTACAGCGTATCAGTGTGAAAGCAGTTGGACTCTCCATTCACCTCTAAGGAGTGACAGATGTAAACTGACTGGTGTCTTTCCTCCAATCTGATCCACTAAAAAAAGAGTATAGTGAGCTGTGTATGCTCTGCATATGCAGAGCAGACATGGACCTGCCATCCGCACGCTCCGTTTATTGTGGCCCGCGACCAGTTACCTAGTTGCTTAAGTGGCCCTCGCGCTTCAAAAGGTTGGGCATCCCTTCCCTACAGTGCATCCGGAAAGTATTCACAGCGCTTCACTTTTTCTACATTTTGGTATGTTACAACCTTATTCCAAAATGGATTCATTATTTTCCTAAAAATTCTACAAATACCCCATAATGACAATGTGGAAGAAGTCTGGTTAAAATCTTTGCAAATTTATAAAAAAAAAATGTACACATGTATTCACAGCCTTTGCTCAATGATGCTTTGTTGAAGCACCTTTGTCTCCAATTACAGCTTCGGGGCTTTTTGAGTATGATGCTACAAGCTTGACACAGATTTTTTGGGCAGTTTCTCCCATTTTTCTTTGCAGGACCTCTCAAGCTCTATCAGGTTGAATGGGGAGAGTTGGTGCACAGCCATTTTCAGATCTCTCCTGAGATGTTCAATCGGGTTCAAATTTGGGCTCTGGCTGGGCCACTCAAGGACATTCACAGAGTTGTCCCATAGCCACTCCTTTGTTATCTTGGCTGTGGGCTTAAGGTCATAGTCCTGTTGGAAGATGAACCTTTGCCCCAGTCTGAGGTCCAGAGCGTTCTGGAATAGGTTTTCATCAAGGATGTCTCTGTGAGGGGGTGTGACCAGATGCAGGAGTGGAGGTGTGTGGAGTGAGGAAGACATGTGAGATGTTGTGAGGTGTGTGTCTTCTGCAGAACCTGCCTCGACTATGCAGTGTAAATTCCCGGCTATGTTTAAATCTGGTCCGTTCTGGAGGTGAAGATGGAGGAGCAGGGCTAAGGTATCATTAAATCTGGCCCCTTCCTTATATCCACTTGTATCCATTTGCCGACTTACCGACGCACCCACTTGCTGTGCGGCTGAGCAGTTGCTGTGTTGGAGTGGACGGGGGCGCCGGTCCCTCTTGTCCTGTGACGGGTGCCTGGCTGTCTTTCGGAGCTTCGTGGGTGTCAACCGAGTGCCGGTCTCCCCCGGAGCCTGTAATTGGAGGACCGCGGTCAGCTGAGTGGGACACGTGATCGATCTGGCGAATACCAGCACGCCTAAGTTAGTGGTCGGAGGTGCTGCCGTCGGAGGCTTCGGAGGTTCTCCTGAGCCCCCCCCCTCTTGAGTGAAACAAGGAGGCTAAGATTGAAAGTTAGGAAGACGGGCATCACAGCAAGCGGCGAAAGCAGGGGGGAAAAAAAAAGAAGGAAGAATAAAAAAATTTAATAAATCGTGGAGAGACAGCGCTGAGCAGCAAGGACTGAGTGAGTAACACCCTTATAGGGTACATGATATAGTGCATCAGCAGCTTCGTAATAACTGTTTACGGAGGTACTGTGATGAATGTAAAGGACAAAAACGGAGTGTAATAGGTGGAGCTGTACACAGTACTTGGTTGTCCCCCCTCCCTCTCCTCTAGACGGGACATGTGAGTAATGGTCTGTAACAGACTGCTGTTTGGAATGTCATCATGCTAAGCTCTGTACCTCTATTATTTTACTGAATGCTCTTAAACTGCATGCATGAATGAGGAGAGGCACAGGCTGGGAGACCCGGAATACTGAATATCGAATATGAAGTAACAGACTGTATGTATATCTGTGTTCCCATACTCCTGTTAATGATAAAAAAACAAAAAAACAACCCTTGCTGCATACTGAGTTGATTCTAACCTGGGGGTGAGCTGAACTGAGTACGCTGCAATAGATTATATGGGTAGCACATGGACATGGACAATATATAAAGCGATCATAGAAGGTTGTTTTTTTTCCCCCATATCTCCTTCTTTTCTTAGCCTATTGTGGCCAGGGATCAAAAGCAATCTACTATTGAGCAAAGGAATGTAATTATTTAGTCCTCTTCAGGAAAGGCTGAAATAGCTTTCAAATTATCAGGCTGGTCGCTGGAAAATCCATTGTTTTTATTATACATATTATTCCTTTTTTTGAACTTTTGCATTTTTGGAAAAAACTGGGAGACTATTGGCAAATAATTTTTTCTCTCTCCCTTGCTAAAATTGTCACTGCCATTTGTACTGACATCTGTGGACTTTGGATATATGAGAGTACCTTGAGTATTATCCTGAGTATTCAGTAAAGGTTTCTCCCGCCTCTTTTTGTTCCTCCCGGGAAAAAAAAAGGGGGGGGAGAAAAAAGAAATAAGCAGCTATGTCGGGCCCACAATCACTGCGGTCAGCTAAGGATAATGAAAAAGATAAAGGTGGATCAGCTAATGCAGCAGCTGCCAAGCTTGAGAAATATGCACATACAACAGATCACACCCCAGTTAAAGTGGGGTCGTCAGCCCAGACTAAAACAACAGTTGACAGGAAAAGTCAAGGACCACCGGTAGGGACTGCTAAAAATGTCATCAATAAAAATATAGCCACAGTCGATAAAGCGACTGAGATAGATCCAGCATTAGCCCCTACGGTGGAGGGCAACCCCACATTAAAAGATGTATTTCTGGTGGTTAACGCATACAAACAGACACTGGGGGAGCTGTGTGATCAGATGAAGGGCGTTAAAGAAGAATTGATTTCCGTGCGACAGGAGCTTCAAAAAACAAATGAATGAATGAAAACTTGTATAGCGCGGCACATGCGAACTAAATCGCCTCTGGGCGCTTGTTGTTCCTGTCTCTTTTGATATCAAAAGAGATGCGTCTTGAGCTTTCTCCTGAATGCTAAGTGGTTTTCCTCCAACCGAATGCTGGTTGGTAAATCGTTCCATAGTCTGGGACCCTGGACCGCGAATCTTCTTTCTCCTTTGGACTTGTAATTGGCTTGGTATCTGGAGCAGATTTTGGTTGGTGGATCGCAGAACGCGATTGGAGTTGTGACCTTTTATTTTTTTACATAGATAATGGGGAGCATTCCCATGGATACATCTATGCGTTAGACAGAGTGCTTTAAAAACAATTCTGTCCTTTACTGGCAACCAATGAAGGGTTCTCAGTGAAGGTGAGATTGATTCCCAGGGTTTTTTTCCAGTCACTAGTCTGGCGGCCGTATTTTGAACGACTTGCAGACGAGCGATTTGGTATTTTGGGAGTCCGAGGTAAAGGGCGTTTGCATAATTCAATCTGGAGTTTACAATCGCTCCCACCACGGCTGATATGTCTTCTTTGGGAATAAAAGGAGTAAGTTTGCGTAGTAGGCGCAGCAGATGGTGAGATCCGCTGACTACCGACCCTATTTGTGCGTCCATTGTCATGTAGGAGTCAAAGATGACCCCGAGACTTTTGACTTTGGCGCTAGGGGTGATGATTTTGCCCAGAATGGGCGGGGGGGACCAAGTTGTTGCAGGTTGATTCATACGCTTGGCGTGAAACAGGAGAAGTTATGTTTTCGCTCCGTTGAGTTTAAGATAACTCTTTGTCATCCAGTCTTCTATCAAAGAGAGGCATGTCTCTAGATTGAGGTGGTGATCCTTTTTGTTGCAAATGTGGAAATACAGTTGCGTGTCGTCTGCATATGAGTGATAAAGCAGTTTTTGGCTGCTAATGATTTCAAAAAGAGGACGAAGATAGATGTTAAACAGCACCGGCGATAGAGGCGATCCTTGAGGGACTCCGTACGATACCGTGCGTTTCTCTGAAGTGAAAGGTCCCAATTTCACTGTTTGTGACCGGTTTTCCAAAAAAGAGGAGAACCAAGATAAATCCCCTTCTGCGACTTTGGCTACGTCAGCTAGCCGAGTCAGTAATAGTTTGTGGTCTACTGTGTCGAAGGCTGCGCTTAGGTCCAACAGAACCAGGAGACCAGATTCTCCTTCGTCTGCGGCCTCGGAGGCGTCATCCCATATTTTGAGTAATGCTGTTTCCGTACCGTGTCCGGGACGGAAACCTGATTGAAATGGATCAAGTAGGTTATGGGTATCTAGATGCTGTTACAGCTGTTGTACCACTACTTTCTCCATTACCTTGGAGAAAACGTTTAGACCTGTTATGGGACGACGGTGAAGTGGGTCCTTGGGGTCTAGGGTGGGTTTCTTCAAGATGGGTTGGATTATGCCCTCTTTCAACTGGGGGGGCACTATGCCCTCCTTGAAAGACTGGTTTATAAGCTGCGTGATAGGAGGTGCCAGGATGTCGGCGCATTCCTTCAGCAGTTTGGTGGGAATGATATCATTTGGCGCTGTGCTATTTCGCAAAGTACCAATGATATTTTTTGTGGCATCGATGGAGATGGGTTCTAGAGTGAACTTTCCTGATTGTGGTGAATTTCTGAGGGTGTTGGGTGAATAATTGCGGGGGGGGGGGGTTGAGGGGGGTGTTGTTTTGTTGAATGCTTTCCCGGATTCCCTCAATTTTATTAATGAAGTAATCCGACAATTCATTGCAGAACTCTTGGGTGTCCGAATTGGGGGCTTCAAGACGGACTGGATTCATGGTCTGAGTGACCATCTTGAAGAGTTCGCGGGGGCGGTTTAGGGTGCTGTTGATAGCCTTGGAAAAATAATTTTTCTTGGCTTTGAAAATTTCTTTGTGGTATTTTCTTGTTGTTGCCTTGTAGATGGTGAGGTTTTCTTCTGAAGAGCTTCTTTTCCAGGCGGCTTCCGCCCTTCTGCACTCTTGCTTCAATAGCGACAGCTGGTTATTAAACCAGCTAGAGGTGTTTTTCCTGATGCAGGTTTTACGTTTCGGAGCTATCAAGTCGGCTGACTGTGATAGTGCTGTGTTTATGGCATCCAGTGTTTCTGAGGCCGTTTGAGGGTGAATCGATTTTTTATTTTTTCTCTTAATGTGGTTTTGAAGAGTTCCAAATGGAGCTTCTTCTGACATCTAGTCCAGTGTGTTGTCACTGGTTTTGATGTTTTTGTTAAGGGGGGGATTTTGGAAATTATGAATTTAATTGCATGGTGATCTGTCCATGGCAACGGTTAATTTTCCAAAATGTTTATTTCCAGATCTTGTCTGAAAATAAGATCGAGCGTGTGACCTGAAGTATGTGTGGGCCCACATACTGATTGCTGTAGCCCTAATCCTTCCAGGTGATCGATACAGGCGTCGGCCACGGGATCCTGTGAAGAATTGGACCAGAGATTGAAGTCCCCAAGCAGCAACAGGTGTTTGCTGTTAAGGGTGTAAGTGGAGATAAACTCCGTCAATGATGATGTAAGCTGCGATTTTGGACCAGGTGGTCTATAGCAGAGTAGAATACGGACGGTCTCCTGGGGATTTGTTTGTAGTTGCAGAGTAAGGGTTTCCATGAATGGAAGGGGGTTTTGAAGGATTGGTTTAGTGATCGCGAGGTGAGTCTTGTGGATCACTGCCAGGCCTCCTCCTCTTTGCCCTATTCTGTTTTCGGTTATAATCCGATGGTTTTCTGGCACCAGTTCGCCTAGAATGGTGTTAGTCGGCTGTGAGCCAGCTCTCTGTAATAAAGAGGCAGTCTAAATTGTTTTGTAGAATGAAATCATAGATTTCTAATCGGTGTTTTACTGCCGATCTTGTGTTGATCAAAGCACATGATATGTGCTTAGGCTGGGGCAAATGGCTGAAATTTTAGACAGTCGATCGTCTATCGATTCTCAAAAGTTCAATTTTTAGGGCTTTTTTGGTGATGGCTGGTAGTATTGCGGCAGATCGCCTCAGACCCCAAATGGTTTCTGCAGAATATTGCAGATTAACCATGGTCACCAAACACCACGGGGGGGGAAGGGAAGGTTTTCAGGGGGCGATGGAGGGAGGATTAGCTAAATCCTCTCTCCCAGCTTGGTCCAGAGGAAGGCAAAAAAACCCTGGCCGTGCTGTGCCAATGTGCTGCGGCAGGGAAAAAAATTCCTTCCTGACCCCTTGAGAAGCGATCGGACGAGCCCTGGATCAAGTGCTATTAGGGTGGTGAGGGGGGGGAGTGGGGATGAGAGGTATCCTCGTTGCAGGGTGTACCAAGATGGCCGCCGATCAGGAAGCAGGACCCAGGCTGGGGGCTGTCAGCTGGATGGCTTGGTGATGCGGGGGGTTGGAATTGGTGACTGGGAGAAAGATGGTGTCCTTCTGGGGTAGGGGGGGGTTTCTGGGCAGTTTTGGTGGTGATGCCAGGCGTGGGAAGCGGCGCGCCGCGAAGCCGCGGTCTTTCCTAGATCGCGGCCGCCGCAAATCACGACGGGCTGGCGCGGATGTCCCGAAAGAGGCTGAAAAGTGCGGCGGGGAGGATGCCTTAAATGTGAAGGTAAAGAGGGGGTGTAGGAGCAGGGGTGAACCGTCGTGATTAGGCCGTTGTAGCGGCTTGTCCTGAAAAGGACGGCTGCCAACGGTCTCGGGGGGGGGGGGGGCGGATAGCCCTGATCACAGGGGGGTTACCTGTTAGGCTCCCTGGAAGAGGGAGCCAGTGGAGCCAGGGGAAAACCGGAGGAAGCCAGAGGAGTCTCCAAGGGGGGAGACAGCAGCAACGGGGGAGGAAAACCCTGCCTGTCTGGGCACCAGGAGCCACACGTCCTACTGCTAGGAACGTGCGCCGATTACTACTGGACCAGTTCTAGCCCTGGGGAGGAGTCACTCTCTCAGACTCAATCCTGAGAGGTCAGGAGATCAGCAGTGTCAGACAACAAACCACAAACAAATGAGAGGATAACTGAGGCAGAGGGAAGAATATCTCAAATAGAGGATGATTTATACCCAGTAAAGCAAGGGATTAAAACGAAGAAAGAATAGATGAGCAAGTTTGAGGAAAGTTGGACGAAATGGAAAACAGGAACCGTAGGGATAATGTGAGATTGGTGGGATTACCGGAAAAGTGCGAAGGGAATCCAACAGAGTTCCTGGAAAACTGTTTTTCAAAGTTATTCAGAAGAGAATCTTTTTCACAACAGTTTTCCATAGAGAGAGCGCACAGAGTTCCCGCTAAACCGCCTCCATCAGGAAGATGACCACGATCAATATTGATGAAATTCCTGAATTTTAAGGACAAAGTAATGTTACTCAAAAGAAGTAGAGAGATGGGGAGCATTATATAGGAAGGATCGAAGGTTTCATTATACCCAGATTTCTCACCCCCTCTGCAGAAGCGGAGGGCCTGCTTCATTGAAGTCAAATGTAAAATGCAAAAATGTAACCTAACATATGCACTACTATACCCAGCGCGACTGCGGGTGACAGCATTGGATGGGACTTTCTTTTTTGAATCCGCAGAAGACGCGATGAGATGGCTGGAGGACAAAAAGGACCAGCTCTTACCAAAATGATGTGACATTTAGCTTAGAAAAAAGATATAGGGAATTCAAGGAATAATAAGCACTTTAGAAGTGCTAGGTAATGGGAGGCACACACAGTTTAAGGGACATAGAATGAGAGGGGAGTGTATTGCAATGAGATTTGGTTATGGGGAGGGGGGTGAGTATGGATGAACCGATCACAAAAAAAGCCCATAGGGATTACCTAGGATGGGGTAGGGAGGGAGGAGGGAGAGTAGAAAGGGAGGGAAGCATTCAAGTGTGGTATATTGGGGGAAACGGAAGGATTTGATTGCACTGATGGGGAAAATATGCACATACACAAATGGTACAAACCTTGGTAAAAGGAAAATTAACACAGATAATATATTTAAAAGGAGCAAGTACAGACGTCACAGAATATAAAGATAAAGCACACAAATACACTAAACAGCAAGCAGGGAAAAGTTAAAGTTTGGCTCCAATAGCACATTTGGAGAAAAAGGGAAATAAAATAGATATGTATGTGTAAGTATATGTGGATGTGCATGTATAGATATAGATGTGTGGATACGTATATGCATACGGAGATAATGGAGTATGAGTACACTTGGTACACTAGGTGGTGTAAAAAAGAATTACCCTTTTTTTTTAGGTTACTGGGCGGTATATATATTCTGGTCCATAGAATGTTTAACCACTTCCCGCCCGGCCTATGACCGATTTACGTCCGGGAAGTGGTTCTGAAATCCTGACAGGACGTTCCAGAACGTCCTGCAGGATTTCACGGGCGCGCGCGGCGATCGGTGATGCTGGGTGTCAGTCTGACACCCTGCATCTCCGATATCGGTAAAGAGCCTCCGGCGGAGACTCTTTACCACGTGATCAGCCGTGTCCAATGACGGCTGATCACGATGTAAACAGGAAGAGCCGTTGATGGCTCTTCCTCACTCGCGTCTGACAGACGCGAGTAGAGGAGAGCCGATCGGCGGCTCTCCTGACGGGGGGTTCGCACTGATTGTTTATCAGCGCAGCCCCCCCTCGGATTGCCACACTGGACCACCAGGGATGCCCACCCTGGACCACCAGGGTGGGCAAAAAAATAAAAAAGCCTGCAAAAAAAAAATAAAGTATGAAAAAAAATAAAAAAGCATTCAAAAAAATTAAAAAAGATGGCAATCAGTGCCCACAAATGGGCACTGACTGGCAACTAGGGAAAATCAGTGCTGCCCCACAGTGTCCATCAGTGCCACCCCAGTGTCCATCAGTGCCACCCCACAGTGCCCATCTATCAGTGCCCATCTGTGCCACCCATCTGTGCCGCCCATGAGTGCCCATCTGTGCCGCCCATGAGTGCCCATCTGTGCTGCCCATGAGTGCCCATCAGTGCCGCCCATCAGTGCCGCCCATGAGTGCCCATCAGTGCCGCCTATGTGTGCCCATCAGTGCCGCCTATGTGTGCCCATCAGTGCCGCCTATGAGTGCCCATCAGTGCCGCATACCAGCGCCGCCAATCAGTGCCACCTCATCTGTGCCCGTTAGTACTACCTCATCGATGTCCATCAATGCCATCTCATCGGTGCCCATCAGTGCCACCATATCAGTGCCCGTAATTGAAAGAGAAAAACTTATTTACAAAAAAATTAACAGAGAAAAATTAAAACGTAATTTTTTTTCAAAATTTTCAGTCTTTTTTTAGTTGTTGCGCAAAAAAAAAAATCGCAGAGGTGATCAAATACCACCAAAAGAAAGCTCTATTTGTGGGGAAAAAAGGACGCCAATTTTGTTTGGGTACAATGTAGCATGACCGCGCAATTGCCATTCAAAGTGCGACAGTGCTGAAAGCTGAAAATTCCCTTGGGCGGGAAGGTGCGTAAGTGCCTGGTATGGAAGTGGTTAAGGATACAAAGGATCTGGGAAGTTATGTATAAAATTAATGGACCTTCTCCATGGGTAAGCAGGTAGATACAATCTTATGCTGGAATGTCTGGGGTTTGCATGATTTCACAAAAAGGACAGCTTTATTTACTTTCTTCTCGCAACAAAATCCCACTATAATATGTTTGCAGGACTCCCACCTTACGGATGATACTACCCAGTTGTTACGTATGTCTAAATACCCTGTGCAATACCATTCGGTCCATACTAGATATTCTAGGGGAGTTAGTATATTCTCTAGAACTACCGAATTTATTAAACAGGATGTGCTTGTAGACTCCGAGGGCAGGTTTATCTTTTTAATGGGAGTCCCGCTTATGTGTTATTGCTAATGTATATGTACCGCCACCCTTTACGTTGACGGTATTACAATGTCTAGCTAGGTTCCTGGCTAAACATCCCCAGCTCCCTGTATATGTCCTTGGGGGACTATAATAGTGCAATGGATATCTCCTTGGATATATATAAAAAGTTTTCTCCACAGGGCCCCAGGGCGTACACTTTGCTTGCTAGATTTGTGACTGAGCTGGGACTGGTAGACCTGTGGAGATGTAAATCCCCCCTTCAGGCCCAGTTTTCCTGTCATTCTCTGTCTCATTCTACGCTTTCTTGCATAGATTTTGCTCTGGGTAATGACTTAACGTTCCCCTTTGATCCAGTGACGTATTTGGCCAGGGGCCTGTCCGACCACTCCCCGGTGCAGCTTTCTTTGGACTTCCGTAAAGCATGTCTCCCTATGCACTGGAAAATGAACCCCTCTTGGCTCGAACTATTCACTGATGCAGAGAGCATGCGGATGCAGATCCAATACTTTTTGGACGATAACAAATCATCAGCTGCACCTGGAGTGGTATGGGACACGCTAAAAGCCTTTATTAGGGGGATGTGTATAAAATAAATCAGTTTCATTAAAACGAGGACTAGGCAGTGGGCCAATGATGCCGAGAGGGCGGTGGAGAAAGCAGAGGAGCTGTATTTGCTGGACCCCACTCCCGAACATGGGAGGGAGTGGATAGACGCACAAAAACTTTACCGCACTATTCATTTACAGCAAGCTGATAATAAGAGATTTTTCACCTCCCAAACTTACTTTGAGGAGGGGGAAAAAACTGGCCATATGTTGGTTATGATAGCTAGGTCGCAGCAGCCACCCCAAGTGGTACACAGTATTATGACATCAACGCAACTGACTGTCACGGACACGCCCTCTATATTGAAGGAGTTTTACTCCTTCTACCAAGATTTATACTCCTCTAAGGTGACATACCCAGTAGATGACTTGATGCATTTCTTGGAGTCTATTACACTCCCCCAACTTAAGGAGACGGATAGGGAGCGCCTTAATGCACCTTTCACCCTTGAAGAATTCCAGACGGCGTTGGCCACCTTCCCAAACTCAAAAGCCCCGGGCAATGATGGATTGCCAATTGAATTGTACAAAAAGTGTTGTGGAGTGCTCCTACCGGAGCTACTCCATACGCTTAAAAATGCACTTGACTTCGACTCCTTGCCCAGATCTATGTATGAAGCTGTAGTGATGCACTGGTGCATTCGGACCAGTCCGGTTTCATATCAAACAGATCTACGGCAAATAATTTGCGACGACTTTTTCTTAATATGCAGATCCCCATTGATAATCAGGGAAATAAAGCTATACTCTCGCTGGACGCCGCTAAGGCTTTTGATAGCGTGGAGTGGGAGTATTTGTGGAAAGTTTTGGAGAAGTTTAATTTGGCAGAGGGTATCATTTCTTGGATTAAACTATTGTATAAAGCACCAAAAGCGTGAATCCGGATAAATAATACCCTTTCACCCTTCTTTGACCTACATAGGGGAACGAGGCAGGGTTGCCCCCTGTCCCCTTTGCTTTTCGCCCTGTCCATAGAGCCCATGGCGGCTGCTATAAGGGGAAATCCAGATATACAAGGTTTTAGGCGGGGAGAACTAGAAGATAAACTGGCACTATATGCAGATGATGCGCTGTTGTTTCTGGGTGACACATCTGCATCCCTGACCCACCTTATGGAATTGGTTCATACCTTCGGAACTTTTTCCGGTTTCAAAATTAACTGGGATAAGTCCACTCTTCTTCCACTGGACCCGCTTTTGGGACCTTTGCCACAGATTGCTGACCAGATTAGTTGTGGATAAATTTAAGTATTTAGGTATTATGGTCCATCCTAACTTAGATCAATACATTAAGTTGAATGTGGAACCCGTTCTTAAAAAATTTCAGGAAAAAACAACTAGTTGGATCAAGTTGCCACTGTCCGTTGTTGGGCGCTGCAACTTGATCAAAATGATCTGGAATCCTCCATTACTCTGTGCTCCACAATGCTCCCATTTGGATCCCTGCCCATGTGTTTAAGAGATGTAATACCATATACCATGCACTAATATGGAGGAAACAGGTCCCAAGAATTAAACTGGAAACTTTACAGGAGATGAAGGACTTGGGAGGTCTAGCAGTACCGAACCCATTTTATTATTTAGTTGCGGCACAGCTACAACACCTGGCAGGATGGTTGTCCAGAGCCCTCGGACCCCACTAGAAACATGGTGTGGACCCAGGTAACTGGGGATAACCTGGTGGAATGTATAGAGGTGGGGGAACTGGGTGCCATGGACCAGTACCCCACTTTTATACTTATAGATAAGATATGGAACAAAACCAAACAGCATCTGCAATATATAGGATATACTAGCTGGTCATGTAGAAGAATAGAAGAATAGTAACTACCCAGAACTCAACAAATTACAAAATTTCTCCCATTAGGAGAGACGGGGAGTAAAGTATATCTCACAACTATATTGTGAAGGTGTACTCAGGGATTTTCAGTCCCTGCGTGCGGAATTTGATTTGCCCAACACGTGTTTTTTTCAATACTTACAACTGCGACACGCTATCTCGGCGCAGGCCATAGCCTCCACATGGGAGCTTACCAGACCGGTAGTACTTACGAAGTTAACTATGTCGTCCTCCAGGAAAGGACAAATCTCATCCTTGTATAGCTCCCTTCTTGGTCATGTCTCTAAGGCGATGACCTTGAGATGTAGAGTTGGCTGGGGGGACGATATAGGACATATTTCTGATGAGGAGTGGAAGGCAATATTGGGCAATGTTCTTAAGGTATCACTGTCATCAACTCGGAAGCTCACTCAGCTTTTCATTATTCACCGTACATATTGTACACCTGAAAAGTTGCATAAATGGCGCAGAAGAGACAATCTGTTCTGTCCCCGCTGTCTAGTGGACAACGGGACACTTGTGCATATGCTGTGGAGGTGTCCGAAGCTGCAGCGATATTGGGCTGCGGTGGTGGCCACTATCAATAGCATATGGAAGCTTCAGTTACCTATTCATCCTAAACTGTGTTTGTTGGGGTGGTTATATGAAGAACTGTACAGGCCACACACTTCTATTGCTATTCTTAGGGTACTGTTTCTGGCCAGGAAACTTATTGCCAGGAAATGGTTGTCCGTAGCGGCCCCCACACACACAGTGGATTACATCGGTAAATAATTCTCTCGTTGGGGAACAACTTGCGTATAAGCATCGGGGTAGTCCAGGGAAGTTTGAGAATATATGGGATCCCTGGTTGGGTATCCCAGGTTTGGCACCACTGCAGCTTGTGCAAAACAGAATTCTCGGAGACAGAGCTGTAGTGGCTACTGTGTTGGTTTAGATGGCTGTGGTTAATCAGCATAACACTGCCTGGGTATACCACTGTATAACTGCTTTTTGACATAATGGATACACCAAATGCAGTGCTGAAGAGTACAACTGTGTCGTATTGATTTTTCTGTGTTCTTTACGATATGTGAAATCTGTTTTGCACTATATTTTGTAACGCATTTAAAAAAAAAAAAAAAAATGTTTGTATATGTTTTTTATGCTCGTTTTTCAATAAAAAAATGTATCTGATTAAAAAAAAAGGATGTCTCTGTACATTGCTGCATTCATCTTTCCCTCAATCCTGACTAGTCCCCCAGTTCCTGCCGCTGAAAAACATCCTCACAGCATGATGCTGCCACCACCATGCATCACTATGAGGATGGTATTGGCCAGGTGATGAGCGGTGCCAGACATGATGCTTACCATTCAGGCCAAAGAGAGTTCAATCTCTGTTTCATAGGACCAAATAATTTTGTTTCTCATGGTCTGAGAGTCCTTCAGGTGCCTTTTTGGTACCTTTTTCAAAGGAGTGGCTTCTGTCTGGCCACTCTACCATACAGGCCTGATTGGTGGGGAGCTGCAGAGATGGTTGTTCTTCTGGAAGCAGGGGCATACCTAGAGCATTTGGCACCCGGGGCGGATCCTATATCTGGCACAGTGAGCAGTGCTGAACAGAGAGCAATCCCCTGCTGGTTTACTTAAAAAGTTAGCTTCAGCAGCTCTCTACTCAGCACTGCTCATTGTCTCTCTCTCCCCTGCGGTACAGGAGAGGGAGTGTTTTGCTTACTCTGCTCCAGATGGAGAAAACCAAACTTGGTGCCGCTGAGCTGTAAACAGAGCAATGCGCATGCACGAGCACTGCGTCATGGGCATCATATCCCATACAGCCAATCAGCGCACCACAGAGGCACAGCGCCTCCCACTCTGCCGCCCGCCAATCCCTCACAAGCCGGCCTAGGAAAAAAAACGCCATATGCCTCGCCCACCCCCACATCCAGGGGGACAGACAGCTCCACCAGCCAACCAGGCGTAAAGCCTGAGAAACACAGAAAACGGCAAAGGAGCCCAAGCATAGGAACACACAAATGTGCCCCCTGATCACTGTCTGGAAGGTTCTCCCTTCTCCATAGATAAAGGATGGAGCTCTGTCAGAATGACCATCGGGTTCTGGATCACCTCCCTGACTAAGGCCCTATTCCCCTGATCACTCAGTTTGGCCGGTCTGCCTGCTCTAGGAAGAGTCCTGGTGGTTCCAAACTTCTTCCATTTACGGATGATGAAGGCCACTTTGCTTATTGGGACCTTCAATGCTGCAGACATTTTTCTGTACCCTTTACCAGATCTGTGCCTCGATACAATCCTGTCTCAGACAATTTCTTGGACTTCATGGCTTGGTTTGTGCTCTGGCATGCATTGTTAACTGTGGGACTTTATATAGGCAGGCGTGTACTTTTCCACATCATTTCCAATCAGCAAAATGTACTACAGGTGGACTTCAATCAAGTTGTAGAAACATCTTAGGGCCCTTTCACACGCACGGACAAACGGTCCGTTTATTACAAGTCTGTTTACGGACTTGTAATGTATCCCTATGGGATTGCAGACGTTAGCGGATGATGTGTCCGCAACCATCCGCGTCCGCAAAAATGATCCGCTTTTGCGGACGGAAGAAAACCATATTTTTTTTCCGTCAGGGGGAACAGATCGGATGAACACACGGTCCATATTCATCCGATTCCCCATAGGGGAGAGCGGAGGAGAGACAGGGCAGTCTCTGCACTGTGTGCGGGGACCGCCCTGTACGCCGACAGCTCAGCGGGGATTACTGGAAGAATCCCCGCTGAGCCAAACGGGCTAACGGAGCGGATCAATACGGATCCGCTCCGTGTGAAAGAGCCCTTAAGGATGATTTGTGGAAACATGATGCACCTGCGCACAATATTGAGTGTCATGGCAAAGGCTGTAAATACTTATGTACATGTAATTTGTTTTGTTTTTTATTTTTAACAAACTTCTTTCACATTGTCATTATGGGGTATTGTTTGTGGAATTTTGAGGAAAATAATGAATTTAATCCATTTTGGAATAAGGTTGTAACATAAAATGTGAAGCGCTGGGACTACTGCTCCAGAGGTAGAAGAAAATCATAGAACCATAATTTAGCTTTAAAATGAATAGCTGCAAAGGTTTTTAATGCAAGTGTCAAAATGGTAAATATTTAATTGTTATATTGAACCCCTTCTGTCTATCATGTCATTATAGGGATTATACAAAAATGACGGCATTTTCAAAAGTTTACATGTGGCATCACATGACACCCCATGCCCCTATACAGCAACTCCAAGAAAGGTACACTTGTATTGTCAATCTTGTTCAGTTGATATTATAATTCTAATGCCGCATACACATGACTATTTTTAATGGTCTAGAAAAAAAAAAAAATTTTCAACCCGATTCTTGTTAAGCCTGCCTTGCCTACACACGATTGTGAAAAAAAAATGCTGGAGCAAAGCGCGGTGACGTACAACATGTACGACGGCACTATAAAGGAAGTACCATTTGGATGGCGCCACCCTTGGGGCTGCTTTTGCTGATTTTGTGTTAGTAAAAGTTTGGTGAAAAACGATTCGTGCTTTTTAGTCTGTTACAGCGTGATGAATGTGCTATCTCCATTACGAACGCTAGTTTTACCAGAACGAGCGCTCCCGTCTCATAACTTGCTTCTGAAAATGCACGTTTTTTTCACATCGTTAAAGCCTACACACGACTATTTTTTACTACGTTAAAAATGACAACGTGAAACACGACGCAAACATTTAGAGCATGTTCTAAATTTTTAATGCCCATTTTTAATATTGCGAAAAATGCTCTGGAGCCCACACACGATTGTTTTTAATGACATAAAAAAAATATGTAATTTTTCACATCGTGAAAAATGGTCTTGTGTACGCGGACATTAGATGTGGTGGCTGCTTTAGTTTTCTTGTTTAGGCTTTCTTTCTTCTACTTTTATCTAGTGATCAGCCCAGTAAGTCTATTGTTTTTCTAATAACATGCTCTCTTGCAGATGTATCAGCTATAGGGTTGATAAAAACCATTTACTACGAACAGGGGTGCTGTTAAACTGTTTTCTGTAACTGCTTATAAAGTGTGAGCTGGAATTTGGCTTCAATTAGTTAGTGTATTTAAACCTGCTATTACATACCCTTCCATCACCCCAGACTGACAAAGCCTAATGATTGTTAGGTTGCAATATATAAAATATTGTTTTTTGGGTTTAAAAGGCTTCAAATATTTAGTGCAGAGGCACTTTGCCGGGGTTAAAGCAGCAGGGCCCATTGATTTCAATGGGCAGGAGCGGTGGAGGAGCGCTATACACACCGCTCCTTCACCGCTCCAAAGATGCTGCTAGCAGGACTTTTTTTACCGTCCTGTTAGCGCACCGCTCCAGTGTGGAAGCCCTCTGGGGGTAGGTTAGCGCTGTTCTAATGAGAGAGGAAACAACCGCAAGGTAGCCTCTAACTAGGTGTATGCCTGGAAATCTGTTGAAATATGAACGTGGAGTATACCATACAATGATAAATAAAAGAAACTGTGAAAAAAATCTCATTAAGAGCACAAAAGTCACTTTCATTTCTACTTGTATTTTATTTTTCATTTTTTATATTTTATGGTTAACATCCAACTAGAGACACTGAATTGGACTGTTGCTATTGTATTTGGTTTTGGACACCATCATCCACTAAGGATTCACTTATCAATTTTTGGTTTTCATTGTGCAGCTTTTTTGGTTTTTGTTTAATACCCGACTGAGCGTTTATACATTTGTTTTTGCAACTGTTTGTTTCACTTTTGGATGGTTTTTCTTCAAACTCAGGCAGAGGGTGTTTCTTAGGTTTTTTCATCATTTTATAGAATTTATGTTTCACCAACACCCGGCCCAGGGTCAAACACCTCAAATATATATTTACACATTCACGTCCCAATTTTAAGGTACCTTCACTAATTTTCTGACACAGGTTGGATTGTCAGTCACTTTTATTCACCAATACGTTACTCCACTGGAGTATTAGTTAACACCCGGCCGAGGGCGTAACACGTATTTATTCACACTTTTTTCTAGTAGGATTTTTTTCACAGTTTCTTTTATTTATCATTGTATGGTATATTCCACGTTCATATTTCAACAAATTTCCAGGCATACACCAAGTTAGAGGCTACCTTGCGGTTGTTTCCTCTCTCATTAGAACAGCGCCAACCTACCCCCTCTTATTTTTCACTCTTCTTACTCCACCCAGGTGGTAGTAAATTAGTAGGGGCAGCAGTTCTATTTATTTAATTTCCGTGTACTTTTGTTCTCCATAGCGCGGATCCAACCCATTTATTATCCCCTCTGGGCTTTCATACTGGAGAGACAAGATTTTTGCAGGCGCCTGCAAAGTGGCCCAGTGTGAAAGGGGTCTTATGCCGCGTACACACGATCATTTTTCGGCATGAAAAAATATGTTTTTTGGCATGTAGAAAAAACAAAGTTTTTCCAACTTCATCATTAAAACGACGTTGCCCACACACCCTGGTTTTTAAAAAATGCTCTAGCAAAGCGCGGTGACGTACAACGGCACTATAAAGGGGATGTTCCATGCGGATGACGCCACCCTTGGGGCTGCTTTAGCTGATTCCGTGTTAGTAAAAGACGATTTGCGCTTTTCTGTCTGTTACAGCGTGATGAATGTGCTTACTCCATTACGAATGGTAGTTTATCCAGAACGAGCACTCCCGTCTCATAACTTGCTTCTGAGCATGTGAAGTAACTGCCGCACTTTACAAGGCTATTAAATATAAACTAAATTATTATCCCGAGAGATATTTACGGATTCCTTCCTATCTATTGCATAAATGGATTCATTGGTCTACGCCTATTAAGACACACACATACACACTGCTGCTGGTAAAATTACCATCTTTTGTTTATTCCCAAGGGATATTTCAACTTCACACATTAAACCTCACAATATATATATATATATATATATATATACACACACAAGAGAAATTCAAAGATACTTATCACATCTGTAGAATCAGCTGGTTCAGCAAGGAGCCGAGAGCTCCCATGATGAGCATGTGGCAGGAACCAAGAGGTAGAGAAATAGGGACACTTTCTGGTGTGTGCTTTTACCAACACACATTCCCCCTCCCATTTGACTTTGGACCAATCATTGTTCATAGGGCATCTTTCCTTCAGCTGGCTTGTAGAGTATTGTCTTACACATCTGAGCCAGGCCCCCCTGCTGTGTAGATTTTGCCTGGGGCCAAATTCCTGTGCCTTTAAAGAAACCATGGGATCAAGCGTCATTTCGTTGTAAAACCAGATCTGTGGAACTTTTTGCCCCAGACTATTTTGATTGTTCTCCAACAGCATGCGCGGGTTTTTAACGTAGTTTTAGCCCACACACGATCATTTTTTACAACCCGAAAAACGACATTGTTTAAAACGTTGTTAAAAAATGCAGCATGTTCGGAAAAAAAATTGTCGTTTTTCAGAACCCGAAAAATGATGTGAAGCCCACACACGATCATTTTAAATGGCATTTTTTTTAAAAAAAACAACGTTTTTTTCATGCCGAAAAATGATCGTGTGTGCATTAAACTCCTCGAGACCGCCTGTCTCTCTCTTGTGGAGCCGTCTCTAACTGAAAACCCTCCTGAATCCTACACCAGACCATCTTCTTGTAGGGTGGAGCTGTTCCCAAGTGTGAGCCCTGAGCTGTCTCCCTGAGAACAATATAAACCCAGCCCACAGGTGTGCAATCAGTATTCCTGCCAAAATCAGGTATACATTGCTCACATGCACTTGTGAGACAGGGTCGCATGTCCACAATAAATATATAATCTCACAAAAGTGAGTACAGTACACCCCTCACATTTTTGTAAATATTTTATTATATCTTTTCATGTGACGGCACTGAAGAAATTACACTTTGTTACAAAAGTAGTTAGTGTACAGCTTGTATAACAGTAAAAATTTGCTGCCCCCTCAAAATGACTCAACACACAGCCACTAATGTCTAAACCGCTGGCAACAAAAGTGAGTACATCCCTGAGTGAAAATTTCCTAATTGGGCCCAGTGTCATGTGACTTGTTAGTGTTACAATGTCTCAGGTGTGAATGGGGAGCAGGTAGAGTTGCCACCTCATCCCTTTAAAACCGAACACATATTAATTACACAGGTTCTGAGGCTAATTTAATGCAGGTAAGGCACCAAATGAGTCTAATTACCACCTTAATTAGCCACAGAACCTGTGTAATTAATATGTGTTCGGTTTTAAAGGGATGAGGTGGCAACCCTAGGAGCAGGTGAGTTAAATTTGGTTTTATGTTTTTCTCACTCTCTCATACTGGTCACTGGAAGTTCAACATGGCACCTCATGGCAAAGAACTGTCTGAGAATCTGAAAAGAAGAATTGTTGCTCTATATAAAGATGGCCTATGCTGTAAGAAGATTGCCAAAACTCTGAAACTGAGCTGCAGCACGGTGGCCAAGACCATACAGCAGTTTAACAGGACAGGTTTCACTCAGAACAGGCCTTGCCATGGTTGACCAAAGAAGTTGAGTGCACATGCTCAGCGTCATATCCAGAGGTCGTCTTTGGGAAATAGACGTGTGCTGCCAGCATTGCTGCAGAGGTTGAAGGGGTGGGGGGTCAGCCTGTCAGTGCTCAGACAATACGCCGCACACTGCATCAAATTGGTCTTCATGGCGCTTGTCCCAAAAGGAAGCCTCTTCTGAAAATGATGCACAAGAAAGCCCGCAAACAGTTTGCTGAAGTCAAGCAGACTAAGGATTACTGGAACCATGTTCTGTGGTCTGATGTGATCAAGATAAACTTATTTGGTTCAGATGGTGTCAAGCACGTGTGGCGGCAACCAGGTGAGGAGTACAAAGACAAGTTTGTCTTGCATACAGTCAAGCGTGGTGTTGGGTAGTGTCATGTCTGGGGCTCCATGAGTGCTGCCGGCACTGGGGAGCTACAGTTCATTGAGGGAACAATGAATGCCAACATGTACTGTGACATACTGAAGCAGAACATGATCCCCTTCGGTGACTGGGCCGTGGGGCAGTATTCCAACATGATAACGACCCAAACACACTTTCAAGAACACCACTTCCTTGCTAAAGAAGCTGAGGGTAAAGGTGATGGACTGGCCAAGCATGTCTCCAGACCTAAACCCTATTGACCATCTGTGGGGCATCCTTAAACAGAAGGTGGAGGAGCACAAGGTCTCTAACATCCACCAGCTCCATGATGTCATCATGGAGGAGTGGAAGAGGACTCCAGTGGAAACCTGTGAAGCTCTGGTGAACTACATTCCCAAGAGGGTTAAGGCAGTGCTGGAAAATAATGGTGGCCACACAAAATATTGACACTTTGGGCCAAATTTTGACATTTTCACTTAGGGGTATACTCACTTTTTTTTGCCAGCAGTTTACATTAATGGCTGTGTGTTGAGTTATTTTTAGGGGACAGCAAATTTACACTGTTATACAAGCTTTACACTTACTACTTACTACATTGTAGCAAAGTGTCATTTTCAGTGTTGTCGCAATGAAAATAAATAAAATATTTACAAAAATGTGAGGGGTGTATATATTTTGTGAGATACTGTGTGTATATATAGTAAAGATGACAGTAATAATAGCAGCAAATGTAAATACAGTGTCTATCAGAATAATCAATTTAGGTTTAGCAACGTATTCCTAAAGTTATAATTGTAATATTTCACCTTTCACTGGACTTAAACAATAATATGAATGATTTAATAATTAAAGTGATTGTAAAGCCTTGTGTTTAAAAAAAAAAAAAAAAAAAAAAAAAAAAAAAGATAACAAACATGTTATACTTGCCTCCTCTGTGCAAGGCTTTTGCACAGAGCAGCTCCAATCCTCCTCTTCTGGGGTCCTCCAGCAGCGCTCCTAGCTCCTCCCCACATCGAATGCCCCCCTCGGAGACCCGCATTCCAAAGGGGAAACTCGTGGGGATGCGCTTCCAAGTCCTGCTGCTGTGTCCATTGACACAGAGCAAGACTCGGCCCCGCCCCTGGGTCCAATATCACTGTATTTGACTTACAGCAGCAGGAGCCAGTGGCTCCTGCTGCTCTCAATCTAGCCAATGAGGACCCGAGACAGCAGCTGGAGCTGCTGTGCTCGTCCCCGTCACTGGAACGATTTGGGTTTAGATAAGAAAGGGGGGGTGCAGTACACAAGGTTTTTCACCTTAATGCATTAAGGTAAAAAAATGTGAGGGTTTAAGAATTATTGGGGCTTAGGCCTCGTACACACAACCGAACATGTCTGCTGAAACTGGTCCGCCGGACCAGTTCCCGCGGACATGTTCGGTCGTGTGTACGGCCGACCGGACAAATTTCCGGCGGATCGGACAGGTTTCCAGCGGACAAATGTTTCTTAGCATGCTCAAAAACATGTCTGCTGGAAGCCTGTCCGTCGGACATGTTCGGTCGTCTGTACGACTTACCAGACATGTCCGCTCAGCCGAAAGCCCTCGCATGCGTCGAAGTGATTTGACGCATGCGTGGAAGCATTGACCTTCCAGGGTCGCGCACGTCACCACGTCATCGTCGCGGCGACGGCGCGGCCACGTCACCGCGTATCCTGTCCGCGGGGATTTCGGTTTGATGGTGTGTACAACCATCAGACCGAAATCTCCGAGCGGACATGTCCGATGAAAACGGTCCGCGGACCGTTTTCATCGGACATGTCCCCTCGTGTGTACGAGGCCTTAGGGATCTATGTGAAAGGCAGTGGTATGACAGTACTGCATCTCTACCACTGCTTTAGGACAAAAAAAAATTCTCTTTCGTCCATGGACGGACACAGCTTCCTTAAATCTTGACATTTGGGTTATGTTCCGTCTATTAGGAGAGGACTAGGCAGACGTGTTGGATATATAAAAACATGTAATTATATCAAAGCTGAACAGCCCCACCCAGGGGGTGGTCCCTCTGGTCATAACCCCTCACTCTTTTTTTTCTGCCTAGTGTAGGAGAAGGACCTGACTCCCTAGGGGTCCATTGGTTCTGGAGAAACTTTTATTTTTTATTTCTTAATTTTGTTTTTTTCTTAAAAATTTACTTTTTGATCCTGAGATTTTGATCCTGAGATAATATAGATCCTTGTAGTCTCCCCAGTCAAGCCTTAGCTAGGCGCTGGGTCTGCCACGACGTACCCTGTTTGCTCCAGGGGTGGCCGGTGAGCTATATGCTCCGGGGCCCACATATGACCGGGCTACTGCTGTCCAGTCACAGTGGGCCGTGGCCGGCAGCCACTCCGTACTGCTCGGTTTGGGTCTGTCAGGAACGCGTCCAGCAGTCCTCGCAAGGATGGGTAAGTAGATTCCCACTGTCTTGGCAGGTTGGAACAGCTGGCCATTCCTGGGGTGGTCGATTAGGGGGTCTCTAGTCCTCCCTTTCCTCTCTCCACGTCCATCCCTCCTCCCCATGCTTTGCTGGGCCTGCTGTGTACCTCATCGGGGGGTCCCCGAGGGGGGGCTGAGCGAGGTGCCCGGGTCCGCTCTAGTGTTAGGTGGTCTGCATTTTGGGGGGCCCCTGTCGGGTACCCGGTGTTTTTTGACCCTTATTTTTTACTGCAGTGCCATTTTGGAAGCGCCGGCGCCATTTTCCTGTGGCCGCGCTGTTCTTATTGCTAATACAGTGGTGGCCATTTTCTTGTAGCCACACTGTGTCTATGGCTAATACAGTGGTCGGACATTTTCTTGTAGCCGCGCTGTGTCTATGCTAATACAGCGGTCGGCCATTTTCTTGTAGCTCGCGCTCTTTTTTCCTGAGGTAAACGGCGGACATCTTTTTGAGGCTTTTCACATTGGTTTGGCCTCTAGCGCTACTTTGTAATTTCTGAACAGCGCAAATGGCAGATCACTTCAGAGACACCCCAGGCACACACTGTGCGGGGTTTAGAGTGGACGACAGCGCTGAGGCAGTGCCTGGTTTAGGATGGTGAGTCCTCTGGGAATACCCCTCGGTCTGTGCAGCTAGGAGGGTGGGCATTTTTGTATCTTGACTTAGTCCCTGAGTGGCTGTCAGGTGTGTGGGTCAGCGTGGCGTCAGAAGCTAACGCTTCTTCCCCAGACATTCATGTGTTAGCAATCGGTGCCCCTGCACCTGCGGTACCTATGGATGCTTTGTCGGCAGTCCTGGAGTCATTTGTTGCCAGGGTGGGGAAAGCTCTGATTCAGACTCGGGCCTGGCTGTGAAACAGGATCCCTGTTTTGAAGGGTGAGAGTATGCGGACCAGGACCAATTCGGAACAGTGAGTGAGACTCTCTGTCCAGGTCAGCGCAGGAGAAGGTGCTTTTTGGAGCACTTATGACCGCAGTGTGGGACACCCTCAAGCTGGAGGAAGCGGCTGGGGCTTCTACTGAGGTCTCAGTGCCTTTTGGGTCCCACAAGCCGACCCGCGCTACTAAGGTGTTTCCTTATGTAACTTATTTTGATACGTTTATAGAAAAGGTATGGGAACAACCGCAGAGGACGTTTTCGGTCCCAAAACGCATGGCGGTCCGTTACCCTTTTGAGGAGAGCCTTCTAAAAAAAATGGGCTTCTCCCCCTGTTGTGGACCCCCTGGTATCCAGGTTGAACAAGGTAACCACGATTCCGGTGGAGCGGATCCCTGCATTTGAGGACCCTGCAGACAGGAGGGTCGAGGCAGTGGCCTGGTCCATGTTCGCCATGCTGGGGTCAGCTTTACGGACAGTTTTGGCTGCGGCCCTGGTGTCACAAACACTCACCGAGTTGCACTGGGAGTTGGAGAAGCAACATGCTTTGCCGCTCTGCGTAGAATTGGCTGACCAGTTGGTGCACGGCCTTAAATATGTCTGCGATGCAGCCCTAGATACAGCTCCCCTGATTTCCAGATCCTCAATATCTGCTGTGGTACTGCGTCTCCTAATTTGGCTAAAATGCTGGTCAGCGGACCAGACTTCTAAGAAAGCTCTGGCGGATTTGCCCTTCCAGGGAGGGAGGCTATTTGGTGCCTCACTGGACGACATTATTAAGGATGTCACTGGGGATAAGAGCATGCTGCTCCCACAATTCAGAAAGGGTAAGGAGCCGTGCCGTAGGCCAGGGCCCTCATTTTCTGCTCAAAAGCGTTTTTTCATCAGTCTGGACCCACGGGTAAGCGCCCCCAGGCTGACAAAGGGCTATCTGAGTGACAAAAGCGTCCCTGGGTTTGCAAGCCAAACAAGCCTGCGAACAAATTTGCGACAGCTTGAAGGTTTGCCCCCACCCGACTCAAGGGTGGGGGGTCGCCTTCGCAAGTTTGCAGCTCGATGGACCTCCCTGCTTTCTGACCAGTGGGTTTGCGAAGTGGTTTCATCGGGGTACAAGATATAATTTCTTTCTTGTCCACCAAACAGATTTTTTCCCTCCAACCTTCATCTTCTGCCAGCTCGTTGAAACGCCCTGTTTGGGGCACTGCAGGTAATAGTACCTGAAAGGTTTCAGAGATTCTACTCCAATCTGTTTGTAGTTCCAAAGAAGGACGGGGTCCGTCCAATCCTGGATCTCTAGGCCCTCAACAACTTTGTGATGGTTCGAAGGTTCAGGATGGACTCAGTTCGCTCTATGGTCGCTGCACTCCATGCGGGGGATTTTCTGGCGTCCTTGGACATCAAGGATGCATACTTGCATGTCCCCATATACGTCAGGCATCAGAGATTTCTGCGTTTTGCAGTTGGGGACGATCACTACCAGTTTGTAGCTCTCCCCTTTAGCCTGGCATCGGCACCAAGGGTTTTCACCAAGGTGCTCGCCCCGATCCTGGCCTTGCTGACACAGCGAGGAATCGCTATTCCTGGGCTACCTGGACGACCTCCTTCTCAGAGCCGCTTCAGACTCAGAATTCGAGGAGGATGTGATGATTGCCAGTCAGACCCTTCAAGACTTTGGTTGGGTTCTGAACCTCCAAAAGTCGGTGTTGGTGCCGACTCTGCGTCTGGAATACCTGGGCTTGATTCTGGACTCATCGGAGGCAAAAGTTTCTCTCACTTTGGAAAAATTGCAGACTCTTCAGGCGGAGGTGAAGCTGTTGGCATCCCGCAGGTGGTCGTTGCTGCGATTTTGCATGCAAGTCCTGGGGCTCATGGTAGGCGGTACCGTATGCTCAATTCCACACTCGAGTCTTGCAGAAGGAGATCCTGTCCAAATGGGACAAGTCTCCGTTGTCCCTGGATTGTCAGATCCGGGTGAGCCAACTAGTCAGGGCTTCCCTGGTCTGGTGGCTGAGATCTCCAGCCCTTCAGTCCGGGAAGTCGTTCCTTCGCTTTTGCTGGACGGTGATCACGACGGACACCAGCCTGACCGGTTGGGGGGTTGGGGTGTTCAGTCGACGCAATGTCCTAGAACTTTGAGCGATCGGACTGTGCCTCTCTACATGGTCTCAGAGGCTACAGGGACATCCAGGCAGGATCCAGTCGGACAACGCCACGGCGGTGGCGTATGTCAACCATCAAGGAGGAACAAGTAGCTCGGCTGCAGCATCGGAGGTCGCTCACATTCTGCGGTGGGCAGAACGGAGTGTGTCGGCCGTATACATTTCGGGTGTAGAAAACTGGCAAGTGGACTACCTAAGTCGCCAGATGCTGGACCAAGGAGAACGGTCGCTACACCCGGATGTGTTTCGACTCCTTTCCCTGAAATGGGGCACGCCAGACGTGGATCTCCTGGCTTCTCGACTCAATCGGAAGGTATTGAGGTTTGAGGGCTGAAGACAGCAAATGACGAGGCTTCAGCCAGTGACAGCTCTTATGTAGGTGAAGGCGGGGCCACCCGTCACGTGACCCCGTCCCCCTCTGACGCACCTGTCACGTCACTGGGGAAGCCTGGGCTCTCCCTTGCGTCAGAGGGGAACGGGGTCACGTGAAGGGTGGCCCCGCCCTTACCTACATAAGAGCTGTCACTGGCTGAAGCTGCATCATTCGCTGGGCTGTCTCCAGTGGAGACAGGCGATGCGTGCGCTGGATCCCGGACCTGGATGAAGAGATCTTCTCATCGCTGGACCCTGGCGGAGAGGAGATCACCCGTCGCAGGATACCGACAGCGTTGGAGCGGAGACCGGGAGTGGAGTTTTTTTTTTTTTTTAATAAAGGGCTTTCTCCACGGTGTGTGTTTTTTTTTTTTTTTTTTACAATTCTTTACACTGAAATGAAGTGAAATGGTAGAGGTACAATGTGTACCCCATTACCAATTCACATAGAAGTGGGATCTGGGGGTCCCCTTTGTTAAAGGGGTTTTCCAGATTCCGATAAACCCCCGCCCGCAGACCCCCACAACCACCGGGCAGACCCCCAAAGCATCCTCCCAATGTTGAGGGCATGTGGCCTGGTACGGTTCAGGAGGGGGTGCGCTCTCTCGTCCCCCCTCTTTTCCTGCGGCCTGCCATATTGCGTGCTCGGATAAGGGGTCTGGTGTGGATTTTTGGGGGGAACTCCACGCAATTTTTTTTTTATTTGGGGTGGAGTTCCCCTTAAAATCCACACCAGACCTGAAGGTTCTGGAATGAATATTTGGGGGGAACCCCCACGACATTGTTTTTTTAAATGTGACGTGGGGTTCCCCTTAATATCCATACCAGACCTGAAGGACCTGGTAATTGAATTCAGGGGACCCCCATGCTTTTTTTTTTTTATGAATGACTAGCCGCGAGTGATTTTAAATGACTTTTTTTCCTTCAGAAATGACACTTTGTGCAGGGACAGTTCTAAGCACGGGAAACAATTGCTACTTTACAGGCATACTATACACCCCCCCCCCCCCCTAGGTATGAATTTTTAAGGAATATTTCACTTTTATTGTTTCACTTTAAGCATTATTAAAATCACTGCTCCCAAAAAAACAGAAGTTCTTAAACCTTTTTTTGCATTGATACATGTCCCCTGGGGCAGGACCCAGGTCCCCAAACACTTTTTAGGACACGAACTTGCATATTAGCCTTTAAAATTAGCACTTTAGATTTCTCCCATACTTTTACTGGGTGTTCCGCGGCTTTTCAAATTTGCCGCGAACACCCCAAATTGTTCGCTGTTCGCCAAACAGGCAAAGTTTGAGATGAACATGAGTTTGACTCGAACTCAAAGCTCATCCCTACTGGTGAGTACTTCTGTGCAAGGGGTCCGAAATGTGGCTCCTCCGCTGCGACCACCACTACCTCTGTGTGATTTGAATCTTGTGCTCTCGGTACTTCAGAAACCTCCCTTTGAGAACATCAGAGAGATTCTTCTTTTGACACTCTCTCAGAAGGTTGCCTTTCTGGTGGATATTACTTCTGTCAGGAGGGTCTCTGAGTTGGCGGCCTTGTCTTGCAAGTCCCCCTACTTGATCCTTCATAAGGATGAAGCGGTGCTACGTCCGCAGCCTTCATTTCTTCCGAAGGTGGTTTTGGCTTTTCATCTGAATGAGGACATTGTACTTCAATCCTTATGTCCTCGGCCGTCGCATCCCAAAGAGGTTGTGTTAAATTTCTTAGACTTGGTAAGTGCTCTGCAGGTGTATCTGTCTGCTACGGCTCCATTTCGGAGGTCAGACTCACTGTTTGTGTCGGTGACTGGTCCAAAGAAGGGCCTGGCGGTCTCGTCTGCCACCATTTCTCGGTGGATTAGTGTCATGGATATGCAATAAAGTCTGGCAGCTTACCTGTCTCCATGTGTTCATTAGAGGCCTGACTCTCTTCCTGGCTGTCTTTTATCACCTTCCTCCTTGTATGGCTCCACCCCAGGCCATCCCAGGAAGCCTATATTAACCACTGCACTGCTAGTCTGCTTTGCTGTTCAACCTTTGTTTTGTAGCTTGAGTTCCTGTCTGCTGTGTGCTAAGTTTACCTTCCTGTGTACCGATTTTGGCTCTTATCTGACCACTCCTGCTTGCCGGTTTCCCTGACCTTTTCCCTGTCCCTCGGTTACCCTTGTCTGCCTGTTGCCCTGACCTCGGCTTACCCTTCACTATCGCTTGTCCTGGTTGCTGCTTCTCCTCTCTCCCTGCAGAGCGTGACCTAGGGGATCCCAGGGATCGCAATCTGGATCCAGCTGCAACGAAGGCCATCCTCACCACCAGAGGTGAACACCAAGCTGGGTCTTAGACTCCGCGCCCTGGGGAATCTTGGGCTCGCGCTTCCTCTCTGTTCGCAGCAGTCGGCTATAGGGTTCACTACTCTGTGGTGCATCCCTGACCCTAACGGGGTGCACTTGTCACCTGGCCAGAGGTGACCTGACAATCAGATAGATTGTGATTCAGGCTTACGCCCTAAAAGGGCGGGCGCCTCCCTTTCCTGTCACGGCGCATTCGACCAAGGAAATTGGTGCCTCTTGGGCTTTTCGACATCAAGCATCTGTCTCACAGATGTGTAAGGCGACAACCTGGTCATCCGTTCACACTTTCACTAAATTTTACAAGGTTGACGTGCATGCATCTGTGGATGCTTGCTTCGGCCGCAAGATTTTGCAGGCGGCTGTTTAAGGTTGCAACTCCTCCGTTGAGAAGCTCTGTTTGTTTGGGGTGAATTTTGTTTGATTGCTGTTCCCACCCCTTGTTTTCTGACACTGCTTGGGGACGTCCCAAATGTCAAGATTTAAGGAAGCTGTGTCCGTCCATGGACGAAAGAGAAAATAGGATTTTTGTACTCATCGTAAAATCCATGTACGGACACAGCACCCACCCCTCTTTTTTGAGTTTGTACTGCTTTTTGATGAACTGAGCTGCTGAGTGCAGGGTGAGGGGTTATGACCAGAGGGACCGCTCCCTGGGCGGAGCTGTTCAGCTTTGATATAACTACATGTTTTTATATATCTAACATGTCTGCCTAGTCCTCTCCTAATAGACAGAACATAACCCAAATGTCAAGATTTAAGGAAGCTGTGTCCGTCCATGGACTCCAGAGAAAAGGATTTTACGGTGAGTACAAAAATCCTATTTTTTTTAACACAATAAAATAAAGGGGAAGAAAGAAATTGAGAGGTGAGCCTAGTTATGTGACCTGTAAAAGTCACATGACTTGCTCTCCTCCAGTCAGGGAATTCTCTCTGCGTTAGTGCCTGGGTTGATGAGCTTTTGTTTGCTTCAAATGGGCTTTGAAATCCCATCCAAATCTTTGTCAGGCTGATGCCATCAGCACAATCCCAAAGCCGATTAACACAGGCCTGTAAGCAGATATAACTCAATACAGTGACCTGCATTTTATGAATTGTATGCAAAATGCAACTATTAAGAAATGCTGCAAATTGAGAGCTGATAGCAATATAACAGAATTGGCTCCTTAGACCTAAAGCCACTCTGCCATTCTGAACATTTTGGGCAATCCTATTTACAGCACTATACAGTTCATGTAAACTCAGTATAGTAAAAAAAAATAAAAAAACATTTACAGTAGGTCTAATATTGTGCGTTAATTTAAATCCATCAAATTCAACTTAAAATTCATTATGCATGTGTTTCCTCATTTTTGTATAGACTCTCACGGTATCATCTATAAAGCCCAGTATTGACGTCAAAGTCTCAACTATGAAAAATATGAGTCAATCTGACTGGTCTGCTTTTCCCAAAGTAGATCGAAGACGAAAAATGAAAGCTGCTTAAAAAATATTTTAGTGAAATCTGCGGAACCTGCCTAGTTTTATTCTTTATGGTTTGAAATTTTAAAGATAGTTGCATTTTCATAATGTTTATACTAGTTTTATTTAGAGACATTTCTTTGAATGTATGCCTTCAATAAAGAGGCGATAGCTAAAATCGTTTTTAAAGCGGAGTTCCACCAAAAAATGGAACTTCCGTTTTAAGGCCTGTAAGCCTGATATTCCACATTTGGCATGTCTTTTTTTGGGGGGGGGGGGCGGAAACCCTCTTTTTAGAGGGTTGCAGCTCCCACTTCCTCCCTGGGCACCACGGCGCCAGAAGGAAGTTCACCTCTCCCCCCTCCCTCGGCAATCATCTGGGACACGTCACAGGTCCCAGATGATTGCTCGCCCATTCACAGTGTGCAGCGTGGCTCACGCATGAGCAGTCCGTTCCCGGCTGTGAAGCCACACCTGGGCACCCACAGTGTCAATGCCAGCGCCACAAAGAGGAGGGGGAGATGTGCGTGGCACAGGTGAGTGTCCGATTATTAAAAGTAAGCAGCTGCAGTATTTGTAGCTTCTGACTTTTAATTTTTTTTTTTTTTTTTTGTAGGAACACCGCTTTAAGCTTAATTAAAAAAATTCCATACTTGTGAACCCTTGCCAGGAATAGGAACATTGGTTTTATTTTGCCAGCTTCTTGTCCCATATAAAAACTGAGTACCATTGCTTGACTAACTTATGTGTTAGACACATTCTTTATTCTAGCATGCATAATGATTTCCCTGTATTTGAAGAAAGTTATTTTTCCTGATTGTTTAAAATTTTAGTGAATTTGAGTTTTGTTATATCCATATTCTCCCCATTTCTATGTTGTTCTTTAAATAACTTTAAACATTGTGAAAGAACTTGTGCAAGTTATATTTGAAGGCACGCAGGAGGTCCCTTAAACATACAAACATTGATACAGCTGCTGTTCAAACCAAGGCAAGGAAAGTAACGCAAATTAATATAAACCAGTTTTTATGCTTCTGTCACTGGGCAAATGTGGTGAGAAACCTGGTGGGTTACTATGGGGTACTGCTCTACTTTTCCTAAATTGTTGGTTTGCCTATTTAGAATATACCATTGTGGTCCTGATTTACTAAAGTGTGAGCAGTAATGTAAAAGTGGACCCAATTTACTGAAATGGAAAGCAAATATAAGTGAGCCTGTGTGCACTTCCAACATTTAGTCATGTACAGAAGAAGCATTTTTTTTTCTTCTTCTGCACATTATTAGAATTTAATACAGGTTCAAGAGCATTACAAGAGTAATAGACGAGTAATACAAAGAGTAATAACGTGCAGTAACTCATAGCATTCAGTCACAGATTTGTTTTTATAATACTTCAAACTACCAACACTGATAAATGACTGACTGCTATGATTTTCAAATCACTATGCACATCATTATCTTATCCGTATAATGATCACAGCACAAAGTAACTAGCATAGCATAGCAGTTATCAATACTTCTCCACATACCCTAGCCAGTTATTGGCCAATTTTTCATCGATGGGCCTTTTTGGCTTGAAACCTGGCCTAAAATGTTTCAAGATACCAACAGTGATGAATTGTAAGTACCCTTTTTGGTCTTCAAGTAGATATGAGCCCCCTAGCCCAGGCTGTACAATGCCTAAATTTCTGACAAAGTCACATTAACCTCCTCCTCCCAGCACAAAACTCTGCCCCTGTTATGTAATTTTCAAATGCCAGAACTTCCGTGGGCTGTAGAAGCTGTGGATTTATGGACAATGTGATGGGGCTTAGCTCCAGGAAAGGGCAGGGGCTTAATGCCCAATACAGGACACCTTACTATTTATACTTTTAGACACCTTAAAACTTGTGTACCTTTGTCTTTCTTGAACTTTGTGGGTCTTCTCCACCACATCAGAGAGGTTTCTTTAACAGACACTAGTTCCAGAGTCTTGTCTCTGCCACCTCTGTTTGCTTTGCCATTCACAAAGCACAGCCTGTCATTAAACTTTAGTCTGAACTCAAACAGGCCCTATGTATATCCTGGTCCTGATATTTCCAGGAGATCTACAGACACAGGCACCTGCACTTCAGAAGTGTAATATTTTAGGCCCTGTCAGGTTCACTTAGGCTCTGTTTACATCTTGGCGTTCTGAATCGCAGGTGGAATAAGCTCTTGTACTTATTTTGGGCGACAGGTGTCCTGCGATTTTGTTTTATGAGATTGTACCGTGTTTGCCGCCCGATGATTCGCAGCAAAATCACGCTGCAAATGGGGTGGCATTGTAAGTGGCAGGGGCATCCCACGATTTGCAGCGATACAGAATGTCAAGATGTGAACGAAGCCCTAAGAACTATGGATTGGCCCACTAACAATACCTATAGGTGTATCTAGATAGCAGTTAAATATTTTACTGTTTGTACTTTATTTGGCAGGTCTGTAAGCTTGTATGTTCAATATGACCCTCCCAAGTTAGTGTGCAATTAAAACTATTAAATCAAATCCAATTTAAGTTTCCGAGTATAATTTTTTATTAGATGATAAATAACAATTTAAAACTGAGTTGCAAAAAATCACAAATAAGATTTGCATGTTAAAATATGTTCAGAATTTAGCACATTTTTATTTAGTGCACAATAACTTTTCATTCATTCATTTGAATACCTGTGAAATTATGCGAAATTACCATTAAAGTTTTTCCATCATTTTTTTTATACTACAAAAAAAATGTTGAAAGAAATAGAGGTAGTATGGATAAGGCGTATTTATGAAGAAGTAGCATGCTGAAATATCAGTGTCATTTTCCCGTACTCAACTTTGGGAAGCCTCCACAACAGCTGTTTTCTGCCACATTTATGAGGGATAAAAATAGCTGATTGTTGTACAGGAAAACGGTGAACTCAACTAATGTAAGTATTTAACCACTTGAGCTCCAGAATGTCTTACCTCCTTCATGCCTAGGCCATTTTTTGCTATTCGACACTGCACTATAACTGCCAATTGTGTGGTCATGCATTACTTTTACACAAATAGAGCTTTCTTTTGGTGTTAGTGGATCACCACTTGTTTTTTTATTATATAAAAAGTTTTAAAAAAACTGATATCTACATTCTGTTGCAAAACATATCCAATAATAAAATCAAAAAATCAAATTTCTTCATAAATTGAACCCAAACCATATTCTGCTACATGTCTTTGTTAAAAAAAAAATCACAATAAGTGTGTTGGTTTGTGTGAAAGTTTAATAGGGTCTACAAAGTGTGGCATATACAGTCCCTGACAAAAGTCTTGTCGCTTGTGTACAAATTGACCTGAAGTGCTGCTAAAATATATTTCTCATCAAGATTTTGTTACAAGAAATGGGTAATTTTAATCCCAACAGCTTTTGTAATAATGTTTCAGTGCAAAACGAAACTGACAAAAAGTATTCTAATATTCACAGCTTGGTAAAGCCCAGTACATTTTTGCCAAGACATAAGTGTTGTCGCCTTGTTATATGAGCTTCACCTGTGACTAATAATGGATCAATTAGGTCTCAGGTGTGTATAAAAAGAACACCAGTACACTAGACCTTCTCAACTGCAACTAGACATCTGCAAACATGCCTAAGATTCACCCGGAGACTAAAGTGTTGATTATCAAGAGGCTGAAGACCAGATCCACTGCTGATGTGGCAGACACCTTCAATGTGTCTCAGCGTCAAGTTCAGAGGATAAAAAAAAGATCTGAAGAGACTGGAGACGTTTTGGACAAGGCCAGGTCAAGACCCCGACCCCGCAAGACAACTGCTCGAGAGGACCGTTTGTTGGCTTGAAAATCCACGGCCAGCCCATTTTCCACTGCAGCAGAGCTCCACGAGACCTGGTCACCTGAAGTCCCTGTGTCAACCAGAACAGTTTGTCGGATTCTGTCTCGAAATGGCCTCCATGGTCGAATCAGTGCCCATAAGCCAGCACTAAACAAAAGGCAATTGAAAAACCGTGTGGCATTTGTCAAGGGCCACAGCCTTCTAAAAGGATGGACTCTGGAAAAGTGGCAGAAGGTGGATTTTTCAGATGAATCTTCTGTTGAATTACACCACAATCGCCGCAAATATTGCAGGAGACCTACTGGAACCCGCATGGAGCCGAGATTTACCCAGAAAACAGTGAAGTTTGGTGGAGGCAAAATCATGGTCTGGGGTTACATCCAGTATGGGGGTGTGCGAGGGATCTGCAGGGTGGAAGGCAACATCAATAGTCTAAAATACCAAGAAATCTTAGCTACCTCTTGTATTCCCAACCATAAAAAAGGCAAAATTTTGCAGCAGGATGGTGCTCCATCACATACTTCCATCTCCACATCAAAGTTCCTTAAGGCGAAGAAGATCAAGATGCTCCAGGATTGGCCAGCACAGTCACCAGACATGAACATCATTGAGCATATGTGGTGTAGGATGAAAGAGGAAGCATGGAAGACGAAACCAAAGAATATTGATGAACTCTGGGAGGCATGCAAGACTGTTTTGTTTGCTATTCCTGATGACTTCATCAATAAATTGTATTAATCCTTGCCAAACCGCATGGATGCTGTCCTTCAAGCTCATGGAAGTCATACAAGATATTACATTTGGATCTCACAGCACCACTACTTAATTTGCTGACATATTTTTGGATTTTCAGTAAAGTTGTTAAATTTCTGTATAGGCGACAAAACTTTTGTCTTGACAAAATTTGACCTTTCTGCCTTGATTAAATGATAAATCTTTTTTCAGTGAAACTAATTTATTTCAGTGCATTAAACATCATTTGGGAGGGCTTTAGCTTTTCGTATGAGCTATTTCTAACACCAATTGATTAATTAAAAGTCAGGTTAATAGCAGGAGTTTCTACAAAATAGAGAAGCGACAAGACTTTTGTCAGGGACTGTATATTTGAAAATGTATCAATTCTGATGTACTGATGGCCGACCTCATTTCTTTGGGCCCATAAAATGCCAGGACAGTACAAATAGCCCCCCCCTCCCTTCCAAATGACCCCATTTGGAAGACAGCGTGAGATATTTAGTAAGAGGCATGGCAAGTTTTTGGAATTTGTAATTTTTGGTCACAATTTTTTGGAAAATTAAGATATTAAATAAAATGTATTTTTTTTTACATGAGCGTCATCATATGACTGGTGTGGTGGTGATCAGGGATGCTGACTGGTGACAGTATGTTTAAAAAACAAAAAAGTAAAAATGATTTATTTACATAATTTTTTTTTTTTGTTTCTTATACATACTTTCATCAGTGTAGTTCTGTGTCACAATAGTAAGACTGTACTACTCGGGGGGGGGGGGGTTTGGTGAACAGGTTTTTTTTTTTTACACTTTGGTTACTGTTACAATTCTGATCACTCTACCAGAAATGTTCTGAACTGTCATGAGAGGGTTACATTAACTGCTGTGATCTGTGATTGGCTACAGCTAATCACATGGTACAGTGATTGGCCCAGGTACCATGTGATAACTGTGGGCCAATCACAACATCACTGTATAGGAAGAACAGCTGTTATGAATTACATTCATTTAAGCGGCCGGTGGACACTGCGGTCACAGGAGTGGCGTGCTGTGCTCCACAGGCTGGACGACATGCATGTACGTGATCCAGTCTTCTTATGGCGCTTGCCCACAGTAAATGTACTGTGAGTGGGCAGCAACTGGTTAAAAGAAAGGTGCCATCAATTTGAAAACTAGGTAAGCACACCTGCCAAACTGGAGCAAACCTGCCAAACTTATGTACTAACCATACACATTTTTGTTCTGAAAGAGCATGTGTACCCATGTACAATGGTGACATATTTCAATAAATCAAATGTTAGATAATTGTCAGCAAATTAAAACTGAAAATGGGGTAAAATTACAAAAACAAACCAAAAGCTGTAAGAATAAAAGCTCACCAAAAAGAGCTGTACACTTGTACCCTTTGCAAAAAGATATGTCACTGTCTTTATAATATTTGTCCAACTGATAGAAAAAGTCTCAAATTGTACATGTTACATTACAAAAAGTATGTTTCAGTAACCAGGTACAGTGAAGAGTACACGTTGGGGTTGATTTATTAAAACTGGAGAGTACAAAATCTGGTGCAGCTGTGCATGGTAGCCAATCATCGAGGTCCAACTTTACTGTCAAAAAAAAAAGCGGAGGTCCACACAAAAATGGAACCTCCGCTGTCCAGATTCCTGATCCGGATCCGCTTATCTGCAGGAGTCTACGCCACGTCCGGCGGCGCCCCCCCCCCCCTGTCTTCTGGGAGCTGCACCAGATTTTGCCCTCTCCAGTTTTAGAAAATCGGCCCTTTTAAATATGATTAATACGAGTAGCAACTTAGCCTGTTGTAACTTTAAATTGGACATCTGGGTCTTTTTTTACCCAGGTTAGGGTGAAATCGCACCATTTTGTGGGCTATTTGGGGTTGATTTACTAAAGGCAAACAGGCTGTTCACATTGCTAGGATTGGTGCACTTTGCAATGGAAATTTTCCCCCACTGGACTGCATAATTTTTCAATAGCCTCTTTCTTCACTCTCTAGCCCCTCATCACTGGACTTAGTCTTTTTCATGAAGCCAGGGCTGGCTCATCATTAGCAAGTGGAAAAGCACCCCCAAGTGCCCCTGCCTCAACATGCTATAGGGGCTCCCAGGTCACTTGGATGTTAACCCCCTCCTGTGCCTGCTCTCTCATTTTCCACTGCATCCTACTCAGTTACCCCCACCCCTGCTGGGGGTGATGCAACAGCTCAACTTGTAGCTGTTCAGGAGGAGTCTGAACAACAAAGCATCCTTTTCATCACACCACAGTGACAGACTTTCCTCCACTTGGTCCTCTTCTTGAACCTCCTCTTGGTGAGTATGACTGTGGTTTGTATGGAGTAGATCTAGCGATCACAGTTTAACCACTGCTTCTGACGACCGCATAGTGGAAGCGGTCAGATCAATTCTACTGTGCAGGTGTGGCATCTGCCATGGCTCCCTCCACAATTACAAGGACTGGTAATTCTCCATGGGTATTCAAGTAATGCTGTTTCCATTATGATACACAGTTTAATTAACATAAAAAAAGGCAGTGTGAGGGAAGCTATGATTTGTCTGTCAAGATGACAGTGTTTCATTTTTACTATATGTGCCCACAAAGGCCTACATCCTTTCATTCAATTGCCAGGACTCTGGTAGTATGCAGGAAAGGCTTCTGCTGGCTGTTTACTGAAAGCCACGATAAGTGGTACACAGTGGGGTTGATTTGCTAAAATTGGAAAACAAAAAGAATAGCTCCCCCTATGGTGGGACTTTGATAGGCCAAACATTTATGTGTGTATAAAAATTGTTTTAATAAGAAATAGTACACATGATTACAAAATAGATAAAACATGCATCGAACAAACAGTATGCATGTATGGAACAAATATACATGTACAAAACACAAGACAGCACATATGCCACAATGTATGGCCAAAACAAAACTCCTAGAATGATGATTCCCATGTGCCCGACGCGTTTCTGGTATTAGACCTTTATCAGGGGTCATAGATGGGGAGCAGTATAATCGTGGTTCTTTTTAGCACGATCCAAGCGATTTCATAAGTATACAGTTTTTGAAAATACAAGTTTTCTTGTGTTTTGTACATGTATATTTGTTCCATACATGCATACTGTTTGTTCGATGCATATTTTATTTTGTAATCATGTGTACTATTTCTTATTAAAACAATTTTTATACACACATCAATGTTTGGCCTATCAAAGTCCCACCATAGGGGAAGCTATTCTTTTTGTTCATCATTATAAGAATGAGGCCAACACGATTGATTTAAGTGAGATGGTGATCACCTCCCCTCTGTCTGCTAAAATTGGAGAGTGCGAAAAAATGGTGCAGCTGTGCATAGAAACCAATCAGCTTCCATGTTTTTTGTCAAAGCTTAATTGAACAAGCTGAAGTTAGAAGCTGATTGGCTTCCACGCTCAACTGCACCAGATTTTGCACTCTAGAGTTTTATTAAATCAACCCCTGCGTCTTTTTAAACACACATGTCAGCCACTTGATGATATTATGCAACATGTTTGTGTGACATCGCGTCGCACTGCATGGTCCCTGCATGTCACTGCATAGCAAGTGCAGTACACGGTACTGCTGTGCAGTGACATGAATGAAGTGTCACTGTGTTCACTTCATATAAGGCTCTGTCAAAAATAAATACATTAATGAATATAAGGAGCTGTATGATGCAATGAAACGTGCATCACACCATCCCCTCTCACACGGTTTTGCAACTCAAGATGCTGTGTTGGCAGCAGTGTTTTAGGCTGCAGGTTAGTGTAAAATAGCCCTTACTCCTACCAGGTGTATTCACCCACTGTCCGGGTGAGCCCTAACCCCTTCCAGGATCAGCAGTACTGCAGCCACACACAGAACTATAGCTAGAGTCACTGGTGCCTAATGGCGCTTTCTCTACTCCTACCCACACTTTTTGCCATTGTGCCTGCTTACTTTTATGCTGCTTCCCTTCCCTCCCCATTCCAAGAGTCCCAGTACACCGCCCATACCCGAGTGTGGCTCTGATTCTCAGTCGTTTCTCCTGTGGCCGCTCCAGCTCCTGTCATCAGTGTACATCTCCTGCAACCAGGAGCTGCTGTGTGCAGCCAAATCTCTTCTTCTCTAGTGCTTCTTCCTGTTGTGGTCCCAGCCAAGTTGCCTACCTTCTACACTAAGCTCTGGTTCTGTCAGGGCTACTGACCTGCCTGCACCATGCCCTCCTGACTTACCTGCACCATGCCCTCCTGACCCCCCTGTACTCTGCCATCCTGTGCCCCTGTACTGTACCCTATTGACCCCCCTGTACTCTGCCCTCCTGAGCCCCTAGTACCGTTCCCTCTTAGCCCCCCAATACCATACCCTCCCAAGCCCAGTGTACTATCCTCCTAACCCCCTAGTACCAGGCCCTCCTGAACCCCCTGTACTCTGCCCTTCTGAGCCCCTAGTACCGTGACCCGCCCCCCCCCCCAATACCATGCCCTTCTGATCCCCCAATACCATGCCCTCCTGATCCCCCAATACCATGCCCTCCTGATCCCCCAATACTATGCCCTCCTGATCCCCCAATATTGTGCCATTCTGACCCCCCAATACTGTGCCCTCCTGATCCTTCAATTCCGTGCTCTCCTGACCTCCCAATACCATGCCCTCCTGATCCCTCAATACCATGCTGTGCCTACCTGACCCCTCCCTGCACCATGCCTTCCTGACAACCCCCCCCATGCCATACCCTCCTGACCCCCTGCACCATCCCCTCCTGACCCCGTACCCTCTGCCCTACTGATCCCTATACACTGCTCTTCATATACTGCTGACCTCTGTACATTTCTTTTTATCCTATTGACATTTGTACACTGCCCTACCTACTACTAACCTTGGTACACTGCCCTACCTACTACTGACCTCTGTAAACTGCCCTACCTACTACTGACCTCTGTACACTGCCCTACATATTACAGACCCCTGTACACTGCCCTACATACTACTGACCTCTGTACACTGACCTCTGTACACTGCCCTACCTACTACTGACCTCTGTAAACTGCCCTACCTACTACTGACCTCTGTACACTGCCCTACCTACTACTGACCTCTGTACACTGCCCAACATCCTACTGACCTCTGTACACTGCCCAACATCCTACTGACCTCTGTACACTGCCCAACATCCTACTGACCTCTGTACACTGCCCAACATCCTACTGACCTCTGTACACTGCCCAACAAACATCCTACTGACCTCTGTACACTGCCCTACCTACTACTTACCTCTGTACACTGCTCTACATACTACTGACCTCTGTACACTGCCCTACATATTACTGACCTTTTTACATTGCCCTACCTACTACTGACCTCTGTACACTGCCCTATATACTACTTACACTGGCCAGGAATCAGAGCAGATAGCCAGGCCTGAAACTAGTTGAAGAAATTAGCCTGCAGTACCAGAAGTTCAGCTTTGTGGGGGTAACCATTTAATCCCCAGACATGAAAAAAAATTGCGAATGAAAGTGAATGCCGAATTTCTCACTGGAGGTCATCTTTACTTTTCATTGAGGGCTTGCTAGTTAATTTATTACCGCCCACAGTTATCTTCGATCTCTCCCACATTGTCCGGGTAGATATCCACCTCTTAAAGGTTGCCTACCCCTACTATGCTTTGTTCATATTTCATGTCTGACGTTTACAACCGCTGTGTTATGCTTTCAATTTGATATTTGGGTCATTCTAAAGCCTGTTTTTTTTTTTTTTACAATACATTTTTATTAAGGTTTTTCATTGCATTACATGTAGATTGCTTCCGTCAAGCGGAGCAGCGTCATGAACAAAGAAACAAAATAATACAAGAGCAAATGTGGCGGTCAAACAACGCCATGACATTTCAGCAGGTTATAACAGTATACTATTATCGACAGTAGTTCTCAGGTGCCCAAAAAAAGGAACAAGCCAGGGTGTCAGTGATGTGCATTTCAAAGACGGACCGTCTCGAGCTCCGGACACCCCTAATAGGGTTCAAGACTGTGTCCCGAGCCCGAAGTGGCCCCCCACAAACTCTCAAAGTGGTTCAGAATCTCAGGGTAGGGCTAGTGGAGTCAGACAGTTCCTATCGTACTAAGATGACCACAGATGCCATTTTTTAGCGGCATCGTCTCTGTGTTTATCCCTGAATGCCAGCGTTCTCTCATAAGTGTAGTGCAATTGTGTAGTCTGTATGACCTCCCCTATAGTGGGAGGAATAGGGTTTTTCAATTTCTGTGTAATGCAAAGCCTAGCAGACATTAATATGTGCAGGACAATGTGTCTAGAGCCAACTGGAAGTTGATCCAAGTCTAGCGACAGGAGCGCCAGTCCAGGTTGATGAATGATACTAGAGTGCGAGGCGTCAGAGAGCATGTGGAATACTGATGACCAAAATTGTGTTAATATGGGGCAGCCCCATAAAATATGAAGCAAAGTCCCCCGGGATCCACAGTTCCTCCAGCACCTATCACTGTGTAACCCACTAAATTTAGACAGTCTCTCGGGAGTCAGGTACCATCTATGCGTTATTTTGGTGGACAATTCCCAGAGGGTAGAGCAACTGGTGACCTTATACGTGGCTGTGCAGGCTTTGGTCCACTGTTGGGTAGAGTAAGGGCGACCAAGGTCAGATTCCCATTTGAGCAGGGAGGTCGATTTAGTGAGGATGGATTTCTGTTGGAGAGCATTATAGAAGAGTGAAGTACCTTTGTGGGTGGGCAAGGGATCACTAAGAAAGCTCCAGGTGGGAAAGGGTATGCTACGTTCCCAATGGGGAGATGCAGCCAAGAAGTGAGCAGTTCTTATGTAAAGATACAGGTCAGAATCGGGCAAGTGGAATTCTAGTTGGAGACTAGGAAATGATTTGACCTTTCCTTTTGCAAAGAGATCATTGACAAATAGTATGCCTCTTTCACGCCAATGCTTGTAAGAAATCATGTCTATGTTGTGTTGCAGGGTCTCAATCGGGACTTTTAAGGAAGTGTTGTCGGGATACCCGTGACAGGCATGAACAAATTTGTTCCAGGTCCGGACAGTGGCTGACATAGTGGGGGAGATGAGGGAGGGGAGTGTAGTACAGGAAGTGGTAGAGAGCAACCATGGGGTCAGGGTAGTGGTGGGGATGAGGGCAGATTCCATCTGTCCCCACAGGGTTCGCGGTACAGATGAAAACCAGTCTCTGGATTGGGTGAGAACCGAGGCCTTATAGTAGTGTTGGAGGTCTACGTACCCGGTGCCTCCTGCCTTGCGATGCTTGATAAGGGTGGAGTGGGGGCATCTGGCCCTTTTGCTCTGCCAAATGTAGGAGGACAAAATAGATTGGAGGGACCTAAAGTACTGGGCAGGTATAATAATCGGAAGGGTCCTGAAGAGGTAGAGGAGTTGGGGTAGATGAAACATTTTGAAGGCCGCTAATCGGCCCGTCCATGAGATTTCCTGAGACGCTAGTTTGTGTAGATCATCCTGAAGTTTACTACGAAACGGGACATAGTTGTGGTGGAACAAGTGGCTGGTAGATTTCGTCAATTGGATACCTAGGTAATTAATGCTATGATCCGCCCATGTGTACGGATAAAGTTGTTGCAACAGGAGGCAAGTAGGGGTGTTGACTCCTATGTTCAGGATGTGGCATTTGGATTCATTGACTTTGTAGTAGGATACTTAACTAAAACAAGCTAGCGTCTCCTGAACTGCGGGGAGTGACGTGGATGGGTTAGACAGCATAAGCACAACGTCATCAGCAAATAGGCTGATTGTTTGGTCACGGCCTCCTACCAGTTATGAGTGGATTTGCACGTATGGTTTGGGCCAGCGTTTCCATTAATAAATTAAAGATCAGAGAGGAAAGTGGGCAACCCTGTCTGGTCCCATTCGTGATATTGAAGTGGGAAGACAGAGAGTCTGCGGCGTACACTCGGGCCGAAGGGTTAGAGTACAGGGCCATGATTGCTCTATGGATCTGTCCCGCGAATCCGAACTTAGTGAGTACCAAAGACAGGAACCTCCAGTGTACCCTGTCAAACGCTTTTTCGCGTCTAGAGACAGGAGTACAGAGGGGGTCCCAGTGGCCTCGGCCTGGTGGCTGATATTAACCATTCTTCTTGTGGCGTCAGAAGCCTGACGGCCTTTCGTAAAGCCCGATTGGTCCATATGAATAAGTGAAGGGAGGATATCAGTCAGTCTGTTCGCTATCAGTTTGGCATACAATTTAGCATCGACATTGAGGAGAGAAATGGGGCGAAGGTTTTGGGGCGAGGTTGGGTCTTTGCCTGGTTTAGGGAGAGTCACTATGATCGCGGCCAGCATGTTCGGGGGGAAGGATGAGGATGTAGCGGCCAAGTTGAAGACTTCACAAAGGGTGGGACTCAGGACATGGTGGAACGCCTTGTAATATTCCCCGGTGAACCCGTCAGGTCCTGGTGACTTAGTGTTAGGTAGTTTGTCAATCGTGCGTTCTAATTCGGAGGTCGTGAAAGGGGCATTAAGAGATGTTAATTAATCATCAGAGAGTGAGGGAAGGCTAACTCGTTCCAGGAAGGTCGTTATGTCTGGTATAGAAGGTTGGGTGGTAGTCCTGTCATGTTGGATGTTATAGAGATCAGCATAGTACTTGCTGAAGGCATTCGATATGTCGTGCGGCTTCATCAGTTTCTCTTTAGTGTGAGGGTGGTAAAGGAAGGGAATTTTTGTTTTGAGTCTGTGACCCCGTATCTTTAAAGCTAGCATCTTGCTCGCTTTGTTCCCTGTGGCATATGACGTGGCCCTGACCTTCGTACAAGCCTTTTCAAAGGATTCTAAAAGTAATGAGCGTAAGTCGTGTCGGAGATTAAAGATTTTCGCCTGCAGGAAGGGAGAGGGTAGGGTCTTGTTCTGGGACTCAGTGAGCTCAATGTCAGCTGTTAGGCTATCAATTTTCTGGGCCCTGGCCTTTTTCGCCCTGGCCCCCATTTGAATAAACAGGCCTCTAATTACAGCTTTGTGGGCAGCCCACACCACCACCGGATCCGATACTGATTGGGAGTTTATGGAGAAGTAGTCCTCCAGGTTCTGTTGAATACGGCTAGCCGTTGTCGGATCTCTGATCAGGGAGTTGTTAGCTCTCCAAAGGTATGAGTTTGTTTGGGGGGATCTGGTATCGACAGTGATACTGACAGGGGCATGGTCCGACCAGGTGGTGGGGTGGATCACCAAAGCTGAGATTCTTTGAAGTAGCGACCTATCTGACAAAAATAGATCTATCCGTGAGTAGGCGTTGTGACGCGGGGAGAGAAATGTATAATCGCGTTCGCTCGCATGACAACACCTCCACACATCAAACAGCTCATTAGATGAGATAAAAGCTTTCAGAGGGGACACATTCCTCTTGGAACATGCAGTGGAATCTAGATCTTGGTCTAGAACAAGGTTAAAATCCCCGCACAGCAAAAGATGTCCTTTCTGGGAACATTTAACCTTTTTCATTACAGCTCTGAGAAACGACACTTGTCGCTTGTTAGGTGCATACAAGGAAACTAACGTGTACTGTACATTATTAATCAAGCATAGTAAAATAATGTAACGACCCTCTGGGTCAGTTATGCTGTCCTGTAAATGGAATGATACCGTGTTTCGGACAGCTATCAACACTCCTCTCTGCTTCTTCGTGTAGCACGAATAGAAAACGTGTGGGAACTGCTGGTGTTGGCAGCGGGGGTGCGAGTCTCTTAGTAGGTGAGTCTCCTGAACACAGAGTATATCGCTTTTAAGCGATAAGGCTGTTTTCCACATGGAAGAGCGTTTGACTGGATGGTTCAGTCCTTTTGCATTCAAGGATAGTATGGTGAAGGACATGGTGCTGAGACAGGGGTGAGGGTGGAGAGTGGAGACTTACAGTTAGCAGGAGATGTTTAAAAGACCCTCAGCTCCCCTGACAGCGTCGCAGCAGATGTAGGCACGGCAGGAATGGCCGCTGAAGTCGAGGAACAGCAACTGTGGCTTGAGGTTAGTATTCTGAACGTGTTGTGGAATGCAAGGTCCCGCAGGAGAACTACTGAGCAACCAGAAAAAAAGAGATGGTATAGTAAACAGAACAGAACTGCAATATTAAAGAGATGTGGATTATAATGCAGCAGTACCAATCGGCAGTACGGACAAAGCCGGCTGCTGAGCAAACTCAGGGCAAAGTTCAGGCTCAATAAGGTAATAGAAAAATCAAAAGCAACGGATCACGCTGCTAGCCGGTACAGACCGCATAGTGGACTAGGATGGAAACAGGCAGGACGTTTCAGCGCTTCCGGGTGGGATGGTGGCCCGCATGGTTGGGGCTCCTATGGGGTGGAGGGGTTCTCCCTGAATTATCATCATAGGCTTTCGGGAGCTCCGGTATAATGCCCCAGGATAGCAGCAATTTGGTACCCCCCTCAATGGTGGAGATGGTATGAGGGATCCCGTTATGAGTCACCAGGACGGTGTCAGGGTGGCGCCACTTGTAGATTATTTTGTGGTTTGCTAAAGCCTTGGTCACGGTCTTCAGCTGTCTCCTCATCTGAAGTGTGTGTTGGGATAAATCTGCGTACATTTGAATATCAGCATAAGGAGCAGGGAGGGTTTGGAGTGCACAGGCTTTGAACAGGATTTGCTTCTTCGCTTGGAAGAAATGTATTCTCAGGAGTACATCTCTTGGGACCGATTCCGCCAGGTGGCGCGGTTTGGGGATCCTATGAATTCGATCAATAGTCAGTTCAATGGAGGACAGATCCAGCAGCAAGGTCGAAAATAGGGTGCTCGCAAAGGTGCGCAGATCTGCAGGCAGGACATTTTCAGGGACACTCCTGATTTTTATGTTATTGCGCCTGGATCTGTCCTCGAGGTCCGCTAACTTCAATTTGATCCACTCAGTGTCGTCTTTCTGGGTCATGCAGGCATCAACTAAGTCATTTAGAGTGTCAGTGCACTCCTCCATTTTCTCTTCCATATAAGTCACTCTATCACCCATATGCTGCATGTCAGTGGAGAACTTCTGCATAAGGGAGGATAGGTTAGACATCAGTGAGGACTGTAGCAGCAACAACATGTCCTTCATCGTCGTGTCTAAGACAGGCTGCCTTGTCGTGGGGAAGGCCGCAATGGCGTCAGGGTTGTGGAGATTTGTACTCACAGTTCCGGCCTGGCGTGCAGGAACGAGGCGCTTTCGCCGGGCTCCGGGTTCCAGGGGACAGTGGAGGAGAGCCGGCGTGAGGTGGGGACGACAATCCCCCTTCTGTGTCTCCCGGATCACTGCTGGGGAGATCCGTATAGGCCACGGGCGCTCCGTGCTGGCTGAAACGATAGGGCTGTGAGCTTCTGGAGGTACCGCTCGTCTTTTCTCTTGCGGGACATCTGTTCCCCGGGCTCCGCTGTGTGTCTCCCATTAAAATGAGCGGTCGATGGGCTGGGGAAACCTGCCTGTGGTCGTCGCTTTAGTCCGGCTAGCAGGAGCTCAGAGATTAGGCAGCCATTCAGCTCGCGCGCAAGCCACGCCCCTCTCTAAAGCCTGTTTGACATTGATGATAGGGACAGGCTTCTTCGTCTGTCAGGTTATTGTTTACATGTGCTCACAGTATAACTGGGACTGAGACTGGTTATTTGTTATTCTTCTGTGGCATTTTTGGGCAAGGTATTGTTTTTAGTTGGTCGTGACTTAGCCTATGCTTCTCAGCAATCAGGAAATACGAATCCTGATTTATAAAAATAAGTTAATGCATTTTGTCCTAATAAATAAGAGAGGACCCATGTGCAAAGCAGGTAAAACAAAGTGTTCTTTGCGCATAATACTCCATTGATCTAACCATAGTAATCGGAAATATAATTTGTTGTGGAAGTTTTATTGCTCTATGCACTACCTTATTGAAAATTCGGACTGCAAGCTGAAAGTGGATGAAAGCTATGTATTTTATTAAATAGGATTTTGAAACAGATCACATTTACAATTAATATGAAGGATAACGCATATGTTACAGGTGATAAGCTGTTTATTATAGGAAAAATGATATATACATTATGCATTTTGTTCAAAGAGCTACATCTGCTGAGAGAGAAGTACAATTACTTTATAATACCAGTCCTAGTATTTATTGAAATAAAAGCATTTACAAAACAGTACTATGAGACAACAGAAAATAATTAGTGGGAATGGTATATAAAAAAGAAACATCAGATATTGTTCATAGAAAAGCTGGCTATGGACAGAGTCAATTTCTTTCCTGCAACCACAGGTTACAGGAAAGAAATTCACTTGATTCTGCCAGCAACATAGACTGTGTTGACAAGGGAATGCCTCTCACCCAGCCGTTGTTTTCTCCTGGTGGTAAGGCGCATGTAAAATCTGGCAGGCTGGTTATACCCAAATTGATCGATTTGATTAAATTGGTACATTCCTTCTGAACCGGCCAAAATTTGAACCATCAATGGCCGACCTAAGTGAAAGCTTAAAGGGGTGTTCCAGCCAATTTTTATGTTTATTAAAAGTCAGCAGCTACAAAAAGTGTAGCTGTTGGCTTTTAATAAACATACACTTACCTGCTCCAGCGACGCGCCGGCCGGGGCTCCGCTCCTCTCCCCCCCCTCCCCAGCCGGCGTCTTCATTTCAACTGTGGGCACCCGGCCGTGACAGCTTTCGGCTTCATGGCTGGGCCCCACTGCGCATGCGCGAGTCCCACTCCTCCTGAAGCCCCCACTCCCCCCCCCCCCAAAAAAAATTACATGCCAAATGTGGCATGTAAGGGGGTGAGGAGTGGGATAAGCTGAAGTTCCAATTTTGGGTGGAACTCCGCTTTAAGTTACTTAGTTTACATGAAAGTGCTAATCAAAAATGTGAACCATATTGAGATTTTTGTTCAGTACAGTTATTTCAGCTTCCTCCTACATTGTCCATTTGTAATTATTTTTGTGACTGGACTCTCTACCTCTTTCAAAGACTACAAGAGAAACTGGGTGTTTTATCTCTCTTCTCTACTGTACATGTAAGCTCATTAAAGTGCATAGTTCATAAGTAAGATCAATAAAAAGGGTAAAACAATCCACTAATCAGCATCATCCCTTCATTAAGGGGAAAAAACACAAAGCCTTCTAAACCTAAAAAGCAGAACTGCAAAGGACTTTTTATGACAAGAGATTTAGAATGTATCATTTGTCAAAAATGTTTCTTCCCTGCCTGTCAGCATTTTTTTCTAAGTGCCTACTGAGCCAAGCATGTGCAGCTCAATGTATAGTCTTGCCACAATTTGTATGTGTGCATGCATGGGCAGTGGTGTAGTGTGGGGGGTGCATCTGGGGTGTTGCCTCGGGCCCAGCCATTATTGTGCGGCCCATAGCAGCTGACCCTTGTTGTCATGTCAGCAGGTTCAGCGGCAGTGGGAGCACAGTGCAGCTGCGTCCTCCGCCAGCATAGCAGTGTAGTGAGGCACGGAGGATGAAGAGAGTGAGAGGCGCAGGATGCCAAGGAGCGGCTGGAAGGTGCTGATAACCCCCAGATTAAAAGGGCACTGACATAAAAGGTACCATACACTGATACACAGTGACAGACCTACCTCTAGACAAGGGACTGCAGATAAGGACAGGGCTAGGGATTTATCCTCAGCCTCTCTCTCTCTCTCTCTCTCTCTCTCTCTCCCCCTCTGTCTCTCAGCCCCCCTGTCTCTCACCCCCCTCTCTCTCAGGCCCTCTTTCTCAGCCCTCCTCTCTTTCAGCCCCCTGTCTTTTTCAGCCCTCCTTTCTCTCACCCTACTCTCTCTCAGCCCCCCTATCTCTTTCAGTCTCCCCCATCTCTCTCAGCCCCCTCTCTCTCCTTTACCCCCTCTCTCTCTCACACACCCCCTTTCCCTTTCAGCCCCCTCTCTCTCTGTATCACCCCCTCTTTCTCTCAACCTCCTCTCTCACCACTCTCTCTCTCACCCCCACTCTATCACTACCCCTCTCTCTCCCCACTATTTCCCCTCTCTCCCCCCACTATCCCCCCCTCTCTCCCCTTTTCCTCTCACCTCCCTCCCTCTCACTTCCCCTCTCTCTTTCCTGTGAACTGGACTGGTTAACTCCTGGAGGGGGTAAAGAAGTTAAATCATTAAGAATGCCATTAGTAAAGTGCAGCAAGAAGAGGTTAATGTTCTGCCACTGATGCATTAGTGACCAGTGACAGTTATTTAACCCCTTTGTGCTGCATTAGTGGCATCAGTGTAAGTTTTAATTAACCCCCTTTATGAAGGGGTTAAAAAACACTTGTCAGTGACCACTAATGCAGCACAAAGGGGTTAATTAACTCGGCCAATACCCACCATGGATTTGAGTAGAATTCCCAGGTTAAACCTAACTAGCCTTAAAAATTCTCCCATCCCTCTCCTAACACCTATGTTGGCTAACCCGTGTTGAAAATAGGTATACACTTATATTTAGGCTCCTCCAGCCGGGTTATGTTATCCCCTGTGTGAGACAGTGATGTATGCGGGGAGAGGAGGGAGCACCAATAACAGATAGGACATAGGAACCTATGGGTGATGTCACTGCTCCAGGCTTTACCGCCCGTTGTCAAGCGCTCTCCCCTGCAGCCACCACTGGCATACACAGGGGATCATGTGACCAGACTGGAGCGAGCGGAGAATAGGTAAGTCCTCGGGTTAGGGGCGCAAAATACCTGCCTTGCCCCCGGAAGCTGACAACCCACGCTACGCCACTGTGCATGGGAGGTAAATCATCCCGGCTTTAGCAATCCACGATGGCTGAAGACTTCAAATCTGGAAGAAGAGAAGATTGAGTGCAGATAGAAGTTCCAGCAACAAAGTAGGAGATTGTGGTTGTCACATAACTGAAAAAGGGCCCTTTGCAAGGTAAATCTGCCGTAATGTGCAAAAGTGCTGAGTATTCTGGCACATTATATGAAAAGCTCCTAGAGGCCAAAAAAATGTGTACGTTTTTAAAAAGAACCCTCGCTAAAAAAACAAAAGTCCCCACCATGCCCTCCTCTAACACGTCTGCTGTGTTATATTTTTTTTTTTACAGGTACCAGCTACCACTTCCTTCTTGCCTAGGCGAGAATGATGTCCACTTGGGCAGCTGCCTCAATGCCTGCATCCTCCTGGGACTGGTCATACATCCCAGGAGGCTGCAGGGCCCGACCCACAGCCCTGCCATGCTTAACGCATGCACAGTGGGAAGCCAGCTGTGAGACATCAAGAAGTCACAGCCAGCTAACAAATCCAAGATGGTGTCAACAAAGAGGAAGTCTAGAAATTAATTAACTGGAGGGGTAGACAGCAATGTACTGGAGAGTGGAGTGTCTGTTTCTTAAAAGTCAACAGCTACAATATTCATAACTACTGAATGTAATTTTATTTTTATATTTTTTAAGTGGAGCTCCTTTTTTCCCTTCAGCTTTAAAATACGTGTGAATCCATCTGTATTGCAGCATGTAAATTGCAGTGCATGCATGTTATGTAAAATCACAGCTACTTTCAATGATAAGAAATGGGTGTTAAATATCTCTAAAAATCCATTTATCCAGCAGTCACATACTAAACTACTTTTCTCCGATCTGCAGGGTCAGGGCTATAGATGAGGTTGAATCAGCAGTGGTTCATCAGTGCTAAAATTGTCAGGTTATTTGGCAGCAATTGCAGCACTAGTTAACATTTCTGCTAAAATTGTTGAAATATTTTCTTTTTGGGGAGGCTTGGTTGCCTGTGATGTCATAGACTGATAACAGGAACATGTGGGCACGGCATCCTGTTGTACCAATACAGGAGTACATACAGTGCCTTGAAAAAGTATTCATACCCCTTGAAATTGTCCACATTTTGTCATGTTGCAACCAAAAACTTAAATGTATTTTATTGGGATTGTATATGATAGACCAACACAAAGTGGCACATAATTGTGAAGTGGAAGAAAAATAATAAATGGTTTTCAATTTTTTTTACAAATAAATATGTGAATAAGTGTGACGTGCATTTGTATTCAGCCCTCCTGAGTCAATACTTTTGTAGAACCACTTTTCATTGCAATTACAGCTGCAAGTCTTTCCGGGGATGTCTCTACCAGCTTTGCACATCTAGGGAGTGACATTTTTGCCCATTCTTCTTTGCAAAATAGCTCAAGCTCTGTCAGATTGGATGGAGAGCTTTTGTGAACAGCAATTTAAGTCTTGCCACAGATTCTTAGTTGACTTTAGGTCTGCACTTTGACTGGTCCATTCTAATACATGAATATGTTTTGATCTAAACCATTCCATTGTAGCTCTGGCTGAATGTTTAGGGTCATTGTCTTGCTGGAAGGTGAACCTCTGCCCTAACAGGTTTTCGTCTAAGATTGCCCTGTATTTGGCTCCATCCACCTAACCATCAACTCTGACCAGCTTCCCTGTCCCTGCTGAAGAAACGCACCCCCCACAACATGATCCTGCCACCACCATGTTTCACTGTGGGGATGGTGTTTTCAGAGTGAAGTGCAGTATTAGTTTTCCGCCACACATAGGCCCAGATTCTCATACAATTACGTTGCTCCTGGGCAGCGTAACGTATGTGATTTACGTTACACCGCCGCAGGTTTACAGCGTTAGTGCCTGATTCTCAGAACACTTACCTGTAAACTTGCGGCGGTGTATCGTAAAAGCGCTCGGCGCAAGCCCGCCCAATTCAAATGGGGCGGGCACCATTTAAATTAGGCGCGCTCCCGCGCCGAGCGTACTGCGCATGCTCCGTCGGGTAAATTTCCCGACGTGCATTGCGCTAAATGACGTCGCCCCAACATCATTTGCTTAGACGTTAACGTAAATGGCGTCCAGCGCCATTCACGGACGTCTTACGCAAACAACGTAATTTTTTTAAATTTCGACGCGGGAACGACGGCCATACTTAACATTGGTTGCCCCTCATAATAGCAGGGGCAACTTTACGCCTGTCAGATCTAATGGGTATCTATGCGTAACTGATTCTAAGAATCAGACGCATAGATACCCGGGGCCAGATTAGGACTTACGACGGCGCAAATGGTGTTGCGCCGTCGTAACGCCATTGAGAATCTGGGCCATAGTGTTTTGCTTTTAGGCTAAAAAGTAACATTTTGGTCTCATCTGACCAGAGCATCTTCTTATACATTTTTGCTGTGTCCCCCATATGGCTTCTCGCAAACGGGACTTCTTATGGCTTTCTTTCAACACTGGATTTCTTCTTGCCACTCTTCCATAAAGGCCAGATTTTTGGAGTGTACAACTAATAGTTGTCCTGTGGACAGATTCTCCCACCTGCTCCTTCAGAGTTACCATGGGCCTCTTGGCTGCTTCTTTGATTAATTCTCTCCTCGCCCGGCCTATCGGTTCAGGTGGATGGCCATGTCTTGGTAGGTTTGCAATTGTGCCATACTCTTTCCATTTTCTTGATGGATTGATCAGTGCTCCATGAGATGTTCAAAGCTTGGGATATTTTTTTATAACCTAACCCTGCTTTAAACTTCTCATCAACTTTATCCCTGACCTGTCTGGTGTGTTCCTTGGCCTTCATGACGCTGTTTGTTCACTAAGGTTCTCTAACAAACCTCCAAGGGCTTCACAGAACAGCTGTATTTATACAGAGATTAAATGACACACAGGTGAACTCTATTTACTAATTAGGTGACTTCGGAAGGCAATTGGTTCCACTAGATTTTAGTTAGGAGTATCAGAGTAAAGGGGACTGAAGACAAATGCACATCACACTTTTCACATATTTATTTCCAAAATATGTTGAAAACCAATTATCATTTCCCTTCCACTTCACAATTATGTGCCACTTTGTGTTGGTCTATCACATAAAATCCAAATAAATTACATTTATGTTTTTGGTTGTAACGTGACAAAATGTGGAAAATTTCAAGGGGTATGAATACTTTTTCAAAGCACTGTACGTGAGAGTGAAAAAGTTGTCATAACATTAAAAACTGTGTTGTGTTGTCACGTATTACAGGAAGACCACAGTTGGAGGAGAACCTGGCAGGATCATTGGGTACTTATCCAAAATCTTCAAACCGCAATGAACTATATGTAAATGTATTTAGAATAGTCAATTGTTTGGATTTACATACACTTTAATGAACATTCCAGCCTAAGCAAATTAAAATCATGCAGCTGGTTGGTTAAACTGCTTTTTGTGTCAGTGAAGGCTCGTATTGGTAATGCCTCCACAGCCCATTTAAACTACTAAGTTATTAGATGTAAACAGCCTGTATTAAATAAACTGTGCAAAGGATGATCTGTTTTATAATAGAACTTCAAGAAACATTATTTTTGATTAAAAAAAAAACACTATATTGCTTGATTGTGTAATGCATATAATGGAGAGTAAGGCACTTGGTATATTCTGGTAATAAAGAAGACACTAAATGTTTTCCCTGCAGAATTTATCAAAGAGTTTTTTTTTTTTTTTTTCATATATATATATATATATATTTGTGCAGTAACCGGTAACATCTCAGAGATCATCTCACTAGTCTGGGTAATACTCATATTAACCAATCTTTGTTATGTTATTAATGTTCCTTGTGGCCCCTTTCAGATGGGGCAAACTCTGTCCCATCATCAAAGGATCTGCTTACAGATTTCTTGCGGATCGAAGCAGAGCAGGCAGATGACACATTTGTGTCCACTCAGAGTGTACACACAACCTGCTCTGCTCTATGGGCAGCCAGGAGTAAACTGACTCTGCTATCTGTTTACACCCGACTACCCTCCGATTCGATCCACCTAGACTTCCAAAGAATGGACCTGATCGGATCGACTACCCTCCGATCTGATCCACCTAGACTTCCGAAGAATGGACCTGATCAGATTGGACTCAGAGGTAGTCCGTTTACACCCACCTGTCCATAGGGGTGAATGGACCATCTGATCAGGTCCACCTGAAAAACCGACAGGCGGACCTAATCAGACGCACCGTGTAAAAGGGGTCTATCTCGACTTATCAGTTTAGCTCCAAAACACTTCTGATCTGTATATGAAAAAAATTGAGTAGTGTTACATTTGTTGCAACTGTATGATAACTGTTCACAGATCACAAATTCTCTGATAAATTACAGATTTACCAATTAAATTAGGTCTAGACTTTGCTTGACCCATTGCTTTCAATGTGATGTGCAACATTATTTTATCTATGGTAAATACTTGATGAATCCAAGTAGGTGGTAAAACTAAGATTAAAAATAAACCAATATCTCAAATTGATAACTGAGCTTAATAAGGTATTCCAGCATCAGACATTTCTTCTTTGTGACATGGGATCTATGTCCTTATCTCCAGGTAAGAACTCAAGTCTGAACTGTCCTGGTCTTGAGTTGATAGATGCATAATCATTTTGAGACTCCTCTTCATCTAAAACTGTCATGTTGGGATTATAAATTCGTGGTGCATCATATAACCCACCAGAGATCACCAAAGTGTCATCAGGTGGTGAATATCCATCTGCTGAAGAGAAGAGCAAAGCAAAATATAACATGGCATATAATAAAATGCTTTAAATACATGGTTTTGAGCAATGGTCAGACCCTTGCTGGATTCTTCATGCGACATCAGAAAATACATGAGTCTGAAGAATGTCCTCAGGAAGCTTTATTAGGCTGGCAAAGGAACAATAAACTAGCATCTACTAAAAACAGTTGAGTGTGCATATACTTTATAGTCAATAAGTTTAGAAATATTAGTTTTAGTACAGTGTATTTAAAGTGGAGTTCCACCTAAAAATGGAACTTCCACTTTTTAGAACCCTCCCCCCCTCCGGTGTCACATTTGGCACCTTTCAGGGGGGAGCAGATACCTGTCTAATACAGGTATTTGAAAATGGGAATTGAACTGGACTAATAAAGTGGACTTTTGGCGGTACAAGTAGTTAATGTAAAAAAATCTATAAATATTTATTTGAAAAAGCATATATGAAGAAAATTGTATGCACAACTTCATAAAACAGTATAGTGTCAACATATGATCTCAGTACATGTAACAAAAGATATTTCAAAAAGCTTATACTTATGCAGATACACTCATAACATGAGAACGTATAGCATCAGAGGGTATATGTAAACTTTTAGTTCTTGAAACTGAGTTCAATATGCGTGGTAGTGAATCTTGTTTTTACTCTCGACATGTTTCGTGTACAGGACGCTTCATCAGGAGCATAAAGGTCTAATAACAGACATACATGACACAAACAAAAACATCAAAGGATGTCAATTAGTCAAACCAGTATATACATAAAAAAATACATAAAACACAAAACATTAAAAAGTTGTTATTTATTGCTGCTCATGCATAGCATAGGCGGCCCCAACCCCCCAGCATGCACAAACCCGAACCCACTCCACCCGTAGTTCAAAAACACCTCACATCATACATAGGAGGAAAGGCATTGGCAATGATCGGAAATAGCGTGTAAGTGATATCCGCTTAAGTTAGAACCATCACAAAAGGGTAGTAGCTAGTGGTATCTGCCTTTTGTGTCTAGTCCAGGGAACTACTAAAACAATATTCCTGAAATAATTATTTATAGAAACCGTAAAATGAATTAATTGTTCCACTTACAGGTGAATCGAGCTTCCGAAAAAACGCAACTCCGACCTTCAGTGGTGAAAAGTATGTATGTACACAACTTTTACCTAGCCAGCCTCCTGAGCATAGGGTAGGTATTCTGAAACAGACAGGAAAATAAAAATTCAACAACACCATGTTTGGCGGATAAAGGGATCATGCAGGGATAGCCTATATCAAGAGGGTAAATGCTATAGGCAGGGAGTTTAAAAATAGTAATGGTAGATCGAACATGAACAGGGCTCACCGTTGTATGTAGTAGAAAAAATTATAATAATAACAGGCTATGACACAGACTGTTGGTAAACAGTAAAGATGGACGACGAGAGCCCCCTTCAATAATCCTCAGGATTCCCCTTAGCTTCATAAAACTCAGAATGCCAGATTGCCTAGGAGCGAAGCGTCAAAGGGGAGGTAACCGACCTCAGCGTAGAAGGAAAGAACTATTCCCTTCCCAGAGTCCAGGTCACCTAAGACACGATCATTAGATTGAATTACTATAGGGCAAGCAAAACAACAAGCCTACAAGTGTATCCATGACCCCACAAGCACCAGCCGTAGTCAAGTTACCTTAGGTATCCACCATAAAAATCGCTAGGGGAACAGAGGCAGAGAGCATGAAAACAGTCATGCATTAACGTCGCCCTCCTGTATGCAGCAACCGGAGAGCGGCGTCTGCCGTTCTTAAGACTCTCTCCGCCGGAAGTGCGTCATTTCAGCCGGAAATTATGTCACTTCGCGGGGTCATAGTTCATCGCGCATGCGCCGATAACAAGATGGCGCCGCCATTACTACCATCTACCATTACTATTTTTAACCTCCCTGCCTATAGCCTAGAGTATTTACCCTCTTGATATAGGCTATCCCTGCATGATCCCTTTATCCGCCAAACATGGTGTTGTTGAATTTTTATTTTCCTGTCTGTTTCAGAATACCTACCATATGCCCAAGAGGCTGGCTAGGTAAAAGTTGTGTACATACATACTTTTCACCACTGAAGGTCGGAGTTGCGTTTTTTCGGAAGCTCGATTTACCTGTAAGTGGAACAATTAATAATTCATTTTATGGTTTCTATAAATAATTATTTCAGGAATATTGTTTTAGTAGTTCCCTGGACTAGACACAAAAGGCAGATACCACTAGCTACTACCCTTTTCTGATGGTTCCTATGTACGATGTGAGGTGTTTTTGAACTACGGGTGGAGTGGGTTCGGGTTTGTGAATGCTGGGGGGTTGGGGCGCCTATGCTATGCATGAGCAGCAATAAATACCAGCTTTTTAATGTTTTATTTGTGTTTTATGTATTTTTTTATGTATAAACTGGTTTGACTAATTGACATCCTTTGATGTTTTTGTTTGAGTCATGTATGTCTGTTATTAGACCTTTATGCTCCTGATGAAGCGTCCTGTACGCGAAACATGTCGAGAGTAAAAGCAAGATTCACTACCACGCATATTGAACTCAGTTTCAAGAACTAAAAGTTTACATATACCCTCTGATGCTATACGTTCTCATGTTATGAGTGTATCTGCATAAGTATAAGCTTTTTGAAATATCTTTTGTTACGTTATGTACTGAGATCATATGTTGACACTATACTGTTTTATGAAGTTGTGTATACAATTTTCTTCATATATGCTTTTTACAAATAAATATTTATAGATTTTGTACATTAACTACTTGTACCGCCAAAAGTCCACTTTATTAGTCCAGTTCAATTCCCATTTTCATACTATCGGGACATTGGTACACTAGAATAGCTGCATCCACAGCAATTAGTCGTCCTGTGTTTGATGCATAGCCTAGCAAGCCCATTTAAATAATACAGGTATTCGCTCCCACTTACTGGCATAGATCACCTCAGTGATCTATGCCACTTCCGGCGCCTACTCTGTACCCCCGCTGTCTTCTGGGAGACACACAGCTCCCAGAACACAGTGGGGATCAGTGAAGACGCGCAGCGCGACTCGCGTATGCACAGTAGGAAACCGGGAAGTGAAGCCGCAACACTTCATTTCCTGATTCCCTCACCGAGAATGGCGGAGGGGGCAGCCGAGAGCCGAGCGATTGCTCGGCTTCAGGTGCCGACATTGTGGGCACCCAGGACAGGTAAGTGTTCATATAATAAAAGTCAACAGCTGCTGTATTTGTAGCTGTTGGCTTTTAATATTTTGTTGTGGGACCTCTACTTTGAGCTGTAGACCACACAATCAGCACTACATAAAGTACACCAAAAATAATGATGATGAAATTAACCACCTGAGCTCAGAAAGGGGTTGTACTCCCTTCATGACCTTCAATTTCTTTGTAAATTTAGGCCAAAATATATGCTGCTACATTTCTTTGTTAAAAAAAATCCCAATAAGTGTAGATTAATTGGTTTGGGAGAAAGTTAAAAAAGTTAAAGCAATCTACAAACTATGGTATATATATATTTGAAAATTGATCAATCCTGATGTATTGATGGCCTATCTAATTTCTTGAAGCCCTTAAAATGACCCTTTTTTATAAAGTAGACAGTCTGAGGTACCGGTATTTAGTAAGAGGCATGGTGATTTTTTGAAGTTACAATTCTTTGTCACAATTTGTTGTAAAATTAAGAAATTATTTTTTTCACTTCTTTTGCATACCGTCACCAGTGCAGTACAGCATCATCATATGACTGGTGGGGAGGTGATCAGGGATACTGACTGGTGACAGTATGTTAATAAATAAATACATTTTTTTATTAAACTTTTAAACATTTTTTATCACTTTAATTTTCTTTTATTTTTTACATACTCTCATCAGAGTAGTTTAGTGTCACGATAGTAACATGGTAATATTCTGAGGTAGTGATTAGGTGTTTTTTTTTTTACGTTTTGATCACTGTTACTATGATGATCATTGTAGCAGCAATGTTTTGAACTGTCATGAATGGGTTACATTCATAACAGCTGTGATTACTAGTGATCTTTAATTGGCTACAGCTAATCACATGGTACAGGGTGTTGTGATTGGCCCAGGTACTGGTGATAGCTGTGGGCCAATCACAGCATCAATCAATGAGAAACATTTGTTATAAATTAAATTAATTCATAACAGCTTTGTTGACCCTGCTATCACATAGAAAATTTGCTATTCACTGCATTACCACTGTATAAACATTACCTGGTTCATATGAAGTTTCATAAAGAGGATGATGAGAATATTGAGATGTACCCCTTAGGCATCTTTTGAAACCAAATGAAAGTATTACTAAAACAACTACAACTAAGATAACGCTGAAGATGGACGTCAAGATGATCTCAGAATAGTCCATACTGTGTTTTTCTGCACCTGTAAAACACGAGAACAATATCAGAGGATTAATTCAGCACAACTGAGACTTGTAAAAATGAATACTATTTCCAAGAATATGTGGATGCTGGAACTAAAGCATTAAAGTGTAACTAAAGGCAACATTTTTTTTCTTCATTTTGGATAGATTAAGGTAGGGTTAAAACCCTTGTCTGTCTTTTTTTTTTTGCCATCTGTGTCCCATTGGGGAGATTACCCTTCACTTCCTGTTTCATAGCCAAAGCAGGAAGTGAGAAGAAATTCCTCCACAGTGAGGGAATCCTGGTATATCACCAGGATCACCAGCCCTAGTGTCCCCATCGGAAGATGTCCCTTCTCTGACTTGAGTGACTATGAACTACTGTGTGCCTGTGGGTTGTGTGCCAATCAGGGAATGGAACCTGGGACCAAACAGCCAGACTTGTCCCGGGTCTGTCTGCATGAGGTTTTCTCTAACCCGCCTAAACAGGTTATATCCTCTGGTGGATGCAGAGGATTTGGGCACACCTCCTGTAGTTGATGCTGCAGTGGTCCATTCGGTCAAGAATATAATGTTACACTATAGAGGACTTGGCATCTTTCAAAGAGCCTTGTAATAGGTGCATACACCTTGACACTTAAAGAACTAGCAATTGTGCTTAAATCAGTTTCTTGTCTCATCAGAGTATGAATTAAGAACATAGAAGCAGCCATTCACCAATACATGCCCATAGAAGGCGTAATCAAACCTCTGGAACAGCTGAAGCTTTTAACCAATTTCATAGGAGAGGGAGCAGTAGACACAATTTGGTGTTTTTGCCAGGGCAATTTTACACATAATAGCTAAAGCCAGTCATAGAAAGTTCAGCAGGGACACAATGGCTCGATGGGAGGAATTCCCCTATCTATTGATAGTCAGTGGTTACAGAAGAGAAAATTGCTCAATCTATGGCTGACTTAAGAGAACCCTGTGCCTGAAATCTTGGGCAGTCGACGCTGCATTTAAACAAAATTGTGTGCAAAATTCCATTTGATGGCAAATCGTTCTTTGGGGAGAAACCAGAAAAGGCTATTTCCAGAGTAACAGGGGGTAAAAGAGTTCTTTTGCCACAAGACAGAAAATTGAAGCGAACTAAGGCATTTTCTGCCAGATTCCAACAGTTAAGAGGCAGACAATCCCGACAGTTTAAAAATTCCAAGAGAACCCGGAGAAGCACTCAGGTGATGTTTTTAAAAGCACATAAACAGAAGGCCCTTTCTAACCCACAAGAGTCAGCAAAATATTTTTGACATGAGGCCTGCCAAAGGTGATCCCTGTTGGAGCCAGGCTGAAAAATTTCACAATAGTCTGGGCAAATACTCTAGATGTCAGGATCCCTCAATAATCTGAATCGGTTTGGGACACTTGAACTTTTTAGCACACCCCCCCCCCCACCTTGCAACTCATTCACCCCTATGAAGGTTCCAAATTCCCCTAAAAAAGCAGTGATTTTTCAACTTTTTATGACCTTATTACAAGTGTAAGGAGCTGTTAAACCGGTACCCTCCTCTGTAAATTTAAGGGCTTTTATTCTACTCTATTCTTGGTACAAAAGAAAAATGGAGGCTGGAGACCAGGGAAAGTTAAAGAGATTTAATTGTTACATCACCCTTGAAAGTTTCAAGATGGAGTTAGAGATTATAATTCAAGCTGTCCAACATGGACATTGGATCTTGTCAAAAGACCTCAATGTTGCCTATCTGCATTTTCCCATTCTGCTGGCATTCCAGAGATATCTGAGATCCATAGTTAATCATCAAGAGAGAGAGGTCAGGCTGTATCGTTACCTGGGCAACATCCAACTCCTAGCAAAGAGTCCAGAACAGCTTACGATACGCAGGGAGATTCATATGACTAAATTAGGGTAATTCTGATAGGTAATCAGCCAAGAAAAAAATAATTTGTTGCCAACACAGTGGACTGTCTGGGGGTGATATTCAACACCTTGGAGGAATCAGTATCTCTGCCACACCAGAAAATCTCAAGTATTTTACAGAGAATGCAAAGAGTGAAGACTCATTCCCATCTAACAGTGTCACACTGAGTCTAAAAGGTATCATGTCCATTTGCTTCCCCTTGGTGCCATAGACCCATGGCAAACGGAAAATTGTATTATACTTACCTTAATTTTCCTTTCCTGGTGCCTATCCATTACAGCATACGATCCCACCCTCAGTATTTTATATTTACGGAGAATGCTGAGGCTTTTCTTTTATGCTTTTCACTAGACCTGACTGAGGAGTCCAAGGCGGAGCTCTATCCTAGGTATGCTAGGCTAGGCAACAGAAAATAAAAATGATGGTAAGCAATTTTAAAGTTTTTCCTCCAGAAATAGAGTCCCCTTGTCCTCTGCAAGGACCTGAAACTGAAACTTCACTCAGAAAATGAAGTACCACACATTCTCTCCATCATCCCAGCTTGTAACTGAGATAGTTTTTTTTTTTTCTGGGGGAGAGTAGCTGAGGTCCTTCATGCCTCTTATCAGTTTGGTTGTCCTTTGCACTCTCCCAACATCTGGTTGCCAAAACTAAAATGCATATTCCAGATGAGGGCATATTAATATTTTGTGCAGGAGCAAAATTATGTCTCTCTCTTTCTCTCTCTTTCTCTCTCTCTCTCTCTCGTCTATACCTCTTAATAAAATAAAGTATTTTACTTGCTTTAGAATCTGCAACTCAGCATTGTGTTTTGTCCATGATCTACTGGAACACCCATACCATTCTCAACCACTGACTTCTTTTTTTAATTATTTGTTTATACTGTATGTGCTTGTGATAATCTTACTTGTGACAGCAATCAAAGCATATTTTATATTATAGACACAAAGAGGCTCAGGTTTTGTTTAACCATGTCCCTTAAGTCCCTCCAACTATTACTAGTTTTGGCCACACCCACAGCTCTCCTTGGGGTGTACAAAGGTACCCAATGTTTTTACAATCCTAGCATTGTCCCTGTCTAGTAACACGTCCAGTATTAAAAAAGTTATTTTTTTATTTGTTGTTAATTTCCAACACAGTATTTAGCTGGTTGCTAGGATTTGTCTGTGGCAAAACAAATTTCCGGCCAGAGACATTTGGCAACATGGTAAAGGCATATGAGAACCCTTAAGGTCAGCCAAATATTGCACAATGGGAATGCCCTGAAAGTGTAGCAAGGCTAGCACAGGGAAAGGACATTGGTCAATACTCGGGGTGCTGAGGACAGGCCAAATGGTAGGCCACAAACTTGAAGTGCTGGTGGTCCACAAGAAAAAGATAGCACTGTGTGCTGGAAGGATGGTGGGGACATGCAAGTATGCATATTTGATGTACACAGAGGCCATAAAGTTTCCCTGATGGAGTGAAAACATTCAGGGCCTTCAGATAGACATGGGACTGATACCCCCTTTTAGCTTGGGAAAAGTGAAACGTTCCTAAAAGCTCTCTGCCAAAGAAACTATGGTAATGAATTCTTGATCCTAAAAAGCTGCATGTAGATCTGCTATTCTATGTGGAGACACAGACAGGTTGAAAGATCTGAAGCAGGGAGAGGGCAACAAGTGGAACTGTAGCTTGTAACCTTTCCCCAGACATCTAAAATCTTTTGTGAATAGGTGACCACAAAGGCTAACAGAATTACCCCCACTTTAAAAAGTTGAGGTGTCCCTTCATGCTGAAAAGGACTTGTATGTAGGCTTGGTTGATTTAGAGTTTCAAGATTTATGGTTAAACTGGACCTCTGGCTTGTGTCTGACTTTAGAAGTTGATACCTGGGAGTAAGAAAAATAACTTTTTGGGCTCAGAAAAGGGAGGGGGTGAGTTATCACAGCTTAAGGCTTAGGCGAGTATCTACCTCCACTGACATGCCTAATGAGAATGTCCAAGTCAGCTCTGAAGAAACATTGTCTCTCAAAAGGCATGCGCAGCAGCCACTACATCCCAGCTCTACAGCTTAACATTTCAACCAAATAGATCTTTGTCTGTTCATTTCTAGGAGACTCATATGAGATAGGAGATTTCCACCAACCTTTCCACATAATAGTTTAGGGCTGTCGGCATGAACGCATGTGTTCCATCAATATAGTATTAAAGCTGAAGTCATTCAATTCCTTTTCCAATCACAAAATAATACTCACTGTTTTGATGTAATATAGCATCCACTGTACGTTTTCGTATGCAAGACGAACTTATATAATGTGATGATGGACGTTTCCATCTTGCTTGTGGGCATGTGAAGTCCACAACCACTGATTTCCTGGATGCAGTGAATGCTGAGCTCCCAGCATTCACCGCTAGATTCCGCAGGGCGGTGTTGTAAAAAAATGTCTCGACCGCGTCACTGAAACAGCTGAAGGATTTACTGCGCATGCGCGATTTCACGAACCTTAATTGCGCATGTGTGGGAGCTAGCCGCGGTTGAGAAACATTATGGTCTCGAGCGGGCGGAGGTGGAGAGGATGGTTAAATGTCAGAAACAGCCTCGCTCACCCCACTAACACCCCCCGAATCGCACATGAGTGGCAAAACCCCCGCTGTCAGCTGTTTCAGTTACGGAGCCGCACAGGAAGTGACGCGGTTGAGACTCTACATGGGTCGAGACATTTTTTACAACAGCGGCGTTCCGCACTGACTCTTATGAAGCCTGACACTGAGCTCCCAGGAGACAGTGTGGCGCTGAGGAAAAGCTGTATACACGCCTACTCCCGCGGGAGTGATAAACAGGAAGTAACACTATAAACTGAAATTACAAGGTATTTACAGTGCAAAAAAAATATTCTTGGGGCATTTGAACAATGCAATGAACGGAAGGGGGTAGGATTAAGTTGTGAATTTGTGTGGAACTCCGCTTTAATGTAGAGGAAAGTTGATACATTTTTTTTAAGGAGTCCATTTCCACAATGTTTGACAAACTAGAATCATGACCTTGGCAGATTGCAATGCAGTGCATGCCAGAGAAAATGAGGTCTTGAAAAGGATCTCCAAGCATTCATCTATGGGAACCTTAAACATTGCACATCTTCTACAGCAGGGGTAGGCAACCTGGGGCCCTCCAGCTGTTAAAGAACTACAAGTCCCATCATGCCTCTGGGAGAAATTGTAACTGCCAGCCTTGCAATGCCTCATGGGAAATGTAGTTCCACAACAGCTGGAGGGCCCCAGGTTGCCTACCCCTGCTCTACAGGAATCATCAGATGGGACACTGCCAAATGGGGATGGCTCAATTCTTAATAAAAGACTCCTTCACTGTGAAATGAGGTGTAAACAATTTTCAGGAGTTTTCCAGTCTCCATATGAGATGTCTGGGCATAGCAGTTGCATAGGCTGGATTTTGTAGTCCCAGGGCCTCTAAGGGATCATAGACATGTTACAACACTAGTAGAGGCTACAGGCTGCTCTTCCAGTGGTATGCACTGCATTAACCACTTAACCCCCGGACCATATTGCTGGTCAAAGACCAGACCACTTTTTGCGATTCGGGACTGCGACGCTTTAATTGACAATTGCGCGGTCGTGCGACGTGGCTCCCAAACAAAATTGGCGTCCTTTTTTTCCCACAAATAGAGCTTTCTTTTGGTGGTATTTGATCACCTCTGCGGTTTTTATTTTTTGCGCTATAAACAAAAATAGAGCGACAATTTTGAAAAAAATGAATATTTTTTACTTTTTGCTGTAATAAATATCCCCCCAAAATATATAAAAAAACATTTTTTTTCCTCAGTTTAGGCTGATACGTATTCTTCTGCATATTTTTCGTAAAAAAAATCGCAATAAGCGTTTATTGATTGGTTTGCGCAAAAGTTATAGCGTTTACAAAATAGGGGGTATTTTTATGGCATTTTTATTAATATATTTTTTTTTACTAGTAATGGCGGCGATCAGCGATTTTTTTTCGGTACTGCGACATTATGGCGGACACTTCGGACACATTTTTGGGACCATTGGCATTTTTATAGCGATCAGTGCTATAAAAATGCATTGGATTACTATAAAAATGCCACTGGCAGTGAAGGGGTTAACACTAGGGGGCGGGGCAAGGGTTAAGTATGTCCCTGGGTGTGTTCTTACTGTGGGGGGTGGCCTCACTAGGGGAAACACTGATCCTCTGTTCATACATTGTATGAACAGAAGATCAGCATTTCCCCTGCTGACAGGACCGAGAGCTGTGTGTTTACACACACAGCTCCCGGTCCCCGCTCTGTAACGAGCAATCGCGGGTGCCCGGCGGCGATCGAGCCCGCCGGGCACACGCACGGGAGTCGGGGGCGATCGGGGGGCGTGCGCCTCCGGCGGCGCGCACGCGCCCCTAGTGGCCGCTCGAAGAGCCGACGTAGTATGGCGTGCTCTCGCCCAGGAGAGCCGACCTGCCGCCGTAGAATGACGGTGCGCGGTCGGCTAGTGGTTAATAAGAGCTAAAACAATTTCTCTAATTCTGGGAGTTATGGCAAATGGCTACCTGCGACTCCTCAAGAATAACATCATCCAGCAAGGTTTTTTGAGACTCTTCTTCAGATAGAGTTTCTGCCGCCAATGTTTTGGAGCCCACTAAGACTACAGGCAGTGCAGGCTGGCCAAATAAAGACTCTGCCGGAGAAGATTTTGAGGTATGCTTATAGCCTCTGCAGTCAGACTCAGCAAGAAAAATAGCAATTTGGCAAATCAAAACATGTATAACTACCGTTAAATCTTCCTGGGTTACTTTGTTTCATAGTCAGGTTGAAAAAAAGTTGCAGGTCTATCTAGTGCAATCACTGGGAAAAATGAATACATCAAATTGAAAACCTACATACACAGAACCCTATAACCTTAAAGCATGGTCCAAATTGCTCCACCATGGAAAAAAAATCCTTCCAGATCCCCTAAGGCAATAAGATATTTTCTGAATCTACAATCTCTGGTGTTATTACTTTTAAATATTATTGGCCAGTTACTGTATATATCAAGGAGAGGTCACACCTGATGGAGCTAAGAAAGACCCCAGGGAACGTAGGGACATAAATAATGGAGAGCATTCCAAGCTGTCTGTCAGGGAAAGCACTGCAGGCTGGCCCGGACCTGGTAATGGATCATGAGCTGAGGGGCCAAAATAAAGAGGGTCTACTCCCTTTGTATTTGGGATTTGACATATTGCACAGCAAGCAGGGACAACTGAGCTCAGAATACAAACTAAAAACGTAGGTGTTTACAAATTAGCTGCCAGAAACATGAGAGGATCAAATGGCCAAAGATGACCAGAGTACTGTAGGTAGCAGCGAGGACTAATTGAGGTGGAACCATGTGTCACATGCCACTAGGCGCAAATGTGGAAAAAGTATCTCATTGTAGGAACAAGAGTGCAGAATGTGCAAACACAGTGGCTTAATCCTTTCCATGGTACATCAATGGAAAGTGGGAATAATAATGGCACCCAGCACTTTTGTTTTTAAACGTGTAGTACACCCAGCACTTTTAATAAACAAAGTAGCTCCTGATGCTCAGCCTGCATGACCTTGCTCACAAAGTGAGTCATCAAAAGACAGGGTCACACCAGCGGCTGTGCCATGGCTCTGAACCTGGAAAGGCCACTGTAGCTACCTAACACAGTACACTCTGGCCTGGAAAGTGCCCAATGTAGACCAAAATCCAGGCTAGCCCCACAATTTTTTGGTACAGTAAGCCAAAAGTTCACCTGTAAGGCCTCGTACACACGACCGAGGAACTCGTAAATGAAACATTGTTTTCCTCGACGATTTCTTTGTTAGGCTTGTTGAGAAACTTGACAAGCTTTCTTTGCGTACACACTGTCAAGACCAAATCTCGTCGTTCTCAAACGTGGTGACGTACAACACATACAATGGCAGGGGAAGTTCGATTCCACTGGCACAACCCTTGGGGCTGCTTTTGCTAATCTCATGTTACTGCGTGTTAAGTAAAAGTTTGGTAGGAGACGATTTGCACTTTTCAGTCTGTTACAGCGTGACAAATGTGCTATCTCTATTACAAATGCTACTTTTACCGAAGGTGCGCTCACGTCTCATACTTTATTCTGAGCATGCGCTGGTTTCTAAGCATACACACAAACGTGTTTCTCGTCGAAAACCAGCCCGACGAGGAAATTGAGACTCCTGACGAGGAAAAAGAGAACTTGTTCTCTTTTTTTCTCGTTGAGTTCCTCGACAGTTTTCTTAATGAAAAACATACACACGACCGTTTTCCTTGGCAAAAAAGCTCTGCCACAAAGTTTGTGGATGTATTCTGTCGAGGAAAACCGTTGTGTGTATGAGGCCTGAGATATATTTACAAGTTTGAACTGGGGTTTGTGACAGTTGTCACATGGTGTAAATGGTTACCTTGGGAGGATCATTGCAGTGCGATATATTACTATTTACTGATGGGTTTCAAACTGTCTGGAACCAATTTTGAAGCCAATTTGATACATGGAGAAAAAGAACTGCAACCTTATCCCTACGTAGTACAAAAATTTACTGATAAGTTTTAAACTGGCTGCACCCAACTTTAAAGTGTTTTCAACATCAAAAAAATATAGGTAGCATTTTCAGCATCATCAAATCACTTCCTCCCCCATTTTATCCCTCTCTCACTTTTCTCTCTCCATCTACTGCAGGGGTTCTCAACCTTGCAAGTGCCATGACCCATTGATAAAAATTTCCCAAGTTGTGGGGACCCCCAACAGTAAAATAATTTTCGTAGCGTGGATTGTTGGCACCCAAGGCAAGACAAGTAATTTGCTCCCCTAACCCACGGACATTTAGCACTCCCTGAGTCCCTTCCACTCGTACAGTGTTGAAACCCCTTATGGTACATTTTAGGATGTACCACTCTTTGTTCTCCTTTCTTTGGCCTTTATCTCTATATCCTAATTTTAGATTATTTTACCCCATCCTTCTCTCTAGCCCTTTTTCTCAGTCTTTCTCTTATTCTTTCTCTCCCTTTTTCTTTGTTCCTTACCCTCTTTTCCTTTCCCTTCCATGTATTCTCCATCTTTATTCCTTCTCTTACTCCTTGGTGGGGGGAATGGGATGAGTGGCAGTGCTGATGGGGGGGGGGAGTTGGAATTAGTGGCAATGCTGGGGGGGAGTTCTGATCCGCCAACTTAGGTGCTCTTGATCAAGGTCCTCTGCTGATCTGAAAACTGTAGTGGGGACTTTTAATGGCAACTATAATCACAGGTAGTGTTACTCACTGTGTATCCCACTTTGTGGTGTCTCGTAGCAGTGACACCTATGCCAAAATCAGGAGATAGGGTCTCCTCCAGACCCTCCCACTTCACATTCCTCACCAGTCAGCTGACCTTTAGTCTCTGCCCCCCAGCCATGCCATAAACTGGGTGGTTGCTAAGATGGCAGCCGTGGGCTCCAGGAACAGCCCTGTTGTGCAGTCACAAAAAGGCTGGGAGAGCGGTGCAGTCTTCAGGAACAGCCAATGATTCAGTGATGCCTGGCAAATCATAATTTGACCCCCAGGTTGAGAACCACTGATCTACTGTATGCTCCTCTCTCTGCCCCAGCTCGCTTTTCCCCACTTTGCATTGGTAGATTATTCTACATGTAGCACACCCTTGTAGGGACTGCTGGTGAACTTGGATTCCCCATTCCTGCACAGCCAGGCACATAACATTTTCACAGGCACTCCAGAGTCAGAGAACAGTCTGTGACTTTGTTTTTGTTATTTATTGAGGGTTAACTTGGATAGGGATGGAATGCCCACTTGACTTCAGCAACATCTTCAAGGACATCTTCCTATATACAGTCTCCTCTACTTCCCACCTGCACACACTTGCATGCTGGCTCCGGCTGAATCACTGTTAGTTGATCTGACAGCTCAGTCAGATTTAGCAATGGCCCTTTACAGGCAGGAACTCACTGGCCCTTGTGTAGAAAAATTACAATGAAACAGCTTGCACATCTCCTCTGTGGCTACTGGTCCCAGCACCACCACTTCAGGTACTGCCAACTCATCTGGCTGAAGCTGCCCCTTTCACTAGCCCTCCAAGGCTAACTTCTCCACACCAGTCCTCCAGACTGACTCTTTACCAGCCCACCCAGCTGACTCAGCAGATCTCCCAGGGAAGGATGAAGACTTAAGCACACAGCTGTCTTCAGTCTCCCCCTTGTTATTCCCCAGCAGTGCTGATCTACTCACACTGTGCTCTCTTGCTTTTGTGCCTCCAGGAAGGGCTTCCTCCTGTGTTTTATTGCAGGATCCTTCCAGCACCCGAGCCCCAACCCAATGCAGGACATCCACCACCAGACTAGGGGGCACTCCTGAGAGCCACTGACAGTCTCTTCAGCACTGTATCTCCATCTTCCACCTGACTGCCCCTGCTGGCATGGACTATTTATGAGGTAAGCTCTGCCCCCTGCCAACTCACTACTGGGAATTGGCCCAGGCATCATAAATATTCCGGGCAGCTTCTAACTTCTACCCACTAGCTCTAGAACATTCTCCAATGTCCCAAAAACAGGGAGAGGCACCAGAGGAGCTGTCAGGATGAGTCATCCGGCCCTGACTCACTGAAACCTGACCCAGATTCCATAGCTCAGGGTTTGCCCTGAGCAAAACTAGATTTACAAACTCTAACACTATTTCTAGCAAACACTAGAGCAGAGGTTCTCAATCTTCCTAGTGCCGTGACCCCTTGATAAAATTTCCCAAGTTGTGGGGACCCTTAACCATAAAAATAATTTTTGTAGAGTGGGTTGTCAGCACCCGAGGCAAGGCAAGTAATTGGTGCCCCAAACCCACGGACATTTAGCGCTCAATGGGTCCCTTCCACACGTGTAGTATTAAACCCCTTATGGTACATTTTAAGATGTATCACTCGCTCTCTTTCTTCTCCTTTTTTTTTTCTTTTATCTCTCTCTATCCTAAGTTCTTGTTTTTTCCCCGTCCATCTCTAGCTGCCTTTCTTGTTCTTTCTCTCCCTTTTTTTTTGTTCCTCTCCCTCTTTTCTTCTCCCTTCAATGTATTCTCTATTTTTATTCCTTCTCTTACTGCTTGGTGGGGAGTTCTGATCAACCAACCTAGGTGCTCTTGATCAAGGTCATCTGAGAACTGTAGTGGGGACTTTTAATGGCAACTCTAATCACAGGTAGTGTTACTCACTGTGTCTCCGGCTTCACTGTGTCTCTCACTTTGTGGTGTCTTTTAGCAGTGACACCTATGCCGAAATCAGGAGATGGGGTCTCCTTCAGCCCCTCCCACTTCACATCCCTCATCAGTCAGCTGACCTCTAGTCTCTGCCCCCAGCCATGCCATGAACTGAATGGGCAGATGCAAAGAGGCTGAGTGGGCGGTCGCGGACTCCAGGAACAGCCCAGTTGGGCGGCCGTGAAAAAGGCTGGGAGAGTGGTGCGGGGTCCATAAACAGACCAGGATTCGGTGACCCCTGGCAAATCTCCATTCGACCCCTGAGGGGGTCCCGACCCCCAGGTTGAGAACCACTGCACTAGAGGATGCTACATACTATTCATCTACATTTTTTCCACTCACATTGAGTTTTTATGGGCCCCTGTTTTCAAACGGATCCTAATGGTATTGAGTGGTATGAACTCTATTTTAAATGTAGTGACCACTATCAGAATATGTCATTAAAGGGGTTGTAAAGGTTCGTTTTTTATTTTCTAAATAGGTTTCTTTAAGCTAGTGCATTGTTGGTTCACTTACCTTTTCCTTCGATTTCCCTTCTAAATTTTTTTTTCCTTTGCCTGAATTTCTCACTTCCTGTTTCTCCTCAGTATACTTGCCCCCATCATCCATGGGGGTTAGTCAGCCAGAACAGCTTACTGAGGAGGAACAGGAAGTGAGAAAGTCTGTGAGAATTTCAGACAAAGAAAAAAAACAAAAGTTAAGTGAACCAACAATGCACTAGCTTAAAGGAACCTATTTAGAAAATACAAAACAAACCTTTACAACCCCTTTAACCCCTGAGCTAAAAGTAGATAGATTCCAGGAAGTAAATTATTCATGAATCATCTGTCCTTACTCACGATGGTTGTGGCTAGAAGCACTAGGGGGTGTTTTTTTTAAGTGTTTTCTCAAAAAGCAAAGAGACATGGATGGATGGTTGAGTTTGCTTTGAGTATTAAACATTTAAGTACCTGGACCCTAATATCTTTACTACTGATTTCATGTTCTTTGTTTATACCAATAATGTTTGGTAAAATTCTATAAAGTTTATTGAACAGAAACATAATTTAGCAGGTAAAAAGGTGACCATATAATTGTTTCAATTGTTAATTTAGCTGTTTGACCAGAGTTTTAATCTAAAAGAGTTTATATTAGTATTAAAATTTGTTGAAACTAACAACAATTCTGACAAAGATATGCAACTATGCTTTGTGTAGGTTCAGACTTGTGTGGGTCCCACATGCCACGTTCTTGCGGGCACAGCAGCCCATTTATTTGAACAGGCTGCTGTATCTGCAAGAAATGTGTGGGGGGGGGGGGGGGGGCCCTGACCCTTCAAAATGCGGCACCATCCGGTTTTGCGCACCTGAAAACACAATACATTTTCTGCTGCATGGGAGTGCTTATAAGCCTTAATAGAAATCTGTGCTTCTGCTAAAGAAAGGTGCGTTTTGCCTTCAGGTCGGGGAACGCATGTGGTTAGCATGTAAACCTTTACATTTTTAAGTTTAAACCTTAAATTAATATTGTCATTGCTTACCAAGAAGTGTTTTTGCCACTTGTGTGGCACAAATGTGTGCAACAATTGTGTAAATAAAATATTAATGTCAGCAATCTTCACAATAAATCTAATAGACTATTAAAAACATGTAGAAAACATTAAAGGCCCATTCACTTCACAACTCTAGCAATAATACATTGGCATGCACTTGTAAAATGCTATGCAGTTTTAAACTCCTTTGTATTGTGTTGCTTTTTAACATATGCTGTGGTTTGTTTTTACATGTGTTGCTTTTTTTTCACTTGAAATTTTGTTTACTTGAATACCATTCATTCATGTATTGTGTTGCATTGTTTTTACCAGCATTTATATATGTTGCGCTGAAAAAATTGTAGAACATGATGTACTTTTGTTAGTGCAATGAAAAGCAGTGCAACTTAATGACGTGAACAACCCTAATTTAAATTCTTTGGCCCAGATTCTCGTACATCGGCGCATCCTTATGCGGTCGTAGCGCATCCAAGATGCGCTACGCCTTCCTAACTTAGAGAGGTAAGCTCCGTATTCCCGAAGCACCGGCGTTCAAATTTGCGCCGGCGTAGTGCAAATTCGTGGGCGTATGTGGGCGTAAGTGAAAGTAGGAAGGAAGTGGGCGTGATACATTTAAATGAACCGTGACCTTATGCAAATGATGGTCTGAACGGAAGGCGCATGCCATGTCACGTGACCGGGTGTCCCCCGCCCCTATGCGCATGTGCACAACGCGATTGGCGAGTGCATAAATACGCCCAGACATGCGCCCATCATGTGCAAAAGTACACCTGTTAGTTTACTGTTGGTGGTGAGCTTACTTTTGCAGTGCTTTGCCATGTCTGCTGAGCGTACAAGGAGAAGGAAAAAGAATTTCTCTCATGATGAGAGGGCCATCATTCTCGCAGGCATGGAGAGGCACTATGACCGCCTCCATGGGTCCAGGAGTAAAACCACAAGCAAGGGGCGAAGGGATGAGATCCTGCAGAGGATAACGGATCAAGTGAATGCTGTGGGCAATGAGGCGAGGAGGCCCCATCATATAGGCAAAAAAATTAATGATCTTAGGAGGAGGGTCAAGGACAAGATGGCCCTCATGGCGAGGCATGCCAGGGGCACTGGTGGGGGACCTGCCTCAAGGATCGGTCTGACACCAGATGAGGAGGTAGTTGCCCGGTGCCTTACCAGGGTTCAAGTTGAGGGAATGCCGGGCTATGATTCTGTTCATCCGCCCTTGAGGACAGGTAAGTGTTTTTTTTATTTCAACTATCTGGTGTGTAGCATGTGTGTGGGGGGAGGTAGGGAATATGTGACAAGTTTGTGGGTCCACCAACATGTGAATGTTTTGTGTCATCCACAGGTGTCCAGGATGAAGCTGGCCCGTCTCGTGCCCCTGCCCGTCCCACACCATCCCCTGATGATGATGTCCCTGCCCGTCCCACACCATCCCCTGATGCTGATGCCCCTGCCCGTCCCACACCATCCCCTGATGCTGATGTCCCTGCCCGTCCCACACCATCTTCATCTGATGAAGATGCCCCTGACCCCCAGGGAAGGCAAGCGGCATTGGTGGAGGAGAGTGGTGGCCACGCCTCCATTGAGGAGGTTCTGCAGGATGTGGAGCATTTGGGGTGTCACTGTCCCTTTTCATGGAGGATTTGGGAAGCTTGGCTGGTCCATCCCGGACCTCAAGCCCACGATCCTCCATATCCTCGGACTCAATCTCCAACCCAGCCACTCCCTCTGTCTCCATCCCCAACCCACCCCCTCCATCTAATCCCTCACCCTATGCCAGGCCTGAAGCCTCTCGTGGACCAAGGAGGTCAACGCCGAGAACCAGGGGGGTACCCGAGTTGCTGTCTGTGACCCTGACCACTGCGCAGGAAGACCAGACCCGCCTTATGGGTGCGATGGGCCAGGACTTCACTCGAGTGGCTGACAGCCTAGGGGAGAAGGGACATGTCACCGATGTGATTCAGGACATTGCAGGCAACACCACTGCAATTATCACATGTTTGCGGGATCTCGAAACCACCACAGCAAGCCTGGTGAAAGAGGTGCAGACCCTAAATGAGTCCGTCCAGGGGCACACAGCTGCCATTGTTGGTGTTCAAACCGAGACCAATAACCTCCTGAGGAGGATAGCGGTGGCATTAGAGGGCAGGCCTCCAGCCCCGGTGGATGCTCCTCTGCCTGATGCAACCCCCCCCCCCCTCAACCAGGCAGTTGAGGAGCCGGGGCCGTGGTCGAAGGCAGGCCAATTAGTTTTTCGTGATGATTATTGCTCGGGTAAAGAGTTTTTTTATTTATTTTTCTAAGTATTGCTCTGGTAAAGAGTTTTTTTATTTATTTTTCTAAGTATTGCTCTGGTAAAGAGTTTTTTTATTTAGTGTTGACAAATGCACACGGTGAGGTGTGCAGAATAGTGTGACTGGTGTGAGAATGGGGGGGGGGTTGACACTCCTGCCAGCAAAGGGGTGTCACCCTCTGCCGTGTGAAAGGTGTATGAATGTACAGTAACATAATTGGAGCCTTGGCGCGGCGTTACTGCTCCCTAAAACAATGTGGTTTGATTGGGTCTAATCCAATTCGATGTGCATGTGGGGGGTGTGTGCTAGGGACCACAGTGGTGTGCACGTGTGCATTCACATTGTGCCATTTTTCATGTGTGTGTTTAACGTTCAAAGAGACGTTCAACGAGGCATCTCCTGATTGCTGATCCCTCAGCAGACGGGGTACCCTCAGGCAGGGGGGGATTGTCGGGTTGGGGGCTCAGGTCATCACGTAGTTCAACCTCCAGGCCCTTTCTCACTGCGAAGTTGTGCAGAATGCAACATGCCCCGATGATCTGGCACACAAAGTCTGGGGAATACAACAGGGTCCCCCCAGACTTATCCAGGCATCTGAAACGGGACTTCATTTGGCCAAAGGTTCGTTCCACCACTGCACGGGTACTTATGTGTGCAGCATTGTAGTTTTCCTCTCCTGGGGTTTGTGGGTTCCGGAATGGGGTCATTAGATGAGGTCCAAGTGCATATGCCGAGTCACCTGGAAGAGAAAAGACAGGAGGAGGTTAGTCATGCATGTGTCCCTCGTAATGTCTGCGTCATGGGGGGGACAGTCATACCTGACACCCATGTCACTCACCAACCAGCCAGCTGTCCCCATACACGTTCTGGTCAAACTCCATTGGGATGTCGCTTTGGCGGTAGATGAAGTTGTCATGACAGGATCCGGGGTGTTTGGCACGGACGTGCCATATGAGGCCATGGGCATCCACGATAACCTGGACATTGATAGAATGCCAGTGCTTCCGATTGCGGAATAGGTGCTCTGTGTCATGGGGGGGCTGTAGTGCCACATGGGTGCAATCAATTGCCCCGATGGTGCGTGGGAATCCTGCAATTCTGACAAAATCTGCCCTTGCCTTATTCCGCTGGACCTCCTGGGTGGGTCTGACGATTTGGTTGGACATGTGTCTCAGGATTGCGGGTACAACCTGGTGCACACATCTGCTCATGCTGGTTTGTGACATCCCAGCCACACCTCCACTTGTGCGCTGAAAAGATCCAGTGGAGTGTTGCCAGGACCTTGATCAGTGGCTGCACTGCATGTGAGCGGTGTGTTGGGCTTGTAATCCTGCAGGATTGTGGTTATTTCCTGGATGGCTTGAGTATTAAATCTGAAGAGGCGATGCACCTCTGCTTCCCCGATGGCCAAGACGTCTAATGGCGTTCGGTAAAAACGCTGCCGTGCCCTCCTCCTTCTCCTTCTCATTCGAAGCGCCTGGTTGTGCTATGACCATGCCTGCCCCTGGCATGTTGGCATACAGAAGTCTTGTCCTGCAAGTGTGGTTGCTGAGCTCGTCCGTAAGGGTGCTGCTAAAGCTGCTCTCCAGCTGACCTGCACACGTCTGGTGCAAAGTTGCCCCTGCTTTTATGAGGGGCAAGTTTACACCGGACGAACAGCTTACGCGCACCGCTCGTAGCCTGCGTCGGGCGGTCGTACGTTCGGGAATCTCCGTATATCCCTCATTTGCATATTTGATTATGAAATCAATGGGAGCGCTGGGCGTTCTCGGCGTAAATGTGCGCCTACGCTACGCCGGCGCAAAAACGTTGCGCCGATCGAAACAAGACTAATTTCTGGCGTACCTGGTTCTGTGGGTACGGCGCACCGATACGACGGCGCATCTGTTCAATTGCGCCGCGCAGATCAAGGTGCCCCGGCGTAACGCCTTTGAGAATCTGGGCCTTTGCTTTTCTGTTGTCTAAGCATGAGGGGTGCAGTGAAAAACAGAAACCAAAGGTATGAATTAGCACTATAGTTTTTGGTTATTTTATTGAAATACATTTGCTTGTATCTTAATGTGAATTTGCACAGTAAAGTAAGTTGTAAGATAAGAATTTTGTTTACTTAAGTCTAGGGCCAGGTTCACAGCTAAGCATCAGCACTTTCTGGTGTTTTTCAGCCAATTTCATGTGCATTTTTTTTGTTTTAGGATCAATGCTTCATACAAGAGCTTCTTTGGGGCAGAATCGTGCACTCTTGGCCCCATAGACATTTGTTATGTGGGCACCTGAAAAACATGCGTTTTCCCATGGGTTTTTTGGTACCCCATTTAAAGTCTATGGGGCCAAAAATGCCAAAGTTTGCATGAAAAGAAGCTCATAAACTCTTTAGAGCGACAGCCTACCAACAGGCTCCTGAGGACTTGCGAATGGGCACTATTTAAATCAATGGCACTTTCAATGTTGAGCGATTTGTAGCTTCAAACAATCTGTACATAAGCCAAGTGATTTTTACTCTGCACTTGATTCCACGCTTTTCTATGGTTATTCGGTTAGTTCATTCTCAAAACACTGTGGGCTAGATTCAGGTAGGGAGCGCGTATTTGTGTGCAGGCGTAGCGTATCCTATGTACGCTATGCCTCCGCAACTTTGACAGGCAAGTGCAGTATTCACAAAGCACTTGCTCCGTAAGTTGCGGCAGCGTAGCCTAAATTGGCCGGCGTAAGCCCGCCTAATTCAAATGTGGAAGATGTGGGCATGTTTTATGCTAATTTATTGTGACCCCACGTAAATTACGCTTTTTCCGAACGGCGCATTCGCCGTCCGTGAAAGTATCCCAGTGCGCATGCTCCAAATTAACCTGCAAATAGTCAATTGCTTTCGACGTGAACGTAAATTACGCACAGCCCTATTCGCAAACGACGTAAAACCTGAAAAAAAATGTACGCGGTCCCGACGTCCATACTTAACATTGGCTGCGCCTCCTATAGCAGGGGTAACTATACGCCTGAAAACGCCTTACGTAAACGGCGTATCTTTACTGCGAAGGCCGGGCGTACGTTCGTGAATAGGCGTATCTCGCTGATTTACATATTCTAGGCGTAAATCAGCGTACACGCCCCTAGCTGCTAGCGTAAATATGCAGTTAAGATACGACGGTGTAGGAGACTTACGCCAGTCGTATTTTAGCAACATTTAAGCGTATCTCAGTTTGGAAAGTGTAAAAGCCTTCATTTTTGATAACATACGGCAGAACATGCACTTTATAATAATTGAGTGCAATTAAGTGCACCAGTCCTCCCATAGGGAGGCATGGTGCGTTTTTTAAAGTTGTAATTTTTCCCACTTTTCATACTACTCCTCCTGAGTATGGCAATACCACCTGTGTGAGACTATATTTACTATATTAAGAACACTCCTGATCTCCTTAGAAACTTTGATGGCCTGAGTGTACCCCCCAGGCTGTGTCCTAGTGGCAATTGACATTGAAGCCCTATATTCCCGAGCGAAGCCGAGCCTGGCCGAATGTACACGGGTGTACAGCGCTCGGTATATGTCGGCGCAGGCATTCAAACACGGCACGGGTATCGGCGTATATCGCACACCCACGATTTTGCCCTGATTTTCAGGGCAAAAAAGTGCGCGATATACGCCGATAAATACAGTAATTTGTCTTCATAAATTTTGGCCAAAATGTATACTGCTACATATCTTTGCTAAAAATAACCCAAATTTGTGTATATTATTTGTTCTTTGTGAAAGTTATAGAGTCAATATAGTGCTATAGTGCCAATCTCTGAAAATTGATCACACCTGTTGTACTGAGGGCCTTATTTCTTGAGATCCTAACAAGCCAGGAAAGTATAAATACCCCCCAAATTACCCCTTTTTATAAAGTAGACATTCCAAGGTATTTAGTAAGAGGCATGGTGCGTTTTTTAAAGTTGTAATTTTTCCCACTTTTCATACTACTCCTCCTGAGTATGGCAATACCACCTGTGAGAGACTATATTTACTATATTAAGAACACTCCTGATCTCCTTAGAAACTTTGATGGCCTGAGTGTACCCCCCAGGCTGTGTCCTAGTGGCAATTGACATTGAAGCCCTATATTTCTAAATTCTTTATTTTACAGCTTTTTTCCATAGTAATCCGTGAGCATTATATCATCACTTTTACAAAACAAATATACATTTCAGGTATCCATATACTAATACAAATAGTAGTACCATCCTCTTAAGTACCACAGAGTTTCTAAGTTTTTACTGTTACACTTAACAGTAAACAGTTATGGAAAGCCCAAACCTATACCTCACCTGCCCGTTTCCAGATCTTTCCTTAGCGACCCCCTTCCACCCTCCCCTCCCCCCCAACAAAAACATAAAAAAAAAAGGCCTCCGTGTCAGTCCCGCCGTCCCCTCCCTCAACTCCTCACCCCCTCAAAGCTCTCCTTCTCTGTATCTTATGTAGGGAGTCCATATCAATCTATACCTATCTTCTTGTTCTCTTATGCCCATGGTGAGCTTTTCCATTTGTTGAATTTCCGAAATTCTACCTAGCCATTGCAGTTTGTTTGGGATATTTGTGCTTTTCCACAAGATTGGGATACAAGCCCTAGCTGCTACCAATAGATGTCTTATCAGGGACTTTTTGAACCTGGCCATGGAGACTGGTAGGTCCAACAATAGGTACGTGGCAGGATTGATTCCCAACTCCACCTCCGCAATATCCTTGACAGTGTCCATGACCATTTTCCAGAAGTCTCCTAACTTTGCGCATGTCCAAAAAACATGTAACATAGTTCCCTTTTCCTTACCACATCGCCAACATCTATCTGAAACTTCCGGAAATATCCGGTTTAGTACTACGGGGGTTTTGTACCATCTGATTAAGATTTTATACCCTCCCTCTTGATATCTGGTAGCCAAAGATGCTTTATGTGTAAAGTTAAAAAATTTTGTTTTCTGGTTCTCCGAGAAAACGACATCCAACTCTCTTTCCCAAGCTCTTATAAACGGTAAGTCGCTCGGTGCTACCTCCTCCACCCAGAGACTATACATCAATGAGAGGCCGTGTCTCATCTCTTCCCCCTTTAGGCACATTTCCTCATAACCTGAAAGGTCTCTAAGCGGTCTCCCTTTTGGGTTCATTGCTCTAATAGCCGTTTTTAGTTGGTTTTGTCTCAGCGGGTCGAGTTCATTTATTCGTGGCTCATCTCTTTCCTCTCTTCCAGCCCTTTGGGTCTCCCCCTCAAAATGTATTACTCTACTCCAGCCTAGCCGTTTTAACATCTTAAAGTGTGTATCTGATATCCCTAACTGAAATTTCGGGTTTCCCAGGACCGGGGTAAGTGGACTTGGGTAGATCGAGAGTTTCGTTTTCCTGAATAATTTTTTCATTACGCGTAAGGTTGCCCCTATTGTTGGGTGTTTCTTTACTTCCCCCGGTATATCTACTTCTTGTATCCACGCCATTCCTTCCAAGGGGATATTTGTAATCTTTTACTCTATGTGTATCCAGGGTTTATGCTTCTCCTGTGTGCACCAATCGACCACTCTTGACATATGTGCTGCTTCATAGTATCCCATTGGATCCGGGAAGCCCACTCCTCCCCTCTCCTTGGGTAACGTTAGTATTTCCCTATGTAATCTCGCCTTTTTTCCTGCCCATATGAACTTCGCGAACCTAGATCTTAAATCCCTTAGGTAGCTCGGGGGAATCTTTACCGGTAGGGTTTGGAATAAGTAGAGTAATCTTGGTAGCACATTCATTTTTAAGAAGCTAATTCTCCCAAACCATGAATACGTCTCTTTTTCCCATCTAGTGAAATCAGATTTAATTTGCCTTGTCAACGGTGCAAAATTCAGTTCAAAGATTCTATTTAAGTTTTTTGAAATTTTTGTCCCTAAATAGAGTATGTGAGAGTCCGACCATTTAAAGGGAAAATTTACTGTTAATTGGTCCTTTGTTTGTTTGTTTACTTCTATCCCCATCGCCTCTGACTTGCTATAATTTACTTTAAAGTTAGAGAGGACTCCATAATCCCTTATCTCTCTCATCAAAGGTGGCAATGATAATTCTGGGGCCACTATTGAGAACAACAGATCGTCTGCAAAGGCAGCTACTTTATATTCAGCTCCTTGAAGCCCTATATTCAGGGCCTGCCTTACCATGGGACCCGATGGTACCTCGGTCCCAGGCGACACTTTCAGGGGGGCGGCAAATCAGTGTTCAAACTGCTGCCTAAAAATCGGTGCGCTCTGTTTGAGGCTGAGCCGAGCTCAGCAATGGGCAGCGGCGGCCGGTGGGTGTCCTGTGATTGGCCAAGCAGGTCATGTGCGGGACGGGCATGAGGCTTGTGATTCGCCTGGAGGAGCTGGACTGTCTGTGGGTAATTGCGCCAGCCCTGCATGCTCCCGGAGTCCTATCTTGCGCTGCGTGTCACTGTCTCCTGAGGTCCGTCTCTCATCTGCTCTGTCAGCCGCCTGCTGCCCCCTCCTCTCTATCAGCCGCCCGTGGCCCCCCTCCTCTCTATCAGCCGCCCCCCTCCTCTCTATCAGCCATCCACCCTCCTCTCTAACAGCCACCCCCCTCCTCTCTATCAGGCGTCCCCTCCTCTCTATCATCAGCTGCCCCCCTCTATCATCAGCCGCCCCCTCCATCCTCTCTATCATTAGCCGCACCCCCTCCTCTCTATCAGCCCCCCCTACTTTCTATCAGCCGCCCCCCTCCTCTCTATCAGCCCCCCTACTCTCTATCAGTCGCCCCTCCTCCTCTCTATCAGCCACCCCCCCTTCTCTATCAGCCGCCCCCCTCCTTTCTATCATCAGCCGCCCCCCCTCCTCTCTATCAGCCGCCCCCCTCCTCTCTATCAGCCGCCCCCCTCCTCTCTATCAGCTGCCCCCCTCCTCTCTATCAGCCACCCCCCCCTCCTATCAGCCGCCCTCTCTCCTCTCTATCAGCCACCCCCCTCCTCTCTATCAGCCTCTCCCCCTCCTCTCTATCAGCCGCCCCCCCCCCCCTCCTCTCTATCAGCCGCCCCCCCTTCCCTCTATCAGCCATCCCCCTCCTCTGCAGTGGTGTGGCAGGTGACGTCATGGCAAGTGACAATCCGCTATGTGTGGTAGGTGACATTGTGGCAAGTGATAATCCGCAATATGTGGCAAGTGGTGTCGTAGCAAGTGACAATCCACAATGTGTGGCAGGTGGCAAGTGACAATCCGCAATGTGTGGCAAGTGACAATCCGCAACGTGTGGCAGGTGACAATCCACAATGTGTGATAGGTGACGTTGTGGCAAGTGACAATCCTCAATGGGTGGCAAGTGACAATCCACAATGTGTGGCAAGTGACAATCCGCAATGTGTGGCAGGTAGCGTCGTGACAAGTGACAATCCGCAATGTGTGGCAGGTAGCGTCGTGGCAAGTGACAATCCGCAATGTGTGACAAGTGACAATCCGCAATGTGTGGCAGGTGGCGTTGTGGCAAGTGATAATCCGCAACAAGTGACAATCTGCATCTGGTGGCAGGTGACGCGGCAAGTGACACACATTTGGGGCTCCCACTGATTCTGCATTATGGCAAGTTGAACTATTTTATTTTATATAACAATGTATAGAAATAATGCACTTCAATAAAAAAAATTGTGATTCGGCACTGCATTGATTTAACTGACAATTGCGCAGTCGTCTGACGTTGTACCTAAACAAATAGAGCTTTCTTTTGGTGTTATTTGATCACTTCTGCTGTTTTTATTTTTTGTGCTATATACGAAAATAATTTATAATAAACATTTTTTTTACTTTTTGCTATAATAAACATCCCAAAAAATTAAAATATACATTTCTTCATCAGTTTAGGTCGATATGTATTCTTCTACAAATGTTTGGTAAAAAAAAAAATTCAATAATTGTATATTAATTAGTTTGCGCAAAAGTTATTGCGTCTACCAAATAGAGGTTAGATTTATGACATTTTTATTATTATTATTTTTTTTACTAGTAATTGCGGTGAGCTGCGATTTTTAGTGAGACTGACATTGCGGTGGACAGATTGGACACTTTTGACACTTTTTTGGGACCAGTGACATTTATACAGCGATCTGTGCTATAAAAATGCACTGATTACTGTGTAAATGTCACTGGCAGTTAAGGGGTTACATGTGTTCCCTGGGAGGTGTTTCTAACTGGGGGGATGGGACTGACTGGATGAGGAGAGAGATCTCTGTTCCTAATCACTAGGAACAGCAGATCTGTCTCTCCACCCCTGTCAGAATGGAGATCTGTCTGTTTACATTGATAGATCTCCGTTCTGGCTCTCTGAAGCGATCGCGGGTGGCCGGCTGACATCGCGGCCAATGGCCACATACAGGTTCTTTTATACTCCTATATACATGTATAGAGCCATGACAGGTCCTCTTTATACTCCTATGCATGTAAAGAGCCATGACAGGTCCTCTACATACTCCTATATACATGTATACAGCCATGACAGGTCCTCTTTATACTCCTACATACATGTATAGAGCCATGAAAGGTCCTCTACATACTCCTATATACATGTATAGAACCACCATACTCCTATATACATTATACTCCCATATACATGTATAGAGCCATGACAGGTCCTTTTTATACTCCTATGCATTTATAGAGCAATGACAGGTCCTCTTTATACTCATTTACATGTATGAAGCCATGACAGGTCCTCTTAATATTCCTATACATGTATAGAGCCATGACAGGTCCACTTTAGTTATCATGATATAAAATAATGAATGTGGGGGCATTTTGGTGGGCGTGATTTTTTTTTTGGGGGGGCAGCATTTCATTCTTGGTACCAGGCAGCACAGTGTCTTGGGCCGGCACTGACTATATTCATCAATTCCACATGTACGTGGGATGGAGGTAATTGCCCATTTTTATGAGAAAGAGGCCCCAAGTCTGTAGGCCTGAATGATTTTGTTTTGCAAATGCTGTCCCACATTCTGACCAAGAATGTTTTTTCCTTTGACGGGTCCCACTTCCTCCAGGTACAGGGTGTCTCAATGGGTACATGCTGTGTGCCATCCTATGCAAACCTGTACCTGGGGGGTGGGAACGCAATTTATTTTCAAATGAGGAACATGTTGACCTTTTTTCGTTTGCGTTGGGGTGGTTCCGCTACATAGACGACATTTTGTTACTATGGGCGGGACCACTCAAAACTTTGGAGGAAATCATGGCTATGTTTTGTCAGAAAGACTACAATTTGAAATTTACAATGCAAACTATTCTAACCACCATTGCATATCTGGATATTACCATTAACATCACTGAGGATGGTATGATCAGTACATCGCTATTTCGCAAACCCACTGCGGGTAATATGATTTTACACGCATCAAGCGCACATCCTCGGTCACTGATCCAGAGCATTTGTTTTGGGCAGTACTTACGCCTAAGTCGTAACTGCTCCAAAGATAGTAACTTCATACAGGAGGCAAACCTTTTGTACGAAAGATTATTGGCCAGAGGGTATAGCAAAACCTGCCTTAAGAAGGCTTTTAAAAAAGCCCTGGCCAGGCCGAGAAACACTAGCCTATTTTCAGCCTCTAAAAAATCTAATTCAAATGTAGTGAGATTCATTACAACCCACTCCGATCAACACCAGGAAATTAGATCAATAATCCAGAAACACTGGCATATTTTGTCAGCAGATCCTATACTAACAGAATATATAGGACCAAAACCCCAAATTACTTTTCGGTGCTCTTGATCCGTCTAGTACGGAGTCAATACTGCAAAACAGATACTTTGGGACTCTTTCGGTGTGGTACATGCGATTTCTGCGACTTGCTCATTGAGGGTCCGTCCTTCCCTCTTCCAAATGGCCAGATCCATGTCTACGACACATTACCTGTCAGACTAGGGGAATAATTTATATTATTTTCTGCCAATATGGAGCCTTCTACATTGGGAAGACAATCAGGCCATTTTGGAAGAGGATGAAGGACTATTTTTACTATGCCACCAGTAGCCTGCTAAATACCACTATTTGCCATCATGTGGCCTTTAAGCACAAATATGACCCATTGGTTTTCAAATTTGCTGCCCTCGACCGCGTCTATGAAGACTCTCGAGGGGGCAACTTTGATCAGAGAGAGACCCAGTGGGTGTACAATTTGCGGGCCACTGCACATTCAGGCCTCAATGACATGTTGCGTTCTAGACCCTTTCTATAATGTGTTTTCTTGGAGTAAGAATTCACTCACTTTTGTGAGTTTTGATCATTTATATCCAGCCCTGGACCCCTTCTAATGTTTCCCTCCCCCTTCCTTCCCTCCCTACCTCCGCTCTCCCCCCACCCTTTTTTTTTTCCTCCCCTTCATTTTCCTTCCTTTCTCCTTCCCCTTTTTTCCCACTCTTTGTATTTGGATATTATCTCAACATGATATGAGCTATGAATTCAAATATCCAATGTCTGTCTAATGCTGGCCATACACTCCACGAAAAATCGTCCAAACAAACTTTCGAAAAACGAAAGTTCTTTCGTGAGTGCAAACGATAGTGCCATCATGTAATGGGTGATAAATCGTTCAGTGGACATAAAAAAAAAAAAAAATGGTTCGTTTTTTTTTACATATACCTAGTGCAGAAAGTTTGGACGGGAAACACATTAACCTTCCGATTTATCGTTCGTTCGGCAGAAAATTTCCAAACTTGTCCTTCGTTTTTTGGCTCAAAAACGTCCAAACGATTTTCGATTTTGTGCCCATTAACTGGCCGAAAAACGAAAGATCTTTCTTTACGACCGATTTTCGGCCGAATTTTCGTATAGTGTATGGCCAGCATTATTCTCTGCAGTGATTTTGATCTAATAAACAAAGGATCCCATATAGGGTTAGGAAGATATCTTATAATTCACAGTAATGTATGATTATTATTTGGTCACGATTATCAATCATATAAAATATGTACTATCGCAGTATGCTATGAGGGCTAATTTTTGTTAACAATGTAAGATAACCAATTTAGTTTTGTTTGAAACAATATATTATGTTCAGTGTTCGTGTGTTTTTATCTGGTTTATGTTGTCTGTCTATAGGGCGGCTTAGGAACGATCTGGACATTGATTTATTCACCATTTATTTTTATTTTTTTCATTCTGGCTAGTTTATTTCTCTGTTTATTTCCTTCTCTTTTTGTCCATCCCCCTAGCTCAGCCACATCTTCTATACGACGCAATGTTGTCTGAGGCGGTCTTTTCTGCCCACTGACACTCTGCATATTTGTGAATGTGAGTGCCCTTGTTCTCTCCTTGGCGCGCATGTGCGATTGGCACGCAGCCCTGCTCATGACGTGGTCTATGTAACGCTGACTGGGACGGCTCTGTGTCCTGACTTTTTCCTTCGCAATAGCGTCATACTGTGGCATCACACTCTAGGCGTCGCTCATTCTCTTTATGCGTTCCTGCGCTGCAGCATGGCCAGGGAGTATAAGACACGGTCATTCACACAAGGGCTGTGTGTACAGCAGGACGCTGTCTCCCAGGGGTTAGTTTAACCCACTCATCTTGAAATCCATGTAAGTACTGAGGCGGTTTCACTAGTTAGATTTTTCTCAATATCCTCACAGGTCTATTTTATAAGGTATATTGTATTCTCTTTAGATTGCCTCTCTATTGGTGGTGTATGCTAGGTGGGCCATTAAAATATTTTGCCTGCAGACTTGGAGACCCTGGAATCATTTCATCTACACGGACGAGTATCTTTGTGAAGTGGCTAGGTCTGGTTGACCCGCAGGGCTTGCCTTGCCTCCTGGTCGGGGGCATAGGTGTGCGCAGCCTATTGCATTAGGGTGTGCACCCCAAAGCACACTAGCGTTTATATATATATATATTAGGGCTGATGCGTTAAACGCGATATTAACGGCATTAACGCAAACCCATGTTAACGCCGTCAATATTTTTATCGCGCGATTAACGGGGGTGGACGTGCAGAGTGTGCAGCGGCGCGGCGCGGCTTACCTTCTCGCTGGATTCACAGGCAAGTTACTCACCTTGTCCCTGGATCCAGCGATGCCACCCCGCTGTGTGATCGAGCGGGTCCTCCTCGCTTGGCGGGTCCTCCTCGCTCGGCGGGTCCTCCTCGCTCGATTCACAGTGCCTGTGTGCCGCCGATCTCCGTTCCCTGCGACGTTACGACGCACGGGAGCGGAGAACGGCGCCAAATTAAAAAAAGTAAACAAACACAATAAACACAGTATACTGTAATCTTATAGATTACAGTACTGTATGTAAAAAATACACACCCCCCTTGTCCCTAGTGGTCTGCCCAGTGTCCTACATGTACTTTTATAAAATAAAAACTATTCTTTCTGCCTGAAAAACTGTAGATTGTCCAAAAGTGTCCCTTTATGTCAAAAATGGTTTTAGATCAGCTAGAAAACAGCGATAATAAATTATAATCACTTGCAGAATTGTGCGATATTTGTGGGGAAATTCGTCATAAATTAGATAGATTAATCGTGAGTTAACTATGACATTAATGCGATTAATCGCGATTAAAAATTTTAATCGTTTGACAGCACTAATATATATATATATTGTGACAGGAAGTCAGGTAAATCTGTGGGTGTTGTCAGACGGGAGATACATTTCTGCCTTGTTTAGACAATATACCAATTATTATCAGATGTCGGCTGCAGAAGCAGCCAGAAAGATTTAAGGGCGTTGGAAAACTTCAGCTGTTAAGAATGAGGCAATTAAGACCTCTATAAGTAATCCAGAGGATTACTACTGATTGCTGCATCCTGAGGCTTTTTGAGTGAAGGAGAGCAGTGAACAGAAATACTTCTGAAGAGGTGAGGTGCTGTTGATTTTTCTGTGTGATAAAAATCAAAAAGACTATTTGTTTTTTTCTGCTGTATGACCAGCAGTGTCTGCCCAGCAGTAGGCTGTGCCAGACTCCATAGATAGGTTCCTGTGTGGTAGACAGGGTTTATTTTGTGTTTGATTTTGTTTATGCTGTTTGGATGCTTGCAATTGTTTCCAGCAAGATGGAAGAATAAACCAAATTCTTTGTTTTCAACCATCTTCGGCTGTTTCTCTGTATCGTTCAGTGTGTAGTGAACCCATCCAGGGGGTCACACACCCCCGCTACCGAGCTAACCCCTTATAATATATATATATATATATATATATATATATATATATATATATATATATATATATATAGCAGTAGGGCAATGGACAGTGTCAGTAGGGCAGATATTGGTGTCAGTAGTTTACTATTTTTTTTATTTTTACAATTTAATTTTTTTATTATTTAAAAATATATATATTTATATATTATTATTATTTTTTTTTTTAACCACTTCCATACCAGGCACTTATACACCTTCCCGCCCAGACCAATTTTTAGCTTTCAGCGCTGTTGCACTTTGAATGACAATTGTGCGGTCATGCAACACTGTACCCAAACTATATTTTTATCATTTTGTACCCATAAATAGAGCTTTCTTTTGGTGGTATTTGATTACCTCTGGGATTTTTATTTTCTGCAAAAAAATAAATAAAAAAATGACCGAAAATTTAAAAAAAAAAAGTTTTTTTGTTTCTGTTATAAAACATTGTAAATAAGTATGTTTTCTCCTTCACTGATGGGCACTGATGGTACTGCACTGATGGGCACTGATGAGGTGGCACTGATGTGGTGGCATTGATGGGCACTAATATGCAGCACTGATGGGCGGCACGGATGGGCACTGATGGGCGGCACGGATGGGCACTGATAGGCGGCACGGATGGGCACGGATAGGCGGCACAGATGGGCACGGATAGGCGGCACGGATAGGCGGCATGGATGGGCACTGATAGGTGGCATGGATGGGCACTGATAGGCGGCATGGATGGGCATAGATGGGCACTGATAGGTGGCACTATCGTATGTGTTGTACTAATGGATGCCAATCAGTGCCAAACAATGTCTGCCAATCAGTGATGCCCATTGTGGGCACTGATTTGCATCTATTGCGGTCACTGGCATCCATTTTTTGTGTCATTGTCATCCCTGGTGGTCTAGGGTGGCATACCTGTGTTTTTTGTTTTGCATCCCTGGTGGTCCAGTGGGCATCCCTGGTGGTCCAGTGCTGATAATCGATCAGCACAAACCCCCCCTGTCAGAGGAGCAGCCGATCGGCTCTCCTCTTATCGCGTCTGACAGACGCGAGTGAGGAAAAGCCGATTACCGGCTTTTCCTGTTTACATCGTGATCAGCCGTGATTGGACACGGCTGATCACGTGGTAAAGAGTCTCCGTGAGAGACTCTTTACCTAGATTGGTGTTGCGGGGTGTCAGACTGACACCCTGCAACAATGATCGCCGCGATGCGCGCCCCCGGGGGCGCGCAGCGGCTCAATATCCTGAGGATGTCATATGACGTCCACTCAGGATATTGAAACCACTTTGCCGACGTCAATCTGTCATTGGCGGGCGGCAAATGGTTAAACAAATTTTAAGGAGCCCCATTGGGGGGCTTTGGGGAAATATCAGGGGTCTAAACAGACCCCTGATGTCTCACTTTTGTGAGAGCGAAAGGAACTGTGGACAGAGATTCCCCAGTCTTTTTCTGCTACAGCAGGGGGAATCTGTGCACCTGGCACACCCTGTGCGCACACCTATGGTCGGGGGATACTCTCACACTTCTTTTTGTTATTATATTCTCTTGTTCTTTCCCCCCTCTTTCTCTGGCCCCTCCCTCCTTCTCTAAGGGTCGGTTCTCGGCCTTCTCCTCTTTCTCTCCCCCTCCTTTCTTTTTGCTGATGTCCTTTCCCCTTAGCTATCATCCAATAATGGACTTTTTCACTTTGAAACTGCACTATCCTGTGGACGCCAATAGCTATGTGGGCCTTTTATCCGGGCCCATCTGGTTGTTGGTTTGCTCTGCCCCCCAAACTATTATTAAAATACAAAATGTTACTGTATAGTATAGCACCATCTGCATTTATAGAGGTTATTGGTCTTATAATCATCTGTTTGGTTGCCTCTAAGGCCTCATATTCGGCTCCGGTATCTTTGACCTACCATTTATGCCTTGTCAACAATACTTTACTGAAGTGTTTATGTCAATTTAGTTTGGTGACCCCCTTCTTGTTTTTTATCTCTTTGTGTGACCTATACTAGCTGCTGACGCTGTATGTATTTTGTGCCGGTCGACAGCCGTACTGTCTTTTGTACTTGAAAATAAAGGAATTAAAAAAAATATATCCTGCCTGCGTTTAGAAGTTCCATATTCTTTCCTCTATTGGACCCTGGTTATTTCTTTGCTGTTGCCTTTGATGTGTAAGGCATAGCTGCCCCTGTTCTAACTTCAGTTTACTTCAATCACGAGTAGGTATCTTTATATATTTTTATATACCTTCATCTGTTTTACAGACTTTACTTTTACCTATATTAGGCCCTTCTGTACCATGGTTTATTATCATTATTTCTATTCATTAGAATCAGTGTGGCGTTTTGGAGTCAATTGATAGTGTTTCACAACATTTTTGTGGTATTCTGTACACAATTGGATATCATTTTTGGATTTCTGAATAGGTATTTATCTTTAATTCCTTAACCCCTAACTATTCGCCAGTATATATATTATGTAAATGGGTGCTACAGCGCTACTAATAATCAATAATTTATAGCACACAATCAATAAACAAATGATAAAGCTGCAATTAAGAAAGGTGAACCAAACCAAAAAGAGACAAAACTTATATATAATGCGCTAAATCAACTAATTGTGTAAAATATCAACACACCAAAAAAAACTGGAGAGAAATGAGCAATATATTGTAAACAATGAATTCCACAGTTCATATAGTGATATATAGTTCCATTGATACTAGAATCATGGATCAGCTCGGCGACACACTCCCCAAACCACACATGCACTGTGTATAGGGTTAATTCGACTTGATGATTGTAGCAATAAGATCACAGGAATCAACAATCATGTCAGAATGCGCTTTCCACCAGTGCTTTTCAATGCTCACCAGACATATGCAAGAAGAAAGAAACCAACATAGCATAATACTGCAAGGATAAGGGAAATAGTGTTCACAACACAAGGATGTCACTCTCGAATCCCCAGATAACATAAGGCTGCAACGATGTGTGTGCTGCTCAGTTCGTCAGGTTCCTCATTCGGCACATCCGTGCGTCCTGTAACTCAAGCTCCTCCCCCACGCGTATCATCACTAGTCACGTGACTTACTCATGGGTCAATGTGTGACTGAAGATAACTGAAGCTATAAATAGCCAATCACACACCCGCATGAGCGGGAATAGACCAATGGGGGACACCTATGACTACATCATTGCAAGCAACAGACACCAAAGCAGTAACAAGTATCTTATAACAATAAATACATCCATATAATCAATTTTAATCAATAGAACTGATAACTAAAAAACACAGGTAAGAATAAACTTGATCTATATTCTTATTATGTGCAACCATGCGATCCATGCTGCGCGGCTCTCAGCAACACTTATTAGCCAGTATACATATGCCATTTAGTATCACATATGGGGACTGTTATTGTGCAGTGAACACAAAAATCTGAGTGCCGCGTGTATCACACAAAAACATACAATCCCCTGTGTATATGAATCAACATGAATACTAAAATACATGGATATGATGACATTAAAAAATACATAAAAAAATATATATATACATGTATATAATGCCCAACTACACACATGTATAAAATACTATTAGAATATATATAATAAAAAACAATAATTAATAAATATATATAGACAATATTATCCACATTAAATTAAAAATATCCGAATCATAAAACCCAATCTATTTATAATAAATAAATTAATAATCAGAAATTAAACAATTCAGATCGAAATCAATGTTAAGGCCATTAGGCGAGAGCGATCCCATCTCATGAATCCATCTGGATTCAGCCTTACTGATCTCTCTCACCCTATGGCTTCCTCTCCAGTGGGGGCTATATTTCTGAATGCCCCAAAATTTCATTCCTTTTGGGGTTTTTTGGTGGCATAGCTCAAAGTGACGAGAGACACTATGTTTTGGAAATGCCTTTTGAATATTCTGGACATGCTCTCTTAGGCGTTTTCAAAGAGGACGTTTGGTACGACATATATATTGCAAAGAGCATGGACATTCCAGAACATACACAACACCTTCTGTTCTGCAGGTGATTAAATCTTCAATTTTATACTCCTTCTTGGTGACATTAGACGTAAAATTGGTGCATTTCTGACCATTGAAGTTAGTATTTTTACATGCAAAACACCTTTTACAGGGAAAAAATCCCTTTCCCTGAAAGAAGGTAAGTGCATTGTTTCTTATGGGTGGATCAGGAACATTTTTAGCTACTAAATCCCTCAGTGTCGGAGCTTTACGGTATACTACCCTGGGATGCATGGGTAGAATACCCTGTAGTTGGCGATCAGCTTTTAATATTGGCCAGTGCTTTTTGAAGATTGCTTCTAACTGTTTGTGTTGGACAGTATAATTCAAGATGATAGGTGGATAATTATCCATTTTGTCACGTTTGACTGTATCTTGTATGAGAGAGGATCTCGGTGTCTCATATACTTTAAGAATTTGTTCCTGAATGAACTTCTCGTTATACCCTTTATTGATCAATTTTATACCCACTGATTTTGCTTGTTCCAAGTATACTTGTGGGTCAGTACAATTCCTGCGTATTCGTAAAAGCTGTCCTTTGGGGATGTTTATTAGCCACGGTTCGAAATGACAGCTGTCAACTGGAATGTAGCTATTACGTTCCACTGGCTTAAAATATGTTTTCGTTGTTATTTGTTTATCTTCCAGAGTGATTTCTCGGTCCAGAAACTGTACAGTGTGATTGCTGATTGTATAACTCAAAGAAATATTTTTTTGATTTAGATTCAAATTCTCGAAAAATAGTTTTAGAGACTGTTCATCACCATTCCAGATGACTATGCGGTCATCTATGAATCTTTTATACAATATCAGACGGTTAGGCATATTATTATAAATAGCCGACTCCTCCCACTCTGACATGAAGACATTCGCTACGCTGGGTGCATATTTTGCTATCATTCCTATGCCATTAAGTTGCCTGTAGTACTGGGATTGATGCCAAAAATAATTATGCTGCAATCCGTAGGCTAAACATCTCAGAATAAACTTTTTTTGTTTAGAGATGAGTTGGCTGAAGTTGTTCATTGCCCACTTAGTGGCGCCAATCGCTTCCTCATGGTTAATATTGGTATATAGCGATGCTACATCAGCTGTTGCTATCAGGTACTTATTCTGTGGGGAGATCACTACGGTTTCCAAAATCTGGATAAGATGTTTAGTATCTCTGAGATAGGCCTTGGTGTGAGACACAAGTGGCTGGATAAACGTATCCACATATTCCCCTAGACGTGAATTTATCGACTGGATACCATTAATAATCGGTCTCCCAGGTGGCTTGAGAAGGTCCTTGTGTACTTTGGGTACCGTATAAATAATAGGAACTCAACACATATCCGGATTTAGATATTTACTTTCTCTCTTGGATAAAATTCCTTTATCTCTGCCCTTTTGGATGAGCACAGCCAATTCTTCCTTATACTCTCCCATTGGGTTGGTTCTGAGTTTAATATATGTGTTAAAATCTTTAAGCTGATTGCCCAATTCCTCATAATAATACTCTTTCGACAAAAGCACAATAGCTCCACCCTCGTCAGCCGGTCGTATTATCATTTGCTTGTTTTTCTCCAATTCTTGTATCCCCTTGTGAATAACTTTGGGATCTGGTAGTTTCTTTATTTTAAGTTTTTCCAGATCCTTTAGCACCATTTTGTTAAATACTTCCACATGCTGGTTGTTGTGTACTTGGGGGTTAAAGAGGGATTTATTTCTTAGTGCACTATGTTGAATTCTTCCTGGTAAATTTCCACCAATTTCACTTCTTACAGGTTGGCTGAGCATGTATTTTTTGATATTTAGTTTCCTTGTGTATTTCTGAATGTCAACGTAAACATCAAATTTATTCAGATTTTTCTTAGGTGCAAATTTGAGACCCTTATCTAGTAGGGTAAGCTCAGTGTTAGTTAGCTCAACCCCACTAAGGTTAATGATTCCTTGGCCTATTGGACTTCTCTTCTTTTTGAGCCCTTGTCCCCCCCTGCATCCTCTCTTTCGTCTGGACTTTGTGTGTACATTGATTCCGCCCCCCGGGGTGGAGATCTGTCGTTCCGGCGATGATCTAAAAAAGACCGGGAGTATGTTTCTTCAATATAATTAGCTAAAGGTTCATACTTGTCTTGTGTATGTACCGGACTTCTTCTATACTCCTGTTGATGATAGTCTCGGTTTGATGGTCCACCTTGTTGATTAGAGTATGAACCCTGACTCTGATACTGATATAAATCCCTTTAAATCTCGGGGATCCTGGTTATAATGGTTGGAATTATAGTATATATAATATACTTACTGCATGTTTTTTTTCATTAGAACCATCCCTACACTTTCCCTACAATTCTTTGGAAATTTTCCATATTGTGATAATTTTCCATCTACCGTATTTTGTACATGAGGCTCAGTCCATTTTAAGGTACTATATCTCTCAATCTTCTCTGCTTTTTCTTTTTGTTTTTTTATTAATTTCAATGCCCTCTTGTCTCTTGGCTATTCACTAAGACATTCTAGCATACGTTTTTTCAAACAATAAAATGTATGATATATATATGTTTGTGTGTCAGATTTATAATTTGAATGTATCTCATTCCAGATAGTGAGACTCATTCTCTTTTTTTTGTCATCCCTTTTGAACCTTGATCATTGTCCTGAAGATGCCTAGCGGCAAAACGCGTAGACACACAAGGGCTCATTGTACAAACTACATAATTTTATATGATTTTTAATTCTTGAACACTGTTTATCTATTATGTACTTTTTCTAATAAATATTTTTTTTTATGTATACTTCTCCATTATTTCCATGCCTTAAAAGTCCGACCCTTGGTTACTTTAAGAAGTAGCCTTTTATGTTCTTGCTTCAACTTACGGATGTGGCATTGTGAGTGCTTCCTTCTTAATTTTTTCTTTTACACAGCGTGACCACATACAGAGGCCCAACATGCAGGGAGCACCATCAGGTGTTCTAGGAGCATAAATTACACATATCATTTATTGACTACCATTTGCACTATTGAAGGCCCCAGAGCACCAGGACAATGGAAACGTCCCAAAAATTACCCCATTTTGGAAAGAAAACACCCTAACATATAATCTATGAGGCATAATGAGTCTTTTGAACATGTTATGTTTTGTACAATATTTTTTTTTTTTACACAAACTTGTCCATTTATACAATATTTCTAACACATAGCATGTACATACCAAAAATTACACCCCAAAATACATTCTCCTACTCCTCCTGAGTATAACAATACCACATGTGCAAGACTTTTCCACAGCCTGGCCACAACATGCAGGAAGCACTGTCAGGTGTTCTAGGGGGCATACATTTCAAATCGAATTTAAATACCTATTAATCTTTTGTGAGGCACTGTAGTGGCATGGATGAGAACTGATGTGGCATGAATGAATGGGGATGGATGAGCCATGGATGGGGGTGGCTGAGTATGGATGGGATGACTGAGCATGAATAAGTATGGCTGAGTACGGCTGGGGATGGCTGAGCATGGATGGATGAATGAGTATTGCTGAGTATGGATGAATAGCTGAGCATGGATGAGTATTGCTGAGCATGGATGGATGGATGAGTATTGCTATATATGGATGGATGGATGGATGGATGAGTATTGCCGAGTATGGATGGATGGCTGAGCATGAAGGAGTATTGCTGAGTATGGATGGATGGCCGAGCATGGATGGATGAGTATTGCTGAGACTGTATGGATGGCTTTGCATGGATGGGTGAGTATTGCAGAGTATGGATTGATGGCTGAGCATGGATGGATGAGTATTGCTGAGTATGAATGGATGAGTATTGCCGAGCATGGATGGATGGCTAATTATGGATGGGATGGCTAAGCATGAATAAGTATGGCTGAGTACAGCTGGGTATGGCTGGGATGGATGGGATGGCTGAGCATGGATGGATGAATGAGTATTGCTCAGTATGGATGAGTACTGCTGAGTATGGATGGCTGAGCATGGATGGATGAGTATTGCTAAATATGGATGGATGAGTATTGCTGAGTATGGATGGATGGCTGAGCATGGAGGAGTATTGCTGAGTATGGATGGGATGGCTGAGAATGGATGGATAGATCAGTATTGCTGAGTATGGATGGATGGATGAGTATTGCTGAGTCTGGATGGATGGCTTAGCATGGATGGGTGAGTATTGCAGAGTATGGATGGATGGATGAGTATTGCTGAGTATGGATTGATGGCTGAGCATGGATGGATGAGTATTGCTTAGTATGAATGGATGAGTATTGCTGAGTATGGATGGATGGATGAGTATTGCTGAGCATGGATGGATGGATGAGGCTGGAATTTTCACTGAGCAACACTGTGGGCACTACAGGTCCAGCCCACAGCACTGCTGCAACTGATCTCTCCCCTCTCTGCTCACACTGTACCGATTGGTACAGAGAGGGGAGAGGGGAACCGGACATGACGCCGGTTTGTTTACAAGTGATCACTTGACGCGGAGCGATCATGTGGTAAACGGCCGCTGTCATCGCCCATTTACTGTAATCTATGATGCGCCGGGTCCGGTCACAGATACTCCAGTTTAAAGCATGACATGATATGTATCTATTTACTCTGCGTAACATCGTTTTTCATAGTATACAAAAAAATAAAAAAATAGAGCTAACTTTAGTATTTTTTTATTCATGAAACAGTTTCTTTCCAAAAAAAAATGCGTTTGAAAAATTGCTTCACAAATACTACCGGTATGTAACATAAAAAGTTGCAATGATCATAATTTTATTCCCTAGGGTGTCTGCTAAAACAATATTATATACAATATATATATATATATATATATATATATATATATATATATATATATATATATATATATATATATATAAAGTTTGGGAGTTCTGAGTAATTTTCTAGCAAAAAAAATATGATTTTTACATCTAGGAGAGAAGTGTCAGAATTGGCCTGGGTGGCCATGGGTTAATTACCATTAGTAAGTAATATACAAATAATTATTATATATTATTTTGAAGGTAATTTAGTATGTATTCAAAACTGTACTCAAGCAGGTGGCTTAACGGACAAATTACTGAAGTTTGAAGTTCAAACCAGAAATTTCACAGTAAACTGATAAATAATAAATTATTATCTTATATATATATATATATATATATATATATATATATATATATATAAAGCATAATAATATATGATTAAACTTGTACCTTTTCAGAAGCAGCAGATTCTCATTCTCCCTCATAACTGTGTGAGAAAAACATGGAATTATGGGTAAATCTCATAACCATAAACACATGTTTTTTCCTTGTATTTAAGAGGGCTGGGCTGGAAGGCAATATTTGTCTTTTAGACACATGCCCCCTTCTATGACACTGCAGTAAGAGGCGTGCCTCCACTGCAGGATTTTTATAGGACAGTTTGGGCCAATGGTACTTTACTATTGGTCCAAGGCTCCAGGCTGTCCATTGAACTCAGTGCCTCTCACAAAAAATGACAAGGAGTGAGGAGATGCAATGTGAGCTCATCCTTTCAGTCTGCTGCAAACAAAGTGTGCCAGCTTGTATTTAAACTGGCTGTTCTATATGTAGCTTCTGACAGGCTGCACAAGGAGCCAGGTATCTCCGGAACCATAGATAATAGAAGCCCCACCAGTGATGGGGTAGGACTTCAGCTACCTACCCTCCACATTTGGGGTCTCTGTGACCCCTGGTCACCGAGCTACGACCCTCAAAGTCTACCATTTTTTTTTTTTTTATGCTCATGGCAGGTGAGGCTCTGCCTTACCTGCCTCCCCTGACTGCACGTCCCTGAAACAGAGTGTACATTCAGAATAACATTTCTAGTTCTCATCTGTGTTTTTCTAGTTTTTGGTGCACTAATGTTTTGCAATTGTCAGTGTTTCCCAAACAGTATAGATGGTTTATCACAAGTACTGATTGCCATTTAAAGACTGTGTGATCAATTCTACTATTGGTTTACCCAATCAACACCATATAACACTGCAGGTTTAATGGTCCCACTCTCCAAATATGATAAAAGTGATGTGATAGAAATAACATGCCTACCTGACAATGCTGTTGAGGCAGTACCATTGGGAGATGTTTCAGTTCCATTGCCCTGGGGAGTTGGTTTTGTCTCGGTTGGAAGTAATGTTGATACGACCCGTGTTTCCCCAGATGTTGATGTGCTATATGTTTGATTATTAGTGCTGGAAGAAGGTCCAGGAAGAGTCATAGTGCTAGAAGAAGATAAAGATGATGTTGCAGTGTTTTTTAAAGTTGAAGGTCCAGATACATTCACTGTACTCTGAGTGGTGGCAGCAGATGTGAATGCAGAAATCTGTGGCAGCTTTGAAGCATTCAGTGTTGTGGTACTTGTACTGCTGAAACTTGTATTGGTTACATCTGAGTCAGTAGACAGAGTTGTTTCTGCACTATGAGTAGAAGTGCTAACTATTGAATTCTCTGTATTTACCAATGTCGCAGAATGGTTCCGAGTTGGTGTTGAGTCTGTTATCATCGCGTTGGCATTACAAACCAGGAAGAAGCAAACAGTGATACCCACAATTGCACACATTGTTCTTGTGGCCATTATATTCAGCATGTTATTACCCTTGAAAACAAAAATAAAAAACACATTTTAGTGAAGATTTCTTGCTTTAATGCCATATTAGTACGGTGCACACATTGTCTTTGCTTTGCTTTGAAAATTATACCCCATGTTGCTTTAGTGGTGCTTCAAAGAGTCTTAAAAGCCTCCATAGACGTCTATGACAAAGCTTGCTTGAAGCACCTGTAGCTTTCGAGTAGGGATGCACCAAAATTTCAGCTGCTGAAATATATCGGCCAAAAATTGCGTTTTCGGTATATTGACGAAAGAAAAAAGATGAAAAAAATGGGGCGAGGCGCCCCTGGTGCCTCCCATTATGGGGGTGGCGTTTTGGAGCCCCTGTCCTTACTCTCTCATCCCCTCCCTCCTCACCGCGATCTCTGTGTGTCACAGGGATTAACTGCACAGACCACAGTAACAATGTCCCACCTTCTGTGACAGATGGCACACTGATCCAATGGTGGGACATTGAATCAATGTGATGTGATTACAGGAGGCGGGACATTGTTACTGCAACCCGGGCAATTCAAATACAGCTCCGTGGCAAATGGAGATTGCCGGAGATCACACAGAGATGCAGGCAGGCTGCATGACGGGCACTGGTAGGCTGCTAGGCACTGGTGAGGCAAAGGCAGGCGGCATAACTGCCACTGGTAGGTTGCTGGGCACTGGTGAGGCACAGGCAGGCTGCATGACAAGCACTGGTAGGCTGCTGGGCACTGGTGAGGCAAAGGCAGGCTGCATGACAAGCACTGGTAGGCTGCTGGGCACTGGTGAGGCACAGGCAGGCTGCTGGGCACTGGTGAGGCACAGGCAGGCTGCAAATTATGGGCACTTGCAGGCTGCATATAATAGGCACTGGTGAGGCTGCAGTGATCTCCTGTACCATGTCTGCAGTGTCTGACCATCTCCTGTACCATGTCCCCAGTCTCTGACCATCTCCTGTATCATGTCTGCAGTCTCTGCCCATCTCCTGTACCATGTTCAGCAGTCTCTGACCATCTCCTGTACCATGTCTGCAGTCTCTGACCATCTCCTGTACCATGTCTGCAGTCTCTGACAATCTCTTGTACCATGTCTGCAGTCTCTGATCATCTCCTGTACCATGTCTGCAGTCTCTGACCATCTCCTGTACCATGTCTGCAGTCTCTGACAATCTCTTGTACCATGTCTGCAGTCTCTGACCATCTCCTGCATCATATCTGCTAGAGGTGCACCGCATGGAAATTTTGCTAATACTATTAGCAATGTGTTATATAAAAATTTATACATTTTATTTAAAATATAAATATTTTTTAAAAACAGTCATTTTCGGTATCGGTTTCGGTTTTTGTGCCAAATGTATTTTTCATTTTCGGTATCGGTTTCGGCACCAAAAAAAACATTCGTGCACCCCTACTTTTGAGAGGCTTTAATTCAGCTTTAGCTTTGCTTTCTTTGTTTTGAAAGTATTGCAGGTATGAGATATCTACACACACAGGGCATCTGCCAAGCTTCATTAAAGCTTCAAAAAAGCATCATTAAAGCACCACAGAAGCATCAAAAACACGTCAAAAAAGCATGTTGAAGTAGTAGGCACTTAAATATGTATTGAAGTTGAAGCAAGTGTAAATAAGTCCTTAAATCAGGACGACATTTTTTTAAGCATGTTAGGTCTATGCATAAAAGAGTCTCTGGTCTACTGACTACTTACATACAGTATTCCTCTACTCCAAGATAACTCCATTGTGAACATTGCTTCTCCTCCATAGATAAGTGAGTGAGCATTTCCTCCCTAGGTCAGGTAATGGGTTCGATGCAGAATCATGAGGTGAAATTTTATTTTTTTCTGGTAACCATTGTTCTCTGGACAGAAAGTGAAGTCAGTTTTCAATAGATTTTTCCTTCCTTTTGAGGAAATTTCTACTCGCTTTACATATCTTGGACAGGAAGTAAGGGTATATCTCCTAAATTGGAGCACACAGCAAAAATGCTGGAATAATCCAAATGTTATAGAACGTCAAGATGTAAAGACTAAATTAAATGTTTCATGTGTCATAAAATTATATAGATATGGCAATACCTAGCATCTTATTAAGATGTCAGTATATAGGCATTGTAAATTTATACTAAAATAATTTTGGATAAAATCACTTTTTTTATAAACTTTATAAACCCAAAAAATAAATAGTAAAAAAAAAAAAAAAAAAAAGACTGTAGCACCGCTGAGTGCCACAAGATGGCCTCAGAGAGTTATCTAAAATGTTTAGGGCAGCACTAATACACTATATTACCAAAAGTATTGGGACGCCTGCCTTTACACGCACATGAAATTTAATGGCGTCTTAGTCTGTAGGGTTCAATATTGAGTTGGCCCACCCTTTGCAGCTATTAAAGCTTCAACTCTTCTGGGAAGGCCGTCCACAAGGTTTAAGAGTGTCTGTAGGAATGTTTGACTATTCTTCCAGAAGAACATTTGTGAGGTCAGGCACTGATTTTGGACAAGAAGGCCTGGTTCACAGTCTCCACTCTAATTCATCCCAAAGGTGTTCTATCGGGTTGAGGTCAGGACTTTGTGCAGGCCAGTCAAGTTCCTCCACCTCAAACTCGTTATCCATGTCTTTATGGACCTTGCTTTGTGCACTGGTCCAAATCATTTGGTGGAGGGGGGATTATGGTGTGGGGGTTGTTTTTTAGGGGTTGGACTTGTCCCCTTAGTTCCAGTGAGGGGAACTCTTAAGGTGTCAGCATATCAATACTTTTAGGACAATTTAATGCTCCCAACATTGTGGGAACAGTTTGGGGATGGCCCCTTTTTGCGCCAACATGACTGCACACCAGTGTGCAAAGCAAGGTCCATAAAGACATAGATGAGCGAGTTTGAGGTGGAGGAACTTGACTGGCCTGCACAGAGTCCTGACCTTAACCTGATATAACACCTTTGGGATAAATTTGAGCGAATACTGCAAGCCAGGCCTTCTCGTCCACATCAGTGTCTGACCTCACAAATGCACTTCTGGAAGAATGGTCAAACATTCCCATAGACACAGACCTAAACCTTGTGGACAGCCTTTTCAGAAGAGTTGAAGCTATTATAATTGCAAAGGGTGGGCCAACTCAATATTGAACCAAGACTAGGATGCCATTAATGTTCATGTGCGTGTAAAGGCAAGTGTTCCAATACTTTTGGTGATATAGTGTAAATACTTGTGTAGTTATATTCTCTCTCTCTCTCTCTTCCTTCCCATTTTCCTTTTTTTCTCTTTCCCCCTCCCTTACCCCTCTCCCTCTCTCTTTCCTGGCCTTTCCCTCCCTCCCCCGCTATCCACTGAAGAGGGAGAATAAGGGTTTGTGCCAGGATGATGGGGAGAGGATTTGTGCTGGGGGGATTTGGGGAGAGGTATTTATTCAAGGATGAGTAGTTGTGCTGGGAGGGTGGAAGAATATTTGTGCTGAGAAGGGGGATAGCTGGTAGGAGGAATTTGGGGGGGATTTGTGGTGCTAGTGGGGGGTATTTGGGGGAGGAGGATTCTTGCTGGGGGGATTTGGACAGAGGAATTAGTTGGGGGAGGATTTGTACTAGAACGGGGGTTGTGCTGGAAGGGAGAATTTGGGGGGTGAAAGAGAATTTTTTTTCTGGGAGGGGAAGATGTATTCTGTGCATTATGTACTACTGGACCCCTGCATTCTGAGCATAACATTCCTGTCCCCTGCTTTCTGTGCATTACTGACCCTGCTATCTGTGTGTTATGTGCTTTTAAATCCACTATAGCACTCTGTGTGTTACATACTGCTGATCCTTGAACACACGTGCATTACACACCCTGGACTCTTGCTGTGTTATGTATCCTAAATCTGACAGCACTCTGTGTGTTACACAATTCTAAACCTTGCACCCTGTGCATTGCACATCACTGACCCCTGCACTCTGCCTTACAGACTCCTACACTATATACACTATATTGTACATTATATAATTCTCATCAAAGTGTTTATTGTCTCAACAGTCACTGGTTGCTGAGCATTCTTTGACTAGTTTAATGAAGTCCTTCTTTAAGGTAGGCTCAGACAATGTGTTATCTCTCTGTATATTTTCAGTTTGTGTAATAGAAGCCTTTTTTTAATGACTGCTTTAGGGCTCATATGTGCCTGTGAGATTCTTGGTTGTGGCACAGCAAACAAAGCATATTTTATGGGTAAAAGGAAGCCCAAGTTGTGTTTAACCATACCCATTAAACATTACGTTACAGTTTGGCCACGGCACATGTAGCACGCCCCAGGTCACTGCCCCCCTGAAGGGTTCCTCATTCTTAAAGCGGAGTTCCGGCCACAATTTCACTTTTTAAATATAAATACCCCTGTAATACACAAGCTTAATGTATTCTAGTAAAGTTAGTCTGTAAACTAAGGTCCGTTTTGTTAGGTTGTTGCAGCATTTAGACACTTTATAAAATAGAAATTGACTGGGACCATCTTAAGTGTGGGCATCATGAAGCCAGACTGTATGACTTCCTGGATTTCAGCCTTGCAGATCTCGCACATGCTCAGTGCTGCACAAGCAGTGTAACAGGTTTCAGATCAGGTTTCAGCACCTGTACTGTCCAAGTCACATGATTCTTCGAGACTGGGGAATGCACAGACTCCTGGAAAGTTACACCCACTACATTCCCAGGAGTCTGTGCGGTGTAGGTTAGGAAGCTTAAGCACCTAGGTGCAGGAAGAGGGAAGATTAACTATTCTGCCTAGCAACAACACTTTGAAGGCATCTAAAAAAAAAAAAACTTTTCTTAACCACTTGCCCACCGGGTTAATTCTGGCACTTCTCTCCTTCATGTGAAAATCACAATTTTTTTGCTAGAAAATTAATCAGAACCCCCAAACATTATATATTTTTTTTAGCAGACATCCTAGGGAATAAAATGGCAGTCATTGCAATACTTTTTGTCACACCGTATTTGTGCAGCGGTCTTACAAGCGCACTTTTTTTGGATAAAAATCACTTTTTTGAATTAAAAAATAAGACAACAATACATTTTGCCCAATTTTTTTATATATTGTGAAAGATAATGTTACGCCGAGTAAAATGATACCCAACATGTCACGCTTAAAAATTGCGCCCGCTCGTGGCATGGCGTCAAACTTTTACCCTTAAAAATCTCGATAGATGACGTTTAAAAAATTCTACAGGTTGCATTTTTTGAGTTGCAGAGTAGGTCTAGGGCTAGAATTATTGCTCTCACTCTAACGATCGCGGCGATACCTCACTTGTGTGGTTTGAATACCGTTTTCATATGCGGGCGCTACTCGCGTATGCGTTTGCTTCTGCGCGCGAGCTCGTCGGGACGGGGCGCTTTAAAAAAATAATTTTTGGTTTTCTTATTTATTTTTATTTCGTTTTATAATTTTTTACACTGAAAAAAAAAAAAAAAAAATTGATCACTTTTATTCCTATTACAAGGAATGTAAACATCCCTTGTAATAGAAAAAAGCATGACAGGTCCTCTTAAATATGAGATCTGGGGTCAAAAAGACCTCAGATCTCATAATTAGACTTAAATGCAAAAAAAAAAAAAAAAAAAAATGTAATTTTTTCAAATGACAAAAAAAAAAATGTTTCTTTAAGAGGCTGGGCGGGACTGATGTTTTGACGTCACTTCCGCCCAGCAGAGCTATGAGGATGGGTGAAGGAGATTTCTCCTTCAGTCCCGTCCCCGCTCAGCTGCCGGACACATCCGATCCCCTCCGCCGCTACCGACGGCTCCGGTAAGCGGCGGAGGGCGCGGGAGAGCGGCGGGAGGGGCCCTCTCCCGCCACCGATAACGGCGATCTCGCGGCGAATCCGCCGCGGAGACCGCCGTTATCGTGTACACCACCGCCCCCTGAAAAGATGAATATCTTGGTTGTGGCAGCAGCTGCTGCCGTTATCGAGATATTCAACTTTAAAAAGAGGACGTGTTTTTGACATGGGGCGGTGGTCAAGAGGTTAAAGGACTAATGACATTTTTTTAAAACTACTGATGTAATGTTATATTCATGGGTGGAACTCCACTTTAAGTTCTAAAGTTGGGAGGTATGTATTATGCAACAGTAAAAATAACCAAAAGGTTAATGCTGCGCTAGAACGAATAAAGGAAAAGTACCACAAATGAATGAAGTGAAAAAAGCTATCAGCACCTAAAAGTCTGTGATACAAAACTTAAATGAATCTAGAAGATAAAGAAAGTGCAGCGCTAAATGTGATATATCCCAATCAGTAGATGATAAGGAAAATGCAAATGTGATAATGGAAAAAACACATTAATGAAATTAACTAAATTTGAATAAAACATATATTGACTATGCTATTCATATATAGTGAAAAAACAACTAAAATAATAGTACAAAAAAACTCTAGATAGAGCAAATGTGTGTACAAATAGTGATATTAATGATAAATATGAATAGCGATAAACAGATATTGAAACTTAATCCAGATACCATATGTATCAAAACAAAAGATAATGGTGAAAAAAGTCCAAAAAGGGAAAACTAAAGCGAAGTCCCAAAAGTGAAAAAAAATAAAAAAATGGTGCCAATTATGATGATCATAGTGAAGAGTTATTCAACATGCTTTCATATAAATACATTGACAGGTGAAAAAAAGGGTCAAAGGGAAGAATGTATTATGCAACAGTGTGCAGGCAGGGCTGGTGCAAGAATTTTTATCACCCTAGGCGAAACCTCATTTTATCGCCCCCCCTTGGATCCACCCATGACTCCACCCTTTTTGCCCTGCCCATGTATACCCCACCTTTTTAACGATACACCCATTAAATGCAGCCCACCAGCGCCCATCAAATGCAGCCTCACCAGCGCCCATCAATGCAGCCAACCAGCGCCCATCAATGCAGCCAACTAGCGCCCATCAAATGCAGCCTCACCAGCGGCCATCAAATGCAGCCTACCAGCACCAATCAATGAATGTTTGCTTGCCTCCATTATTTCGGGAGTCGGGACACAGACACAGTTCTCTGCCACCGCTGCGCCTCTGACACTATGTGCGAATGGAGCTCTGGCTGCCTGCTGATGCCAAGACTTAGCTGCTTGCTGCAGAGAGAAGAGAGTAGGAACCAGGCAGCAATGCGTCCTAGGCAGCTGCCTAGTTTTCCTAGTGGTAGCACTGGCCATGGTTCCAAGCTCTTCTGCATTACTACTTTCCAGGAATTTCAGTATGTTCTATAAAAATATATAAATCTTGCAAGCTACTCCAGAGCAACCTGAGACTGCAATCAGCATCAGGTGTAAAGTAACCTGAGGTTACAACCTAGCGTTAGGTGTGGTATAACAATTCCTGTGAAACAAAGTGCAAATTCACAGCTGCTAAGCATTGATCACAATCCCATAATCTTTGAAAATATATATACTAAAAACAAAAAAATGCAGCACTGGGTGATACTGAACCTTACAAATGCAAAGATAGTGCCGTAAACAACGAAAATCAATATTGCTAAAGAATTTAACTATGAACATAAAAAAAACTAAATAATAAATTGTGTAACAAGCAAGCTCACAGTAAACAAAATTTAGTATTATTCCTTAATATCAAGTGTCCAAAAAAAAAGAGATTTTTTAGTTTAATTTAGTTTAATAATTTTTTTTATAAAACATAACATCAGGGTACTCACACATTTTAGGTGCTTCCAGCGCACCAAACTATAAAAGCATTAAAGTGGATGTAAACCCAATTTTTTTTTTTTTTTTTTGCTGTCACAATGTAGAGTATAAGATTTCCTATTATATGTGCCCAGTCTTGCCACAAAGAGTTAATCCAGCTCTGAGCAATCCTCTTTTCTTTTTTCAGTGAAATAAACGGACAAACAGGAGAAAACTTTTGTCCGTTCCTCCCCCTTGCTGTGAATGACAGGTTATTTACATATCTCATGCACTAGCCCGAGACAGGCATTATTTTTTAATTCCCACCCCCACTCCTTTTCTGAAGTCATGTGGTTCCTTTTCTGGATTTTGACTGGATGTTAGTGATCATAGCAGAATTTAGTGTAAGGAATACACAGGAGAAAATGCATGTTGACCAGGGGAGTGTAGAGGTGGGCGGGGAGTCTACTGACATCACAACTCCACCCACCGAGCTCCAGACAACAGACCCACCCACAGAATCTGCAGTTCTTATAACAGACAGAGGGGAGACATTTGATAGGTAAGGATACATGCAGGAGGCATGTATATCCTTATAGTTAACCACTATGGCAGTAGTTTAGAAAGGATGAGAGTGGCTTTACATCCACTTTAAGCAAAGATTCCTCAACGACTTCCAAACTTGTATGTGTCAGCAGCTTTTACAAACAAGCATGTATCCGAGCTCCTCCACCATCCTGGCCCCTCCCCTACATGTGATGACACAGGGCTAATCACGTATCTTCCTCAGGGTTATCTCTCAGATCTCTACATCCACTAAATCGGAAATAACGTTGCTTTCTGTTTCCTGTACCACAGAGATCATCTGGGACCTTCTGGTGCTCCATGAAGTCTGTGGTAAGCCTACGGAATCGCCAGCTTTCATTCTGGGATCGCTGCCTGTAAATGCAGTCCAATCTGCTTTTACAAATAAAACAGCCGCCTTCTTTACAAAACGATACCAGGATGATGCCTGTAGTTAGCATCATCCTGGTACAACCACTTAAAGCCAAATGGCATACAGGTATGTGATTTGGCATTAAGTGGTTATATAATGATATTCCATGGGTAGTGGCGGTGAAGCTTGAAGAATACAGTGGGTAGCTGTGAGTGAAGCTTAAGAAGTGCAGCAGGTAGCTGGGAGCTAAGCTTGAGGATCTACAGTGGGATACTATGAGTAAAGTTGTTGCCATAGGAGACAGCAGATGCTAGTGCTACGAGGTAAAGATTACTGCATTCAGTTCAAAGGCCCCTTTTCTGTATTGCTGTCTGCCTAGTTCTCTTTTTGTCTGCCAGGTTGCTATTGCATTTATCTAAGGGTGCCCTGTGCCCTACCCCTCTCTCCCCTCTTCCTGTTAACAGAACAAAAAACTCTCTTTGTCAATTTTTAAAAATTACTGGAACCCATCTTTCCACCTTGCACAAAACCCAATGGGCCGGATTCATAAAGACTTACGCCGGCGTATCAGTAGATACGCCGTCGTAAGTCTGAATGTGCGCCGTCGTATCTTTACGCGTATTCTGGACACCAGATACGCCTGAATTTGGCCAAGATACGACCGACGTAAGTCTCCTACGCTGTCGTATATGGGTGCATATTTACGCTGGCCGCTAGGGGCGCTTACGTTGATTTACTCATCGAATATGTAAATGAGCAAGATACGCCGATTCACGAACGTACGTACGCCCATCGCATTAAGCTACGCCGTTTACATAAGACATATGCCGGCGTAAAGATAAAACACCTCTATAGGTGGCGCAGCCCATGCAAGGTATGGACGACGGAACAGTCGTCGTATTTTACGTTGTTTGCGTAAGCCGTACGTGAATGGAGCTGGACGTAGGTTATGTTCACGTTGAAAGCATTGAGCCAACGTATCTTAAAGAGTATTTGCGACGTGATTCTGAGCATGCGCGCGCATGCTCCGTACGAACGGCCCTTCATTTACATGGGGTCACGGTTAATTTAAATGTAGCATGCCCACTACCTGCCTAATTTAAATTAGGCAGGCTTACGCCGGCCCATTTTCGCTACGCCGACGTAACTTACGGAGCAAGTGCTTTGTGAATACTGGCCTTGCCTCACTATGTTACATCGGCGTAGCGTAAATGGGATGCGCTACGCCGGCCAAAAGATGTGCCGATCTCTCTGAATCCGGCCCAACATCTCTAGTAACCTGAACCCCAAGGAGGAATGTCAGTCCTTCCTGACTCTGGGGATCACCGCTAGGCCTCTGGAGGTCAGGGAGACCACTACACTTTTTGCCCCCAATCCCCCCTTTGCTTACTTCCTCCATAACACATGAATTACAAATTTCACACGCACAAAATTACCACAATCAATAACCTTCACCAACTCCAAAAATTACCCCGTTCATTAATGGGCACATTTGCCAGTTTCCAAATAATACCAACGTTTGGGTATGTAACAGCCCTGGATATAAAACAAAATAGCTTTCACAAATGGCTGAAAATAGTAATGTCTTTTGTTCCTGCTCAGCATTTGAGATTAGTGATAGGAAAGATATCTAAATATCAGGGAGTCCTTTAAGAAGTAGGTGGTTTACGTGGCAAAATGCTATACTGTCCTCGTGACGGTGTTATTTGTTTTAGTTGGCTCTTGATAAAAATCTATGGGAGCTAAGCCAAATATACGAGCTATGACAAGGTCTTTGTTTTTAGTTATGTTACTTCCTAGTCAACTTTATTTGAAACTAACAGTTACTAATAGTAAGTAATGTCTCACATTTAAGAGAAAAAAAATATTTGGGGATCCATAAAAAAAGAAAAAACAGGCCAAATGAGAATATTTCTTATTAAATATATCCTAGGTTATATACTAATTTATGTTTATTATTGGTCTATATGCCTAATACTCAGTATTACTATTTATTCTAGCTGCCCTGTTACTCAATTCCCACTTTTGTCCCCTCTACTGCTCTAAAAGGATTCAATTTCAGCAAGTAGTACATTTCTTCATATTTCTAGAGATGTCTTTAATTGTATCATGTGATGAAAGTACAAGAAATCTATTTTCATGTCTAACTCAAAGCAATTGAATTATACGTACAATCCATTTTAATCGTTAATTGGTACCTTACACATCTCATCTGTAGCAACAGTGGAATAACAATAACGATTTATTGCAGTAGACGGTGTTGCGTCAGAGAATTACACAGCCTGATGCTTTTAAAAAACCTTGTAATAGCCTCCCCAGAGTACACTACTTGATATCGAAACATAGCAGTGACAGATATTTCCATTTCAGAACTAATAGAATAATAACTGCATGTATGATAAGCAGTATTATACTGAATTACATTAAAAAATGGTACTTACAGTAAGATAAACACAGTTGTAAGCAAAGCATATCGATGTACAGCCAACCTTAAGGTAAGGTGACCTTTGACCAATATTTGCTCTGTTCATTCAGCTTGTAACCAGCTTGAATCTATTGTCAAGTAAAGTAACCTTGTACACAGAAAGTTTTAAGGGCATTAACCACTTGCTTACTGGGCACATATACCCCCTTCCTGCCCAGACGAAATTTCAGCTTTCAGCACTGCGTCGCTTTAAATTACGTACTTTTTTTCCCCACAAATAGAGCTTTCTTTTGGTGGTATTTGATCACCTCTGCGGTTTTTATTTTTTGCGCTATAAACAAAAAAGAGCGACAATTTTGAAAAAAAACACAATATTTTTTACTTTTTGCTATAATAAATATCCATTTAAAAAAAAAAAAATTCTCAGTTTAGGCCGATACGTATTCTACATATTTTTGGTAAAAAGAAAAAATCGCAATAAGCCTATAGTGATTGGTTTGCGCAAAAGTTATAGTGGCTACAAAACAGGGGATAGAATTCTGACATTTTTTTTTATTATATTTCTTTTTACTAGTAATACGGCGATCTGTGAATTTTGTCAGGACTGCGATATTGTGGCGGACACATTTGACACATTTTTGGGACCATTCACATTAATACAGCGAACAGTGCTATAAAAATGCATTGATTACTGTATAAATGTGACTGTCGGGGAAGGGGTTAACACTAGGGGGCGAGCAAGGGTTAAATGTGTATCCTGGGAGTGATTCTTACTGTGGGGGGAGGGGACTGACTGGGGGAGGTGACCGATCTGTGTCCCTATGTAAATGGGACACAGCATCTGTTTCCTCTCCCTGACAGCACGTGGAGCTCTGTGTTTACACACAGAGCTCCAAGTCCCTGCTCTGTCATTGCCGATCGCGGGGTACTTGGCGGACATCGCGGCCGCCAGGCACGCGCATCGGCATCTCGGGACGCGCTGGTGCGCACGTGCCCCCCCCCCCCCCCCCCCAGACGGCCTCCCGGATTTATAGAGCCATCTGGAGACCGTCCTTTGACTATGGCCCAGGACTTAAGTAGTTAAGGTGTTTTTTACAAAGTGAAGAGCTGGGGGGGTCCCTATGTAGAATTTTAAGTTGTCAATAAAAGTATACCTACTGTTTCTATTACATGACAGTTTATAAATAGTTCAAGAAGATTTCCAAGTATGGATATTTTTACAAAGTTCAGCTTGGCATAACTTGTGTATTACTACAGTATGCATATACCATACTTTTGGGATCCCTCTGTTAGCTGGAAATCACTGTCGTGTACACCACCATTACAGTGATCTCCACCAGTTTCCAGGTCCTATGCTGAGTGGCTTCCCTGCTGTGTTACAAATTCGAATGCCCTGTACACACGATCGCTCCATCCGATGATAGAATGACAGAATGGTGAAAGGAGTTGGTCATCGGAATGGTCCCAACCCAATCCATTCATATTGGAAAATCAAATGTGTGTTCACTTCTGTTTAATAGTCTTTAACACAGCTCATTCCCTAATGGCGTGTTCAGTCACATGTTTACCTATCATGAGTCTGGCTTCGATAGCTCATGGCTTAATTATTTACAGCTACAGGTAAACATGTTCCAGAACTGTCAGGTACAGAAATGTATTAGATCATTTCAAGGAGGGGTTATAGCACGTTTCTGCCTATATAATATCTGTAATTTAGGTGTATACGCCTTTACATGCACAGCTTTATTCTAAATTGCTTTTAACAAAGCACTGCATTTAAAGGGTCACAAGTAAGCTAAATAGTGTGTTTGTGTCAACTGTACTTGATTAATCCATGTGTAGCACTACCCCCGGAGGAGCTGCTGGTTGTTTTGGGAGGCACATTTACCTCATGGCTCTTCCGAATTCCTAGGGGTGCAGACATCCCCAGTTTCAGGGGACAGTCCCCTGATTGAGGACACTGTCCCTGGACCAAGTCTGTCCCTGGTTTTGTCCCCAGATTGGATTTAATAGGGGGCAGGGGCAATTTCAAAGACAATCGGTGCAGAATTAAAATAAAAAAATTAGAATTACACACCCCCGCTCCGCCGTGCCTACTAGCATAGGGGGGTTGTATTTTTCCCATTATCTGTGCCCCTTTCTGATGATCATGTGCTGGTCAGAGCGGAGGGAATATTTCTTCAGCTTCGCTCGCATGTTATTCTGCCTTGGCTCAAATCCTGGCCAGCCACCTGCCTATCTCCTTGCCTTCCCTGGCGGAGTGATCTTCCTCCCCTTCCCCATCCAGTAGTACTCGGGGCCCGAAGAGTAAGACTTGAGAGGCTGTGAGGCGGGCGGCGACGGGCAGAGAGTTGCTGATTGTTGCCATTACTAGTAAAGAAAAAATATGTCCCCGGATTTCATTTTAAAAATCTGGTCACCTTAGTGCATGATGCATTTAGTAGAAGTAAAGGAATGTCCGCAACAGGTGCTCTTTGCTGTGCTCTTTATTACCCAGCCGGGTAAAAACAATAAATCTTGTGGTGAGGAAAGTAAAGTTGAAGGAAGAAAGGAGAATATCAAATTCAGGCGTAGTGATAGGGAAACAGTCCTGCTCCCAAACATAGCACTTCTCTGCGCCACTCCTGCTTGAGTGGAATTAGTGTACCCGGACAGGCCTCTCTCACTGACCTGGCAGCCGGAGTATCACTCGAACCTTTGTAGGATAAAGTCTCTGCCACAGACCCTCCTTGGTGAACGTCAGGGAGACACCACTGCCACAGGCCCTCTCTGATTTGTAGTTACGGAGGCAATCCACCTTAAATGAATTATGCTTGGATCTCCTTCAACTTGTCGCCCAGGTACCGACTGACAGGTGATCGATCCTTCAGTGTCCGGCTACCTTGATCCCCGGTGGTTTGTCGAGGCCCTTTTGGATCGCCAGCCTCTCAATGGCACTCCTCAGGCGGACTCCCCACCGAACAGCAATACAGCTTGGGATCCTCAAAGGTGGGAACCCAGTCGCTCACTGTGTCCCCGTCGCTGCTCAGATGTTCCAGGCCAACATGACCCCGGAAACAGGAACACCGTGTGGCACGCACGCCCCGGCCAGGTAGGCCATAACGGGGGTAGGAAAGACACCCCAGCACAACAGAATGAGCCCACAGCGCAGCCAAGCTGAGACAGAGATCCTGTTTTGCACATAACAATTTGGATCAGAGTTTAACTACACTCTGTTCTCCCTCTACATTTAACTAGCACCGGTACTTAAAGTAACCAGGCGCTACACATGTTTCGTGTATATGAATACTTATTATTATTATTTTTTTATTCACATTTCTTTACATGGAGACCAAATTGTCCAGCGAATGTGTTAGTGAAAGGGGTTGGGACAATTTTAACACTGCCAGATATAATTGAGCAGCTAAATCAACATTTTTTCATAGAAAAGAAAGCATTAAACCATGGCAATAATAGGTGAATATATACAGTGGGGATCGAAAGTTTGGGCATCCCAGGTAAAAATTTGTATTAATGTGCATAACGAAGCCAAGGAAAGATGGAAAAAACTCCAAAAGGCATCAAATTACAGATTAGACATTCTTCTAAAATGTCAAAAAAAGTTAGATTTTATTTCCATCATTTACACTTTCAAAATGACAGAAAACAAAAAATGGCGTCTGCAAAAGTTTGGACACCCTGCAGAGTTAATATCTTGTACTGCCCCTTTGGCAAGTATCACAGCTTGTAAACGCTTTTTGTAGCCAGCCAAGAGTCTTTCAATTCTTGTTTGAGGTATCTTTGCCCATTCTTCCTTACAAAAGTCTTCCAATTCTTTGGAAGATTTCTGGGCTGTCTGTCACGCACTGCTCTTAAGGTCTAGCCATAGATTTTCAATTATGTTGAGGTCAGGAGATTGTGAAGGCCATGGCAAAACCTTCAGTTTACGCCTCTTGATGTAATCCCCCGTGGATTTTGAGGTGTGTTTAGGATCATTATCCATTTGTAGAAGCCATCCTCTCTTTAACTTCAGCTTTTTCACAGATGGCATCAAGTTACCATCCAAAATTTGCTGAAATTTTATTGAATCCATTTTTCCTTCTACTCGTGAAATGTTCCCTGTGCCACTGGCTGCAATACAACCCCAAAGCATGATTGATCCACCCCCATGCTTCACAGTTGGACAGAGGTTCTTTTCATTAAATTCTGTGCCCTTTCTTCTCAAAAGGTACCTTTGCTCATTCCGGCCAAAAAGTTATATTATAACCTCATCGGTCCACAGAACTTGCTTCCAAAATGCATCAGGCTTGTCTATATGTTCATTTGCAAAGTTCAAACGCTGATTTTTGTGGTGAGGACGTAGAAGAGGTTTCCTTCTGATGACTCTTCCGAGAAGACCATATTTGTACAAGTATCTCTTTATAGTGGAATAGTGTACCACAACTCCAGTGTCTGCCAGATCTTTCTGGAGGGATCGTGCAGTCAAACGTGGGTTTTGAATTGCTTTTCTCACAATCCTGCGAGCTGTTCTGTCTGATATTTTTCTTGGTCTTCCAGATCTTGCTTTAACTTCCACTGTTCCTGATGACTGCCATTTCTTAATTACATTCCGAACAGAGGATATTGACATCTAAAAACGCTTTGCTATCTTCTTATAGCCTTCTCCAGCTTTGTGAGTGACAACTATTTTCACTTTCAGTTTTCTAGACAACTGCTTAGAAGAACCCATGGTGCGGATTGTTGGGGCAAGGTCAGATGAGTCTGGGCATTTAAAACCTTTGAGATTGACATCACCTGGTCTTCCCAGACGATGATTGAGAACAATCCATGACACTGGCAGGTCTCAGCTTTGCAAAGGGGGCAGCGCATGCTATAAATTCTGCAGGGTGCCCAAACTTTTGCAGACGCCATTTTTTTGTTTTCTGTCATTTTGAAAGTGTAAATGATGGAAATAAAATCTTACTTTTTTTGACATATTATAAGAATGTCTAATCTGTAATTTGATGCCTTTTGGAGATTTTTCCATCCTTCCTTGGCTTCGTTATGCACATTAATACAAATTTTTACCTGGGGTGCCCAAACTTTAGATCCCCACTGTATATACTAATACAACTATTAAACAAGTATCCCCCAAGAAGATAGTAGGTGGCCATTTTATAACTGGCGTTATTTACAATTACCAATGTATCAGTAAAATGAAGATGCTGATTAATTTTCTAATTAATAGTCCGAAGGTGAACAGGTGACCCCGCAAGGTAAAAAGTTGAACCTGGAAATAGGGATGCCACTTACATGTGTGAGGTAAGGGACAAGACTTAAAGCGGTGTTTCACCCTGCAGAACAACTTTTTAGCATAAAATTAGGCATAGTAGCGCGAGCTACAGTATGCCTGTCTTAATTTTTTTATCCCCGTACTCACTGTGTAATCGTACATAGAAGATTCCGACTGCCCGCGGGGAATGGGCGTTCCTTTCAAGAGGGAGGGTGATTGACGGCCGGCTCTGGCACGTCACGCTCTCCGAAGACAGCCGGAGTAGGTCTCGGCTCTTCACGGCGCCTGCGCACAGACTATGCGCAGGCGCCGTGAAGAGCCAAGCCTATTTCGGCTATTTCCGGAGAAGCGTGACGCGCCAGAGCCGGCCGTTAATCACCTTCCGTCTGGATTGGAACGCCCATTCCCCGTGGGCAGTCGGAATCTTCTATGTACGATTACACAGTGAGTACGGGGATAAAAAAATTAAGACAGGCATACTGTAGCTCGCGCTACTACTACTACTTTTTTTTTTTTTTTTATAGGGTGAACCCCCGCTTTAAGATCATTACAAATTGTGTGACAAGTAACATGTATCAAATACAGGAGGAGATTTACTAAAACTGAACAACACAGAATCTGGTACAGCTGTGAATAGCAACCAATCAGCTTCTAACTTCAGCTTGTTCAGTTAAGCTTTAAGTCCGGGTTCACACATGTGCAGCCGCAGGTTCGTGCCTGGGGTCCGGTGCATTCCTGTACACCGGTTCAGGTGCGATTCAGGTCCACATTTTAGCCTGAATTCGCACCTGAACCAAACCCAAAGACACACCGCACTCTTTTTCAATGTGGAGTGCTGCTGACCTGGACATGTGTAAACCGGCTCCATTGAGAGCTGGTCACACTTGCCTGTCATGCGGATTGGATGTGGGGAAATGTGCATCCAATTTGCATATGTGTGAACCCAGCCTACCAAAAAAAACCTAGAAGCTGATTGGTTACTATGCACAGCACACCAGATTCTGTTTTAGTATATCCCCCCCCGCAGTACTGTAATTCAAGTGTAATTCAAGTGTGTATTTCTCTGTTTGTCTGGAGTTTCGCTTTGTTAAATTGTAACGCCACTTTTGTTAAGAAAAAACATTCCCCTGTGGATGAGCTATG